>NC_090921.1:1045772062-1046397062 GCF_040938575.1 Ambystoma mexicanum | reverse complement strand
CGCTTGCCTCAAGACGAAATATTTTGGATCGAGAGCAAATAAAAATGCAAATCGCTGAATATTCTCAAAACATTTGATGTCAAATAAATGTACTTTGCCAAATGTACAATCTTGCCGTTTGCTTTTAAACCACCGTTTCATATTCCGAATTGTGGCGCTGTATTGTGAGATGATCTAAGACCCTGTGTACAGCAAAGGAACATCGTGTGCCTCGAAACGAACTTTTTGGAACGTGAGCAAATAAAAATGCAAATCGCTGAATATTCTCAAAACATTTGATGTCAAATAAATGTACTTTGCCAAATGTACAATCTTGCCGTTTGCTTTTAAACCACTGTTTCATATTCCGAATTGTGGCGCTGTATTGTGAGATGATCTAAGACCCTGTGTACAGCAAAGGAACATCGTGTGCCTCGAAACGAACTTTTTGGAACGTGAGCAAATAAAAATGCTAATCGCTGAATATTCTCAAAACATTTGATGTCAAATAAATGTACTTTACCAAATTTACAATCTTGCGGTTTAATTTAAAAGCACAGTTTCATATTCCCAATTGTGGCGCGCTGTGTTGTTTGAGCTCATCTGTGTTGATTTCCTGGTTCTGTGTGGAGTCGCGTAGAAGACGCCTGGGCGCGTTTGCCTACGCAGCTCAGTCACGTCACGGATAGAGGCGGGGAATATGAATGTTTTGATCAAGTCTGTTTCAGGGGCGGGGGATTTGATTTAGTGCCGCAAAAGCAGGTGAGCCAGGGCGATGCGGCAAGTGAGAGGATTATCATAAAATGGCGGATGTTTTCGAGTGCGTTAATGGACGAAAAGTCGGGTAAGGTCCATAGGAAAGTTTTCTACGATCTACCGATTTATGCTTAAAAACACATGGCCGAACCATAGGAACAATAAAAAAAAAGTCCCGGAACTATCCTTTAAAAAAAAATGGATCCATTTCCACATCATAAAAAAGAATGCTCACTTATTAAAACAGTACATAACGTGTTGAAATTTTTCTCCAAAAAAATGAAAAATGATATATACAGCCTTCCGAATTATCACCCATAAATAGCTGCCATACCTCATCAGGCGAAAGTAATGTTTGTATATCTGCGCCTCAAAGCGCAGTTAGAGGTAATGAGTCAAATGCTTTACAGTCCATTAACTAGTGTTTACTGGACAGTCGGCATAGTCGTTCACACCGAGGGATTTTTAGCCAGGCCCCAGTGATCTCACAGGACTTTACGCTGTTAAACTTGATCTTAATGTAGTCCCAGGTCACATAGTTTCCAACAAAGCACTCAATGTATCCCATCACCCTGGTTCATCAGTTGTAGTATTCAAGGAAGCCAGTTGCCCGAGATGTGCCTGCCAACTTAGTTTTACAGTGCTCAAACCCATCAGAGTCGAGACCTGACTTTGTATAGTTCATAAATTTAACAAGGGGCCAGTTCAAAATTTGGTTAGATGCCCTTGTTAGCCAGGTATTACTAGCAGTCTCAATTTTCAATAGATTACTAGTTGGCATGAGTCTAGCTCTAGATTTGGCGACCTTATGCAAACGGCCCAGCAGGGAGTCATTGCGCATTTTCCAGAAAAGAGACATACAGTGCATTTTCAGTTTAGCATGAATAGGTGTTAGGTTAAATTCCAGATGTAACATTTCAACAGGTAGACCTGGGGTGAGTCGAAGTCATCTTCTAAGGCATTTTCTTTTTAGTCTTATAATGCTCTCTACATGGGACAGTGCCCAGAACTCACTTCAATTCCCTATACAGATGTCTAAAATTCAATTGTTGGGATTAGAGAGGGTAATTATAGCCAAGCTTAGTAAGTATCATTTTAACAGACTTCAGCATCCGGGCATGATAGGACTTGTTGGACGGGTCATAGATGTTACTAACATACACAATTTTGTTAACAGTGCTATTGGAGCATGCATTAAGCAAGATTTTGCCAACTAGTATATCCTTATGTTCCGATAAACCCAGCTCAATTCCCATCTCCTCTCTGACTCCCAAAACCAGGCCCCCTTTTGGTCGACCCTGCGGACCCTCAGAGGCCAGGGAAGAAAGAATATTCCAGCCGTCTATGACTAGTGGGGAGGCACTTATGGCAAATTCTTCAATGTGTGACAAAAGACCTCAATGTTCATATAGGTGAGAGTTGCCCCGAGTGTTCCAGCTGAGTAAATAGGAGCAGCATAATAAATGAGGATTAGGAGATAGTTCCACCAGATTGGCCAGCCAGGCCCAGTGCACCTCATCACTGAGGTCTTTGGTTATCATATTGTTACTAGGGTGGTTGTCATTAATTAGAGATGTCCTGCCCCGTTCTCTGATTGCCTGGCTATTTATTTCCTTATGTTACCATGACCATCCACAAATTTGTTAGCGTAGGCTTCCACTGCCGTACAATCATAGCCCAGTTTAAGCAGTGCTTGACAGTGTTCCAAGACCTAAGATAATGTTCCCCTAGCATTTAAGAAAACATTTGAAGTTGCAGGTCCATCCCTACAGGCGGAATCACATATGTCTACGATACGGATGTCGTAGGTATGTATGAATCGAAGAGGGATCACAGAGTAGTGTTTCACGAAGGTGTGTGGCACCGCCCAGGTAGCCGATTTGCTGCCGAGGACCCCACTGCTCTTGTGTAGTGGGCTCTTACCGGCTCCTGTAAGGGCTTGTTTGCATCAGTATGACATTTTGAAATAGCTGGGGTCACCCACCGGGCTATGCCTTGCTTAGAGATGGCGTGATCCTTGTTCAGAGGCCCAGAGGCTACAATTAATTGGATAAACGCATCTAAACAACTTTGGGCCTCACTACAAGTGTGGCGGGCCGGAAAACGAGTGCCGGAAAGCTTACTGGCACCCTTGTTTCTGGGCGGCTGCACTACAAGTCTGCCTGCAGGGGCCGTTCCGCCTGGCAGGTATGACCCTGCCAGGCACAACGGCCCTGGTAGGCAGACTTGTCATGGAAGCACCGGCACCATAAGCAACGGTGCCGAAGCTTCTGAGCCCCCATTCCCATAGAGTGCTCTGGGACTCCAGGGGATTGGGAATTTACCACATCCGACGCCTGACTTTCGGTGCCGCCGGGACTTGTAATGTCCCGGTGGCATCGGGAAGTCAGGAGCCGGAAACAGTGTTTCTGGGTCGGCGGTAAACCGCCTGCAGCACTGGCAGATTACCGCTGACCTTGTAATGAAGCGTTTTGTCTTGTCTAGATAAAACTTCTGGGCCCTCCTAAGGTTTAACAAGTTTAGCGCTCGTTCTGCGGGTGTTTATGGATCAGCAAAGTATACCGTTAGTACTATGTCTGACTATACATGGAAATCTGAAAGGACAGTGGGAATGAACCCAGGGTTAGTCCGTAAAAGCACTTTGTTGGCCATGAAGCGAAGATATGGTTCCCTTATTATTATCACTTGAATTTCTGACGTCCTCGTGAATGATGTTATCCCCAGTAGGAAAACGATCTTCCATGAAGCATATTTTATGTGGGCTGTAGCCATTGGCTCAGAAGGCGCTTTCATGAGCGTGGTAAAAACTGTATTTAAACTCCATTACGTGGTATTCTGGTCTTTGGTAGGCAAGTGCGGAAGAGCCCTCTCATGAAGTGCTTAATGATTCTTGCACTATAGAGGGAAAGTTTGCCTTTTTTCTGTTATAACTAGAAATTGCCACCAGATTCACTTTAATAGATGAATGCGAGAGGCCTTCTTTTGCTAATTGTAATAAGTATGCCAATATTTGATGCGGTGCAATATACAGTGGATCCTGCTGTTGCTGGTCCACTTTTAGCTATATGATTTGTTGGTTGAGTGTGTTCTAGCCATGTTTTTTTTCAATTAATCTTTTTTATTTGATTTTAACAGTAAACAAACATCTCAGGCACCTCATTTCACATCTTATGTCATTCGTTTAGAGATGAACATAACAAACAAAACATAATCAGGTGGGGATGGGGGGATACACTGGGGGAGGGACAATTGGGGGTGCTGTAGTTCTTGGGGGTGTTGTTTTGGGCAGTTGTCTTTCACCATGAGATCTAACTATTCGATGTCTGCAGTGGGGCGCTTCTGGGGGTTCGCCTTTCCCTCTGCTGCTCTTGTTTCCGAGTTGACCGCACTCGGGAAGGTGAGTTCGGTGTGGGCTTCGGGGCTGGTTTTGAGTTGTGTTAGTCGTATTTGTCTAGCCAGTGGAGGGGTGGTGGTTTCCTTGCCATTCCAGGGAACAGGTCCGCGTAGTCTAGGAAGGGGGCGCAGGTGTCAAAGAACTTGTTTCTATTTCCCAGGCGGATGGTGGGTATTTTTTCTGCAACTGCGATGTCCCAGAATTTGGCCCACCACAGGCTCACTGCAGGGCCCTCCGGATGTTTCCATTGTCTTGCCATGGCTATCTTTGCTGCTGTGAGAAGTTGTGTGCATAGGCTTGCCAAGTTGCCAGTCAGCGGAAATTGGCCATCCCCTGTGCTGCCCAGTAGGACAATTCCTGGGTCCCTTGGAATCGTCAGGCCTGTGATCTGCTTGATAAGGTCCAGAATTTTCTTCCAGTATTTTGTGGACCTTGGGCATGTCCAGAGCAAGTGATACAGCGTGCCTGTGTCTGCGCATCCTCTCCAACATTGCGGCGAGATCGCAGGGTTGATCTTGTTCAGGGTCTCTGGGGTTAGGTACCATCTGTAGCAGGTTCTGATCGCCCCTTCCTTGTTGGTGACACATTTCGAGCTCTTCTGTGTTCTTGTCCAGATGTGCCCCCATTCTTCCATTTCAATTGTTCTGCGAATGTTCCTTTCCCATTTTTCCATATAGGTCTCCTCTTGGTTGGGATCTTCTCTGACCAGTCGTCCGTATAAGGCTGATGTTTTCCCTTTGGGGGGAGGCGCTGTGAGCGTTTGTTCCAGCGCCATTAGTTCTCTGCAACCCTGGGATTTCATGGGCTCGTGCGAGAGCCAGTGTCGGATCTGCGCATAGCGGAATCTCTCTGTTTCCGGCACCCCCAATTTCCTCTTGCATTCTTTGAATGTTAGCGGGGATCCCTCCGCGTAGAAGTCTCTGCAGTCATTTGGTATCGGGACATGGCCAAACTCTACAAAATCAGGAGAAATGCTTTGAGAATTCAGGAATCCTGGATCACGATGGAGGATCTGCTAGTTGTGTAGAAGAACAAGTTACTTACCAACTGGTAACGTTCTTTTGACTGGATGTTCCTCCAATGTATTCCTCATCTTAAATGTATTTCATCCAGCTTTAGCTGCTTCGGAAATGTTTTCTCAGCAGAGGGCACTGTGCGTCAATGTCGTCGAGTCGAAGTCCCTCGAAGGCCTCCATCGAGGGTGACGTCATCGGGTGTACAAATAGCACACGCGGCGCCCGTTGGCTTCAGTTCTGTTTTTCCCCTCTTGCTCTGCTGTATAGATAATGTAGGTAGCCAGGTGTCAGCCTTGCGAGAGTTGAAGTGCTAATAACACCAGAAAATCTACAGAGGAGTAGGATGGGAGGGCGATGAGGAATACGTTGTAGGAGCATCCAGTCGAAAGACCGTTACCAGTTGTAAGTAACATGTTCTTCGAATGGACTGTGTCCTCCAATGTATTCCTCATCTTAGATAGACTCCCAAAGCAGTGTAGAAAGCTCTCTGGAGGAGGGAGTAGATTTTAATATTATATAGCTGAATATAACACTGCTTTACCAAAAGTAAGCTCTTTAGACTAAAAGAAGCATCCAGACTATAGAATTTACAAAAAGTGTGCAGCGATGACCAAGTTGCTGCTTCACAAATAGATTTTATGGGAACACCTCTTTGAAGGGCTGTCGAAGAGGCTATGCCTCTCGTAGAATGGGCCCTCAAGCCTTCTGGTGGATCTTTGGCCGCCAATCTGTAGCATTCTGAAATGCAAAGCACAATCCAAAGTGATAGGGTTTGTTTGACACCGATTGACCCAATTTCCTCCCAGTGTAGCCAATGAAAAGTTGATTATCCACTCTAAGCTTTGAGAGCCTAGAAATGTAAAAGCTTAGAGCTCTTCTCGGGTCCAGCCTGTGCAATCTTTCCTCCTCCTTACTGGGATGAGGTGGAGGATAGAACGCCGGCAGAATAATTTTCTGATTTAAATGGAAATCAGACACAACTTTAGGTAAGAATGAGGGATTAACCCTCAATACAACTATGTCCCTGTGGAACACAGTATAGGGTGTCCCAGAAGACAGTGCCAGCAATTCGCTCACTCTTCGTGCAGATGTTAAAGCAACCAAGAAAACGGTTTTCAACATTAGTAATCTTAATGGACAAGTGTGCAAGGGTTGAAAAGGGGCATAAATTAAAAACTTGAGAACCAGATTAAGGTACCAAACTGGGACTTGGAAAGATGAAGGAGGGAACACATTGGTGAGTCCCTTTAAGAATTGTATTATCAAAGGAATTTTTTCTAAGTAGGACCATTTTTCTGAAGAGCGCTTAAAAATGGAAAGCGCTGCAAGATAATCTTTAATGGTCCCAACATTGAGGCCTCTATGTGCCAGGGACAAGAGGAAAGACAACACTTCTGGGATAGAACTCAGTAAAGGATCAACATTCTTTTCCCTGCACCAGTTGCAAAACCTCTTCCAGCGGCAACGGTACAGAGATTTTGTTGCTGGCCTTCTTGCCAAAAGCAACACCGCCATGATGTCATCTGGAAGGTCCCAATCCTTGTATCTCAGCATATCAGATGCCAAGCATGAAGGTTGAGCGTCCTGACCTCTGGATAGAGAACCTCGCCTTCCATTTGTGAGAGAAGGTCCTCTCTCTGAGGAAGACGTAACGGAGGGCAGATGCACATGTCTAGAAGGTGCGGGTACCACATTCTCCTGACACAATCCGGGGCAATTAGGATCATGCGGTTTCAGAACTGTGTCAATCTCTTGATGACTTGAGGAATGAAGGGAATCGGAGGGAATGCGTATAGCATTGGGAAGTTCCCCTCCACCACAAACGCGTCTCCTAGGGCTCCTCTTCGGGGAAATTCCCTTAAGCAATACTTTTCGTACTTCCGGTTGATTCCGGTTGATTCCGGTCGCAAACAATCTACTTGAGGGGTTCGCCAAAGAGTGAAGATCTCCTGAAGGACTTCCTGAGCCAGTTCCCACTCATGGGACACCGTACTATGCCTGCTCAGAGCGTCCGCCGTCATATTCTCCTCCCCGGCTAGAAGAACTGCCGTTAAGGAGATTCCTTCTTGAATTGCCCAATAACAGAGCCGCATTGCCTCTCTGCACAGAGGTCATGACCCTACACCTCCTCTTTTGTTTAGATAATGCATGGCCACTGTGTTGTTCGTCATTATCATCACATTTTTTCCTCTGACAGATGGCAGAAAAGCCTTCAGCGCTAATCTGATTGCTCTCAGCTCTAAAGGGTTGATATGTAGTTTGGACTCCAATGGAGACCAATGACCGCTGATTGTCAGATTGTTGGCATGAGCTCCCCACCCCATCAGTGAGGCGTCCGTCACTACTGTAATCTCCGGCCATGGTTGCCAAAAATGTTCCCCTTTTAGGATATTCTCTGTGCATGTCCACCACAGAAGATCCTGCCGAACCTTGTTCGGAATCTGAAGGAGATCCATCATTTGACCTAAGAACTGGGACCATTGAGTCTTTAAAGCCCATTGAAGGGATCTCATTCCCAAGCGTGCTTATGGCACTAGGAAAATGCAGGATGCCATGAGGCCAAGCAACCTCAAGAAGTCGTAGGCCTGGAGATTTTGGGCATTTTGGAATTTGGAAACCATCTGAAGAATGTCTTGAGCCCTTGATTTGGGAGGCGAGCTCTTTCCCAAGGAAGTGTCTAATACAGCCCCTATGTACTGGAGCTGTTGGGAAGGTGTCATTTGTGACTTCTTGAAATTGAGGGAGAAGCCCAATCTGTGGAGGAAGTGGCAGGTGACTTTCAGTTGATCCAGGACTTGTTCGTCAGAACGTGCCCTGATCAACCAATCGTCCAGGTAGGGGTAGATGTGAATCCTCCCTCTCCTGAGGTGCGCTGCCACCACTACCATTAACTTGGTGAAGAGCCTCGGGGCAGAGGTCACCCCGAATGGCAGGACTCAAAACTGATAGTGCAAGTCACCAACTACGAACCTCAGGTATTTTCTGTGCTTGAGATGGATTGACACATGAAAATAAGCATCCTGGAGATCCAATGACACCAATCCTGAAGTTGAAGGGCTTGAAGGATCTGAGAAAGAGTAACCATCTTGAACTTGTCCTTCCTGAGGAGCTTGTTCAAGCCTCTTAAGTCCAAGATGGGTCTCAGTCCTCTGTCCTTTTTGGGAATCAAAAAATATGGGGAGTACCATCCCTCGTTCCTCTCCGCTACAGGTACTGGTTTTATAGCACCTTTCTCCAGCAGGGTTAAGACCTCCTGCTGTAGGAGTGGGTCTGGAAACTTCAAATAGTGTCTCCCTGGTGGATTGCTTTGAGGTTGTGCTAGAAAAGGGAGGCAGTAACCTTGGGCTATTATTTCTAGAGCCCAAACATCTGTAGTAATGGCTCGCCATTCTTGTAGATGCTGTGACAGCCTGCCTCCCACAGGTGTCTTGTGATATAAGTGCTCAAAGTGGTTTTGTGGCAGTTGCTGCGGCCGCTGATGGTAAAGAGGCTGCAGCTGGGGCTGGCTTTGCACGTTTTCCTCGTCCACCACAAGTGGCTTTTTTCTGGCCTCTTTGACTGGCCATTCCTCTCGCCTTTCCACATGAGGAGTAGTAACGATAGGATCGTCATCTCCAAGATTGCCCTGATGCACGAAAAGGCTGAGGTTGCCTAATAGCAGCTCCTAAAGATTTGGCAGCCACTTTTGAGGTCTGCAACCTCTCAAGGCTCTCGTCAGCCTTGTTGCCAAAAAAGTGACACCCGTCAAAGAGCATATTCAAAAGACGGTTTTGTACGTCTGGTGGGAAACCCGACTTTCGCAACCACGCAAATCTGCGCATTACCGTGCTAGTGGCCATGGACCTGCTCACACTATCTGCAGTGTCCAATCCAGACTGAAGGGATTCCTGCCTAGCCTCATTTCCATCTCTAACAATGGCTAGAAATCCTTCCCTTTCTTCCCCTTCTGGTATGTGCTCCGCCGCCATTGCAATGCACTCCCACAGAGTGTACGAAAATCTTGCCAAGGCACATGTGGAGTTGGCCGATTTTAACGGCATACTCCCAGCTGAAAATACCTTGCGTGCCAAACCATCCACATTCTTGTCGTCCCTATCCGGAGGGATGAAAGGGTAAGCCACCTTATTTGAAGCTGTGGCTGCCTGGATCACTAGACTCTCAGGAGTAGGGTGTTTGGACAAATAGCCGGGGGTGGTATTTTGAAGTGAGGGACTTATTCACAGGAGGAATTGAGTCCGGGGTCTCCCAATTTTTGGCCACTCTATGTTGTAAGGCTACATGGAAGGGTAAAATCGGATCTTCGGTGAGGCCATGATCCAATATATCAGTCATATCATTGTGGATGAACTGAGTTGGTGGTCTAGCCCATCCTAAATAATCAACCACCTTTGTCATCAGCTGCCTGTATGAGGGACTGGCATGTTCCCCTGGTTCTGGCTTCCCAAAATCTGTCTCAGGTGAAGTGTCAATTCCACTTGCATTATGCAAGGTTTCCACCGGATCTCTCATTCTGCTTTCTTCAGAAATCAGGCATTCTGGGACATTCGGGGTGCCATACTCTAGGCCAAAAGGAGCATCCCCCTCCTCCTCCTCAGACCTCTCTTGTTCTTCAAAAATGTAAGTAAAGGATTTAAAATATTCTTTCCTTGGTAGAGGTTTATACATTTTTTAATGAGGAGGTTTTGCAGTAGAAACTGAAGGCTTTACAGTCTTTGCAGCTTTTTCTTTTGCTGCTATTTTGACAGTTTCTGGCTGAATTGGAGCCTTTGAAACATCCGGCGCTGAGGGCTTCGGGGTCGACGTCGACAAGGGTGTCGGAATAGTAGTCGTCGACGGAGCTGGCTTTGAGGACGTCGAGGTGCTCTTCGAAGGCTCGCCCTTCGATATGTGTCGGGTTCCGGACGGCGTCGCTGACCTCGAGCAGTCGACTCGACACGAGCAATCTTTTTTTCGCTCAGGGTCCTTGAGGGTTCCCGATTTTTTCTCCTTCGATCAGCCAGGCTCGAGGGTGCGCGAATGTCGGAACGGTAACACTCCCGGCCGGCTTCTGAGGAAGGCACGGACCGAGGCTTAGCCTTTTAATTTAATTCTAAATGCTTCCCATTCTTCGGAGGAAGGATGTTTTGTGGGGCATTTAATTCTATTGGGGGATTGGTCTGAGGACGAGGTGGAAGGGGACCGGTAGCATCTTTTTTTGGACTTTTTCGTCGAAGACGAAGAATGGTGTGAACCACTTCGGGACCTAGACCGATGCTTTTGCCTTTCGAGTTGAGGAGATTTCTCCTCATGGGACCTCGACTCAACGCTTGAGGCTTTTCGGTTGGGTTTTCGACCTACCTGTAGTTTTCCCTTCCTCTCTCGCAAGGCCTTCCCCGTCATTACCTGACACTTCGTACAGGCCTCCATGTCATGGCCTTTACCAAGGCACCACAGACATTCTCGGTGCGTATCTGTGATGGACATTTTGGAACCGCAGGATTTCCACTTTTTGAACCCCGAACACGGGGTAGTCGGGGTCGACGACGAGGACATCTCAAATATCGCTTCACAATAACTGCGTCACAGAACTACTCAAGGCGCACTGCAAAAAAACGGAACTGAGGCCAACGGGCGCCGCGCGTGCTAATTGTATACCTGATGACGTCACCCTCGGCGGAGGCCTTCGAGGGACTTCGACTTGACGACATCGACGCATGGCGCCCTCTGCTGAGAAAACATTTCTGAAGCAGCTAAAGCTGGATGGAATACATCTAAGATGAGGAATATGTTGGAGGACACAATCCATTCGAAAGAGCAATTCTGGGGCTCCCCCTAGGGTAATGGGTCTGCTGTGAGATAGATGCAACAGATCCAAATACCAGTCTTGGCCATGCTGGGGCTACCAGTATGATTCTGCACTTGCACATTGTCGTCATTTGCAGAACTCTGCGTATTGCTGGAATCAGTGAAACATATAGGCAGATATCCCTTCCCATGATAGTGTGAAAGCATCCCTCAGCGATCACCACTTGAGTGTATCTGCTGGCACATTTTGGACACATTTTGTTGTCTTTGGTAGTGAAGAGGTCTAACGGGGGAAAACCCCACTGTTTGAACACCTTGCTCAGTTGTACCTCTGCCAGTTCCCATTCATGGCTCTGATTTCTTGCTCTGCTGAGCTGCTCCGCTGTCTCGTTCTGTTTGCCTGAGAGGTGAAACATTTGTAATGTTATTTGGTTGCAGATCGCCCAGTGCCATAGTGCTTGTGCCTCCTGAGACAATGTTCTGGAGTGAAAGCCCCCTTGCTTTCATATGTAGTACATTTATTTGTATTTATTTATTGGCACATGGTGGTGGTGTTGGTTGTTAACACTCTCACCACCTTCCTTTTGAGGACTGGTTGGAATGACCGAAGGGCTTGGAACAACGCCCTCAGCTCTGGGACATGATATGCTTGCTTGACTCGTCTGCATTCTACTGGCCTTTGATGGACAGGTGATCCACGTGTGTGCCCCATCCTGTCAGGAATGTGTCTGGCATTACAGTGTGTTGAAACTGGATGTCCTGTAAAGGCATGCCTTGTATTATGTGAAATGGTTTTGCCCACCATTGAAGGCGACGCACGAGATGTGTTAATGTTAATGTTAAAGGACATTTGTACCGCGCACTATCACCACCGGAGTGGTCCCCTGGCGCTCTGGCGGCTCTGAAAGAGGAGGGGAGGTTGAGTTAGTGGAAGGAAGCAGGAAAAGTGCAAGAGAGCAGTGATGTGCTGCTGGCGGCCCGGTGGTCCGTTGGCTGGGCCTGGGGTGTTTGCGGCCGATAGTCGTCGTGTACTGTTGTGCAAGACTATGGTGTTTTTGTTTTGTTGTTGCAGTGTAGTGAAGTTTGTGCGGTTTGTTGTGCTGTAGGTTTTGGTTGTGTTTGGTTTGGAGTCTGAGGGGTGTATGCAGAAAGGGAAATTGTTAGTAGGGTTGGTTAGTTTGCATCTCTATCCTGAATTGAGGCGCTCGGCTTGCGTAGTCTCCCCTGATGTGACAGAAACGACTACTCTGTCTGCCCAAGTTCCCATAGGTTGCACCCATCTGTCTGAGAGAAATTCTTGTAAAGGCCTCAATTAGAGCCTGCAATGTGTGATTAGTGGAATCCATGACAACATGATCCCTAGTGGTTGCATACATGTTCTGACTTTTATGCTGAAGGCCAAACCCAGCCCCGTTTGGTGCTGAAGGGTGCCCCCCAAGATAAATAAATTGATGGATGGCTGTATGCATGATATTTCGTAATTGTTGGTGAATCCTAGCTGCTCCAGAGTGTGCATCACCTGCTGAATTTCTCCCTGCTCTTCCTGCCTCATGGTCACTATCACCAACCAATCATCGAGGTAGGGGTAGACATAAAACCCCTCCCGCCTTCAATGTTTCGGCCACTGGAGCTAGGTACTTTGTGAATGTTCTTGGGCTGCACAGAGGCAGAATGCCAGGACTTTGAACTGATAATGTTGATCTCCGGCGGTGAACCTGAGGAACTGCCTGTGGATTGACACGTGGAAGTATGCATATTTTAAAACTAGCGATGCTAGGAGGTCATTCTTTTGTGCGGCTTTTATAACGTCTGTCAGAGTGACCATCTTACCACGAAGAACCATGAATAAGTTCACTTGCCTCGTTCTGCGTATGGAACTTTTGGAATGGCTTGCTATATTGTCATTTTGTTTACTTCATCTTACAAAACATGCAGATGTGGTTGTTGCTGGATATTTGGGGGCATTAACGGTGGAGTTTGCTTCCTTTCTCTCAACGCAGATAAAACTGAGCTCATTTTCTTCCCTGCCAACACTATGCCTCCTCCCTCTCCTCCTCGCTTCATTCTCTTTCCCCGATCCCAACTCCAGTTCTCTCCTCATGCCCGCAACCTTGTTCTCCACATCGACTCCCACCTCTCTCTTTCTCACCACATTTCTCTCATTCCTAGATCTTGCTGCTTCCACCTCTACAACATCTGTAAAATGTGTCCTCTCCTAACCTTTCACGCTACTAAACTCCTAATCTCCTCCCTCATCTTCTCTTGACTCTTCTACTGTTCCACTCCCTTCTTTGGACTCGCCTCCTCTCACCTCTCCCCCGTCAAATCCATCTACCACTCTGCTATCCGCTCCCTCTACCTTCTCTCACCTCACGACTCCATCTCCTCTTCCCTTGACTCACTAAACACTTGTGTATAGGCGCGTTACAAATGCCATATCATATCACTAGACTGGCTCTCTTTTCCCTCCCAGCTTAAATTTAACTTCCTTTGTCTAGTTTTCAAAGCCCTCCATTGTCTTACCCCTCCCTATCCATCCCCCCTTCTCACTTTCTACACCCCTTCTTGTTCTCTCTGTTCTGCGGATCTCTTCCTTCTCTCTCCTCCTCCTCCACCCTGTGCCCCTTCCTGCTTCCGCTCCTTCCAACTTCTCACTCCTTTCCATTGGAACCGCCCTCCCCTCCCCATCCGCTCCACTACCTCCTACCCCTCATTTCGCACTTCTCTAAAATCCTACCTCTTCCATTCACCCCCCTGGCATCTTTCAGCTTCCTCTCTCTCCACTGAATCCTCCTCCTCCTTCACCTTCTAACCCTTCTCTCTCACTCTGGTCCCCCTCCATATGCACTTAACCACAACAATAATGTAAATGATTCCTTGTACTGTTTTCTGGTTTGATTCAATGTTATGTATTGCTTGTTGTAATTGCCTGGTCCTCATGTAAAGCGCTTTGGATTAAAGCGCTACATAAATCTAAATAAATACAAATACAAATTCCAAATGTGTCCTTTTTGAATGATATCTAACACCCATGTATCGCTTACTATGGTCTTCAACTATTTGAGATGGTATAGAATGTTTCCCCATATCTGCATCTAGCAGTATGGGTGGGGGTGTGCAAGTCAGGCTTGTTTTTGTTGTCTACCCCTTTGGGGCTGTTATTGGTCGTTGTCTTTTAGGTGCTTTGTATTCCTTGGCTTTGTACGGGTAAGTCTTCCTTTATCCCTACAAGTGGTATGACCCTCTTTGGTATGATTTGCAACCTCTGGTTGTGCCGTAGAGCTTTCTGAAGCTTCCTGAAAAATCCAAAAGAGGTGTTTTGATTGAAGGGACGTGAGGGACCTCACTGTATCTGTGTCTTTTTTAATGTCCTTTATGGGCTCATCAATCTTTGGCCCAAAGGGTTGGTCCCCCTCAAAAGGCATGTCGATTACTCTTGCCTTGACATTCGTCCGGATTTAAGTGCATTTGAACCACGCTTGTCTGGGCAATGCTACACCATTTGCAATTTGTGTAAATCCAGTCTCCGTTATGTCTACCTCCATATTAATGGCATGATTATATCCCTTCCCACCTTCATATAAGATTGCCAAAGCCTCCTTGTGTTTGTCCTCTGGCAAGTATTCCAATATTGGAGCTATCCTATTCCACATCTCATAATCGTATCTAGTCATGAACGCTAGTGAATTTTCAGCCTTGACTGTGATTTCCCCGGTTGCAAATATCTTCTTTCCAAAGGCATCTACTTTTCTACCCTCGTTCTCTGGAGGGACGGAGTACTCGTTCTGTGTATGGAACTTTTTGAATGGCTTGCTATATTAGCATTTCCTTTACTTCGTCTTGCATGTGTCGCTTTTTATGGTATTCTACTATTTGAGATGGTTTAGAATGTTGCCCTTCTATGCGTTTGGTAGTACGTGAGGGTGTGCATGTCAGGCTTCTTTTTGTTGTCTACCCCTTTGGGCGGATGTTATTGGCCATCATCTTTTAGGTGCTTTGTAGTCCTTGGCTTTGTAAGGGTACATCTTCCTGTATCCCTGCAAGCAGTATGACACTCTTTGGTATGATTTGCAACCTCTGGTTGTGCCTGCAGATCTTCCTGAAGCTCCCTGAAAAAAACCAAAAGGAGCGTTTTGATTGAAGGGACGTGAGGGACCTCACTGTATCTGTGTCCATTTTAATGTCCTTTATGGCCTTATCAATCTTTGGCCTAAAGGGTTGGTCCCCCTCAAAAGGCATATTGATTACTTTTGCCCGGGCATTCGTCCGGAAGTACGTGCATTTGAGACACGCTTGTCTGCGCAATGCTACACCATTCGCAATTTGTTTAAATACAGTCTCTGCTATGCCTACCGCCATATTAATAGCATAATTATATGCCTCCTCGCCTTCATGTAATATTGCCAAAGCCTCCTTGCGTTTGTCCTCTGGCAAGTGCTCCAGTATAGGTGCTATCCTATTTCACATCTCACAATCGTATCTAGTCATGAATGGTAGTGAATGTGCAGCCTTGATTGTGGTTTCCCCCCGGTTGCACGTATCTTCTTTCCAGATGAATCTCCTTTTCTACCCTTGTTCTCTGGAGGGGTAGAGTACTTGGATCCCTGGCTGTTGAATTTACACCCTGCTGCAGCTGACAACACTGCCTCCGGCGTGAGTTGTGAGGTTAAACATTTGGCGAACCATCTGGAGCTCTATATTTTTTATCAAGTCGACCTTTGAGCACCGGCTCTGAGACAGTTTCTTCAGGATGATATCCCCCTCTTACCAGACATGACCCAATATCGCTGTTGACATAACCGATGTTTTCTTCTTGTGCCTAAGATCGAAGAGGAAGCAGTCTTTAAGCTCCTCTGATGGTACAAGGCCGAACGCTTTGCACGTCTTGCACATCAGTGTATGAAATGCTGCTCTACCAGCATCTAAAAGGAGGATAACACCTGTAAAGACAGCAGCAGCTGTGGATCCGCCGCATTCAGGAATGGGACTGTCAGAGTAGTGGCTTGCACTACTGGTGTTGGTGCCTGTGGTGGGCTCTCTTGCCTTGGGGTAATCTGCTTTGGGGGCGGAGTTGGGTCTGAATAATCATTGTCAGAAAACCTCTGTGAATAGCCCTGCTCAACCACCGAGTCTGTGTGATGCTCCAGAATTTGTTCCTCCAAGATGGACGATACTGGACATAGCAATAGGGAACTGATCCTGTCTGATGATGCCTTTTCTTGTGTAGGGTTTAGTTTGTTAATGGGATTTTAATGACTATGGGAGCCCCCTCCTTGGGGATTGCCTGCTCAGGAGCTTGTTGCCACCCTGACCCCTTCAATGTTTGTTTTGCTTCCTTTTGGGGGTGATTTGTGTGTTTTCGGGAGTTTTTCATGCACCGTCGTTGTGGTTTTTGACCTTGGAGTAGTATTCTGCTTTTTGGTAATTGACGCTTGTTTTCCTGTTGTCGAGGACTTCGTGGTCATCGTTGTTATCGCTGATGTGGTGCTCGGCGATGGCGTCGATGATGGGGTCTTTTGCTTTCCGTTAGTCTATGGCGTTACGGTTAGTATCGTCGACAGAGCCTTGTGCTTTCTGTTTGTCAATGAAGTTGTGGTCAGTATCGTCGATGGGGCCTTGTGCTTTCCGCTCCTCAATGATGTCTTGGACTGTGTCATGGACAGGGTTTTGGAGGACGAGTGCATCATCGGCATGTCTACCGTCGTCCTCGACTTTCCGTGTACTGTGGACGTGATGGTAATCGTTACTGTGGATGGCCCTACCATTGAAGCGGTGATGTGGCTAGATGTGATACCTGCTCTCGACGAGCCCACTGACGGCGTTATTGTCACTGTTGCTGATCAGGCCGATTCATCTCTCTTCAGTGCACTTTTCCATGCCCTGGGCGGACGAGGATCTAGGTGAAGCCTCTTTTTGTCTCTTGTCGCCCGTTGACGATACCGTTGCCAATTCGATGTTAGCGGAATGCGCTATTGGGATCTGCACTTCTGGTTTTCTTTTCTTAGAAGATGGGAGGCCCCTATCCTCTGACCTGGCTCTCTTAGGCGCATAGGCATTATCACTCATGAAAGCTGACAAACTCTTAGAGGACTCTGCCTCAGATGGGGGGTAACTCCCTTCATTTAACCAGCATACTAGGCATCAGTGTCCATCTCTAAGTTAAAGGTGCTGCAGATGTCACAGTCTTCCTAGACATGGTTAGGGTAAAAACAATAAATACACTCTAGATGCTTGTACCCTTCATAAACATTCTTAATGCTACAGACTTCTTTGCCTTCCCCTCCATGGAATTCCCCCCCCCCCCTACATATCTGTCTTTAGGAGATGCAGAGGTCTAGGAAAAATTCCTGTTGGTGGAGGAAGTCTTTCTGAGGTTTTTTGTCAAAATAGGGCTTTCTCAAAGGAGAAAGGGAGGTTGAGGACTCCTCAGCACGATGCGCGATTAGAATCTGAATATGGCCTCCTGGGTGGGGCTTCATACTCAACGTCCCACTGACTGAAGCTGAATACACCCAAAAGGACAGAGATGGGTTTCAGAAGTGAGCAGTTTTTTATGTAATGTATATTATAAAACGGAGGTTACAGAGAATTCCCAACGGCAGGGAATATTCTAAGCATGTGAATCCATGAAAGATCCAATGCTGGAGAAGAATAGAGTTAGATGAAATAAAAGGAGAAACTTGAGAATAAACAAGACGCTCCAGGAGCTTGGAGAGATAGGAAAGAAGAGATATTGGCAAAAAGTTAGGGGAAATAGAAGGGTTTTTAACGATAGGGAGAATAGTGGCAAGGCTTGAATAAAGTGGGAAAGGTAGAGGAGAAAAGGGAGATATTAAAAAGAGAAGTAAGGTGAGGCAAGGAGGGATAGACCTACGGTATCAGGGATGAAGGAATGGGGTCAGAACGAGAAGAAATGGGATGAGCCCTGGACAACAGAAGCATAGTATCATGGATGGAAACTGAAAGAAAAGAAGAAATAGAAGTAGATTGAGAAGGAATAAGGGCATTAGGAGTAGAAGAAGGGACAATAGCTGAGCCGAGAAGGGGGACCTTAGATGTAAAGCAGGAGGCAAAATCCGTAGCCTAGAGAAAAGAGATAAGGGTAAGGCAGGAGGAGAAGGAGAAAGTATGTGAGACAAGGTCTGGCAGAGACAGCAAGAATGAGGTGAGTAAGAGTTAAGAATGTTGGAATGGTAGGAACGCTTGGCAGTGAGAAGGGCAATAAGAGGAATGAAAAGAAGACTGTACGGAAGAGCCGGAATCCAAGGGTGATTTACGCCAACAATGTTCTAAGCAGCAAAGGGTTTGTCGCATCAAGCACAGTTGCTGCATAAGCCACAATTGTGAACGTTTGCGAGTAGAAGAGAAAGGAGAGACGGGATGAAGAGTATCAAGAGAAAAGGAAAGAGAAGAAGCAAGTGAAGAAGCAGCATCATCAGCAGAGAGAGATGCAAAGGTGGAGTGAGAAGGAAGATGAGAAGTACAAGAAAAGAGAAATAAAGGAGTGTCAAAGGTATGGACATCCCCTTGGTAGTAAGTGTAGCGAATAGACACATCCAGAAAAACAGAAGGAGTAGAAGGGGAGGGATTATAGAGAGAAGAAGGCGATGATGGTCAGAGCAATAGGCAGGGCAGAAACAGACGAGATCATAAAGGGAGAAGTGAAAATAAGGTTGAGATGGGAGCAAGACACATGAGAGGGAGGGACAGAAAGAGGGGAGAGGTAATAAGAATCAGTAATTGAAAGTAAAGGAATAGAGGCATGGGTAGAAGAAATATGTAGATTGAAGTCTCCTAAAAGTATAAAAGGAATGGAGGATGGAAGGACAGAAAGAAGAGCATCAAGGTCATCAAAAGGAAGCAATAGGGCCGGGGGGGGGGTAAATCAGATGAAAAGCCAGAGGTTAAGGTTTCAGAAAGGATGTGTAAAGCTACAAAAAGGAAGAAAAGCTGGGAAGAGAGGAAAGTACAGGCGCAAAAGTAAAAGATGATCAATAGAGAATACCGAACCACCATTGCCACGCCCCGAAGTGCAGAGGATATGCAGAAAAGAGGTAGAGGGGTTAGAGAGTGAAGCAAGGATATGTGAGAAACCAAAGGGTCTCTCAACTACTAGTCCTGGGGGACCTCTCTCTTAGGTGGTCAAGGCATGGCCATTGTCTTTGGATCCAGATCGTGGGGGTGGACCAGTGCGGGAGGATCACCTCGGTGAGGGGTCTTCGGGAGTGGGGGCGAGGCAGCCAATGGTGAGACACAGTATTCTCCCATTTTTTCTGCACCTACCGATCCTATTTTTTAGGATTCCCTGATGTCCCAACCCCCCCCCCCTTTCTGTACAAACAGTGGGCCAAGGAAGAGGGCGACTGAGAGTAACAACACTAACTCGTATACATTGCACTGGACATGTCCCGCCAATCGGGTTAGGAAAAATCAGGCACTTGACTTTAAGTGGATACACCTGATACCAATTAGCTCTCCTCACACGGATAAAAGGCAGAACATAGAGACACACTCTGAACAAGGTGGAACACAAGTAAAAGCAGAACTTCTGGGGCGAAGGCAAACCTACTGGAGCAGAGCGACAGACCAAGGGATGAGAGCGGCAGGTCGAGAACCCGAGGAATTCCCTCCAAAAGGCTTAGAAAGACATGTGGAGAAGGCCGAATCCCAAAACAGAAGGATGCATTGTGTTTCAAGGACACCAGCGACCCCCCTGAGTGAACGGCTAAAGTTGGGAAGTTGGGGAGGCGAGGCCAAGTCTGTGGTACTAACTTTGACTCGTGAACTGGAAAACTGTAAAGACAAGAAAGAAACGCACACAGCCGGTGAGTTGGCAACCAACCTGAAAGACCGGTGTGTGTTAAGGAAATATTGATGAGATGCGAAGAAAGGCAGCCTGTAAATGTAAAGATAGCTTTGAAACCAGCGATACTAGATAACTGAGTGGTTCAGCGAAAGGAAGTAGCCCACTCAAAAAGTCTCTGTGAAAGGAGAATTGTTTGTTGCGATAAAGTGAATGAACTGTACAATCGAAGTGATCAAAATTAAGCCTGAGAGAAGGGGAGAGTAAAAAGCTGAACGTTGAAATTTGAGTCAAAGTGATCCTGTGGAGATCTGTAGAGAAAGCCACGCACATTCAAAAGTCTTCGACATCCAAAAACGGGCTGAGCCTAGCTGAAGGAGTCCCGAATTGTAGTAGGTTTGGGGAAGGGAGCCCCCTGCAAGTATTGTTGTTGAACTTTTGTTGTGAAAGGTCTGAGCCTGACAGAGGGGGACCAATGTGAACCTTTGTTTGAGGAGGTCTCAGCCTGACAGAGGGGGACCGGCGTGCACTGTTTTTGCTGAAAGTTGTTTGGAAGACTGAAAATACAGACTTTAATGTGGAAGGACAGGAGGGCTTCAATCCATATTTCGAACTGTTTTTGTGATAGAAACCTGAGCCAGAGAGTGTCATCCTGCCCATGGGGACCGCCTTACTCCATGCTGTCTAAAATGGGGAGGAGAGCTCATTCAGCCATATTTATTCTTTTGAACACTGATTTTCCTTTACATACATATCTCCTTTATACACTTTTTGTACAAGAGATAGGGCAGGCATTCGTTTTTGTTAGCATAGGCCATTTTGATTTGACAAACTCCACTAGGACTGTTTTATTTAGTATTTGATGGTTGCGACTACTCCCATCCTAGTTATAGGGAAAAGTAGGAGTTTTCCAAACCCAGCAACTTTAATAAAGGTTTTACAAATTGTACCTTTTGTGTCAGTGTTATACTTGTGATATCATGCCTCCCCTAGAGGTAGTAGTGTTAGAAGGGGGAATCCAGGTTTCAGTTATACAAAGGAAATGCAGATTGAATTGTAGAAAAGTGACAAGAGCTGAGTGAGACTTGTTACAGAGGGAACGCGAAGATCAGAGCAAGGAGGATAGCAAAGGTTTGAGGGATTCCAAGTTGCCGAGTGGGAAGTGGGAGGTTGAAAGGAATAGAAAGAAGGAATAGGAAAAGACATCAAAGCTAATAGGACTACAAGAGAATGACGTTGCTATGGCTTTAAACCAGCTTTTAATTAAATTGTATGCTGTGCAAAATTTGGAGAATTACTCTTTCGTGCAGGATTTCCTAACCCTGCCAATCTCTTCATTTTGACAAATAATTAAATATACTACCCTTTACTCCTTTACTCCAATGCAGTTACTTGCAGCTATAGGTCACCAGTTATTACTAGACTTCAGTTTACCCTACATACCAAAAAGCTTGTTTGTCTCTTAAAGTTTCCCAGAGTGTACCCCAGCCTTACTGCACATACAATCAGATCACACTGCATTGCCATCAGCAAATTCCGGTTGTCTAGGACGCACAGAGGTAACCAATCAGTGACTCACCCGGATCACTTCTGCAATCAGACAGGAACCAATGGCATGTCTCAACCTTCTGTGGTACTGAACGGGTGTTATGCCCTTTATTTCCTTGTGGAGTTACTCACTCCTGCTGTGTTCCTTCCTTTCTGCTGTTCCTTTCTCCCACTATCTTCATTCTCCTGCTGGTTCCTTTTCACCAATTCACAATCATCATTGGATGCAGCCACAGGAGCTGGTTCTTACCCCCATATTAGTCAGAAGTCTGGATTCCCCTGGGGCTCACCTTTCTGCTCCTGAAATATTTTGACTGCATGATTATTGTATCAAAGGATCCATTTACTGAACACACCCGTGTGGGTATTTGTTCTGCTTCTAGAGCTTTTCCCTACTCTTTTGATCCTTCTTGGATTTTGCATGCTTCAGAGTGTTCCCATCCATTCTGAGGCATTGGGAAAACTCAGAGGGACTGGCCTTAACTCAGCTAGCCTCTCAGGTTGTGTCACGAACAGGTAAGGCAGTTTGGTGATATTGGCGATGGGCTTTTCTGAGTGCAAGAGTAGAAGGTGGATTTGGTAGATGCATCAAAGCTCTGTATTCAAATCAAAGGCAAAATAAGCTAACAATCAAGAACTTCAGCCATAGATAGCAATCCAAAACAATACCCACCAAGCAAGCCCTGTTGATCCAGACACACAAAGCTTGTAGCTGCAAAACCTTGTGTAGAACAAAAGCTCTCACTATTCACAATTGATTAAAACCTTTTGAAAGTCTGTCTCTCTCCCGATGACCTTGATCTCCTTATTTCAGAGAGAAATACATTGCTTATATCTGTTCTCACTATCTGTGATGACATTGGCCTTCTGAATACATAGTGTGAAAATGTTCCCTGCCTAACCTTGGGAACCAACAGTTGGATGGTCAAATTCTGTACTCTGAGAAGATATATGGAGTATCCCCAAACTACCCCAACTGGGTGCCCTAACTAATGCAGGGAGAAGTGACTGAAGCACTTGCACCCTCACTACACATGCAGAACCCTATGTACAGAAAAGGGATAGACACAGAAACCAAGCATAATGGCATGCCTTACTGTAACCCCAGGCCAGCCCCCTGCCAACCAACATGGCTACCACCAATTACAGAGCAGCAAAAACCCTAATACACATATGCCACCCATCTCCTCAAGCACCAATCAAGGTGAGGAGAGATCACACTATAAAATACAGCCAGTTCAATTTGTCCATGTGGGATGTTTGAGAAGGAGCTGTAGAAAGGTGTTTAGATGAGTGTGACAAGCTACAAGTGTATTGGTAGCAGAGCTTGATGTTAGATTTGGAGTTTGGTGCAAGAGTTGTGAGGAAGTTGGAGGAGATGGTACCATCTGGAAGGGGAGAGAGAGTTTCCATTAGGAGTTGGTAACGCCACAAAGAAAAAGTTTGAGGTTGGAGGAAGAGAAGATTGAGGAGGTTTGCAGAGCAGTTGGAAAAGCCTGGAGGAAATAATGTGAGAAGGCAGAGAGGATTGGAAAAGTTGGAGGAAGTGTTAGTACCACCTTGAAAGGGAAAGGATTGAGGCGGTTAGAGGAGAAAGTGATAACATTGAAATGGAGAGGGGTTGGCTTTTGAAGGAAGAGAGTACTGAGGAAATGGAAAGAGAGAAGATACCATCTGGGGAGGATAATGGAAGATAACTAGATGGGGAAACTGACCACACTTAGGGAGGCAGGAGGAGAATAGGTGATCCTACTAGCTAAAGAGAGTTCAAAGAAGTTCCAGTGGACCCAGTTGGTGCACAGCAGAATCTTGAGTTGGCAAACGGAGGTACCACCTCACCAGAGGTCAGATGGTATCTCCCCATGATAGAACTGTCAGGGATGGAAGGTCCCAGGGACAAAGACCCTTGAGAAGAGAGGTGATCAAGGGGACCAATGCCATCTTGACACAGTCTATTCCCAGGTCGAGGGTACCCCCACTAGTCAAGGCGGTATACAGTGATAAAATTGCAGCAAAAATGTCGCCTGTACAAAAAATCACTGCAAAAATGCTGTGGTTTAACCCATTAAAGGTGTACCTCATTACACCATTTAAGGGGAGCGGCAGTTGCGGGGGTGTCCCTCGCTTCCCTTAAATGGTATAATGGGTCAAGAGGTTGCGGGGGTGTCCCCCGCATCCTTTACATGGATTGCAGCAGCAAAACCACAGTCTTTTTGCCATGATATTTTGTGTTCACAGCCATTTATCCCACGATTTTAAGCCATGGAACCATCAAGGCCTATATCAGCAGAGCAGAAAGGAAAAACCTGGGAACTTGATGGAACATAAGATGTCCAAACCGTGGAGGGATCTTCCTGCAGTGTCAAGAGAAAAGGGTCCAGCACCATGAAAACCCACAAACCGCAGATGAAGACACAGACCAGAGTGAACTAAAGAGCTGTGGATTAGGGCTGGAGAGCTTAACCCAAGCACTGGGTAAAATAATATCTTTGAGATTAAGATGTAGCAGCATGTTGTTTTGGAGCTATATTTCTTTTCCAAAAGCGACAGTGAACACTCGTTACCCCTGCTTGGGGGAAAAGGAAGAACATTTCAGAATAATGGCCTTTGCCAAACAAAGAACCCTTTAGTTATTTTCTGTAATGAGAGCGCAAATAGACACTGTCATGGCTCATTCCATTATTCCATTCATACTGCTATATTACAATATTTGTTTTATTTGTACTAATACATCTCCTGTCACACCTCATATACTTGTTATGTTGTGTGTACCTGCTCGGGCACTCTTTGATGCTAGCTACTAGCTAATCATTCTGAAATAGAATCATCATTGTGACACAAGCACTCGACAAAATAACTGCCCTCAAAACACAAAAACCCAGCATCCACCACCTTTCTTAGATGTCCTCATTCGGATGCCCTTTTTCACCCCTTGGTACATTTGGGCAAAACGGAGGGCATTTCTGAACATTTAAAAGCGCCTCCTGAATGATTTCCCTTGATCTTTTCTTACATGAGGGTCTGTGCCTACACTGGTCCCTACAAGCCAAACAGGAACCCTTACATATAAAATATACCAATCTTTGGAAAATCCTTGAGGGATCTAAAATACGCTTCAAACCAGGCATCTTGTTAGTCTTTTATTTCTAGTCTCAAGTCATAGTTACTGTCTTTATTTCTCATTAAATTGCAATTGTTTTGTTATAGTCTTTATTCCACACTTGCAGTTAAACAAAGAACATACACCAGCACCTCCTTTAAACTGTTATGTCTAGCAGGCCTAATCAATAACAACATCTTCACAATAACTATGTCTAGGTATTCTTTATTCAGACCTCAGTCTCAGATTTATTCTACTGCTCGGCTAACAGCCATTTTACTTTCAGCTTAGAGCTGGGAACCGCTATGGGTGGTTAAGCCGAGACAGGAAACCCACACAAGGGATTTCAGATTTCAGACCTACGTTCTACCTCAAACTGAGGTATCCCTAACTGCTCACAAAATAAAGATACTAGCCATATAGCAGACCTCGGATTGAGGACATGCACAGCATAGCATGGGCACACATTTAGAAGCATCGGTTGGCGAGCCTCAAAAATAATTCAGAGGTAGTGTAGCCCGCTGCATATGGACGTTGCTTTAAGAGCTACAGATTAGCATTGGTGCACATTTGAAACCATTAGATGGCGAGTTTTATGAATAATCTAGAGGTAGTGTAGCCCGCTGCATATGGACCTTGTTTTAAGATCTACAATACAGCATTGGTACACAGTTGAAAGCATGAGATGGCGAGTCTTAAGAATAACCTAGAGATGGTGTAGGCGCTGCATTGTTTTAAGATATACAGCACAGGGGTTCCCGACCCCACTAAAGACCAGTCACACCCCCCGACTCCAAGCGATTTCGCCCAAGCACTTAGCCTCCTCCGGCTGTTCAGGTCTTTGGAGATAATAGACTCATGGCGGGTGTTTCACCCCGACGAAAGAGACTACTCTTTCTACTCGTTCGTACACCGCACCTTCTCAAGGATCGACCTGTTCCTGATCTCCCCGCACACCTTCCCCTCAGTCAAAGAGGTCTCCATTGGCTCGAGAGCCATGTCCGACCACGCTCCAGTGTTCCTGGAACTCCGGGTTCAGGACCCCAACCTCAATAACCACGCAAATGGTCCCTATATGACCCGATTCTCAATGACATGCCTACGAGAGACAAGATTGCGACGGGAATAAAAAACTTATTTGACGAAAACCCAGCCTCGGACACTTCACTAGCGAATAACTGGGACGCCATGAAGGCAGTAATCAGGGGCTCCCTAATTGCCCAAGGAGCGGCCTACCACCGGAACAGACGCCAGACCCGGATAGCTCTAGAGGACGAGCTAAGAGAGGCTGAGGCAATCCACAAGGAAAAAGTGATCGCAACGGATCATGCGAACAGCGAGGAAAAAGCTTGAAGCCCACTACGCGGAACAAACTGCCCTACTGATGGCAAAAGCCAAACAATCATATTACGCGAAGGGCAACAAGGCGAACAGGTTCCTGGTGGCCAAACTAGCCAAACGGAGACAGGTCAACACAATCGCAGGTCTGCGTGATCCTGAGGGGGTCACACGGTACTCGGAGCCCGAAAAATGACAGCTCGCGACAGAATATCTGACCCAAATCATGAAGGCAACCCCTCGGAACCTAGCGCAACAGCTGGAATATCTGCAGAGGGCAGCGGTACCCCGTCTCGCCAACACAACGAGAGACGAATTGGAGGAGCCCATTACAGGGGAGGAGATCGAGGAGGCCATTAAGTCGCTTAAAACACGAGCCCCAGGTCCGGACGGCTTTTTGACCAGGTTCTATAAACTATTCAGGCCACAACTGACCCCCCATCTGGTGACCCTGTTCAACTCCTTCAGAGAAACAGGCTCTGTCACCCCATCGATGCAGGAATCAACCACCATCCTCCTGCCCAAACCAGGAAAGGACCCAAGGAGTCTAACCTCTTACAGACCGATTGCACTTTTAAACATTGATGCAAATATATACTCAAAAATCCTGGCAAACCGCCTGAACCGCGTCCTCCCGAAGATCATCCACCCCGACCAAGCAGGCTTCATCCTTCACCGGTCAGCTGGTGACAACATATGGAGAACCTTGAACCTGGTGGACCTTGCCTCCCAGAACTCCAAAAAACTGGTCTTATTGGCTCTGGACGCAGCCAAGGCATTTGATCGAGTAGATTGGCCCTTTATGAAACTCACCCTAGAGGCCTTCGGCTTCGGGTCGACTTTTCAGATGATTGTTCTAGCCAACTATAAGAGCCCAAGTACGAGTCTAAGGATTAACGGACACAGCTCAGCTCCGATCCCCCTGTCATGCGGAACCCGGCAGGGCTGCCCGCTGTCGCCCTTACTCTTCGCACTCACCATGGAGCCTTTGGCCTAAAGGATTAGGGGAACGACCAAATTAAAGGGCTGCAGAACGGCCCCACGCAACACAAAATCGCCCTATACGCGGACGATGTCCTACTCACGACCTCAGACGCCCAATCATCATTGAAACAGGCGATACGAGAATTTACCACCTATGGTGAGGTCTCAGGCTTCACTATAAACTTCGACAAATCCTCGGCCTTGGGCAACGGGCTCACCCCAGCAGAACGGGAGCCACTGACTGCGATGTGCCCGATGACATGGGTGAAGAAGGCCATCCCCTACCTAGGGGCCCACATCCCGGCTAACCCAAGAGACACATACAAAGCCAACTTCCCCCGGCTACTGAAAGAACTGGAAGGCGACTTGAAACGATGGGAGACCCAAGAGATCTCACTGCTGGGGCGCATCACAGCATGCAAGATGAACCTACTGCCGAGGTTCCTGTACGCCTGCGCCTCCCTCCCAGTAGCGATTCCCACACCAACCCTCAGGGACATCCAAAGGAAAATGCTGAAATTCATCTGGAAAGATAAGAGAGCGAGAATCCCTCTCAAAATGATGCTGGGGGGCTCCAAGCTAGGAGGTCTGGGGGTTCCGGGCTTGCGGGCCTATAGTGTGGCAGCACAACTAGCACAGATTCTGGCATGGCAAACTATAACAAACCGCCCCAGATGGGTAGAGCTGGAACAATCACAAGTACCCCTACCCTTGCGATTTCTGCCACACATCCCAACCCCCCCTCAGAACACACTGGGGAGACCTCCTTCTATCAACTAAACACACCCTTAGCTCCTGGGACTGGGCACTAAAGCAAAAGGGAGTGCCAAGAGGACTGAGCCCACGCTCCCTGGTCTTCCATAACCCATCCTTCTCACCCGGAGCGGACCACCGCAATTTTCGGAACTGGATAAAGGGCGGGCTGGAGACCATAGACCAGCTATATATGGGAGGGACACCCCTCACCTTCGCCCAATGTAAGGAGAAGTTCCAACTCCAGGAAAGGGACAGATTCACTTATATCCAGCTACGCCACTGGTGCTCGCACCCCCAAACTCTGCAGGCAGCAACACGCCCGCCCACCGCCCTGGAACTGACACTGGGAGACCTTCCAACCCTGGGCAGGGTATCCACCCTATATAGGCGCTTCTTAAGGGACTTTCTGTCCACAAAGACCCGCTGTATGGCTCAATGGGAGGCGGACATAGGTCATCCGGTCGAGGACCAAACCTGGGTGTACATATGGACCAGAACACATACCTCTTCCACCTGCGTTACCAATAGGAAATGTGCGTTCAAGGTGCTCCTCCGGTGGTATTACCCGCCCCTTCGACTTCACCACATGAACCCACAAGTGGATCATGCCTGGTGGAGAGGATGTGGCCACCCAGGCTCCTTCTTCCATATGTGGTGGGCTTGCCCAAAGATACGACAGTTCTGGAGGACATGCCTGGAGACCATCACACAAATTACGGGAACGGCGATTCCTCTGGAACCTGAACCAGTTTTGCTGGGAGCTCCGATCCCCGCAATCTACCCGTGCTCCGGGACCAGGTCTAAGCTATTGACACACTGCCTTCTGGCGGGGAAAACGGTGTTTGCCAGGGCCTGGAAATCCCCAGAAGGCCCTCACATAGCCCAATGGTGGTCTAAACTCTGGGACATCCTGATTGCGGAGAAGGTGACGGCAGCACAGGCGGGAACGCTCCATCGCTTCCAGAATGTTTGGAGCCCAGTGCTGGAATACGACCAGCGCTTCCCCGCCCAGACCTATAAACCAACCAGGGCCCGGTGGATCCTGAAACACCAAGAGAACCCTGAGGAAGACACATAGACGCTAAGACGCGAACTGGATAATCCAGAAGGGCAAATTCCGCCTCCAAACCTGAGGGGTGGAGAGGCCGGAGGGAGGTGGGAGGGAGGAAGCCTGGTGGGGGGAATGAGGACTGGGGATCAAAAACCTGAAAAAGCATTGCTTGTAACATGTTGTGATATGTGTATTTACCATCCTGCCTTGATTTAAAATAAACAAAGTTAAAAAAAAAAAAAAGATATACAGCACAGCATTGGTACACATTACAAAGCACGGGATAGCGAGTTTTAAGAATACTCTGTAGGTAGTGTAGCCCGCTGCAAGCATGGGATGGCGAGTTTTAAGAATAATCTAGAGGTAGTGTAGCCCGCTGCATATGGACCTCGTTTTAAGATTCTACAGCACAGCATTGGCACACATTTGAAAGCATGGGATGTCGAGTTTTAAGAATAATCTAGAGGTAGTGTAGCCTACTGCATATGGACCTTGTTTTAAGATCTACATCACAGCATTGGTACACATTTGAAAGCATGAGATGGCGAGTTTTAAGAATAATCTAGAGTTATGGGACGGCGAGTTTTAAGAATAATCTAGACGTAGTGTAGCCTGCTGCATGTGGACCTTGTTTTAAGATCTACAGCATAGGATTAGACACATTTGAAAGCACGGGATCGCAAGTTTTAACAATAATCTAGAGGTACTGTAGCCCGCTGCATAGGGACCTTGTTTTAAGATCTACAGCACAGCATTAATACACATTTAAAAGCATGGGATAGCGAATCTAAAGAATAATCTAGAGGTAGTGAAGCCCATTGCATATGGATCTTGTTTTAAGCTGTAAAAATATTTGACCCCTTAGGTGCTAAGGGCATGTGGGTTCGTCCTGAATTCCGATAGGAAATCATTGCAAGCTCTGCCACTTGTGCAGTTAAGGAAACATGGAACACAGTCGCCTTCAGAGCCCACTTGAGGATGAGAGCAGATTGGCTATGGGAATTCTAAATTTAGGGATTTCTCTTGCATCCTCACTTACGTCTATCATTTATTTTTTCCTTTCTTCTGTTTATTTTAAATCCGTCATCAGTCCTGCCCCACTGTTCCTGAACCTCACTGTGCCTTATCTTCCCCCAGAAGGCCACATGTGTGTATTTTGTTTTTATTGTAATTTTTAGTTTTTTTTATTGTAATTTTTAGTTTTAAATCAAACTTTTATCACAACATTTTTTTTCTTTTTTATCAAAAAGTTTTAAGAAAATCAACATCTTCCAATTGAGTTTACTAGCCCAGACTTAAGTTTCAGAATCCAAACAGGCGTCCAGAAAGTTTATTGTTGAACACGTCAGATGAATAGAGCTTCCGCCTAAGATTCTTTGCCACCATTCATCCATGTTGTCATTTTTAGGCGCAAAATTGACCTAGGTGGATTGATCTCAAGGTCTTAAGTTCTGGGCATTCTGTTGTTAGATGTTTAAGTGATTCTATATTGGACTTACAAAATCTACAACCATTGTCGTCTGTTTTTTCAATATGACGTGCCACTAGCATATGTTTTGTCTTTACAGCATTTAATCGCAGTTTCAGGAATCCATTTCGATAGTATCTTGAAGAAAATTTCTGTAGGTATTGGGGTAGAATGTTTAATTTGTTTGTTGCTTGACTATGGTCCAATGTGGATGAAAGATCATTTAGTTTGGACATGTTTATTATCCAGAACCATTGTTGTATCTTTTTTTTTGCAATTTGCGGCTGATCTAACAGTATTTCAAGTTTGATGTCACTCGCTTTTAGAATTTCCTCGAGCTTTTGTACCCATCTCTTGAGTAGTCCTGTGTATTCTGAGTTGTCTGTTGGCGCTAATATTTTATAAGCAGGTACTGGATTTGCAATCTGCATTTTTCTTAACATCGCAAGTGATTTCCATACTACACAGCCATAAAGTTCTTCTAGCGCCAGTTCGTGTCTTATTGCAATAATTGAGATGTAGTTTGGTAATCTTAACACTCTTCGCCAAAAAATGCCCTCTAGTTTTGCCCAGATTTTATGGTCTAAGTTCCACCCTGTTTCTGAACCATATGTGATTCCTGGCACCACCTTTTGCACATAGAATTGCCGCACTGGAATTAGGCTGAACTTTCCATACAAGGTGTGGATTCTCGCTCCTTGTAGAGAGAACGTGTTTATTCGTTGGAGTAGGTGTAATACCCAATTGTTTTCACGGATTTACTTATTTATTTGCACTCCTAGATATCGTATTTCAGTGACAGCTTCGATTTCATCTTTGTCAATCCTCCAGATGAAGTCTCGATTTCTTTATGTGTGTATAACCCTGCCTTCACTCTCGGTCTACTCTACACAATGGCAGGAGAACCCCACTCCTGGCCAACAGATAGGGGGTCAGAGTATTCAAAATGAGGAGACCCACAGTCACCAACAATTGCCTGGGCCTATTACTTCGACAGGAGCATTGCCTTCTTTGCATTGCTCTATGTTTCTTTCAAAATACTTTCTATATTAGTCTCCACTGCACTGGTTCTTATGGCCTCTCCGTCTAGTTATCCACCCACAGGGTTTGAGTCACCATTTGCTGCTACTTGTACACTTCCAGAATAGCACCTTCATGTCTGCTTGGCTGTTACCACAGAAGATGTGTCCATTTGCTCACAAACAGGACGCCTTGTGGAGCACAGGATGTCTGACTAAACAGCACATCCAAACAGGTTACATGTGATTTCAACTAATTCAATCACAGAGAATGCTGTAATAACGAAAATGTTATAACGAATAATATTGATTTTTACTTTTTATTTTGGAGGATAGGGGTCCCCCAAACCCCCTGTTTCCCTATGCTTTTAACCCATGCCAACCCACTCCCCACCCATTTCAACCCCTTACCCCATATACATTTTAAACAAAAAATGTAATATTTTTCGTTATGATATTTTCGTTATTACAGAATTTTCTGTAATTTAATTCGTTAAAATCAATGGAATACCATCCAAAACTGACCCACATTATTTTTCACAAGTCTTTGAAGCATATTGATATTAATTTGCACATACCATATTCCATAATACATAGTAGTGACTCCCAGGAGGCAGGAAGCGTACATTTTTAATAGTTTAAACTTTTTCATGAAGTACTGAAAATGTTTTGCAAAGTGCTTGAGGCACTCATGGTAATAAATATGAATGCTGGTACACAGGGCCATGACTTCTAAATCTTCCTCTCCTTGAACCCATCCTCCATTTCATTAACGTTGTGTTCCTTCCTCTCCTCTCCATCATGCATGTTCGTCCCTACTAATGAAGCCATCACTTCTCCACACCGTCCTTTACTTCTTCCTCTCATTATTTCGTGTGCCATCTTATCTTCTGGTAGAAATAGGAGATGCTTATGTTGGCACTGTTTTTCTATCTCACCACGCTCTCCCTGAATCTGTGATCTAACATTCACTTGCCCGTTATCAGCGAAGTGCTCTAATAGGATCTAGCATTAAAGCCTTTTCTAAGAAACGAGAGCTTTGACTATTTTCCAGAAGCTTGTCAGGACAGGGGGACATTTTGTAAAATGCTAGGACTGACCCCCACCTCCCGGCCCCCACCAAACAGGGAGGTCTGATTTCCTTGAATAGCTAGCTAGAAAGACAGATAATACCTGGAGGCAGAATGTGGGAGTGAGAGAATGAGAGAGGGAAAGCGAGGCAGAAGGCACAGAGGAGCTCTCAAAACGTGACTTTTTCAACACCATTTCAAGGACTAATCCCAATCGATGCAAATACTGCAACTCACAGTACTACACTACTGTTCAAAGGTGCCAACCCAAACGCTGGTTAACCACACCCTGTACAGCGTTCCGCTGCTCTCGAACTAGGTCTGCACTTAAAAGAATAACATAAATAAATAGAACAGGAGAGAGAAAGAGGGAGTCAGAGAGACTCGGAGCCAAATAAAGGGTGGCAAAGGGAGATCGACACAGAGATACGCAGAGAAAGAAAGATAGACATGAAGAGGCAGAGAGAGAAGGTAGGGGATGGGCAGACAGAATGATTATCAGATATATGTACACCAAGAGTTCTTCTCTGTAAACTGCAAATAAAGTTAATTTGGAGGACTTTTCATACAACTGCAGAGTATAGCAACGACCGCAATGTTCCCCAAGCGACTATGGGGACTGGCTGGATATTGGGAGATGCAGAGGAGGCGAAACAGCAAAGGCACAATGCAAATTTACAAATTACAAGACAAGTTCCCTCTAAAATAATGTGTATGATATATACTCATGGAACTGTAAGTAAAATTGTGTCTAGAATGTTGTACACAGAAAAGTACTGTCACAGATCAAAGAAAGCAGATGAAAATTCCATGTTAAATAGTTATTCCCAAAGGGTAAGACTAACAAGCCACACACGCCATTACACATACTTGACATGCTGAAAGAGGGCGCCATTGCCAGCGATATACAGCTTATTCCCATCGATGGTACTTTCTACATGAAGCTGGCCCAGTGCAGAATCGGGGTACTTTACCAGGAGGCCCAGGGTCAGTATGTACAGGGGTTTCGTTACTTCTTTGGATTCCAGATTTTTATTATGGAGAGGCTGTCCAAAATGCTGCAGGCTCGTGGTCTCCCTGCTGCTGTACCCTGCGCAGAATAAATGGGTGATAAAAATAAAGTCAAGAAAAGAGACATGCTCATTTACAGTGATTGGAAAAAACATTTAAAAAGCCAGTAGTTTTCTATGCTGAAATATGTTTTCAGTGCTACAAAGTATATTCATAACGTGCCCATGTACAGTTTATTTTTATCACATGTTACAAGAATAAAAACATCTTGAAAGCGTTAGAATCACAGTAGAATTCCAATGCTAAATGAATTGTAATTTTACTGTGATTTTAATTCTTCCATGATTTTTATATTTCTGTGAAATCTATTAACAAACAATAACACATTAATGGAAGATTGTCATGTGATGGCAAATCATGGCAAAAGGTGGCAATACCTGCGCATATTATGTCAAGAGCTTGCAAAAAGGGTTAGCAAAAAACTATTTCACAAAAGTATTCATTTACAGAACCATCATTGCGATACAAATTCTTTCCCTAATTACTATTTATGTACCTCCCACTATAGATGTCATTTGATCGAGTACAACACACTAATGTTCAACTAACAACTTGTTACATTGCTCAATAGCCCATTCAAAATGAGATGAACATTTTACAAATCATAAAACAAACCTGGTTTGCTAGCCCATGAAGTAAACAACGTGATGTAGCCTCTAAGTTCCTCATAGCAAAGCTTGGCAAAATAAGATAGTTTCGTTTACAGGTGATCCTGGATGGCATCAAATACCATGGATGACGATTTAAGATACCCCAATATTGTCTGTCTCCATTTTCCTCTTGTTGTATATATATAGTCCAAAGTTGTAAATGTATAGCAATGGTGGACATCTTTGCTGGAATCCTTTTAAAACTTTTCAAAATACACTTAATTTCAACACGAGTCTGGGCGTTGGCTCCATTAAATAGGTCAGAAATATAAAAATTGGCATCTGCAACAGAACTTAAAAAACAATTTCCAGTCTGGTTCCCATTTTCCAGCACAGCGTTATATGTTATGCTCAACCCATAGTTTATTCCAAGCTGTGAATAACCTTACAGGAAGGTGGGTGCACTAACAGCTATTGTTTTAGCATTCAGCTAAATCAATGTTATCTGAATTCTGACAACTTTGATTGTAGGAGCCTTATCCACAGCCAGGAATCCTTTCCCAGACCCCTGAACCATAGAAAACGGTTGCATCTATGTTGCCGTCATACATCCTTACAACTGGGTTTCTTTAAACCTGATTATATCTACTGTACAACCAAATGTGCCCAGGCCACCCATGCTTGCCATTGCATGGCCCTTTGGGTCTTAAAACACCTTCACCAGCCTGTGTGATTTTTAAGGAGCAAGACTAACTATGCATGATTGTTTTGGTTTTTCTTTCCAGTTTGTGGGAAGGAAGAATTGCTTGTAATCCTAGTTCTCCATCACAGAAATCTTCATTGAATTTGTAAACACCTGGTCCGCTTATTTGCAGGGTCTCTGAAACCCTCGAGAGTAGAAATCCTCCTTCTTAAATAATATGAAATTAATTCCTAATTAATATGAAACATATCTGACCAAGTAGCACAGATTACTACAAATCACCAACAAGGAAACACAAGGAAACAGGTAGGCAGCATTACAAATCAGAGAAAAATTATACAGTCAATACTAGACAGCATGGAGTTCCTGCCTCAAAACGTTGAAGACTATAAATGTTGGGAATGGCAACACCAATGTTAAATATAACTTATTAATCACTCAACATAATATAAGATAAAACCAGCATAAACACTAAACATATCATAAAAACAAAACAATTTAGCTGAAACCTAAAGTTACCATATTTTTGAATTGGTGTTAATGTGTTGATGTAAACCTTTTGGGCCCGATTCATGGAATATATGCCCGGTTCAAAGTGAATTTGAACTGCTGAAAAGTGACTTTGCACTGCCGACACAAACCCTGATCCATGTAACTGTGCAAATGTATTTTTGCTGTGCAAAGTCCAGGCAAAGTCAGCGCATAGTCATTTTTGTAGTACAAATGACTGCCTGGACCTTGCATGGCAAAGATACACTTTGCACGGTTCCATTAATCAGGGTTTGTGTCAGCAGAGCAAAGCCACTTTTCAGCCGTGCAAATTCACTTTAAACGGGGCAAATATTCCATGAATCGGGCCCTAAGAGTATATGCTGTTATGAGCTTGTGATTTTATCAATTGTGAGTGTATGTGTAGAGGTTTTTAATGTGAGGTGTGATTCTAAGTGTATTTATAGAAGTCAATTAACATAAGGTTTGATTATGGGTGTATGCGTTGAGGTCAAGAGAGAAATCAATTTTTATTCCGCTTTCGCCATTAACAAAATCATACAATGCAATAAATAGCACATAACACAATACATAGAACGCTGTACAGAAAGGTCAAAAAATATATAAAGCATTATAAAATCAAGTTTCCAAAGCACAACTTTATCAAATTCACATATGCTGATTAAAACATCAGCATCATTAATACACAATAAGAACTACATTGCCTCGGCTGTGGTTCTAATATTATACTTAATAACATTGTCCCTGAGCCAGAATCTCTTAATATCAGTGAGGCGGCTTCAGATCAGCATAAAGTGTAACAATTTTTCAATGGCCCCAGATTCACAAGAACAGAGCCTGGTATTGGCTAACCAACACATACGCCCCCTCAGAGGTAGCACATTCAGTCTCACCATTAAAATAATTCTTCTGCATTCAGGAGACCTCCGTTTTACAATAATGTTGTCAACCTGCATCCCATGACGAGAGGCCACCAAACATTTTAGAGAATGCAGGTTCATGCTATGGCTCATCATAATGCCATAGTTGAGATACCTAGCTCTCTTTTTTAGGGCCAACACATTTATTTTACCATTATTCAGTTCCATAAAATCCTAACCTCAGCTATTACACAAAGCTGTACACTTTTTAACCCCTGTATGTTTTACTTGCGGCAATTGTGACATCCTTTCCCCCATTGCATTCTTTATATTCTGATTTTCTAGGCTGCAAGTAAATAACTTTACGGCAAATAGCAAATAGTTCCACTGCGCTAAGATCCTAATACTGGGAACTCCCAATTCCAACTGCAGTGCTTCCCCAGTGTGCTTGGTCCAAGCGTGAGAAACCTCCTTAGGAAGCCATTTTGCATGCGAACTAATACCGCAAGGTCCAAATGGCCCAATCATTCACAGTGAGAGCGATTACCCCTCTCTAAATCTGATTTGTTTCGGTGAGTGCACCACCTTTTCACCTTATCACTACACCAATTGTAGATAAGTATCACATGTTGTCTCCAATCTGTTCAAAATAAAACAAATTGTATTCATATTCTTATACATCAACATAAAAACAATTAAGATTTTCAATGTATCCTTCTCTACAGACACATTTACACAAACCAAGTCTGCAACGACTTTATAGAAATATTTTATGAGAAGTGGGGTTAGTACGCGACACAATTCTTTTGCAAACTTGAATTAACTATCTAAGAGTTGCACAATAGAAACATGAGAACAGATTTGCATGATGTTGAATTCTGCTATGTCGTTCTGTTCTCTTAGGGACACTAAAGTCTTTGTTTCAATGAGTGCTTTAATATGGTCTCCGTTTGTCTAAGGCTTCGTATTTCAGAACCAATGGAATTGTCTGTATATGTTTCGGCCTTCAAAAAATAAATTAGACGCTATCCCTAGTGTCTTTTCTTGATGTTATGGCCGTCTTCAGGACAAAAATATTTCTTAAATGGTTTGCGAAAGATTCACAGGAACCCCTTGGGTGTTGATGTCTCCCAAGCACTATAATACAAAAACATAAAACTCAATTAAAAAACCTTGGAGACACGTATATGGCTCCTATAATGTCAGCCTACTGTGGGCACTAACCTGTTTTTTCTAGACAGTTGGATTTGAACCTCTTTATTCTTGCAGATGTAATTTCGTGCATGCGGGGAAGGGCTGTTTGATGTAATCTGCAACAAGCAATAAGTTGCAGGTGTCTTAATTTTCTCATTTACCCACATTGATTAGCATGTTATTCTTCAATCTGTTTTTATTTTATTGACCTGTTCTTACAGGACTGGGTTATTTTTTTACCTGCCATACATCTTTGCCAAAGAGACTCTCTGCTTAGGCTAGATACTGTGTAGAGCTGTTTACCAAATATATGAGTTCTTGGGTTATTTCAAAATAAGAACAGTAGACTGTGAGATGTTTCAGTGTTTCAATGGTGCTATTCCTATTACAGAATCTGCATTGACCATTATTTGGTTTATTATTGTACCGTTTCCACGACATCAATTTCTCGTTAGTAAGTAACTGATTCAAGCGAAATCTCAAATACGTCTTCCTCGCTTGATCACAAGGAAAGATGACCTGGTACTTAGGTCGATAGCCCCACTGCCTCGTAAATTTCGCATATTCACGAAAGGATTGGTATTCATTAATTTTCTTGATCAACAGGCACCAATGGTGTCTACAATATTTAAGTTTGCATGAAGGCAAACCCAGTACCAGATCATCCTGAGTGATCATGGCGCTAGATAACAACTCCTCCATCTTGTTCCTAAATTTTAGAAAGGAGGGAGGGTCTCCTTTCTTTATCATATTTGCAAGATCTTCATAAAGGGAATCGCTAGAAGGAGCTAGCATTTTCCCATAATGCATAGGTAGTCGCCAATGCCACTTCACCGATAATGGTAATAAGCCCAGCTCATGACACACAATAGCATTCGGGGTGGAATATGCCAAGCCCAATACAGTTTTCAACATTTTACCTTGGATCACGTCAAGAGTTTGTTCCACATCATACAAGCATATATCTAGGGAATACAATAGAATAGGTTTGATCTTTTGTGCATAAAATTTCATAGTAGGAATCATTGAGTATTTCTCCAATCAATGGTAAATCATTTTCATCTGCATTGTCAGCATTTTTGCTTTATTAGACAAAATTGTCTTCCACCCCTCACTGGAATATGAACTTGCAAGATGATAGCCTAAATAGCGGATGGCAGTGGACCTAGGAATAGCAATACCATTCAGACCCCATGAGAATTTAATAGCTTTTTTTTTTACCTTCAATGAACGTGACTATGAAGGATTTTTTGGGTTTAATCTCTAGATTGTGGTTACTGGCAAAATAATGAAACAATGCCAGATTAGTCTGTAACCCAAAAGGGGTCCTATCAAAAAGTAACAAATCATCTGCAAAACTCAGTCAATTAATCACAATTGCCCCCAGTTTGACAGGAAAAATAATGGCATCCTTCCATTGCTCATCCAAATCTAATAAGTATAAATTAAATAGGCCCGCAGCAAGATTGCATCCCTGTTTGAGGCCGATTTCGGTGGGAATAATATCGGTAAATGCCCCATTTTTTGTCAAACAAATTCGATAGGTGGTTTGTTTATGGAGAGCAGCAATGATTGAAACGAGCTGAACCGGAAAACCATATTGTCCATAGTATTTGTCTGATTACAGAATCAAATGCAGCAGTAAGACCCAGGGTCGCCATATATACCGGCCCTGCCTTATAAGATCTAGTCTGCTGGTATACATGGGCAATGATCATTGCATTGAGTTGAAAGCCCATATGACGGCGAAAACCAGTCTGATATTTCGATAAAAGGTTAAACTTTATGATATGCTGATTGATATGTTGGAGTAGTAGACTAGTAAAGATCTTAGCTGAAGCATCCATCAGCGCTATTGGCCTATAGTTCGCCGGTTCATTCATTGGACCCATTTTATAAATTGGGATGATATTGGCCATACACCAAGAATTCGGAATGTAGCCCAAGAAATAAATAGCATCAAATTTTATTTTGAAGATTCTTGCCCACAAATCTGGGTTAAGTTTAATCAGGCAAGGAGGAATACAATCAGGACCTGGTGCTCAAGACCCTTTGGATTTCCTAATGATCGTAGTTATATCTTCCATCGTCCATGGACAGCCACAAACAGTAGGCCTAAACATTAAACTATCCCCATGGACACCAAAAGCAATTGGCTTGGTAAATTTAGCTCTGAGGTACGCCGTCCAGACAACTGCAGATATTGTCGATTCTCCAATCAACTCAGCATTATCAAACAGGCTATGCATATTAGCCCACACCTGTCTGGTATTATTCTTTAATAATAGAGTGATTCAATTCTAATTATCCATATTAATCAGTTCATGCCTCATCAATTGTAGTTGTCTTTTGTAGGTTGTGATGATATGAGCTTTGCTCTCATAAAATTCAATGGTAGTAGGATTACCCTTGCTAAATTGTCTGAGCAATTGGTGTTTCTCTTTCCTTAATGCTACTACTTTTGAATTAAACTGATGGCGATGCGAGATCGTAGTCTTAGCGGCCTTTGATTTCATCAAAAGTGCCATATGGAGTGCAACTCTTATGGAGTTCTGAATCTCAGCGATAACACACGAGATTCCACTAGACACATAACTCATAATAATCAAGGTATCATGTTGAATTTTAGTGGTAACTTCGTTACACCTACTAGAGGTCCACTTAATCGATGCTCCTACATGATCAAATTCAATAGCAGTTAGCATAGGAATACTACCAAAATTTGTGATATTCAATCTAAGCTTAGAATTCAAAGCTAAATGATCCCCCCTCCGTAGATTGTGAATTACTATTGGATCAATTAGTTGTAATAGCCCTGTTGATACAAAAATGTAGTCAATGAGTGACGAACCGTTCCCTCTTGCCCAAGTATACTGGTAGGTTCCCATTTCAAAAAGGACACTTTGTATGTCCCATGAGATAAGGAATTCCAACCACTTTAAACCATTTACATGAGATTTTTTTTTCAGATCATGCGTGGAATATTTCCCATTCTTATCTATCACCACACATCTGGAATTAAAATCACCACCAATTATTACATTCAAAGTTAATTTATGCATCAGTACCTGTTCAAAGATAAGGTTCAATCGATTGGTAATTGTTTCAAAAGAAACTGTGACCTCATTCCAGTATAGATTAACAATCAAAAAATCTCGGCACACTAGATCTTTGCATACAATTTCCACCACCAATAAAGCATCATCAGCCCACAAAATAGAGGATTCTAATCTTAACTGCTTATCAATCAAAATAGCAAGGCCTCCAGCAGGGCGGCCTTGATCTCCTCTTACCGCGGGCTGGTGATATGAATCGAACCCTTCTAATACTACATCGCCCATGATCATAGTTTCCTGTATCAAACAGATCTCTGGGCGGCTGTCGCTAACTAATGACGCATTCCATAACCTCAAATTAGAGCTTCCACATGAGTTCCAAGAAAATACATGAATCCCCGGATTTTCATCCCATTTTCCTCCCATTTTGTATGCGGGGCAGATGGAGTCAACGCCCCCATACTCATCATACCTGTTAGGGAGGCTGCCAAGTTCATAAATTGCTTCAAAACCTCCTCATTAATCAGAGGTTGAGTACCTGCTAAGTTAGAGATCTGCGGGGGTTCCGGAACAGTCGCAATGAAAATTTCTGCGAGTTCGCCGGTATTAAAGAGACAAGGATGTAGTCCCAATAATTCCAGATCTTCTCGTTGTGCCCAAATCAATCCTGTGATGATATGTGACTGATAGCCGCATATCATCCGCGTGGGATTATTGTGTGCCAAACGAACCCAGTCAATATCATTGCTTCTGATAGTACGCAACGCTGGGATTTCTTGGAAAGCCTTCAGCATTGCAGAGCGATTTAGGCTTGTTTTTGCAGAGGTTACTTGCTAGCTTTCCCATCCCATAATAGATGGCATCTCGGGGGTTAGGGACATTGCCTCTTTTTTTGCCATACGGTCATGAGAATAAAATTCAGAGTATACCTCATCAGTCCGGCTTTGGGCTTCTGATTTAGATCTATCCAGGCCCGTATTCACATTATTCTTGTCATGCGACAAACCCAGCTCTTCAGCAATGTCCCCATCATCAGTGACTAATTTAGATACAAATTCTTTGATGCCACTATTAAAAGGTCTCACCTGGGGGGGCTAGTGATTAATCAATGACCGATCTTGGTCTGCCTGTCCATTTGTAAGTGACATCTTAGATTTGCTTAGAGTAGGTTTATTCACAACTGTTTTTTTCATGGTTTTATTAGTCCCTGCAACCTTGATTTTATTAGAGGCCTTCTTCATATATAAAGCAGGAAAGAACTTTGTCAAGTCTGTTTGCTTTTGTTTGGGAGAACAATCGTGCTCTCGCTGAGCACTACCCCCAAGATCTCTTCCTGTGTGATTGTTATCCTGCGACTTCCGTACGTCCGAAGGACTCTGTGTTACATCAATATTCAATAAGGCCCTTGACTCTTTATTAAGTTGAATAGATCAATCCTCTCCTCTTCATGGGACAAGTTCTTGAAATCAACTTTCAGTGAGTCTAAAGTGTCTTTGGGTGAAATTTGACTATTCCTTGATTTTATGTGTTTTGCTTGATTGATCTTACGTTTAGTGGCTCTCAGCAGCATTTTTTTCTGTTTCCTTGATAAGACAGGTTCATAAACCTGTTCCTCGACCATTTTCGCTTTCAAAGTTCTCATGTCCTGCTGACATAACTGTGCCTCATCTTCCAAGTCAATTAAATTAGTTAGTGCTGAAGGGCTATCTAAAAGTTCTTCTTTTTTAAGATTAGGTGTTGATGGTACCGGTGCAGCCATCACCTCAGCACTAGTCATCTGAGCACCCAACGGTTGTTCACTCGGGCTGACCTTTGTTATACAGACTAGTATCCGTTGTATGGCCGCTGCATTAGCCGATACCATCTCAGTTACCTGTTTGATTTCTGCTGCAGCTGACGTATCATTTTTGTTAGGATCACAAGCAGTGACTGCTGCAAAGGTAGTCACTGCATTGGGTCCCAATCGTGGGTCAGCTGGAGTTTGGGAAGCTTTATTGCTCAATGGGGGGCTCTCCCTTTGTTTACCACTAGAGAGGGCCGCAACGGCCTCGCAAGTAAACAATAACCCCTCTATTCTGTTGACCTTTGTAAGGAGCTCTGTTAACATACTGTGTGAGTATCCAAGTTGGACGTGGGTATGGTCATGTCCTTTATCAAGTAGATTAAGGATCCTGGACAATACCGGAAACTCAGCTCCAATATCAGAGGGCTCAATTAGGTCACGTTCTACTTCACCTTCTAGATCATACAAGGTTAATTGTGGTTCAACAGGGGAAGGTACCATCACCGGAATAAATCCAGATGCCATAGGAATCACTTCAGGGGGAATTTCTACTTCTGAAGGTGAACTGGTCTCTGAACTTTTGAATTCCTTATTCACCTCCTTATTAACAATTTGATCATCGAAAAAAGTGTGCACATGGGCCTTCGTACTGAGTACTTCATCAGGATCAATATGCACATGTACATCCTCCATGCAGTACTTATTAGCTTTAATTGGGGTGGAGGGCCCTCTAGAAAAATGCATCCTCCTATCCAGAAGTGCCTCAATTGATGGAGCAATAATAGAGAAATCAGAGAATCTGGGTTTCGTGCTAGTGACATCCATTTTCATTAATAGGTCTCCATTCCGGTATTCTCCTAGGCCCGCACCCATGACCCCATTATCACAATCACGATTCATTGCTTTGAGCTTAATGGTCTCTAATGTCGACTCAGAGTTGTTCTTGGGAATGCTTTCCACTGATATCTCATTTCTTAGCTCTTGTTCAGCCATCTCGGGTGGCGTTATTTGGCAGGTCATATCCCCCTGGGTTTCTACACACACAGATGTTCCCACCTTATTAGATAAGTTATTCTCCTCGCTCTCAGAATCCACCATTTCCTCATCACCTGCCTGTGTTCCCATAGGAACATTTACAACATTGCTCATATTAACGTGGATTTTTCGCCTGCTACGGAGACCATTCACCATGATAAATCAGCAAGCAGTTTGCACAATACCTAAGTCTCAGTCAGCCAAATCAACCCACCTTACTTCCCAGCAGCCAGCCCACCGCACACTGCACAGTGAACAGTTAACAGTACTTCCTCGTACTTCCCACGGTGCGCGCGCGAGTGCGCTGGCTGCTGGGAATAAGTAGGAGGTAGCCAGAGAAAATGGGCATCTCAATTCGCAAGGGCGGAGCCCAACCAAACAGTCCTTAAGTAAAAGGAGACAAAAGAAAGAAAACAACCATTCAATATGCTGGAGTTTCCGTCGGCATACACGCTGACTTAATGTTGTGAACACAGTATACACCGTGTACACGCGCTTCCCGCGTGCACGATGGAGACACTAAGCGTACACGCTATGCTGTGAACACAGTGTACACAATGTACACGTGCTTCCCGCGTGCACGATGGAGACACCAAGCGTACACGCTATGCGCACACAGATAATTGAAAGTCACCTTTTTCAATGCCACTAGATCAGGCAATCCACGGTGTTCACTAAAAAGACTTCCTCCGCCGAAATGTCAGTTTAGATCACGTAGCTTCGTATGAGCAAAGAATGCTCATTAACACTTCCAAGCAATTTCAGTCAGCACGGCACGCCAGTTAACAGTACTTCCTCGTACTTCCCACGGTGCGTGTGCAAGTGAGCTGGCTGCTGGGAATAAGTACGAAGTAGCCAGAGAAAATGGGCGTCTCAATTCGCAAGGGCGGAGCCCAACCAAATAGTCCTTAAGTGAAAGGAGACAAAAGAAAGAAAACAACCATTCAATATGCTGGAGTTTCCGTCGGCATACACGCTGACTTAATGTTGTGAACACAGTGTACACCGTGTACACGCGCTTCCCGCGTGCACGATGGAGACACTAAGCATACACGCTATGCTGTGAACACAGTGTACACAATGTACACGTGCTTCCCGCGTGCACGATGGAGACACCAAGCGTACACGCTATGCGCACACAGATAATTGAAAGTCACCTTTTTCAATGCCACTAGATCAGGCAATCCACGGTGTTCACTAAAAAGACTTCCTCCGCCGAAATGTCAGTTTAGATCACGTAGCTTCGTATGAGCAAAGAATGCTCATTAACACTTCCAAGCAATTCCAGTCAGCACGGCACGCCAGTTAACAGTACTTCCTCGTACTTCCCACGGTGCGTGCGCAAGTGAGCTGGCTGCTGGGAATAAGCACGAAGTAGCCAGAGAAAATGGGCGTCTCAATTCGCAAGGCGGGAGCCCAACCAAACAGTCCTTAAGTGAAAGGAGACAAAAGAAAGAAAACAACCATTCAATATGCTGGAGTTTCCGTCGGCATACACGCTGACTTAATGTTGTGAACACAGTGTACACCGTGTACACGCGCTTCCCCCGTGCACGATGGAGAAACCAAGCGTACATGCTATGCGCACACAGATAATTGAAAGTCACCTTTTTCAATGCCACTAGATCAGGCAATCCACTGTGTTCACTAAAAAGACTTCCTCCGGCCGAAATGTCAGTTTAGATCACGTAGCTTCGTATGAGCAAAGAATGCTTAATAACTCTTCCAAGCAATTCCAGTCAGCACGGCACGCCAGTTAACAGTACTTCCTCGTACTTCCCACGGTGCGCGGAATTGGATGTTTTACTATGCTGACAAACTAGGAGTTTGAAACCTGAATCGCTTCATCTCTGTCTGCTTTTTATATTTTGCTAGTGCCATACAAATGTATCAAAACAAAATTGGTGATGGCTGGAAGGTTTAGAATTATTTTTTGACCTGTTGCATCGCTCTGGGCAAACCTCTAGACCATCCTTCTTCACCTGCCAAGCCATTACAAAAAAGGAGGTTTAAGATCAGTTGTAAACTTTCCAGCCATCCGCTTTTTGTTTTGCTTTGCCATACAAAAGCATGATAGCATTATTACCACATGTTTTAATTACTGCATGTGTAATAGAAAATCCCTATCGAGTCCTCTGGGGCTTCAAAATGGAGAATAACTTTCAGGTCCATACGACTCACAAGCTAGGGGACCCGTAAAAGTTATGCATGCAGTAGCGGTATTACAGTTTTTAAACTCGTAATTACATATGTTCCATGTTTTATTGTGTTGAGTGTCTGAATTGATGCCGCATCAGCTTTGTGGTGTGACCTTTTTTTTTTGGCTAGTGAAACAGGGTGTGACAGATCTGACCATAACAGGACCATATGTTTTAAGTGCAAACTTCTTTATTTTCTAGGTTTAGTAAGGAAAGATTCTTTTTTGTTAGCTTGCTGTGTGTTTTTAAGCTTTTTTTGTTATGTACCCACAAATAGTTTTTTTCAGTTTTTACTAACTTTCAATATGTTAGCTAGGTATGTTGTTGATACTAACACATGTGGGATGATGAGAAGCGATAAACAGGAGTCAGGTAAGTGTTGTTGGTCAGTTATGGTCAAACAGTCTCAGGATGGCCAGACTCTAAAGGTTCTAGGGTTTATCTCTAAAAATTATGAGGCACCTGGTGTTAAGAAATGTTTGAAATAAAAGTAGGGAGTGGTAGGTGTTGTTCTCACACCTGATGATGAGCTCCTAACCTGAACACTAGGTACAAAATCCGAATCTCTGTCACACTGCGGACACTCCAGTCTAATCCAAAAAGAATCCAAATGTGAAGCTTGTTTTCCTTCATGTTATGATAAATATGTAGCTTCGATCTTCACTTGACAAAAATCTAAAAGAAAATTACAACAAAAAAAATGTTCTTACCTAAGCTTGTCAGGCCTGTTGGCCTGCAGGCTAACCCTGTCCTTAAAAAAAAAAAATCCAAAAGTCCAATGCAATTCAACTCCAGCCCTGATCTATATTAGTACCCGGCCAGGGTCAATCAGAATGTAACAAACAATCTGATTGGCCCTCGCCAGGGCCTTACCCGACTGGGAATCCCTCGGTGGGATTCCATACCTTTGTTCCCAGTGGGGGGCGTGTCGTCCCCTCAGCCAATGAGGGGGTACGAAACAGGGCAATCTCTGCTCCGAGCCTCCACACGGCTGGAGGCTGCCATCCTGCCCGACCAAGAATTCAGATAAGTGTTTTCTTTTTCCTCCCCCGCCCCCTGCAAACAATCCCCTACCCCCTCCCAATCCCACTTACCTTCTTTATTCTCCTTTTCTGGGATTGAACGCGTTCGGAACATTTCTGTTCTCAGCGTGTCATCTCCCGATGGCCACCATGGAAAGGGAAAACGGACTCCGGAGTCTGGGTAACCTGATCAAGAGGCGGAAATTACACCTATAAATTGAAAGACATAAGGTCCAAATCCGATACCTACAAGAAACACGTGGCCTCTCAGCAGTTTGCAAAGGATTTGCCAGACATTGGGGGAAAATTGATTTTACACATCCTACTCTACACAAGCTAGAGGGGTCATGATTCTGATACACCGATCTATCCCATTTCAGTGCAACCATACAAGAGCGGTGTTGGTATATGGGACCCATGCAGGCAGGGAGATTCTGTTGATATTTGGTCCCAATGTTGAGCTGGCTCGATATCCACTGGTCCCTATCCTGTGGGGGGGAGATTTTAACACCTTCCTGGACTGGGAGTTGGATAGATCTACGATCACTCACAGAGCCCCCGCCCAAGCCGCTTCCACTATCAAAGAAGGTATGAATTCCCTAGAACTTGTGGATGCTTGGCGAGCACTGTACACTGCTGATCGCGCATACTCTTTCTACTCCTCCGTCCACGACTCTCTCTCTTGTATTAACATGTGGATCATCTCTAACACATTTCTCAGTGGGGTTGGAAATGTCACCACGCTTCCTCGTACCTACTCTGATCATTCTCCAATTATTATCTCCCTGGCCACACTCTCTAGACCTCACACCAATTGGCGTTTTAAACTATTAGCCCTGCAAGATGTTGCATTTGCATCCACTATCGATGGCCACGTACACTTGTTTTTTGATAAAAATGAAGGCTCAGTGCCCTCGTCTAGTACACTCTGGGAGGCCTTCAAGGTTTACATTCGGGGGATTGTGAAGTCAAAGGAGTTTAGTGTCCTCAAGGCAATTCGACATGGTATAACACAATGGGAGAATAAACTAAGTGAATTAGAGTTTGAACTAACTGGCAACCACCCCACAACCACACTCACACAGATTAAAGAGGCCGTGGATGCCTTTAGAACTCAAGCAGAACTCAAAGTAAAATTCTTTAATACCCCCATGGCCGCTAAGAAATATGGAGAGGGAGACAGACCTGGAGGGTTGCTTGCTCGCATGGCATGGTAGCAAGGCAGCAGTGGCTGTATCCCATTCATACGGGACACATCAGGCGCTCTGGTCCATTAATGGGGTTTTCACAGGGTTCTATCAGGACTTATACACTAACAAAGACACATGTAAGCGGAAAGAGATCGATGGGTTTCTCGACCCACTCCCACTCAGTCAAATATCACTAGATACCAAGGCCCTTCTGGATCTCCCAATTTAGATAGTTGACATGACTCAGTCAATCACCATCTGCCAACTGGGAAGGTTCCAGGCACAGAAAGCCTGACCACTGAGTTCTATAAGTGTTACAAAGACACTCTTGCCCCATACCTCCTTCAGGTCTGGCGGGAGTCACTTGAGTCCCAGTCACTTCCAGGCACTATGCGAGAGGCAGTCATCACAGTTCTGTTTAAACAAGGTAAACCCGCAGAACAATCAGGCTCATATCACCCTCTGTCCTTAATCAATACGGATATGAAAATATATGCAAAGATTTTGGTCACTCGGTTGATACCGGTTATGCCGTACATTGTCCATCCTGATCAATCGGGATTCTTGCCTGGCAGATCCATGGCTCTTAACCTGCGACGTCTCTTCAATATACTGGCGCAGATTGACCCTAAGGCACATGCAGTAGCGGACACATTAGACACCCAAAAGGCATTCGACTCAGTCTCTTGGCGTTTCATGCATGCAGAGTTGGTGAAGTGCGGGTTTGGTCAGGAGTTCCTCAGGGCTTTACATCTCCTTTATGCTGGGGCATAGGCTGGTGGCTAGGGTCAGTATGAATGGGCTACTCTGCACCATTTACGATGGGTTGTGGCACCCATCAAGGTTGTCCCCTGATGCCACTAATCGTTGCCACTATAATTGAACCCCTGGCAGATTAAATAAGACTTAAACACAAACATAGCGGGATCCACATGGCAACTGAACCGCAAATCATCTCTCTCTACGCGGATGATGCGTTAATATACATTTTTCTTTTAACTGATACTACTCCCCCCCGCCTGCGAACCTACACAGGTTCAAATGGGCACCTGGCAACTATACTCTACCTGGGCGTGATGGTAGCCAGACAGGGCTGCGACCTATATAACTGCAACTACAATACATACATGACTCATTTGCGAGCTAAACTTACGAGATGGGCCCATCTCCCCATCACAATAGCAGGCAAGATTGCACTTCTTAAAATGGCTGTCCTTCCTAAACTGGTATACCTGTCCCTTAATGTACCGCTGTGGCATGGGCGCTACTTTCAAGAACTGGAGAACGAGATCTGCAAATTCGTATGGCACTCCGGGGCGGTACGACTGAAGTGGGACACATTAACACAACCATTTGACAGGGGAGGGTTTGCGGCTACTGATTTTGAATTATACTGGATGGCTGCACAAGCACAGTATGTGGCCCTTAGGTTTGGTGATAACCCACCCCCTCTGCATGTATTGCTTGGGCGACATTCGGTGGGAGGCAGGGACCTGCGCTCACTGGTTCTCCCCGATGTATTTGCCGATGATTGCTGCTTCGACCATGCTAGTGTCACAGTGCTGGCCTGGTGCAAAATCTGGAAGGCAGTTGATGCACATGCCCCTTTTCACAAGGATTTCCTGCTATGAAATGGTATCCCTTCCCTGCCCCATGCCGAACCCGGTGATCAGGCAATATGGACACAACAGGGGTTCCACACATTGGGGTCACTGTACCTGATGATAACTTTATCCTACCCTCTGACGTCCCGGGGTTCACTCTAGGTACGTCCTCTCAATGGCTGCAATATGCAGGCCTGCGATAAGCATGCAAAAAACAGTGGAGCTGCTTCCCAACTAAACCCGAGAACAATACACTACTAGGGTTTATACGACAGCGGGCGAGAGTCGCAGCTGAGTGTCATCCCTATATCACTTAATTCAAACATGTTCCGGCACATTACATTACAAAACACACACTAAATGGACGGAGGATCTCCCACTCGAAGTAGCCGATGAGCTCTGGGTTGCTATGTGTGCACAGACCCAAAAGGTATCATTTAATTTGCGCTTTTGACTGATACAGCTGAAAGTGCCCCATAGGTACCATCATACTCCGAACAGAATACATATGTTTTCAAACGAAGGTACCGTGCGTGCCCACACTGTGGTTTTGCTCACGATGGATACTTTCATATGCTCTGGGACTGCCCGCAGCTGGCGACCTTTTGGGGAGATGTGTGCGCAACATTATCCGAAATAACTGACACTGTTGTCCCCCCCCTCCATGCTCCTTTACTATACCTATTTCATATTCCGAATACATTATCTGGCACTCTTATTAAATTGGCGCGGCTCTGTCTCCTTCTGTGCAAGTGCTGTATTCTGTTGTGCTGGACAAGCCCCCATGCTGCCAACAGAGACCACTGGCTGAAGGATGGAACATAACATGGGCTAACGATATGGAGGAACAGTGGATACATATACAGCCGTTTGAATCACGACCGAGAGACATCTGGAACCCCTTTAGACTATATCTCTCAGACCTGGAGACAAAGGCAGACAAGACCCAGTCACCACATTCAGCTTGAACTCGCCCTCAGAACTATACTCCTGATGCAAGAAGCATGTCAAACCATCTTTCCCACACACTCTGTCACCTTGCTGGACTATGTATTACTTCATTATGTGCTCTGTCGTTCCCTCATCTTTAGGACTCTGTAAAAGCTACTTTACTGTGTTGTGTATTGTCAGGTAGTTGAATAACGAACGTTAAAAAAAACACATTTAATCGAATAGCCGATAACTGCGCAAATCAGCATTACAAAATGATCGCATCCTGATATGATCGGGTTAGATCACACATTCTGTTTAATCTTTAAACTGTATATATTATACAGTACAAGGGGCGCAGGGGTTTGCGGGGGTGTCCTCCTCTCCGCTTGTGTGGTATAATGGGATTGGAGGCTGCAGGGGTGTCCCCGCTTCCAGTGGAAGGATTGCAGGGGATAAATGTCCTGAAATCAATATGTAGTGTTGATAATGTCATCGTACTATACTGTCAAATTCCACACAATGTACAATGGCATTTCCAAAACCGCATAATTTCAGTGCTCTTTCAGTTCACGAATGCTTCACGAGCGTTTGGTAAGCACAATGTTATCTTGTGATCAATTTGGTGCTGTTGTAATCACGCTAAAACCGAATATTGCTTTGTGTGTCCTTTTGTGTAAGATCTCATGTGTTGTCCTGCCTGATGGTGTGGATGAAAGTGTGTTCGCCACACAGTTTTGAAGCCGCCTGTGAGAGATGTTATGTGGTAAGAGGATTCAGATCATTGATTAATTCAGTGTGAACCTGTGTTGTCTATGTAGCTGCATTTCCATTGCCCTATGTTTGGGTACTTAGACTGTTCTTCTGCAAGGCTGTGCTTGGGTGTGGTGTGAGTGAATGCTGGGGGTAGCTACGAGTATTCCTTTTTGTAAGGTAATGTATATGTTGTTCCGGGTGTTTTGTGCTATGCTATGAATGCGATGTTCTTGTTCTAATGTCACACACTTGTATGTGATTTGGTTACATGACGTGCTTGTTTGGGGGTGTGAGCAAGTGCTGTGGATAGGTATGAGATTCCCTGCCCTATGACTTGTCTGTGAGGCGCTGGGGGCCTTTTTGTATGAATACTCTTTATTCCAGGGGATTTGTCTATGAGGCAGAGCGCGCGATGTTTCTGCAGTGACGCTCTAGCTTTATTTGTTGAAGTGTGTACCTGTTGGTGGAGTCCCTCACGTTATTGCCTGGTGTTTGACACATGTCTGCTTGTTAGAATGTGTAAATGTATGTATACGTAAGTTATTGGTATCTAGTGAAAACATACCTTTAAGAGTCATTCCAACGGCTGTGAGGTATGAAGTGACCGAGCAGATGAAACTAGTGCACACATGTAGACACCACAGAAAGCCATTCCAAATGCCACTTTAAGTCCTCATATTACAAGTGGAATGGACAACCCTGATGTCAATAACCGGCAATTATTATTGCATAATAACATTTTATTTGATACATACATTCATCAAAGTACCCAACCATAAGGCAATGGCCCTGCAGCTACATTTACACCTTACACCACCCTTGGCATCCACCCGATGTCGCGTCGTATTACATTCAAGGGAAGGTGAGTTCGGTAACACTTCCTGCAAGTTCTATCCTCACTGACATTTCAACTCCATTTACCCCGTGTGTCTTGATTCACCTGCACTGTTGGATTCTTCTGATTGAACTCTCCCCTGATCCAGATCAAAGCCTCCCTTCACATTGGCATTCACCCAAACCTTTCACCTACTTTCAGACTGCCCTCACTCGAATAATTGAATGTGGCCACCTTAGCGCCACTTTATGCACTAATCCCCTCATTACATTATTATTGCATTGCTTCCCGTTGTGACTATGTTTAGCCTATGCAGCACTGCATCCTCATTCCCAAATGGTATTGCCATCCCACGATGTAGTCATTTTATCATACTGTTGATTTCGTGCCTGTATCGTCGCCATATTAGTGGTCCCACCTGTATGCTATGCTATATCTTTCTTTGTAGCCTCATGTTGCCTGACCTCTGAAGTCCCTCCTCCTCCTCCTGCACTGTTGCCACCGACCTTGCTCCTCTTTTATTCCCTCACCTTCCTGCCCGTATTGTCCTTGCATGATTGATGCAGCCACCCGCACCATGAAGCGCAGCTTTTTCAGTCTATGCACCTACTTGATTTACTTATGTGTACCTGATGTAGCCCCCCCGTACCATGAGGTGCGACTTTCCTAGCTCATACACATACTTGACTTGCCTATGTATACCTGATGTAGCCCCCCGCACCATGAGGCGTGGCTTTCCCAGCTTATGCACCTATATGATTTGCCTGTGTATGACTGATGTAGCCCCTCATACCACGAGGCGCGGCTTCCCTAGCTTATACCCCTACTTGATTTGCCTATGTATACCTGATGTAGCCCCCGCATCATAAGGTGCGGCTTTCCTAGCATATGCACCTATCTGATTTGCCTATGTACACCTGATGTAGCCCATCATACCATGAGGCGCGGCTTTCCTAGTTTCTACACATGCTTGATTTGCCTATGTATACCTGATGTAGCCCCCTGCACCATGAGGCGCAGCTTTCCCAGTTTATGCACCTATCTGATTTGCCTATGTAAACCTGATGTGGCCCCCTGCACCATGAGGCACGGCTTTCCCAGTTTATGCACCTATCTGATTTGCCTATGTAAACCTGATGTGGCCCCCTGCACCATGAGGCACGGCTTTCCTAGCTTATACACCTACGTGATTTGCCTATGTGTACCTGATGTAGCCCCCTGCACCATGAGACGTGGCTTTCTCAGATCCATTTGTATACTGTAACCTGCACCTTTAAGTATTACACCTTGTACTTACTGTAACTAGCTCCCTGATGCCTGAGGGTTTGGCACGCTGATATAAATGCAAAATAAATAAATAAATGGCAGGAAAAGGGTGTCGGGCCAAGTATGTGCACTGTGCACTGCAAGGGACAACATCATGCAAGAGAGCTGTTTGCATGGCCCTGTTTCATGCTCTCACAATCCCACAACAACAGCATATTTGGTTCCATTAAGTATACAGTGGTATGCATACATCCCTCCAATAGAGTGTAGCACCAATAAGGGTGGCGAAGACATACTTTTCCATAGCTGTTGAGTGGATGCATTTGCTGGAGTAATGTTCCCAACAGGAACGAGGAATACATGAATATGGTGATGTACATCTGGAGGAACAGTTTTACATGCCCTTTAGCTAACACATGGACGGCATTAATTTGTGGCCTTTGTGTCACCACACAGTGTCTACTGATACCTGTCGAATGCTGTGCTTGCGTCTTGCTCAGTGTAGGCTCTCCTGGCCTACTCCCATAGATGAACTTGTTCATTACTGTGGGCACACATTTCGCCAGCAATAGACCATAACGTGGACAGTGTCACTTCACTTTCTAGGATTCATATGTGCTGTACATGTGTATGATACCCAGATTGTTCTATATACATGTCACCCTGACATTGTTTTCTCATTCATAGAGTATGTAGAGGAAACAGCAGAGGGTGAATAAGTGGATGAAGATGATGGTGTGGACACCACGGAGTGGGCAAGCTCACCTGGCCACGCAGAAAACGAGGAGATGACATCTTCGAGCCCCGGCCCTCCGTCTGCTGTGCTGCACAGCTACATGGCCATGATGACCAGGACACTGCTTCCACTGTTACCACCATGAACACCATCACTGTGACCCCATGTGGCACCCCACAGCCGAGGGCTGGAGAAACCTTGGTGGTGGTGAAGGAGATCACTGGCACCCCGTACAGTCTTCTCTCCCAAGGCCAAGTAGTGAGGGTGTTGCACCTCGTCCAGGGACCCTTGCGATAGACTCCCACTGAGGAATAGGTATCCAGCATTACAAGACAAATTCCTGTAACCATTGCATCTGCCTGTGTGGCTTCCAGTCCTTTGGCAGACACCATTGAGAGACTGTCAGCCATGGAGGCGGGCCAGGCAGGAGTAGAGACCAGTGGGAGGGAAATGCTGGAGACCTGCAATATTGGGGAATGTCCAACAGTCCCTGGAGGATGTACAACATGAATTGCCCGACTGAGGGAGGATCTGCTGGAGGAGGCACAGGCAGAAAGGCAAGAGGGAAATTAGGATGCTAGACCTTTGCAGCAGCGGATGCTGCATCTGCAGATGCCTGTGCTCAGGCAAGGATGGATTCTCTGCTTACCAGGAAGCAGGCTGCTTCATTCACATCAGAGGGCAATAATGGGCTAAGAAGGATGCCCGACTGGCCAAGAGCAGGCATCTGGAGCAGCTGCAGTCAATTCAGCAGCCTACATTGGATCCAGGGAGCATGCCCAATTGGCTTGAGAGCAGGCCAGGGAGGATGCCCCACTGGCCCAAGAGCAAGCCTCTGCAGCAGATGCTGCAGAGGTCTGTGCCAAGGCTTAGAAGTAAGACTGGTTGACCCGAGAGCAGGCCTCTGCTTGTTCGCAGGAGGCCTACACTGGAGCCAGGGAGGATGATTGACTGGCCGAGAGCAGGCCTACAGGCACAGCCAGGATGCTTGCAATGCTGCCAGTGCCTCCTCTGCAGCAGTGCACCATTTGGCCCACTGCATGGGTTCCCTCTGCCAGCGGATGGTGGAGGCTAGCCTACAACATAGCCAGTCATCGCAGGTTGTCATCACAGACATGCTGGCCCTCCAAGAGCAGCCCCTTACCGTAAAGCATGAATTTCTGGGTAAGGGTTCCTTATCTGTCCCCATATCTGCCCCCCATTGGTAGAGCAGTCCCAAATGAGGCATATCCCAGCCCAGAGCCTGCAACGGCGGGAGATTCTTCACCCACCAACACGAGCAAGACAGGGCCTGCCAGAAAAGAAGCCACGTTGGAATAGGTGATCCACATGTCCCCTACTTTGTTGGACTTTGATGTTATAATTTGGACTTCTATTTTGTTTGTTGCACTGATGGCTGGATTTGTTTTACCCCCTCTTAGTACCTGTGCTTTTAACTCTATTTTCATGGCTTGTGGACATTGTTTTTTTAAACATTGCCTAGTACATGCCATTTTCCCCTGATATGTTTCATCCACCCACTGGTTCCCACCCTTCATTTACTGTATGATAAATACTCTAGCATACATGTGCTGTGTGGCATGTCCTTAAGGTGATCTGATCAGAGAGATGGGGGACTTGGGGATTGGTATGTGCGTTCATTTGTAGAGATGCACTTACTTCTATCAGAAAAAGTTGTTCATAAGTTCATCATGCCGTAAAATTCTATGTATGGTGTCCTGCTGCTGGCTATGTCCAGTCGAAAGAACGTTACCAGGGGTAAGTAACTTGTTCTTTGAATGGATTGTGTCCTCCCACGTATTCCTCATCTTTGATAGACTCCGTAAAGCAGTTTGAGTTTGGCGGAGGGTGCTAAGAATGTACTTTATTTGTTAAAGTTGTGAAGGACAGCTTTGCCAAATTTAGCTTCCTCTCCTGAAAAATAATCTACACAGTAGATTCTACTAAATGTATGCAGGGACTTCCATGTTGCCGCTCTGCAAATGTCCCTCACTGGTACACCTCTTTCAAGAGCCGATGAAGCAGCCACTCCTCTAGTAGAATGCGCTCTTAGACCTTCAGGTGAATACTTGCCAGCCAATGAGTACCACTCAGTTATGCACATAACAATCCATCTACAGATGGTTTGTTTTGTGACAGCTAATCCAAACCTATGACCAGCATAACCAATAAAAAGCTGATTATCTTGACGAATATTTGCAGTCCTTGTGATTTAGAAACTTAGAACCCTCTTTGGGTCTAAACAATTAAGTCTCTCTTCCTCCTTAGATGGATGGGGAGGAGGATAAAAGGAAGGTAGTGCAATACATTGTGCCAAATGAAATTCTGACACAGCCTTAGGCAAGAAAGATGACGTAACCCTTAAAACTACCTTATCCTTGGAGAAGGTTGTGAAAGGTTGTTTGGAAGATAGAACCTGTAGCTCACTTACCCTACAGGCAGATGTGATAGCCACTAAAAAGGCAGTTTTTATGGTGAGCATCCTTAGAGGGCACGAATGTAAAGGCTCAAAGGGAACTCCCATAAGATCTCTTAGTACAATGTTTAAATCCCATGATGGCACGATGAAGGGAGTAGGCGGGAACACATTTGTTAAGACTTTCAGAAATTGTGTCACAATTGGTACTTTGAAATATGCTGAGGGAGCATCAGGAGATGTTCAGAAAATTGAAAGTGCTGCTAAATAGCCCTTCACCCTGGCTACTTGCAACCTGGGTCAAGTGAAGTAGGAAAGATAAAACCTGGGGAAGTTTACATGACGAAGGATATAGTTTCTTTTCCCTGCACCAGCTGCAAAATCTATTCCAACGGCAGCAGTACAGGGATTTAGTTGCTGGCCTCACCGAAAGTAGCACTTCCATTACGTCTTCCGGAAGGTCCCAATCCTTATATCTCACCCTTTCAGATACCAGTTGTGAAGGTTGAGGGTCGTGATCTCTGAATGAAGAATGTAACCTCCCTCTTGTGAGAGCAGCTCCTCTCTTTCGGGAAGACGAATTGGAGGGAAGATGGCCATTTCCAGAAGCTCTGGGTACCATGTTCTCCTGGCCCAATCTGGAGCAATGAGGATCATGGTTGTCCCAAACCTCCTAAACCTCCGCCTTACGTGAGGAATGACGGGGACTGGCAGAAATGCATTCAGTAGTGGAAATTCCCAGTCCACTACAAACGCGTCCCTTATAGCTTCTCTTTGGGGAAATTCCCTGGAGCAGAACAACTTGCACTTCCAGTTGAGACTGGTCATGAACAGATCCACTTGAGGGGTTCCCCAAGGGGCGAAGATCTCTTGAGGGACTGCCTGAGCCAGTTCCCACTCGTAGGAGATCATGCTGTGCCTGGTCTGAGCGTCTGCGGCCGTGTTCTTTTCTCTGGCTAAATGAACTGCCAGAAGAGTTATTCCTTCTGTTAGTGCCCAGAGCCAGAGCTGCATTGCCTCTCTGCACAAGGGAAGTCACCCTATACCCTCTCTCTTGTTTAGGTAATGCATGGCCACTGTGTTGTCCGTCATTATCAGGACACGTTTTCCCCGTATCGAGGGCAGGAAGGCCATCAGCGCTAGTCTGATTGCCCTCAGGTCCAAAAGGTTGATATGGAGTCTGGACTGCAACTGAGACCAGTGTCTGCTTATTGAAAGTTCTCTCATGTGTGCTCCCCATCCTGAGATGGAGGTGTCCGTCACAATTGTCATCTTCGGCCAGGGTTGCCAAAAATGTTCTCCTCTGATCACATTATCCCTGCTGGCCCACCACAGGAGATCCTGGCTGACCTTTGTCGGGACCTGGAGAAGGTCTGTCATTCTGCCAGAGAATTGAGACCACTGGGATCTGAGAACCCACTGAAGGGATCTCATTCTCAGATGGGTTTCTGGCACCAGAAAAATGCAGGATGCCATGAGGCTGAGTAACCTTAGGAAGTCGTAGGCCGGAAAGACGTTGGGCACTCTGACATTTTTGGACCATCTGCAAAAGATGTTGAGTCCTTAACTCTGGTGGCAAAGTTGTTCCCGAGGCTGAATCCAGGACTGCTCCAATAAATTGAAGCTTCTGAGAGGTATCAAATGGGATTTCTTGAAGTTCAGGGAGAAGCCCAGCTCGTGGAGGAGGTGGCAGGTACTCCTGAGATGACCCTGACACTGTTCCGGAGAAACAGATCTGATCAGCCAGTCTTTCAGGTAGGGGTAGATGTGAATCCCCCCCTCCTTAGACTTTCTGCCACCACTGCCAGAAGCTTGGTAAAAACCCTCAGGTTGGAGGTGAGCCTGAATGGCAGAACTCGAAACTGATAATGAGAACCGCCAACCGCCAACCTCAGGTACTTTCTGTGCTTCTGATGTATCAGCACATGAAAGTAAGCATCCTGAAGGTCCAATGACACCAACCAATCCTGGAGTCTAAGGGCCTGAAGGATTTGCGAAAGCGTTACCATCTTGAACTTATCCTTCCTGAGGAACTTGTTCAAGCATCTCAAGTCCAAGATGGGTCGCACTCCTCCGTCTTTCTTTGTGATTAGAAAGTAAGGAGTGTACCAACCTGGGTTCCTCTCCACTACAGGTACCAATTCTATCGCACCTTTCTGCAAAAGGGTGAAAATCTCCTGTTGGAGGAGCGGATCTGGAACCAAGGTTGATTTTGTTCTTGGGGGACAATCGGGAGGTCTTTTCAGGAATGGTAGGCAGTACCCGTAACACCCATGCACCCGAAGTCATGCTTCGTCAACTCTGGACATGGTAAGACAGTCTGCCCCTACCACAGTTGTGTGATTGAAGGAGTCATTTTGCTGCTCCACCTGCAGCTGAGGGTAACTCTGCAGGTGCTGAACAGGGAGTCCTTCCTCATCTACCTCTTCCACTATAGGGTCTCCTTTGACCTCTCTGTGGAAACTGACCTCTTCCTCTAGATATGGAGGAATAGAAACAAAAAGAAAAACCTCTCCATCTTTGACCTGTGGATTTAGGTTGTCTTATTGCCACTTCTAAAGATTTTGCTGCAGATCTAGAAGCTTGCAGTTTTTCTAGACAGCTATCGGCCTTCTCCCCAAAAAGAGAAGTACCGTCAAATGACATATCTAGCAGGCGTGCCTGAACATCCGCCGAAAATCCAGATTTTCTTAACCAAGACATACATCTAAGTACTGTGCTGGCAGCCATGGCGCCACTGGTCGAGTCCACTGGATCTAAACTAGATTTAAGATATTGCCTCATGCCATCTTTGCCATCTTGTATCAGGCTTAACAAAACTTCTCTCTCTTCTCCCTCTGGTATGTCTTCTGCTGCTAAAGCAGCACACCCCAAAGGGCATATGTGTATTTCGCTAATGCACTGGTAGCATTGGCAGATTTTAATGCCATAATTCCTGCAATAAGCACTCTTTTACCCAAAGAGTCAATCCTCCTATCTTCCTTATCTGCTGGAGCAGAAGGATAGGCTGCAGCCTTTGAAGATGCTGTTGCTGCTTAAACAACTAAGCTTTCAGGCGTTGGTTGCCTGTTCAGAAACGCAGGATCTACAGAAGTGATCTTGTATTTGTTTGTTAATAACTTATGAACAGATGGAATAGAATATGGTTTCAACCAGTTTTCCATTACACTTACTGTCATGATTCCTGCCCCTCATATCCCCAGCCCTCCACGATGTCAGGCTGGAGCCAGGCCACGATCACCTACATGGCCCTCAAGGGCATCTCCAACCCGCCAAAGACCCACTTGGAGTCAGACTTGGCGCTTGTGGCACCAGACTCACTCACTCCCATACGATGACATTGGGGATTGGACTCGTAGTGCATTGATGGGGACAAGATGGATGCCCCCACATATTTCGGTTCCCAGAACTGCATGTGCAGTCTAGTCTTTTGGGTGTGGTTCAACCCAGAGACACCTGGGATACCCAGAGACTATTTAAGCCACACCCAGGCTGAGAAACATGCTTTGCGTTTTCTGCACCTGCAGCGTGACACTCACTGTGTTCGGATCGGTCTCCAGTAGGCCTGCATCTTTCTTCTGTGCTCAGCTCTTGCAAGAACAAGTACACTGTTAGGAACTTACCTTGTGGAGCTTCTGCCCATCATTCATCGCTCCTTCTGTTCTGAGGGCATCTTCGGCGGTGTCATTCCAATCCCGGCACGCCGCTTCCTAAGGAAAAGGGAAAAGAACAGAAAAAAGGCATTAGTAAGCATTCTGCAAATCTTTGCTTATTTATAAATACTGTTCGAGCTTCAAATGCTTACTTGAATCACAGCCGCTCTGGGGGAACTCTGTCTCCGGAACTTCTCATCCATCTGCAAGAGGGAAAAGACACTCCAGGTTAGCGTGGAAACATCTAGAGGCGCCGCATACCGCGCTTACCCACCGCATTTGTTCTTCATAACCGGCATCCACGCTGAAAACGTCGCGGCACCTAAAATACACAGAAAAAGAACTCAGTTCAATACAAATACGAAAGGGGTGCATCGCGCATCGCGCTCTCGCTCACTTCAGCGCTACTCATCTCAGCAGCACGCCGCCATCCCCGGACGCCGGCCATCATCTAAGGAAGGAAAGGAACGAAGTTAGAGAACTGTTCAAAAGACTCATTATACTTACCTGTTGGACTCTTGCCAGTGAAGTAACTAGGCAGCAACGAGCCCGCATCAATCAACGCGCCCCTGCACTGAAAGCAGGATGGAGAGCACACTATCCAAGAAAACAAGGCCCAGTGTCCAGTCGAATAGCCTCCAGGGAAGGGTTCGAGGTCGTAAGAGGTCAGGACAGGCTGAGTGACGTCCCCGGGGATACCAGGTGAGCGTTACAGAATGCAAAGCCTCACATCAAAATCCACCTGGGTGTCATGGAAACGTCGGAAACCGACCAGTTAGCCCACATGTTGGGGAAGCTATGTTCCGAAGTACATGCAGCCAGGCAGGAGACCAACAACCTGAGGAGAGAGCTGATAGTAGCCAAAGAATGCACTGATGATTTAAGCCAGCAACTTCTCCAGTCACAAGCAGGGCATGCACCACTGCCGGGAAGCATGCCCTCGATGCCAGCGCCATCAGCCAATCCCGTTCAGATAACCCTTCCTGGGGCAGTTCCCTTGGCCCCGTCCGAACGATTTACGGGGGATCCCAAGAGGTTTGCAACGTTCATGAACCACTGCCGCCTGCACTTCCTTTGTCGGCCAGGGGCCTTTATGAATGACCAATCACGGGTCGCTTTTGTGCTATCCTACCTGAGTGGTAGCGCCGCGGACTGGTCTGTACCCTTTGTGGCCTAAGACGATCCTTTGCTGCATGACTTCAGGGGCTTTCAGCAGGAGAAGGAAAAGCTGTTCGACCGTCGTACTCATGGGCAGGCATTAGACAACGAACTTCTGTCCCTACGCCAAGCGAATCAAGACCTATTAACATACATAGCCACGTTCAATGGACTCGTAGTTGAAGCAAAATGGCCAGTTGAGAAGAGAACCACGTTATTTCACCGGGGGTTGCGGTGGGAGCTCAAGGATGTTCTGGCACAAGTAGTGAACCCCCCCGAAAGACTGCTAAGAATTCATTGACCTTGTTGTTCAACTGGATCATAGGTTGCAGGACCGAAGAGCAGATCGAACCAGACCAGACCCTCGCCCCATGTATGTGCATTCAAAGGACAATACTGCCCGAACAACGGAAGGTTCAGGAGAACAAATTGCAAATCGGGGGGGGTCAGATCCCCCTTGACTAAAGTGGAAAGGGATAAAAGGAGACAGCAGCAGTTATGTCTGTACTGTGGAAGATCAGGTCATTTCCTTAAAGACTGCCCTGTGAAGCCACACAAGGAGGATGGTAGGGGCCACGGACAAGGAAGATACCATCAAGGAATCGGAAAACTCCCCAGCCTGGCAAGTGTAGGGGTCCACTTGTCGAGCGAAGAAAGTGAACTACAGGCCTCCCATTTTGCACTATCTGTGGTCTTGATCAATCACCAACAACCATCTCGAATGCACGCAGTAAGAGCGTACATAGACAGTGGAGTCGTTGGGAATTACATCGACTAGGATCTTGCGGCAAAGATGGGGCTTCCGTTACACCCTAAAACAACCACCGACACTGTTACCACTGTCGAAGGCACAGAAATAGCTTCTGGTCCAGTATCCCAATGCACTGCAGCTTTAACCCTTCTGTGCCAGGATGGACACCAAGAATCTATCGTTTTCGACCTCATTAAGGCACCACAGTTCCGGTTGATTTTCGGAATGCCATGGTTGGTAGCTCACAATCCTCGAATCGATTGGCGAGGAAAAGAATTGGCCTTTCCCGAGACTTGCGCACACACATGTTATCGCCAAGAGAAACAACCAATAGACGGCAGAACCTCCACGCTTGCGACTGTGGAAATCGGCACCCTACCAAGTGAATACCAGGACTTTCAAGATGTCTTTCAGAAAGAAGAGGCTAATACCCTGCCACCGCATAGACCATACAATTGCCAAATCGACCTGATACCCGGCGCACAAATCCCTTGTGGGCGAATTTACGCACTCACGGAACCAGAAAACCAGCACCTGAAGGCCTATCTTGACCAATACCTGGCCAACGGGTTCATCCGTCCCTCGAAGTCTCCAGCAGCCAGTCCTCTATTCTTCGCACCGAAAAAGGAGTGGGACTTGAGAACGTGCATCGACTATCACGCACTGAACCAGATTACCGTAAAGAATCGCTACCTCCTGCCACTGATCCCTGAATTGCTTGATCAAGTCAAAGATGCCCAAATCTACACAAAACTAGACCTGAGGGGGGCATATCACCTTGTTCGCGTAAAACAGGGGGACGAATGGAAAACTGCTTTTTCGCACCAAATACGGCTTGTACGAATATAAAGTAATGCCCTTTGGCCTTTGCAACTCACCTGCTGCATTTCAATACTTCATGAACGATGTCCTACGGGAATTGATTGATGTCTGTGCTCTAGTGTACATCGCCGATATCCTAGTATATTCCGCATCAAAGCAGGACCACGTTGAACACGTTCGATCCGTATTGGAGAAACTCTGTCAACACCAGCTCTACGCCAAGCTCGAAAAGTGCTCATTCCACGTCTCCGAGGTGGAATTCCTGGGATTTATTCTCACCCCGAATATAATCCGAATGGATGTACACAAGGTAGATGCTATCCTGAACTGGCCATCCCCAAATTCATTCAAGGGGGTTCAAAGTATGCTGGGTTTTGCAAACTTCTACCGCCGGTTCATCCCAGAATGTTTGCAAATCGTGCATCCCATCACGTCATTACTAAGGAAAAGCAACAAAAAGTTCCAGTGGACAACAGAAGCCGAGGAGGCTTTACAGGAATTCACATCTGCCCCAATCTTACGCCACCCTCGCCCTGATCTCCCATACCTGGTGGAAACTGACACCTCAAGCATGCCTATGGGAGCCGTCCTCTCACAAAAGGCCCCCGAAATGGGCCAGTTACACCCTGTTGCCTTCTGGTCGCGTAAATTCACACCCCCTGAACTCAATTACGCTATCACAAACAAAGAACTCCTGGCCATTAAGTCAGCCTTTAACCCTTTAAGTGCCAAGGACGAAGTCTCTCGAGCCGGATTTCAAGCCGGAGATCGAGGCGGGTATCGTTGGAAAGGGGAGATCTTCCCCTTTCCAACGATACCCATTGTGTGGCTTTGCTGCCCGCGGATCGGGCGCAGGGCGCCTCGATCCGCGGGCAGCAACGTCACGGATCAAACGAAGATCCTTTTGTGACGCGTGGGGGAGGGCGGGCTGCTTACTAGGCAAGCGGCCCCCTTCCCCTGTGGCCCCAAAGCATGGGGCCACAGCGCCAGGGACCCCTGGGGGCAGATGATCACTGCCCCCAGGGGTGGGAAAAAAAAAAAAAAAATCGAGGGAAGGAGGGAGGTGGGAGGGGGTTTTGGGCCCTGGGGCCCCACTGGGCCACCAGGGATTGACCTAAAAGTGGTGTCCCTGGAAAGGGGACTTTCTCCCCTTTCCAGGGACACCACTCATATGCCGCATTGCTGGTCACGGATCAGCGCAGAGCGCTGATCCGTGACCAGCAACCCACTGAACCACCATGGATCTGTTTGTGAGTTGAGGGGGAGGGGGGCTGCTTCAGGTAAGCAGCCTCCCCCCCCTCCGGCCCCCAAAGCATGGGGACACATGAAAATGAACCCTGGGGGCAGATGGCTGACCATCTGCCCCCAGGGAAATATATAAAACAAAAAATAATAATAATCCGAGGGATGGAGGGAGGTGGGAAGGGGTTTGGGGTCCTGGGGCCCACTAGGCCACCAGGGATTGAGCAAAAAGTGGTGTCCCTGGAAAGGGGACTTTCTCCCCTTTCCAAGGACACCACATATGAGGCATTGCTGGTCACGGATCGGCGCAGAGCGCTCGATCCGTGACCAGCAACCCACTAGACCACCATGGATCTCTTTGTGAGGTGGGGGGGAAGGGGGCTGCTTCAAATAAGCAGCCCTCTCCCCCCTGCCGACCCCAAAGCATGGGGGCACGTGCATGTGAACCCTGGGGTAGATGGCTGACCATCTGCCCCAAGGGAATGTAAAATAAAAAAAAAAAAATGAAATGATGGGAAACGGGGGTGGGGGCCACTAGCCACCATGGATTTTTTTACTGAATGAAAGGGGGGGTGTCCCCCCATGGGGGGGTGCCCCCCCAACCGAAGTAGAAAGGGGGCACCCCTTGCAACCCTCCCTGGGGGCAGATATCTGCTCCTAGGAAGGGGCATCTGACCCCAGGGAGGGATGCATGAGGTGGGACCCCCCCTATCTGCCCCCAGAGAGGGTTGCATGAGGTGGGGCCCTCCATTTGGGGTGGGGGGGGTTGAGGGCCACCCCCCGTTGCGGTACATCATGCGCTGCCAATTTAGGGTGGCCCTCAGCCCCCCCTAAAAAGCAGCCTGTGATTTTGCATTTTGTTTTTTGTTTACCCAACTTTGCTTGGTGCAGATGGCCACATTAGTGTGGCTATCTGCCCCCAGGGTGCCCAAATGTGGAGGTGGGGTGTACCTCACGCAGCCGTTTGGAGGAGGCCCAGGGAGGCCTGCATGAGGTGTGTCCCCCAGCCATTGGGGGTGGTGTGGGGGGGCACCCCAAAAGGTGGGGCAGGACCCCCAATAGATGGGGCAGTAGGGTTTGGGCACCCTGGGGGCAGATAGCCACACTAATGGGCCCATCTGCACCAAGCAAAGTTGGGTAAACAAAAAAAAATATACAAAATCACAGGCTGTTTTTTAGGGGGGGCTGAGGGCCACCCTAAATTGGCAGCGCATGATGTACCGCAACGGGGGGTGGCCCTCAACCCCCCCCCACCCCAAATGGAGGGCCCCACCTCATGCAACCCTCCCTGGGGGCAGATAGGGGGGGCCTCACCTCATGCATCCCTCCCTGGGGTCAGATGCCCCTTCCTAGGAGCAGATATCTGCCCCAGGGAGGGTTGCATGAGGTGGGTCCCTCCATTTGGGGTGGGGGGGGTTGAGGGCCACCCCCCGTTGCGGTACATCATGCGCTGCCAATTTAGGGTGGCCCTCAGCCCCCCTAAAAAGCAGCCTGTGATTTTGTATATTTCTTTTTGTTTACTCAACTTTGCTTGGTGCAGATGGCCACATTAGTGTGGCTATCTGCCCCCAGGGTGCCCAAACCCTACTGCCCCATCTATTGGGGGTCCTGCCCCACCTTTTGGGGTGACCCTCTCCCCCCTCACCCCAAATGGAGGTGGGGTGTACCTCACGCAGCCGTTTGGAGGAGGCCCAGGGAGGCCTGCATCAGGTGTGTCCCCCAGCCATTGGGGGTGGGGTGGGGGGGGCACCCCAAAAGGTGGGGCAGGACCCCCAATAGACGGGGCAGTAGGGAGTAGGGTTTGGGCACCCTGGGGCCAGATAGCCACACTAATGGGCCCATCTGCACCAAGCCAAGTTGGGTAAACAAAAAAAAATATACAAAATCACAGGCTGCTTTTTAGGGGGGGCTGAGGGCCACCCTAAATTGGCAGCGCATGATGTACCGCAACGGGGGGTGGCCCTCAACCCCCCCCCACCCCAAATGGAGGGCCCCACCTCATGCAACCCTCCCTGGGGGCAGATATCTGCTCCTAGGAAGGGGCATCTGACCCCAGGGAGGGATGCATGAGGTGCCCCCCCCCTATCTGCCCCCAGGGAGGGTTGTATGAGGTGGGGCCCTCCATTTGGGGTGGGGGGGTTGAGGGCCACCCCCCGTTGCGGTACATCATGCGCTGCCAATTTAGGGTGGCCCTCAGCCCCCCCTAAAAAGCAGCCTGTGGTTTTGTATATTTGTTTTTGTTTACCCAACTTTGCTTGGTGCAGATGGCCACATTAGTGTGGCTATCTGCCCCCAGGGTGCCCAAACCCTACTGCCCCATCTATTGGGGATCCTGCCCCACCTTTTGGGGTGGCCCTGTCCCCCCTCACCCCAAATGGAGGTGGGGTGTACCTCACGCAGCCGTTTGGAGGAGGCCCAGGGAGGCCTGCATGAGGTGTGTCCCCCAGCCATTGGGGGTGGGGTGAGGGGGCACTCCAAAAGGTGGGGCAGGACCCCCAATAGATGGGGCAGTAGGGTTTGGGCACCCTGGGGGCAGATAGCCACACTAATGGGCCCATCTGCACCAAGCAAAGTTGGGTAAACAAAAAAAAATATACAAAATCACAGGCTGTTTTTTAGGGGGGCCTGAGGGCCACCCTAAATTGGCAGCGCATGATGTACCGCAACGGGGGGTGGCCCTCAACCCCCCCCACCCCAAATGGAGGGCCCCACCTCATGCAACCCTCCCTGGGTGCAGATAGGGGGGCCTCACCTCATGCATCCCTCCCTGGGGTCAGATGCCCCTTCCTAGGAGCAGATATCTGCCCCCAGGGAGGGTTGCATGAGGTGGGGCCCTCCATTTGGGGTGGGGGGGGTTGAGGGCCACCCCCCCGTTGCGGTACATCATGCGCTGCCAATTTAGGGTGGCCCTCAGCCCCCCCTAAAAAGCAGCCTGTGAATTTGCATTTTGTTTTTTGTTTACCCAACTTTGCTTGGTGCAGATGGCCACATTAGTGTGGCTATCTGCCCCCAGGGTGCCCAAACCCTACTGCCCCATCTATTGGGGGTCCTGCCCCACCTTTTGGGGTGGCCCTCTCCCCCCTCACCCCAAATGGAGGTGGGGTGTACCTCACGCAGCCGTTTGGAGGAGGCCCAGGGAGGCCTGCATGAGGTGTGTCCCCCCAGTCATTTGGGGTGAGGGGGAGAGGGCCCCCAAAAATGGTGGGACAGGCCCCCCCAGTGGGTGGGGCAGTAAGGTTTGGGCACCCCGGCGCCAGATTGGCACACCAATGTGACCCTCTGCACCAAGGGGAGTTGGGTTACCAAAGGAAAAAAATGAAAATGGTGGAACGCTTTTTAGGGGGGGCGGTGGGGCACCCCAAAGGGTCAGGGAATTTTCTAATGGGATGGGGCGTTGAACCCCCCCCCCCCACCCGCAATGGAGAGGGTGCCAAGTCATGCAGCCCTTCCTGGGACCAGATATCTGCTCCTAGGAACGGACGCCTGAGCCCAGGGAGGAGTGCAGGACAACCCCCCCCCTATCTGCCCCCGGGGAGGGCTACATTTTGCTGGTGTGACCGTAGGTAACACATGTTCTTTGTTTTGTTTACAGCTTTTTCTACCCGAGCAGCTGCAACGTTATGTGAGTACTGTTTTTATTATTCTATGATTAGGGCCCACTGTCAGTGGGGTGGGTGAGACTGGGGCTGGATTGTTGGTGGTGTGGGTGGGAATGGCCCGTCTGGGCAGATCACCTCCAACTGTCCTGGAGTTGCGGCTGGGCTGCATTACAGCTTTTCCCTTCGGGGAGGTATTGGCACACTGCCGAGACTCCTTGGTGGGGAGAAGCTGTAACGCAGGGCAGCCAGGGCTCCAGCAAAGTCGGCGGTAATATCCCTGGCCTTGTGCACCCTTCTCCCATGTGGGTCTTTGCTGGTGGTTCTGGGTATTACATTCTGGGCCGATTTGCGTAAGTCAGACCTCTGTGGATTCCCACGGGTGTCCTCTTTTGGGAAATGCATGGGGTTCCCTGTTTCCCTTGCTGGCTGCGACACCCTAGGCCCAAATCTGTAGGTTGCCCACATGAACAAAATGGGCAGTGGCGAATGGCTTGGGGTTCCCAGTCGGTTACCCTTTTCCTTTTGCGCCCCCGGTAGGTGCACCCACACATGTGAGGTACCGTTTTCATCGGGAACGCCATCGCCAACAGCAGATGTCATACCTTCTCGTGTTCCCACAGGTGTCCCGATGAAAACGGTACCTCACATGCGTGGGTGCACCTACCTGGCCGGAATGTGCCCCGGACTTTGCGGGGGTGTCTGGGTAAAAAAATCTGGGGCGATGTGCGCAAATCACACCTCTGCGGATTCCCACGGGTGTCCTCTTTTCGGAAATGCATGGGGCTCCCTGTTTTCCTTGATGGCTTGGACACCCGAGGCCCATATCTGTATGTTGTGCCGGTCGGCAGAATGGCTGAGATTCCCCTCTGCAAACAGACTGGGGGTTGCTTGCGTTTTCGGCTTGCCCCTTGCCGGCCAGGTAGGTGCACCCACGCATGTGAGGTACCGTTTTCATCGGGACACCTGTGGGAACGCGGGACGGTAGGCCATGTGTTGTTGGGGGCGTGTTTCGATGGGTGCGTTGAGCGAAATGTGCGGAAAAAGCGTTTTTTCCCCCACATTTCGGACTTTGCAGGGGTGTCTGGGTAAAAAAATCTGGGGCGATGTGCGAAAATCACACCTCTGCGGATTCCCACGGGTGTCCTCTTTTCGGAAATGCATGGGGCTCCCTGTTTTCCTTGGTGGCTTGGACACCCGAGGCCCATATCTGTATGTTGGGCCGGTCGGCAGAATGGCTGAGATTCCCCTCTGCAAACAGACTGGGGGTTGCTTGCGTTTTCGGCTTGCCCCTTGCCGGCCAGGTAGGTGCACCCACGCATGTGAGGTACCGTTTTCATCGGGACACCTGTGGGAACGCGGGACGGTAGGCCATGTGTTGTTGGGGGCGTGTTTCGATGGGTGCGTCGAGCGAAATGTGCGGAAAAAGCGTTTTTTCCCCTACATTTCGGACTTTGCAGGGGTGTCTGGGTAAAAAAATCTGGGGCGATGTGCGCAAATCACACCTCTGCGGATTCCCACGGGTGTCCTCTTTTCGGAAATGCATGGGGCTCCCTGTTTTCCTTGGTGGCTTGGACACCCGAGGCCCAATTCTGTATGTTGTGCCGGTCGGCAGAATGGCTGAGATTCCCCTCTGCAAACAGACTGGGGGTTGCTTGCGTTTTCGGCTTGCCCCTTGCCGGCCAGGTAGGTGCACCCACGCATGTGAGGTACCATTTTCATCGGGACACCTGTGGGAACGCGGGACGGTAGGCCATGTGTTGTTGGGGGCGTGTTTCGATGGGTGCGTCGAGCGAAATGTGCGGAAAAAGCATTTTTTCCCCCACATTTCGGACTTTGCAGGGTTGTCTGGGTAAAAAAATCTGGGGCGATGTGCGCAAATCACACCTCTGCGGATTCCCACGGGTGTCCTCTTTTCGGAAATGCATGGGGCTCCCTGTTTTCCTTGGTGGCCTGGACACCCGAGGCCCATATCTGTATGTTGTGCCGGTCGGCAGAATGGCTGAGATCCCCCTCTGCAAACAGACTGGGGGTTGCTTGTGTTTTCGGCTTGCCCCTTGCCGGCCAGGTAGGTGCACCCACGCATGTGAGGTACCGTTTTCATCGGGACACCTGTGGGAACGCGGGACGGTAGGCCATGTGTTGTTGGGGGCGTGTTTCGATGGGTGCGTTGAGCGAAATGTGCGGAAAAAGCGTTTTTTCCCCCACATTTCGGACTTTGCAGGGGTGTCTGGGTAAAAAAATCTGGGGCGATGTGCACAAATCACACCTCTGCGGATTCCCACGGGTGTCCTCTTTTCGGAAATGCATGGGGCTCCCTGTTTTCCTTGGTGGCTTGGACACCCGAGGCCCATATCTGTATGTTGTGCCGGTCGGCAGAATGGCTGAGATTCCCCTCTGCAAACAGACTGGGGGTTGCTTGCGTTTTCGGCTTGCCCCTTGCCGGCCAGGTAGGTGCACCCACGCATGTGAGGTACCGTTTTCATCGGGACACCTGTGGGAACGCGGGATGGTAGGCCATGTGTTGTTGGGGGCGTGTTTCGATGGGTGCGTCGAGCGAAATGTGCGGAAAAAGCATTTTTTCCCCCACGTTTCGGACTTTGCAGGGGTGTCTGGGTAAAAAAATCTGGGGCGATGTGCGCAAATCACACCTCTGCGGATTCCCACCGGTGTCCTCTTTTCGGAAATGCATGGGGCTCCCTGTTTTCCTTGGTGGCTTGGACACCCGAGGCCCATATCTGAATGTTGTGCCGGTCGGCAGAATGGCTGAGATTCCCCTCTGCAAACAGACTGGGGGTTGCTTGCGTTTTCGGCTTGCCCCTTGCCGGCCAGGTAGGTGCACCCACGCATTTGAGGTACCGTTTTCATAGGGACACCTGTGGGAACGCGGGACGGTAGGCCATGTGTTGTTGGGGGCGTGTTTCGATGGGTGCGTCGAGCGAAATGTGCGGAAAAGGCATTTTTTCCCCCACATTTCGGACTTTGCAGGGGTGTCTGGGTAAAAAAATCTGGGGCGATGTGCGCAAATCACACCTCTGCGGATTCCCATGGGTGTCCTCTTTTCGGAAATGCATGGGGCTCCCTGTTTTCCTTGGTGGCTTGGACACCCGAGGCCCATATCTGTACATTGTGCCGGTCGGCAGAATGGCTCAGATTCCCCTCTGCAAACAGACTGGGGGTTGCTTGCGTTTTCGGCTTGCCCCTTGCCGGCCAGGTAGGTGCACCCACGCATGTGAGGTACCGTTTTCATCGGGACACCTGTGGGAACGCGGGACGGTAGGCCATGTGTTGTTGGGGGCGTGTTTCGATGGGTGCGTCGAGCGAAATGTGCGGAAAAAGCGTTTTTCCCCCACATTTCGGACTTTGCAGGGGTGTCTGGGTAAAAAAATCTGGGGCGATGTGCGCAAATCACACCTCTGCGGATTCCCACGGGTGTCCTCTTTTCGGAAATGCATGGGGCTCCCTGTTTTCCTTGGTGGCTTGGACACCCGAGGCCCATATCTGTATGTTGTGCCGGTCGGCAGAATGGCTGAGATTCCCCTCTGCAAACAGACTGGGGGTTGCTTGCGTTTTCGGCTTGCCCCTTGCCGGCCAGGTAGGTGCACCCACGCATGTGAGGTACCGTTTTCATCGGGACACCTGTGGGAACGCGGGACGGTAGGCCATGTGTTGTTGGGGGCGTGTTTCGATGGGTGCGTCGAGCGAAATGTGCGAAAAAAGCGTTTTTCCCCCACATTTCGGACTTTGCAGGGGTGTCTGGGTAAAAAAATCTGAGGCGATGTGCGCAAATCACACCTCTGCGGATTCCCACGGGTGTCCTCTTTTCGGAAATGCATGGGGTTCCCTGTTTTCCTTGGTGGCTTGGACACCCGAGGCCCATATCTGTATGATGTGAGAGTGTGACATTTCCGGTGTGAAAACAGACTTGGGGTTACTTGTGTTTTAGGCTTTCCCCTTGGTGGCCAGGTAGGTGCACCCACACATGTGAGGTACCGTTTTCATCGGGACACCTGTGGGAATGCGCGACGGTAGGCCATGTGTTGTTGGGGGTGTGTTTCGATGGGTGAGCCGAGCGAAATGTGCGGAAATTGCGTATTTTTTCCCACATTTCGGACTTTGCGGGGGTGTCTGGATAATAAAATCTGGGGCAATTTGGGCATATCATACCTTTGCGGATTCCCACGGGTGTCCTCTTTTCGGAAATGCATGGGGTTCCCTGTTTTCCTCGGTGGCTTGGACACCCGAGGCCCATATCTGTATGATGTGAGAGTGTGACATTTCCGGTGTGAAAACAGACTTGGGGTTGCTTGTGTTTTAGGCTTTCCCCTTGGCGGCCAGGTAGGTGCACCCATACCTGTGAGGTACCGTTTTCATCGGGACACCTGTGGGAACGCGGGACGGTAGGCCATGTGTTGTTGGGGGCGTGTTTCGATGGGTGCGTCGAGCGAAATGTGCGGAAAAAGCGTTTTTTTCCCCACATTTCAGACTTTGCAGGGGTGTCTGGGTAATAACTTCTGGGGCAATTTGGGCATATCATACCTCTGCGGATTCCCACGGGTGTCCTCTTTTTGGAAATGCATGGGGTTCCCTGTTTTCCTCGGTGGCTTGGACACCCGAGGCCCATATCTGTACATTGTGCCGGTCGGCAGAATGTCTGAGATTTCCCTCTGAAAACAGACTTGGAGTTACTTGTGTTTTAGGCTTTCCCCTTGGTGGCCAGGTAGGTGCACCCACACATGTGAGGTACCGTTTTCATCGGGACACCTGTGGGAACGCGGGACGGTAGGCCATGTGTTGTTGGGGGCGTGTTTCGATGGGTGAGTCGAGCGAAATGTGAGGAAAATGCGTATTTTTTCCCACATTTCGGACTTTGCGGGGGTGTCTGGGTAATAAATTCTGGGGCGATTTGGGCATGTCATACCTCTGCGGATTCCCACGGGTGTCCTCTTTTCGGAAATGCATGGGGTTCCCTGTTTTCCTCGGTGGCTTGGACACCCGAGGCCCATATCTGTATGATGTGAGAGTGTGACATTTCCGGTGTGAAAACAGACTTGGGGTTACTTGTGTTTTAGGCTTTCCCCTTGGCGGCCAGGTAGGTGCACCCACACATGTGAGGTACCGTTTTCATCGGGACACCTGTGGGAACGCGTGACCATAGGCCATGTGTTGTTGGGGGCGTGTTTCGATGGGTGCGTCGAGCGAAATGTGCGGAAAAAGCGTTTTTTTCCCCACATTTCGGACTTTGCGGGGGTGTCTGGGTAATAAATTCTGGGGCAATTTGGGCATATCATACCTCTGCGGATTCCCACGGGTGTCCTCTTTTCAGAAATGCATGGGGTTCCCTGTTTTCCTTGGTGGCTTGGACACCCGAGGCCCATATCTGTATGATGTGAGAGTGTGACATTTCCGGTGTGAAAACAGACTTGGGGCTACTTGTGTTTTAGGATTTCCCCTTGGCGGCCAGGTAGGTGCACCCACACATGTGAGGTACCGTTTTCATCGGGACACCTGTGGGAATGCGCAACGGTAGGCCATGTGTTGTTGGGGGTGTGTTTCGATGGGTGAGCCGAGCGAAATGTGCGGAAATTGCATATTTTTTCCCACATTTCGGACTTTGCGGGGGTGTCTGGATAATAAAATCTGGGGCAATTTGGGCATATCATACCTTTGCGGATTCCCATGGGTGTCCTCTTTTCGGAAATGCATGGGGTTCCCTGTTTTCCTCGGTGGCTTGGACACCCGAGGCCCATATCTGTATGATGTGAGAGTGTGACATTTCCGGTGTGAAAACAGACTTGGGGTTGCTTGTGTTTTAGGCTTTCCCCTTGGCGGCCAGGTAGGTGCACCCATACCTGTGAGGTACCGTTTTCATCGGGACACCTGTGGGAACGCGGGACGGTAGACCATGTGTTGTTGGGGGCGTGTTTCGATGGGTGCGTCGAGCTAAATATACGGAAAAAGCGTTTTTTTCCCCACATTTCAGACTTTGCAGGGGTGTCTGGGTAATAACTTCTGGGGCAATTTGGGCATATCATACCTCTGCGGATTCCCACGGGTGTCCTCTTTTTGGAAATGCATGGGGTTCCCTGTTTTCCTCGGTGGCTTGGACACCCGAGGCCCATATCTGTACATTGTGCCGGTCGGCAGAATGTCTGAGATTTCCCTCTGAAAACAGACTTGGAGTTACTTGTGTTTTAGGCTTTCCCCTTGGTGGCCAGGTAGGTGCACCCACACATGTGAGGTACCGTTTTCATCGGGACACCTGTGGGAACGCGGGACGGTAGGCCATGTGTTGTTGGGGGCGTGTTTCGTTGGGTGAGTCGAGCGAAATGTGAGGAAAATGCGTATTTTTTCCCACATTTCGGACTTTGCGGGGGTGTCTGGGTAATAAATTCTGGGGCGATTTGGGCATGTCATACCTCTGCGGATTCCCACGGGTGTCCTCTTTTCGGAAATGCATGGGGTTCCCTGTTTTCCTCGGTGGCTTGGACACCCGAGGCCCATATCTGTATGATGTGAGAGTGTGACATTTCCGGTGTGAAAACAGACTTGGGGTTACTTGTGTTTTAGGCTTTCCCCTTGGCGGCCAGGTAGGTGCACCCACACATGTGAGGTACCGTTTTCATCGGGACACCTGTGGGAACGCGTGACCATAGGCCATGTGTTGTTGGGGGCGTGTTTCGATGGGTGCGTCGAGCGAAATGTGCGGAAAAAGCGTTTTTTTCCCCACATTTCGGACTTTGCGGGGGTGTCTGGGTAATAAATTCTGGGGCAATTTGGGCATATCATACCTCTGCGGATTCCCACGGGTGTCCTCTTTTCAGAAATGCATGGGGTTCCCTGTTTTCCATGGTGGCTTGGACACCCGAGGCCCATATCTGTATGATGTGAGAGTGTGACATTTCCGGTGTGAAAACAGACTTGGGGTTACTTGTGTTTTAGGCTTTCCCCTTGGTGGCCAGGTAGGTGCACCCACACATGTGAGGTACCGTTTTCATCGGGACACCTGTGGGAATGCGCGACGGTAGGCCATGTGTTGTTGGGGGCGTGTTTCGATGGGTGAGCCGAGCGAAATGTGCGGAAATTGCGTATTTTTTCCCACATTTCGGACTTTGCGGGGGTGTCTGGATAATAAAATCTGGGGCAATTTGGGCATATCATACCTTTGCGGATTCCCACGGGTGTCCTCTTTTCGGAAATGCATGGGGTTCCCTGTTTTCCTCGGTGGCTTGGACACCCGAGGCCCATATCTGTATGATGTGAGAGTGTGACATTTCCGGTGTGAAAACAGACTTGGGGTTACTTGTGTTTTAGGCTTTCCCCTTGGTGGCCAGGTAGGTGCACCCACACATGTGAGGTACCGTTTTCATCGGGACACCTGTGGGAACGCGGGACGGTAGGCCATGTGTTGTTGGGGGCGTGTTTCGATGGGTGCGTCGAGCGAAATGTGCGGAAAAAGCGTTTTTTTCCCCACATTTCGGACTTTGCAGGGGTGTCTGGGTAATAACTTCTGGGGCAATTTGGGCATATCATACCTCTGCGGATTCCCACGGGTGTCCTCTTTTCGGAAATGCATGGGGTTCCCTGTTTTCCTCGGTGGCTTGGACACCCGAGGCCCATATCTGTACATTGTGCCGGTCGGCAGAATGTCTGAGATTTCCCTCTGAAAACAGACTTGGGGTTACTTGTGTTTTAGGCTTTCCCCTTGGTGGCCAGGTAGGTGCACCCACACATGTGAGGTACCGTTTTCAACAGGACACCTGTGGGAACGCGGGACGGTAGGCCATGTGTTGTTGGGGGCGTGTTTCGATGGGTGAGTCGAGCGAAATGTGAGGAAAATGCATATTTTTTCCCACATTTCGGACTTTGCGGGGGTGTCTGGGTAATAAATTCTGGGGCGATTTGGGCATGTCATACCTCTGCGGATTCCCACGGGTGTCCTCTTTTCGGAAATGCATGGGGTTCCCTGTTTTCCTCGGTGGCTTGGACACCCGAGGCCCATATCTGTATGATGTGAGAGTGTGACATTTCCGGTGTGAAAACAGACTTGGGGTTACTTGTGTTTTAGGCTTTCCCCTTGGCGGCCAGGTAGGTGCACCCACACATGTGAGGTACCGTTTTCATCGGGACACCTCTGGGAACGCGTGACCATAGACCATGTGTTGTTGGGGGCGTGTTTTGATGGGTGCGTCGAGCGAAATGTGCGGAAAAAGCGTTTTTTTCCCCACATTTCGGACTTTGCGGGGGTGTCTGGGTAATAATATCTGGGGCGATTTGGGCATATCATACCTCTGCGGATTCCCACGGGTGTCCTCTTTTCGGAAATGCATGGGGTTCCCTGTTTTCCTTGGTGGCTTGGACACCCGAGGCCCATATCTGTATGATGTGAGAGTGTGACATTTCCGGTGTGAAAACAGACTTGGGGTTACTTGTGTTTTAGGATTTCCCCTTGGCGGCCAGGTAGGTGCACCCACACATGTGAGGTACCGTTTTCATCGGGACACCTGTGGGAATGCGCGACGGTAGGCCATGTGTTGTTGGGGGCGTGTTTCGATGGGTGAGCCGAGCGAAATGTGCGGAAATTGCGTATTTTTTCCCACATTTCGGACTTTGCGGGGGTGTCTGGGTAATAAAATCTGGGGCAATTTGGGCATATCATACCTTTGCGGATTCCCACCGGTGTCCTCTTTTCGGAAATGCATGGGGTTCCCTGTTTTCCTCGGTGGCTTGGAAACCCGAGGCCCATATCTGTATGATGTGAGAGTGTGACATTTCCGGTGTGAAAACAGACTTGGGGTTACTTGTGTTTTAGGCTTTCCCCTTGGCAGCCAGGTAGGTGCACCCACACATGTGAGGTACCGTTTTCATCGGGACACCTGTGGGAACGCGGGACAGTAGGCCATGTGTTGTTGGGGGTGTGATTCGATGGGTGAGTCGAGTGAAATGTGAGGAAAATGCGTATTTTTTCCCACATTTCGGACTTTGCAGGGGTGTCTGGGTAATAAATTCTGGGGAAATTTGGGCATATCAGACCTCTGTGGATTCCCACGGGTGTCCTCTTTTTGGAAATGCATGGGGTTCCCTGTTTTCCTCGGTGGCTTGGACACCCGAGGCCCATATCTGTACATTGTGCCGGTCGGCAGAATGTCTGAGATTTCCCTCTGAAAACAGACTTGGGGTTACTTGTGTTTTAGGCTTTCCCCTTGGCGGCCAGGTAGGTGCACCCACACATGTGAGGTACCGTTTTCATCGGGACACCTGTGGGAACGCAGGACGGTAGGCCATGTGTTGTTGGGGGCGTGTTTCGATGGGTGAGTCGAGCGAAATGTGAGGAAAATGCGTATTTTTTCCCACATTTCGGACTTTGCGGGGGTGTCTGGGTAATAAATTCTGGGGCGATTTGGGCATATCATACCTCTGCGGATTCCCACGGGTGTCCTCTTTTCGGAAATGCATGGGGTTCCCTGTTTTCCTTGGTGGCTTGGACACCCGAGGCCCATATCTGTATGATGTGAGAGTGTGACATTTCCGGTGTGAAAACAGACTTGGGGTTACTTGTGTTTTAGGCTTTCCCCTTGGCGGCCAGGTAGGTGCACCCACACATGTGAGGTACTGTTTTCATCGGGACACCTGTGGGAATGCGCGACGGTAGGCCATGTGTTGTTGGGGGCGTGTTTCGATGGGTGAGCCGAGCGAAATGTGCGGAAATTGCGTATTTTTTCCCACATTTCGGACTTTGCGGGGGTGTCTGGGTAATAAAATCTGGGGCAATTTGGGCATATCATACCTTTGCGGATTCCCACGGGTGTCCTCTTTTCGGAAATGCATGGGGTTCCCTGTTTTCCTCGGTGGCTTGGACACCCGGGGCCCATATCTGTATGATGTGAGAGTGTGACATTTCCGGTGTGAAAACAGACTTGGGGTTACTTGTGTTTTAGGCTTTCCCCTTGGCGGCCAGGTAGGTGCACCCACACATGTGAGGTACCGTTTTCATCGGGACACCTGTGGGAACGCACAACGGTAGGCCATGTGTTGTTGGGGGCGTGTTTCGATGGGTGCGTCGAGCGAAATGTGCGGAAAAAGCATTTTTTTCCCCACATTTCGGACTTTGCAGGGGTGTCTGGGTAATAAATTCTGGGGCAATTTGGGCATATCATACCTCTGCGGATTCCCACGGGTGTCCTCTTTTCGGAAATGCATGGGGTTCCCTGTTTTCCTCGGTGGCTTGGACACCCGAGGCCCATATCTGTACATTGTGCCGGTCGGCAGAATGTCTGAGATTTCCCTCTGAAAACAGACTTGGGGTTACTTGTGTTTTAGGCTTTCCCCTTGGCGGCCAGGTAGGTGCACCCACACATGTGAGGTACCGTTTTCATCGGGACACCTGTGGGAACGCGGGACAGTAGGCCATGTGTTGTTGGGGGCGTGTTTCGATGGGTGAGTCGAGCGAAATGTGAGGAAAATGCGTATTTTTTCCCACATTTCGGACTTTGCGGGGGTGTCTGGGTAATAAATTCTGGGGCAATTTGGGCATATCATACCTCTGCGGATTCCCACGGCTGTCCCCTTTTCGGAAATGCATGGGGTTCCCTGTTTTCCTTGGTGGCTTGGAAACCCGAGGCCCATATCTGTATGATGTGAGAGTGTGACATTTCCGGTGTGAAAACAGACTTGGGGTTACTTGTGTTTTAGGCTTTCCCCTTGGCGGCCAGGTAGGTGCACCCACACATGTGAAGTACCGTTTTCATCGGGACACCTGTGGGAACGCGTGACGGTAGGCCATGTGTTGTTGGGGGCGTGTTTTGAGGGGTGAGCCGAGCGAAATGTGCGGAAATTGCGTATTTTTTCCCACATTTCGGACTTTGCGGGGGTGTCTGGGTAATAAAATCTGGGGCAATTTGGGCATATCATACCTTTGCGGATTCCCACGGGTGTCCTCTTTTCGGAAATGCATGGGGTTCCCTGTTTTCCTCGGTGGCTTGGACACCCGAGGCCCATATCTGTATGATGTGAGAGTGTGACATTTCCGGTGTGAAAACAGACTTGGGGTTACTTGTGTTTTAGGCTTTCCCCTTGGCGGCCAGGTAGGTGCACCCACACATGTGAGGTACCATTTTCATCAGGACACCTGTGGGAACGCATGACGGTAGGCCATGTGTTGTTGGGGGCGTGTTTCGATGGGTGCATCGAGCGAAATGTGCGGAAAAAGCGTTTTTTTCCCCACATTTCGGACTTTGCAGGGGTGTCTGGGTAATAAATTCTGGGGCAATTTGGGCATATCATACCTCTGCGGATTCCCACGGGTGTCCTCTTTTCGGAAATGCATGGGGTTCCCTGTTTTCCTCGGTGGCTTGGACACCCGAGGCCCATATCTGTACATTGTGCCGGTCGGCAGAATGTCTGAGATTTCCCTCTGAAAACAGATGTAACGCTCACCTGATTCCCGTAGAGGCGCCGGTCTTGACTGGGCATATACCGTATCTTCAAAGGTGATGTTTAACACACGGCTGGCTCTTTGGGCTGGACCTCTGTGCACTGTATGTTTGACTCGAAGGGTAAGATGTCTTAGGTAAGTGAACGCCGTGCTCTCCATCTGCCTCGGGGCAGGGTGCTGTAACCAGTTTCTTCACTGGATAAGGGGAGCAGGCCTCTTGACTTCAGAGGACTGCTGTCCGTCGTTTACTGCACGAACGGTAAGTTTCGAGTAATTCTAATGTCTTTAAAGTCTTTAGTAATGATGTCTCTTGTTTTGCAGGGTTCCGGCGATGGTGGATGACGGGCTGAAGTGAGTTGAAGATGGAGCCCGTGTGATGAATAGAAGCGCCTGGAAGCACGTAAGTAAGCGCTTGTTGCCTGCTTCACGATGCGCTCTAACTGTCTTTTTATTTTGCAGGTACAAGTTCGGAGCGGCTGCAGGGTGCCGGAATACCCACTGGGTTAGATGTGGAAAGGAGTAATGGCACGTGAGTATTAAAGTTCCCCAATGTCTTTAAACGCACCTTGTTTTGTCTTTCAGATGCGGGATGCAGCGCCGAAGGCCTCCGGAGCGTGCGAAGAGTTGGTAAGCTTTTGTCTTTCAGATGCCGGAATGCAGTGTGAAGACCTCCGGAGCGCACAAAGAGTAGGTAAGCCTTTGTCTTTCAGAATGCAGCGCGAGGCGTTGGTGACAGCCGATGGCCCAGGTAAGTGAAGAGCTGTCACTGAAGACCGTAATGCTAACCTGTTCTTTCTTGTCTTTATAGGTGTTGCTGAAGACTGGATTCAGGATGGTAAGCCTTTTTCCTTAGGCTCAGGATCAGATGCAGAAGACACGATGAGCGTTCTGCTGCAGAGGATGCAGAATAACGCAAAGCAAGATTCATCCATCGGGTGTGGTTTAAATAGCCTCCTGTAGTGCTTAGGTGTCTCCTTCCACAGCCACGCCTAGGTAAGAAAAGAGTTCCTGCTTTCCAGAAGAGTTCCAGTGTTCTGAACCTAGGGAGTGGCTCCTGCCCCAGCCAACAGGAAAGGTAGTTCCAAACAGAAGAGGATCAGAGGCTCAACTGGCAGGCAAGTAAGCAGCATGGTCTGCTGCAGGTAAGTCCACCCAAGCATTATGAGCCCGGCGCTTCCAGCGCTGGGACTGGGCATATTTATGAGCCTGGTGCCATTGGCGCCAGGACTGGGTCCAAAAGGTCCCAATTGGGACTGGTTGGCACTCGGAACCTGGGTTATGAATCTGCTTCCAAGGGAGTTGGGAAAACCCTGACCTTTTGGAAGCAGGGATCATGACAGTACCCCCCCTCAAGGCCCCTCCCAAACCGGGCTTCTCCGGGGGTTTTGGCTTGTCAGGAAATGTTCGGTGAAATCTTTTGATTAGGCGAGGATCGTGGACATATTCAGCAGGTTCCCAGGATCTTTCTTGGGGGCCGTAGCCTTTCCAGTCAATTAGGTAAAATAGTTTAGATTTGGAGATCTTGGAGTCCAGAATGCTTTTGACTTCAAACTCGAGTTCCCCATCAACTAGGATAGGTTTTGGAGATTTAGTTAGTCGGGTTTGAGGTTGCACGGGTTTTAATAGAGAGACGTGGAAGACCGGATGTATGTTCATGTGCGGGGGCAAGTCCAACTTGACCGCTACTGGGTTTACTATGGTAGTGATGGAATAGGGACCAAGGTATCTTGGGTTGAATGTGCGTGGCCCTTTTAGAGGTAGATATTTGGTGGATAACCAGACTTGATCCCCTAATCGATATTGAGGGGCTTCCTTCCGATGTTGATCTGCTCCTTTCTTGTATTGTTCTTTAGCCCTTTGAAGGTGAGAAACAGCTTCCTTAAAGGCTTGGGTGATTGTAGAATGCAGGTAGTCTACTGCTGGTGTTTCAAGATCTTAGAGGGGATCCAACTCCGAGGTTCGAGGGTGACTGCCGTACAAAAGAAAAAACAGGGTTTTCCCAGTTCCCGAATGGACAGAGTTATTGTAGGCATATTCGGCTATCCAAAGGATGTCTTTCCAAGTTTTTTCAGTTTGTTGCAGCATGCAGCGTAAATACTGTTCCAGAGTTTGATTGGTCCTCTCGGTTTGTCCGTCGGTCTGAGGGTGGTGACTGGTCGATAGTCTCACATCAATTTGAGCCGACCGACAGCAACTTCGCCAAAAATGAGAAATAAATTGACTACCTCCATCCGAAATTAGAAACGAAGGAAAACCGTGCAGTCGGACGATGTTTTCGAGAAATTCTTGTTGGCAAGCCTTTGAGCGGAATGAAATGCGCCATCTTGGAGAATAAGTCCACGATTACTAGAATCGTATTGTATCCGGAGCATGGAGGTAGATCGGTGATGAAGTCCATAGAAAGCGTATGCCAAGGGCGAGGTGGGATGTCACTAGGGCGTAAGAGGCCTGCTGGTCTTTCCTTTTGACTCTTGTTTTGGGCGCATACTCCACAGGACATTATAAAGTCTCTGATATCTTTTTTCCAAGACGGCCACCAGAAGTAGCGCTTGATCTTTTCTGAGGTCTTGGCTATACCGGGATGTCCTTCCATTAAAGAATCGTGATAACAAGAGATTACTTCTTTCTGTAAATCTGTGCTGGGTAGGTATAATCGTTCTTGGAAATACAATAAGTTGTCCTTTACTGCAAAGGCCTTTCCTTGCAGATGCCAATTCTGTATGTCTGCTGGAGTTACAAGTTGCCTGGCTTTATCCTTAACTTCCTCTATGGATTGTGTGGCGATTACACCCAGAATTCTTTGTTCGGGAATGATTGGTACAGGTTTAGGTTTGATCAAGTGTTCTTCCACTCCCATCCGAGAAAGGGCATCAGCTTTACCGTTTTTTGTACCAGGTCGATAGGTAATTATGAAGTCAAACTCGGCAAAGAATAATGCCCAACGGAGTTGTCTAGAGGATTGGGCTTTTGCGGTTTTCAAATATTGCAGGTTTCGGTGATCCGTAATCACAGTAACGGTGTGTCGGGCCCCCAGCAGATAATGTCGCCAAGCCTTAAAGGCAGACTTGATAGCCAGAAGTTCCTTGTCAGTAATCGTGTAATTGATTTCAGGAGGTGAGAATTTGCGGGACCAAAATGCCACGGGATGCAACTGATTGGTTACCGGGTCCTTTTGTGATAGAACTGCCCCCGTGGCAAGGCTTGAAGCATCAGTTTCCACGATGTAGGGGAGTTCGGGGCGAGGGTGTTTTAAGATTGGTGCAGAGATAAATTTAGTCTTCAAATCCTGGAAAGCTTGTTCCGCCTCGGTAGACCATTCAAAACGTTTGTTTTTCTTTAACAAGGCAGTGATGGGCTGGACTATTCGAGAGAATTCGGGGATAAACCTGCGGTAAAAGTTAGCGAAGCCTAACATGCTTTGCACACCTTTTACGGAGGATGGTGATGGCCATTTGAGAACTGCATCGACCTTCTTTGAATCCATACGCACTCCGCCAGGTGATAATATGAATCCCAAGAATTCAACTTCAGTCACGTTGAAAACACATTTTTCCAACTTAGCGAAAGGTTTGTGTTGACGCAATCTTTCGAGGACCATTTTCACGTGTTTCCGATGTTCAGATTCCGATGAAGAATAAACGAGGATGTTGTCAATGTAAACAACAACACACACATCTATGAGCTCTCTGAGGACATCGTTCATAAAATATTGAAAGGCGGCCGGGGCATTGCAAAGTCCGAAGGGCATGACCTGATATTCAAATAGCCCATACTTGGTGCGGAAGGCCGTCTTCCATTCATCGCCCTCTTTTACTCGTACCAAGTGGTAAGCTCCTCTAAGATCCAGCTTTGTATATATGCATGCTTTTCTGACTTGGTCCAGGAGTTCAGGGATCAAAGGTAACGGATATCTATTCTTAACGGTGATCTGGTTCAGGGAGCGATAATCTATACAAGTTCTAAGGTCTCCTTCCTTTTTTGGAACGAAGAACAAAGCTGAAGAAGCAGGGGACTTGGAAGGACGAATAAACCCATTTGCCAGGTATTGATCCAGGTATTGTCGAAGGTGAAGGTTCTCAGGCTCGGTGAGGGCATAAATTCTACTACAAGGAGGAGTAGATCCAGGTATCAGGTCTATCTGGCAGTCATAAGACCTATGAGGAGGTAGAGAGTTAGCCTGATCCTTCCGGAAAACATCTTGGTATTCTAGGTATTCGGGAGGTAACTGGGGAGTCTCTGAAGAAATTGCTGCCAGTGCAACACCAGGTGGAGGGTGACAAGTAGAGACACATTCTGGAAACTGGACCGTTCTTGCTCGCCAATCGATCAGAGGATTGTGTTTCTCTAACCAAGGTATTCCTAGAATAATCTGAAACTGAGAGGCCTTGATCACATCGAACACGATCTTCTCATGGTGTCCATCTTGACTTATTAGCGTCACTTCTTGAGTGGTATGCGTTACTGGCCCGGAGGCTATCTCCGTACCATCCACCGTAGTAATGACGTCCTTTACAGCCTTGGGACAAAGAGTTAGATTCATCCTCAAAACCATTTCATGATCCACATAATTGCTGATGGCACCGCTGTCGACGTAAGCTTCAATTGCATGTAATCGATCCGGATTATCAGGGCTAATGAGGCCCATAGGTATCACGAAATGCGAGGTCACGGAACTGGTTTTCACGCTCGGCAAGAGGACCTCTATTCTTGTCGGGCGAGGTCGTTTCCCTGCTCAGAGTTTGTAATTTTGGTAACTGCAGCTCCTACTGCCTTCTTAGCAGGTTTCACCGGACAGTCTCGAAGAAAGTGCCCTGAGTTTCCGCAATAGAGGCATAATTGCAACTGTTTTCTCCTTTCCCGCTCCTTTTGTGTTAGAGGACCTTTCAGACCCCCTATTTGCATGGGTTCCCCGGAGTCTACTCCTTTGGAAGGAGTTGGCGGTTTGGAAAATACTCGAGCATCAAACTTGGAACGATCGGCCTTCCTGTTCTGCAGTCTGTGATCTATTTGAACGACTAAGTCTATATAGTCCGAACAATCTTGTGGGGGATTCACTACTTGGGCTAACACATCTTTGAGCTCTCCACGTAGACCTCTATAAAATAGCGTAATCCTTTTGTCCTCAGGCCATTGAGTTTCCACTATCAGTCTGTTGAAAGACGCAATATAAGCCAAAAGGTCTTGATTACCTTGTCGCAACCAAAGAAGCTCATTGTCCAAGGCCTGCCCCTGTGAATGTCTTGCGAACAGTTTTTCCATACTGAGCTGAAAAGCTTGAAAATCATGGAGGACCGGACCATCTTGATTTACTAGAGGGATCGACCAGTCTGCCGCATTGCCACTAAGGTACGAAAGCACGAAAGCTACTTTAGCTTCATCAGTTGGAAAGGCTGCTGGCCGGCATAAGAAATGCAACCGGCACTGATTGATAAATACTGCAAACCTCTTTGGGTCCACAGAAAATCGTTCGGGCGGAGCCAGAGGTACATTCCCAGGTAGGTTGATCTGCACTGGATTCATAGAGGATGTAGAAGGAAGATTTCCCCCAGATGCGGGTAACGGGGTCTGTCCGGCTTGTGACTGTAGCAATTGTCTAGCGAGATCATCTGTTCGCTCCTTGGAAATAATCAGTTCCCTTCTTAGAGCGTTCGTTTCCTGACGGGCTGCATGCACTTCTGCCCTTAGTTCCCCAAGTAACTGGGCTAGTTGGTCGGTATCCGAGGTTTCCATAGCGCCTGGACGGGAGTTTTGTGGTAGGCTTTGCGTTCTGTAACGCTCACCTGATTCCCGTAGAGGTGCCGGTCTTGACTGGGCGTATACCGTATCTTCAAAGGTGATGTGTAACACACAGCTGGCTCTTTGGGCTGGACGTCTGTGCACTGTATGTTTAACTCGAAGGGTAAGATGTCTTAGGTAAGTGAACACCGTGCTCTCCATCTGCCTCGGGGCAGGGTGCTGTAACCAGTTTCTTCACTGGATAAGGGGAGCAGGCCTCTTGACTTCAGAGGACTGCTGTCCGTCGTTTACTGCACGAACGGTAAGTTTCGAGTAATTCTAATGTCTTTAAAGTCTTTAGTAATGATGTCTCTTGTTTTGCAGGGTTCCGGCGATGGTGGATGACGGGCTGAAGTGAGTTGAAGATGGAGCCCGTGTGATGAATAGAAGCGCCTGGAAGCACGTAAGTAAGCGCTTGTTGCCTGCTTCACGATGCGCTCTAACTGTCTTTTTATTTTGCAGGTACAAGTTCGGAGCGGCTGCAGCGTGCCGGAATACCCACTGGGTTAGATGTGGAAAGGAGTAATGGCACGTGAGTATTAAAGTTCCCCAATGTCTTTAAACGCACCTTGTTTTGTCTTTCAGATGCGGGATGCAGCGCCGAAGGCCTCCGGAGCGTGCGAAGAGTTGGTAAGCTTTTGTCTTTCAGATGCCGGAATGCAGTGTGAAGACCTCCGGAGCGCACGAAGAGTAGGTAAGCCTTTGTCTTTCAGAATGCAGCGCGAGGCGTTGGTGACAGCCGATGGCCCAGGTAAGTGAAGAGCTGTCACTGAAGACCGTAATGCTAACCTGTTCTTTCTTGTCTTTATAGGTGTTGCTGAAGACTGGATTCAGGATGGTAAGCCTTTTTCCTTAGGCCCAGGATCAGATGCAGAAGACACGATGAGCGTTCTGCTGCAGAGGATGCAGAATAACGCAAAGCAAGATTCATCCATCGGGTGTGGTTTAAATAGCCTCCTGTAGTGCTTAGGTGTCTCCTTCCACAGCCACGCCTAGGTAAGAAAAGAGTTCCTGATTTCCAGAAGAGTTCCAGTGTTCTGAACCTAGGGAGTGGCTCCTGCCCCACCCAACAGGAAAAGTAGTTCCAAACAGAAGAGGATCAGAGGCTCAACTGGCAGGCAAGTAAGCAGCATGGTCTGCTGCAGGTAAGTCCACCCAAGCATTATGAGCCCGGCGCTTCCAGCACTGGGACTGGGCATATTTATGAGCCTGGTGCCACTGGCGCCAGGACTGGGTCCAAAAGGTCCCAATTGGGACTGGTTGGCACTCGGAACCTGGGTTATGAATCTGCTTCCAAGGGAGTTGGGAAAACCCTGACCTTTTGGAAGCAGGGATCATGACAACAGACTTGGGGTTACTTGTGTTTTAGGCTTTCCCCTTGGCGGCCAGGTAGGTGCACCCACACATGTGAGGTACCGTTTTCATCGGGACACCTGTGGGAACGCGGGACAGTAGGCCATGTGTTGTTGGGGGCGTGATTCGATGGGTGAGTCGAGTGAAATGTGAGGAAAATGCGTATTTTTTCCCACATTTCGGACTTTGCAGGGGTGTCTGGGTAATAAATTCTGGGGCGATTTGGGCATATCATACCTCTGCGGATTCCCACGGTTGTCCTCTTTTCGGAAATGCATGGGGTTCCCTGTTTTCCTTGGTGGCTTGGACACCCGAGGCCCATATCTGTATGATGTGAGAGTGTGACATTTCCGGTGTGAAAACAGACTTGGGGTTACTTGTGTTTTAGGCTTTCCCCTTGGCGGCCAGGTAGGTGCACCCACACATGTGAGGTACCGTTTTCATTGGGACACCTGTGGGAACGCGTGACGGTAGGCCATGCGTTGTTGGGGGCGTGTTTCGATGGGTGAGCCGAGCGAAATGTGCGGAAATTGCGTATTATTTCCCGCATTTCGGACTTTGCGGGGGTGTCTGGGTAATAAAATCTGGGGCAATTTGGGCATATCATACCTTTGCGGAATCCCACGGGTGTCCTCTTTTCGGAAATGCATGGGGTTCCCTGTTTTCCTCGGTGGCTTGGACACCCGAGGCCCATATCTGTATGATGTGACAGTGTGACATTTCCGGTGTGAAAACAGACTTGGGGTTACTTGTGTTTTAGGCTTTCCCCTTGGCGGCCAGGTAGGTGCACCCACACATGTGAGGTACCGTTTTCATCGGGACACCTGTGGGAACGCGGGACGGTAGGCCATGTGTTGTGTTTGTGTGGTTTTCATAACGTTTTGACCCATTTGCTGGAGCCCTTTGTCTCACAACCCTTTCTTTTCCCAAATGTGACCTACATTTAGTCGCTGCTTTAGCCACCATACACTTTTGTAACCTGCACAAGTCACCTACCCTTGAAAAGGTCTGCCTGTGCTCTTTCAAAAAATGTATGGCTGCCGTTCCTCACCACATTGGTTTTCCCAATTTACACATGCTAAGTGCGTCTGGTCAGGCCGTGAGCGTAAAACTCCTGTGTACCATGGCTCAGTGTTTGGCTTGTGGTATTGCTTGTTTTGTACAAACACTACAAAAATGGTATGCTCTCCTAACTGCAAGAGTTGGGGGAATGTAGCGGAGCATTGCTTTTCTCAAAATTCATAGAAGCCATTGCCGTACCAAGCCAACCATGTCCAACACATACCTTTTTTTCAGTCATTTTCCCGCTTTTCCCCCATTCGATGGCAGTTTCCCCTACCTAGTTGTTGCCTGACCTATGCAAATCACCCCTTCCTAAACTTGTAATTTTGTCTACTTTTCAGAAATATATGCCTTTCTGTCCTCCAATTTGGCTTTTCTGCCCTTTTCTTCCATTCCGTCCATGCATGTCCAATTGGCAAAAATGGCAAAAATCGCCTACCTCGCACAAAATGGTTGATAACCCCATCAAAATATTTTTTTTCCATTTCCACTCAACCTGTTCCTGAAAGCCAACACATTGGGGAACTCAGCACAGCAAACCATTTGTTCCTAGCTCTTACAAGGAAAAAACCACAGGCTTCTTTGTACATCATTTTATTGGCATTTTTTGAAAAAACCCAAAATGTTCGCACATTTTCCTTATTTTCTCTCACCCCCCTACAGCAACCTGGGATTCCTGGGTGGCGTTACGACCGCCTACATGTGGGAAAAAAAGGAGCCAAATTTGGCCGAGATATCTCATGTAACGAAAAAGTTACAAGCCATTGAATGGCCACATACCAAAATCACCAAAAAAGGCTCTGGCACTGGGGAGAAATACCCATGGCACTTAAAGGGTGAAGGCATGGCGGCACTACCTCTTGGGCACCAGACACACAATCACCGTAATAACTGACCACCGGAACCTCCAGTACCTAAAAACGGCAAAGGCCCAATCCTCACGACAACTACGTTGGGCTCTTTTTTTTGCTGAAGATGACTACGTGATTACATTTCGACCAGGGGTGAAAAACGGGAAGGCCGATGCCCTTTCACGTATGGGGGTGGAAGAGCAAGGGTATCAGACCCCCGACCCAATAGCAATCATCCCGAGTGACAAGCTCCTAGGAATCACAGCAACCATAACTCAGAAAGAATTAGATGAAGAAATCCAAAACCTGATGAGTCCGGAGCAATTACAAGCATGGAGTGCAGAAGGAGAACATTAAATGATAAAAGATCAGTTGCCCTACTTCAGGAATCGTTTATTCTTACCAAACCAAGAACTATGAGAACAAGTCATGTCCGGTTATCATGATTCCTTGATCGAGGGCCACCCCGGAATCGCTAAAACCCTAGCCAAGGTAAAACGAAATTATTGGTGGCCCATGTGGCGTAAAGACATTATCCAATTCATCCTATCTTGTAGAGTGTGTGCTCAAAACAAGTCATCCAAGCAGAAACCGGCTGGGCGATAACAAACATTGGAAATCCCACCAGCACCCTGGCACACTTTGTCCCTCGATTTTATTACTGACTTACCACCCAGTCAAGGGTTTAACACTATTCTTGTGGTCGTGGACCTATTTTCAAAAATGGCACATTTCATTCCTCTTAAGGGGCTCCCAAAGGCTTCCACTCTGGCAAAGGTATTTCTTGAAGGCATCGCACGGCTCCATGGGTTTCCTTCAGTTTTGGTCTCAATACGTATCTAACTTCTGGAGAAAATGCTGCTCTATGGCCCAGATCGACATCCGGCGATCCACCAGTCACCATCCCCAAACGGATGGTCAAACTGAGAGGACAAATCAGACGCTCGAGCAGTATCTGCGTTGCATGTTACACCAAGCTGAAGGAAGCTGGTTCGACCTATTATGGATAGCTGAATATGCTTATAATAATTCCCTACACACTAGCACTGGGCAGACACCCTTTTATACCATGTATGGCAGGCACCCACGTACTTCTGAGTTGGACGTTCCCACAACCCAGGAAATGCCAGCAGTCAAAACCTTGCACACAACCATTTCTCAAACCTTTAAAAGGGCAGCTGAACACCTACTTCAAGCTAAGAATTGCCAAAAGAAGTTTGCAGGTCAATACTGAGCAAAGGCCCCCAACTACCAAGTGGGAGACAAAGTCTGGCTGGCGTCTAAACACATGTCCATTAAAGGAACCCGAACTTTCCGTCCAAGATACCTGGGTCCATTCACCGTCACCTCCGTGATAAATCCTGTGGCGGTCAGACTAGCTTTGCCGTCAAACATGCAGATTCATCCTGTGTTCCACGTGTCTCTCCTTAAACCTGTTCAACCTGGGACCCGGGTAGCAACGCCACCGCAGCCAGTAGTAGTCGCTGGGGAGCCAGAATTCGAAGTCAAGGACATCCTAGAATCAAAGTACGTCAGATCCAAATTATACTACTTAGTAGACTGGAAGGGGTATGGTCCACAAGACAGGTCATGGGAGCCTTGTGAGTACATCCATGCACCTCGCTTGCTTAGACGATTTCATCAAAACCATCCAACCAAACCAGGACCAGACAGAAGAGCCACCTTGAGAGGGGCCTTGGGGGGAGTGCTGTCATGATTCCTGCCCCTCATGTCCCCAGCCCTCCAAGATGTCAGGCTGGAGCCAGGCCACAATCACCTACATGGCCCTCAAGGGCCTCTCCATCCCTCCAAAGACCCACTTGGAGTCAGACTTGGTGCTTGTGGCATCAGACTCACTCACTCCCATAGGATAACATTGGGGATTGGACTCGTAGTGCATTGATGGGGACAAGATGGATGCCCCCACATATTTCGGTTCCCAGAAATGCATGTGCAGTCTAGTATTTTGGGTGTGGTTCAGCCCAGACACACCTGGGATACCCAGAGACTATTTAAGACACACCCAGGCTGAGAAACATTCTTTGCATTTTCTGCACCTGCAGCGTGACACTCACCGTGTTCAGTAGGCCTGCATCTTTCTTCTGCGCTCAGCTCCTGCAAGAACAAGAACACTGTTAGGGACAGCCTTAACTTGCGGCGCTTCTGCCCATCATTCATCGCTCCTTCTGTTCTGAGGGCATCTTCGGCGGTGTCATTCCCATCCCGGCACGCCGCTTCCTAAGGAAAAGGGAAAAGAACAGAAAAAAGGCATTAGTAAGCATTCTGCAAATCTTTGCTCATTTTTAAATACTGTACGAGCTTCAAACGCTTACCTGAATCCCAACCGCTCTGGGGGAACTCTGACTCCGGAACTTTTCATCCATCTGCAAGAGGGAAAAGACACTCTGGGTTAGCGTGAAAACATCTAGAGGCGCCGCATACCGCGCTTACCCACCGCATTTGTTCTTCATAACCGGCATCCACGCTGAAAACGTTGTGGCACCTAAAAGACTCATCTCAGCAGCACGCCGCCATCCCCGGACACCGGCCATCATCTAAGGAAGGAAAGGAGCGAAGTTAAAGAACTGTTCAAAAGACTAATTATACTTACCTGTCGGACTCTTGCCAGTGAAACAACTAGGCAGCAACGAGCCCGCATCAATCAATGCACCCCTGTGCTGAAAGCAGGACGGAGAGCACACTATCCAAGAAAACAAGGCCCAGTCTCCAGTCGAATAGCCTCCAGGGAAGGGTTCGAGGTCCTAAGAGGTCAGAACAGGCTGAGTGACGTCCCGTGGATACCAGGTGAGCGTTACACTTACTCTCAGTGCTGCATGGAATGATAATACAGCTTATCAAATTGAACCACTGTCTAAGATGTCAGTGAGGTCATCAGTTTCCACAGTGGCTGCAAGTCTGGACCATCCCAGATATTCAGCTACTTTACCAATAACCATCCTGTAAGAAGGATTAGTATAACCAGATATCTCAGCATTTCCACATTCTTTTACTGTGGAGTGTTCCCAACTACTGGTTTCCTTTAATGTTTCAACAAGATTCTGCATCTTGGACTCATCGGAAAATTAATTCTTCTGGAACATTTGGAGTTCCATAATCATACCCAAAAGGGGGCTGATCCTCTTACTTCTCATCATCTTCAAAGCTAGAACCCACCTGCCTAAAGAAATCAGATCTTGGAATGGGTTGGAAAAATGTAGGCTCAGGAATAGATTTTACAATTTTTGAGAGTGAAGAATGCTCCAATGAGGTCGAAGGCGTGGAAGGCTTCAACGGCTTATTCAAAACTGTCGAAGAATGCATCGACACCTTATGTTGCTTCGAAGGCTCAATATGAAATATATGCCTCGAGGGTTCAGGGTGACAAACATAAACATTTAGATTCCTTCGAAGAAGGCTTCAATGCTGTTAGTGAATGTTTTGAGGTAACAGACACTTGGCTTTTTCTTGTGCGTCAAGGAAGATTTCTTCAATTTATGGCAAGGAACCTCTCTTCTCAGTCTCTTAGGAGCACGAGAAGGGGACACACAGGACTCCCTACTGGTCTCAATAGATGCCGAGGGGTGGCCACTTTTCCCAGACTCCTTTAGGGGAACACTCGAAGGAGCGTGTTTTTAAAAAAAAATGTCTAACATTTTTAAGCAGAAGTTTTCCAACTCCGCTGGAGTCAAGTTCTTCTTTGGGAAACTAACTCTTTCAGAAGAGGAAGATGAAGACGATGATGAGGACCTGCAGCGCCATTCCTTACCCTTTTTATGGGAAAAGGAAGACGAGCATCATGAACCAGACCTCCAACGTCTATGTTTTGAACGTTTTTTTACAGAAGAGCCATCTCTCGAGTCAGAGGAAGATTTCCTCTTCGAAGGGGTAAGCGCCGGGGATTTTGGGGAGGGTTTACCTGCATCAAGTTTCCCCTTCCTTTCCCACAACGCCTTAACTATCATAGACTGACACAAGCCACCGTCATCGACCTTGTGGCCTGACCCCAAGCACCACAGACAAACACAGTGCTGGTCTGTAATCGGCATGTTGGCCCCACAGTCCGTAGACCGCTTCAAGCCCGTCTTCGGTGTGGAGGCCATTCTTGAAGTAAAATGTAGTTTAATAGTTGAGACAAGTAGCTCCAAAGCACGCAATGTGGAAAAAACTGAACTGAGGTAACAGGTCAGTGCGTGTGCCAATATATATCAGCGTCAACGTCAGGAAGGACACTACGGAGACCATCGAGGACCAAGATATGACGCTGCACGACGCTCAACCCTATGAAAAATGTTTCCGAAGCAAGCTGCAAGCAGACTTGAATATATCAAAAGATGAGGAATACATGGGAGGACACAATTCATTTGAAATCTATATTTTAATTTCCTGTCGATTGTACACTGTATCAAGGTTGTGGTCTAGAATGCAGTTAGTTAAATAGATGATGTCACTGTGGTGCCCCCTGGTGCCCCCTGGAGTTTATCAGGTAGCACAGTGGGTACTCAAATTATTGAGATGCAGGGGTGGAGCAAACTGGGTAGTGACTATGGTTTGGACAAACCAGATTGTAAACCCTTGGCATATTACAGGACTTTGTTCACAAACTATGGTGGTGCACTTTGTACGTTTCTTGTGAATTATTGAGTATTTAAGTAAAGTTTATTTCTTTACATTTAATTTAGCTCATGAAGAAGGGGATTGTGTCCCCGAAATGCGTTGAGCAAGATCTACGAGATTATATGAAATACATACTGCTGTTCGAATTGTAAAGAGAAAATCAAGAAGATTTTTGTGTGTTGAATTGTATTCAAGAGTGCGCAGATTTTCTATATTACTGCTGAAACAATTTCATTAAGCCAGTTGTCTGGCATTACTGTGTGCAGGGGACGTAAAGCCCCACAGATTGGGCTCACGTTTATGCATTTATACTTACTGCTTCGTGTCAGGGTAGTAATACCTCCCCTGCACCCAAACTGTTCATATTACATAGTAAATCATTGTTGAATATGTTATCTCTTCTATGTGTGCATGGTAACAGTCCAGCGCTACTTATGTCCTAGTGGATGCCTGTCCAGGTCATTGGCATCCTCGTCAGACTCTGCATCTTTAGATGCCGTCATCGGTAATGGAGATGTTGTGCCTGATGTATACTCTGTGGAACATTCAGCACATGTCAATGATGTGGCACACCTTTTCTGGGGTACTCCATGAAAGCACCGCCAGATTGGTGCAGACATTGGAAGCAGGGCTTGTTTGCACCAAAGACCCGTTCGATGATGGTGCAGGTGTGGGCATTGTTGTAGGAATGCTGTTGATGATTACCTGGATGCAGTGTTGTCATCATCCAAGGCTGGATAGGCATTCTGGAAATGGATGGCTTACACTCTACTGTACCTTTGAGGGTATGCTTGGAGGAACAGGATTGGCATGGTTATGTGTGTGGATTCATGAACTGCTTGGTGCTACAAGGGTGGTGCCCATTTCCCTCATGAGTCAGCGGCAGACAGATGATATCCATGCAACTATCAGGAAACAATGGATGTCGTTCATATGTAGGTCCATGGTGTATGCATTGTGTTATTTTCAGTTCAGTGGGAGTATCCCATGTTGAACAACTACCTCCAGGCTTTGTTGGATTGGCGGAGAGACACTTGGCATGGCTCTCTCCTGTGACCTGAGTAGACATCTGTTCAGGCCCTCTGACCTGTAATCTGGATGGTGTGAGCCTGGAAGTGCTCATGGCGAGGTCCCAGGTATCTGTTGCTGGTCATGGTGACTATACCTGTTGGCCTTGTCACGCATGCTATTGAGACAAACAGGGGCAAGGCCACGAGTGGCATGATGGGTTATCTAGCCAGTGGTGTGATTGACATGCCAGACAGGGGTTGGGTTCCATTTCAGTATACACCATTCTTTGTCTGGTGTGCCTACATGAAAGTTGTTCCTACCTGAATCCAGCTGTAGGGTTGGCCATGATGGTGTTGGAACAGTACAGTAATTCTATGGCATAGGGTTATTCCCCCACGCATCCTGAACTGGGAGTGTGAAGATGTCACCAAACTATTGTCAGTGGTGTGGCTGCTAGTGAAAGTAATTGACTAAAAGGGTAGGGGTAATGGCCGTCACAGGGGACCTCCTGTCAGAGGTGCATTGTTGTTGCATGTCCTGTTGTTCTGATACTTGTGCAGTTCACAGCCACTTGTATGATGGCATCCAAAGTCAGCCCCCAACCCTCATTAATTCCCTGTGTGGCCCATCTTGTCTGCATGGCATTCCCTATATGCATGCACAGCGGGTTCTTGCTCGATCACATGCAATGGTGAGTGTGTGTTTGCATGAACTGGTGTAGTGGTGTTGTCTTGTACATATCCAGCAGCCATGCCCAGTGTGATGCATGGAAGATTTCTCTGTGACAGAATCATGGAGACCTGGGTGGAGCCAGGCAACCTGGCACATATGTGGGTGAAGTGCAGGTCTGTATTACAGACCATCTGCATATTGATTGTGCTCTGCATCCTACTGTTGATGTAGATATGCTTTTCTGCTCAGATATTATGAGTGCCATGTGTGTGCAGTCCAGTGCTCCAACCATGTTGGGGAGGTAACACAATCGCCTAGAACAGGGCCTTGATCTGATTCAGGGCTATACAGTCTGGGGGGAAGGCAATTCAGTGACACATACATCTCATTATGATAGATGTCGCTTGTGAGAGGATGTGGGAGAAGCATGACTGAGTGATACCATGCTCCAGGGCCACAGTGTGCTGGAAACTGCCTATGGCACAGAAATGGAGCACTGTGCAGAGCTTCAACAGGGGGGATGTTGGTGGCTGTGTCCCTGTCATGTGCTATGTAGGCTTCACTTCTGCCAGGAGGATGAAGATGATGGCCATGTCCAGGATTAGGCAGTGAGGAACTGCTGGTCAGTGATGTCTTGGTGGGACATCCTGTACCAGTACACATCCTGTGGGAAGGGCCTTATGGCTCTCCTACCCCTCCTTCCATACAATCGTTGCTGCTGGGGCGAGGGCTGTGATGCATGTTGATTGGCTACCTGGGCTGGGGTGCAGGCTAATGGGCTGCCTGGAGTGGGGGCTGTGGTGCAGGCTCATGGGCTCAGGGGTGGGCACAGGGAAAAATATCTTGTTCCCTCCAACACTTTGATTTGTGGAAGCCAATATTGGTGGAAGTAGTGATTTTGAGGGATCTATGCGATTTTATCTAATTGTTTTTGCTAAACCCGATTTGATCGATTTTTTTTTTGTTTAAGCTAATTTCACAGCATATATACACATGCTGGGGGAGAGCCTCCACAGCCCCTCCAGACCCAGCCACATTTATTATTACCCTAACCCCCCGCCCCCAAATATATACGAGGGGCGGGACAGCTCGGGAGCAACGCACAGCAGCACAAGTTCAAATCTTGGTCTTGCGCTAAGAGGCTGGTCTCTGTTATTAAGCGTGTTATTAAAGAACAATCATAATTATATTTATGCAGTGGAATACGATGCAAGAAATTTGATCAAAGTGAATTCGGCAAAAAAGGCTGCTCAGTAAACTACGTATACATATACCATTTTGAGAAGGAAGATACCAGCAATGGGCGAGGTGCGGGAACAACTAGATTGCCCTTGATCGAGGAGGGGGCAATTGTGTAATGAGAGTAATGTGAAGTTGCCTGGTAGGGGAGAGCCAGGGTAAAATACTTGTTGCACGTTCCAATGAGTGAAGCAAATAATAGTGCTGATATTCTGTCGGATGGACCAGCAGATGTTTTTATAACATACACATTTTAATATGCAATATAGCTGGTCTTCAATCGAAAATGTTAAAAGTCAAATGCTTAACGTTAATCGAGGGGTATTATGTTCTTTATTTCAATACACATGGATGTTTGATACTCCTAGCATTGGTGGGGCTTTAATCTTTGATTACAAGGTAACACCCCTTTAAGCGTGGAAGGAGTTCTGGCGGTTAGCAACATATGCATGTTTCCCTTGGAGTTATGATATGACATATGATATAATATGAACGTTTATTTATATAGCGCCCATACACAGTGTGCCTCATTACGAGTATGGAGGTAGCCGCGCCGCTAAAAGCACATCAAAGATCCTGATATAGCCATCCACCAATAGGCAGGGGATACTCAGTTATACATGAGAGGAAAAAAGCCCAAAGGACATCAGTCATCTTCGTGATTACCTTGCCATCGTCCAGTCCTGGATGTCAACTGCATACCTCAAACTTAACTCCTCAAAAACTAAATTGGTCCTATTAGGTGCTCCTGCTAAACAACAACTAGTCCAACAATGGCTCCATGATTTGCACCTAGAAGCAGGGATGTCATTTGTGGGTTGCCAGGGGATGCATTTGCAACCCCTGAGGTCTCCCTTGCTACCCCTAAAGAAAAAGAAAAACTTTTTTTTAAACTTTTTTTTTTATGTAAGCTCTTGGGCTGTGGCCAGCACCACGTGGCTCTTTCTTTTTGGAGTGGATGGCTTTCTTGTTCAGGCCTCTTAAAAAACAGGGGGTTCCACAAGTGCAACACTTTGGGCAGTGATCCTAATAAGAAAGAATAGGAATAACAAATAATTTGTCTTTCTGGAATTCGATACAATAATTGTTAGACTCATTAAAGGTTTATTTCAGTCACACTTCAGGGGGTGAGTCACTGATCTAGTCTGTTCTTAAACACCTCAACTCATCCTTTCATCCTTCTGAGGTTGATAAATGAGTACCAACACAGGTTGAGTGATATTGTATGTATATTTTTTCTATATAAAGGGCTTAAGCGTAAGTGCTACATAATAGCACATCATTATCATTTGGCCTTGGACGTTTGCTTGCATTCACAGTAATTTGGTAATATGGGCCTATTCACACTGATATTAATGATACATATGGTGATCCATTCTTCTATGAAATGTATATGACATTATAGTGATATCGTAACCATAGTTTTCATATTGTACTTAGGAACAATGTTATTTGATGCCACTTCCTCTTTTGTCAAGGGGTTAAAGGTCATGTTCCACCACTTCCCGACATGTCACTCTGGGCTGGGGGTCAAATGACATCACTTTGTGTGATGTCATCAGAGGTCAAATGTTGTGTGATGTCACTTCCGCTACCCCAAGCATTTTGGTCAAATGACGTCCCTGCCTAAAAGGATTTGCTCAACAACTCTGGGATTCAGCAGAATCATTTTGCAGGAGCCTGTCCTTTCAGAAACAAACAGCCAAGAGGACCAAATGGCCGGGCTCCAAATCTTGAACCTTTGCAAAATCACACCCTTCATCCAGCCGCAGGACTTCTGGACCATAATGCAGGCCCATGTGGTTTTGCACATCGATGGGGGAAATGCCCATGGAAATTTGACCAAATCACCCCCATCCTACGTGAAATGCACTGTCTTCCTCTCCAGGCCAGGATACTGTTGAAAACTGCATCTATGATCTATAAAACAGGCATAAGTAGCACAACAGCTAAGTATCGGCTAAGCTCCACATATCTGGTCGCACATGCTCCTTGCGCAGAAAATGGACCAATTGACTGAAATCATAACTCACCTGCAAAGAGAGGGCCCACAAACAATCCTTCTCTTGTCACGCACCCACCTTCTGGCACTCGGTTCCGAAACTGGCTAAGAATGCCCCCACAGTTCTCCAATTCCCAAAAGTTCTCATAATGTGTCTTTTTCAGCCCTATCTGAGCGGGAACGAATCCTGATGAACACACAGGTTTACGCAAAGACCACAACTCACAGTACTGCACTACTGTTAAAAAGATTATTTTTTTAAAAGCTGGCTACTCACACCCTGTACAGTGCTCTGCTACTCTTGACCTAGGTCAGCCCTTTAAATAATAAAATAAAATACAAATAAAACGTGTAGCCTCTTGCCTTGTCTTTTCTTTTAATAGAAAGTCTTACAAGTCCAACTCCCACTGGATGGGACAGTCGCCTAGGAAAGCATATCTGATCGTGGTCAGTCCATGGTGTGGAGAAAATACCAGCCAAGAGAGTAATTGTGCCTCAACCAAGACTAGGTCGATACAAGCAAAGGAGTCATGTGCAAGAGAACAGAAGGTATATGCCCTCCCCGATTCTTAGGCCCTCTCCAAGACTCCAGGAGACCGAACTCCCCATTCAGTTCAGTTCACAAAATTTTCCAGTATCCTTTATTTGTGTTTCCTTCTATTATGGTCCCCTATCTCCCAGCCTATCTATGTCCAGGTCCCATACTATGTTGTACCCCTGCCCCACCCCCACTAAAGGCACTCCTAGCAAATGGCTCGTTTCCTCCCAGATCACAATTCTGGCTGAGTTTGGCCAGTAAATTGAAGCCTAAATTATTGGGTTTTCCTTGCTATAATCCCTTGAGAAAGAGATATATGCCTCCAGCATCACACCTGATTGTACTCAAATCTAAAGAACACATAGCACCAATCTTGATGGCAAATCCCCCTTTTGTACTGTTTCCCGAGGCCTAATTGACACTTCGAACTCCCCCTCTCCTAAAAGGTGATTCGTTCTCTTTCACAAAATGTGTTTCTTGAACACATAAAATGTCTAGCCCCACTTTCTTAAATTGCTCTTTAGCAAAGATTGCTTAGTCATGGAATGAATGTCTTCAGTGCTTATGGTGCCAACTTGGAGGGGAAAACCTTCCCAATTGCCTTTCTACTCTGTTGTAAACACTAGTATCCCCTGATATTGCATTATCACTTTCTTCTGTTGACAAGGCGATTTCCCTGGCAAGAGAATTCCATTGCCAGATCACAAAAGACAGCTCAAAAGACACATTTGGGTAATATAACAAGAAAGACAAAGGGACTCCTTACGAGTTAGCCGGTATATGGAAAAAGTGGCAGTAATACCAGTTACTGCCACTTTTCATACCAGCAAATTACAACTCGCCAGTAACACAGTTGCCGGTAACACTGTCGCCAGTAATACTGTCACCAGTCAAAGCATGGCAGAGAAACCTTCACCTGAAAGATGGAGGTAAATCTATACAGTAGAATGAAAATAGGCCACAGGTGCACCCAATACACCCAGGTGCATCCAATGCACTCAGGAAGGGTACGAAGTGCCACACCCACCCAACCCAAACACACTTCCTATTACCACCACTGGTCTGTGAGAGGGTGAACATGCAGCTGCTCCAGTTGGACATTGAACTGCAGGAGAACCATCAGAGGGCGCATGCAGCAGAGGAGCGGAGGAGGAGGTGGTTGGTGAGGAGGAGACACCAAGCAAGGAGAGTGCCAAGGAGAGGATACTATTGCCGATTTGCTGGCCCTGATCCAGGGGGACATTAGAAGAAGGATCAACATCAGCACAGCCATCCCACCACTGGTGAAGCTGGTGTCGGCCCTGCACTTCCGGTCGACTGGCACGTTCCAGCATACTGTGGGCTTGCTGGATGGCATCCCGCAGCCAGCCTTTTCCAATGTGCTTGGTCAGGTGCTGAAAGCACTCCTGCACCATGTGGGATGGTTCATCCCACTCCCCACCACCCTGGCAGAGGCGTAGCCAGGATTTTCTAACAAGTGGGGCCTGAAGCTAATGTAGCTGGACCCACTGCAGTGACAGTAACATCTGTAAATGCCCACACAGCGCTGCTGAGTGGGTATTTGCATATTTTGGGTGGGCCTTGCCCACTCAGGCACTGCCCTGTCTACGCCTCTGCACCCCGGCACAGGAGAATGCCACAAAGGCTAGATTCTATGCCATGGCACACATGCCCAATGTACTGACCACCCTGGAATGCACCCATGTGGAGCTGGTGGCACCCCAGGTATCGGAGGAGGTATACCGCAACTGTAAGCAGTACCACTCCCTCAATGTCCAGGCCACCTGTGACCCCACCCTCACCATCACGCACTGCTGTGCTTGCTTCCCAGGACCTACCCATGACGCCATGGTCCCGCGGAACAGCACGCTGCCGGGGTTCATGGAGAGGCACAGAGGACAACGAACTGGGATATTGGGTGAGTACAAGTTCCAAAACACCAACCTTGCTGTGCAATTGGCATGATATGGTGGCAGGGGGAGCACACAAGGACATTGCATGACTTGTCAAGGCTCTCTACATGCATGACCAGCCCACACAGGCCACACATGACAAACTTCAACCCACAGGACTACAACATTACGGATGATGACTCAGAAAATGGCCAAGTCACATATCCCCATCAAGCCAGCCACACGCTCAGGACTGCAAGTACCACAATGCAACATCACATATCCATAAACATACTTGGGCACGAAACTGGGGGACTAGCCCACCTAGGGTTGCACAAAGCATGTCCAAGGCACCCGTCCCAGAGTCAGCAAAAGAGTAAAAAGATGACAGCAACATTACAAATGACCACAGTGAGCGTCCATTGAATGGAAAACAACACAGTACAATAATAATGCTTCTCCGAACTACCTGGGACCCCCCCCCCCCGACATCTTTTCGGCAGTGAACCACTAGCTGAGGGCCCCACAGACACCAATCAAGCTCCATGAGGGGTCCGGCAGGTTAATGTACCGAGACCACTGCCATACATGGAATGACATGCTGCTAAAATGCAACTAAGGGACATGACATTGGCAGATAGCATGGCATGTACAGAGACTACCGTGGACATCGGCCCATCATGGACTCCACACAGACGACCTGCACATGACATGCAGAAACACTACAGGCACCCATCAGGGAACATGCAGGGGAGCAATGCACAGGCCTAAACCACCCACCATGGGTTGCTGCCCTGCCAAGCACATACCCTGAAATACACGTGTTGGCTATGAGCTGTAAGCAAGACATACCATATCAGACATAACACACCACCTGAGTGGTTCACTGTACATGCAAGGACCGGAATGTTAGTTCATTTTGAGTGAAGAGACATATGAAATGCATGTAGAAACTGTCTATCAACATATGTTGTTGCAGGCAACACATCAGCAGACCGCTGTAATTGATTCCAATGTCCTTTGCCCTTGCAGATGACTCTGGATACCCCCAACTCCCATGGTTGATGAGACCACTCAGAAATCCCCAGATACCATAGGAGGTTGCATACAACGGGCATATGTGCGCATCACGGTGTGTATTGAGCGCACCTTTGGCCTTCTGAAGGTGCGCTTCTGCTGCCTTCACCACTCCGAAGGTGTGCTTATGTACTGGCTGGAAAAGGTGGGAGAGATACTACTCGCATGTGCTATGTTGCCCAATATATGCATTCTGCCGCAACATTCCCCTGTCCATGGATGAGGACATTCCACCCCTATAGGAGGATGACTCAGTGCCTGAGGGTGCTGTGGGGGCATGCACTGAGCAGGTTAAGCCCAGGGAGGGGTGCATGGCTGTTAGGGAGAATTCTCCGAAATGTGCTAATTCCCTCCACCTTAGAGACCACCAGCAACTTTGCTGGATTTTGAGGACTTGATTTTTTTAACCTGGAGAGAGTGAGATCCTTTTTCCCACTCTCTCATGTATTTTAATGTGATTTTGTACCCTGTGTTTCTTTTGGTTGTGGATTCTGACAAACTCTATAGGCATAATCTTTTACATTGTGTCACACAGCACCTTCAGTGCAGTGGCCCAGGGAAGTATTTCAGATTTCCCAAAGGTTTAAATACCTTCTCTGGGATAAACTGCTGTTTCCTAGAGCAGTAAAGTGAAATTTACTTTACTTACATATTTAACGTTCTAGACCCAGCACACACAATCTTACAATAGGGTGCTGGAGGGGTTACCTAGTATCCCCTTTTTCTATCTTCTCATGTAAAAAATGTTATGTTACCCTTTCCTCACTGAATGGCTGGTGGCAATGGTTTCGTTTTAACTACCGTGGTGTGCATTTACCGCGGGCTGCGTTCGTAGCTGCAGTAAAGCACCCAAGGGTGCCATTTTTGTCAAAATGGGCCCGTCATCTTTTTTCGCCATTTCTTTGTGGGAAAGTCCTTCTTGAGATTTACTCTGCGCGGCAAACCAGGTTTGGTTCTATTGTTCGCTTTGCCTTTGGCGGGATTCACGAGTGAAGCCCGCCTCTGGCTCCAGGGTGTCTGGGGTAGGCATGAAGTGAGGGAGGTTCCCGAAACTCCCTGTGCTTAGTCTCCTAGGAGACCCAAATGCACTCTGTGGTGATTGGCCGGCTGACTGTCCGGCAAGGACAGTCACCCTGCTGGGTGACTGACAGCTAGGCTGGAATGAATGGGAGAGAACTGAATAAAAGGCGAGGCTTTTGGCTTGGAAGGCAGAGTCGACCACTGGACGAAAGAACCAAAGAAGAACTTGAAGAGGACACCTGCTGCAACTCCTGGATCGTTGGTTTGCCCGGTGAAGCCCCGCTGCAGTGCCGAAACGCCAAGTTCGTATCGATAGAGAAGCCCCTGCAAGGTCGACTTCTCCCCCTGAGTTGGTGGGACCAATCAACTCCAAAGTAAGCCACCTGGACATCCATCTCGGAGTTGGTCGAATTTCCACAGAGTTGCTGCTGGAAACCGTATAGCCAGGCAGAGGAACACCAGATTGTGTGCGTTGCTTTTCAGCTGACCAAGAGCTCCGGGAAGATCCTCCGGACTCCCAGGAAGCAGGACTGACCGAGCCCGAGCCCCCTCAACAGAGTGCGGGACCCGAGAAGCAAGGAAAGTCCATCTCGACAGCCAGGAACTGCAGTGTTGCTATTTGCAGTAAACGCGAGGAGCTGAAACACTGAACAGCCACTGAAAGTGAAGTTTGCCGGTTGCGTGTTTTGACCGTCCCAGTGCATTGCAGGAGTCTCCCGACGTCCTCCCTCTTGTCCCCACAACTGAGGCCCAGGAACAGTGAGACCTGCAGAGCTGCACAGGAACAGGAGTCATCTGCTGCATCGTTTCTTCATTTTAAAGGTACTGTATAAAGTCTGAGAGAACTTACTTCTTGCTGTAGAGTTGCTTGCATCTTCTACCACTCACAAGTCTAATTAGCTTGTGGCCCTACATTTTTTCAAAGACTTCTAAAACATTGTGCAAAGACTTTTCCATTTACCTACCAGAGGTGCTTCATCCTAAATAAGACTTTTTGCCCATTGACTTTGGCTTAGCCTATTGTACTGAATGACTCTTAATGACTCTTTCTGGGGGGATCCAAAAGTATTTGCCTGCTTAAGAATATTTGTGGTCTCTTGTATGTTCTAAATAATATTTTCCTTTTGACTTATAACTATATGATTCTAAATGCAACAGTGATATATTAATGTCCCCAGCACCCTAGCAATTGAAGTCACCTAAGGGTGTAGTGTATGTGGGCCACCCCAAAAGGGTATCTAATGTATTTCATTAAGTGTATTTGAGTGTTACTATTATATTGCTCCCTTCTGAAGAAGGCTTATTCTAACTGACTGATAAATAAATTAATAATTTTTTGTTCAAGAAACCTTGAGTGTGAGAGTTTATTTGAATACTTGTAAACTGTAAATCTCTGTGTAACTCCACTACAGCTCACATTGACCCCTCTTGAGATAAGCCTGGCTGCTCAACACGCTACCAAAACTGTGTAGTACAAGCTTATACCAAAGGTTGGGTTTCCTATACCTGTAGTCAGAGTTGTTTGTAGTGTTCCCAGAGGATATTGCATACAAACCTTTGACTAACAATGGCTCACCAGGAACTGATTGAAATTCTGAGCACCATCTCACAGAACTTCACTTGCACCTTTGTAGATTGTCACTTTCACTTATACACTTGCACACAATAAGGAATGTCCTAGCATTGATTCAGGTTAAAAACATTTATATTTGTAGAGGTGAATTGACCCTCCTCAAGACAGCATCAACCCTCCCTACCACCCCTCCCCAGCACCCATCTACAGGCGCACCCTCTATACACTCTCAAAGTGTCCAGCAGTCATTTCCCGCCCTTCTTTAGCATGGGGGGCCTTCTGCTGCTCTTTGGAAGTGAAGTCGCGCTGTGAGCGGTGCCTTGGGGTGCTGGGTACGGAGCCCTCTATGGGGGTTTCAGAAGAGGAGGGATCTGACCCCTGAACCCGGATGAACTGGAGGGTCAGCTGGATGGAATGGTTGAGTGACTCGGCAGATGCCGAGGAGGATTCAGTATGCTCCTGCACTCTCCTGTCCCAGTGAAACCATGATAGCGGTGGCATGCCCAAGTGACCAGCCTATCCTGTGGGTACACCCCTGCAGGCACTCATGCATGGCCTGCATTTTATGCAGGTGCTGGCCCTCAAGTGCCTCTGTGGATGCCTGGTGTTGCTCAATGGTCTCCAGCCTCGCACGTACTGCTGCCATATTGGTCAAAGGCAGTGGTGATGGGCTGCGTGGGTTTTTGTGGTGACTCTGGGAGGGAAGCATGGAGACACATCAGCCATGTCATGCTCCTCCTCCATCCCGTCATCAGTGGTAGGAAAATGTACCAGTGGCTGTGCTGCACGTGATGGAGATGAGGGTGTGCTCGAACCCTGATGACTGTACACCACTGCTGGGACGGCTCCAGTGTATGCCACAACAGGTGGTGGCTGTGGCATGGCAGTGGTGGCTACAGTGACAGCTGTGTCACCTGCCTGGCTGGTGGAGGGGCCACTGTGCATCACTGTAGGGATGGTGTCTTCCTCAATAGCAGATGGTGTTTCCACTGTGGTCTCGGGTGGTGGTGGTGGAGGATGTGTTTTTGATGGTTGCCTTGTAGCCCTGCTGTGCTGCCTGCTATCACTGGCAAGGGGTATGGCATGTGGAGGGGTGGTGGCAGCTGATGTGCCTGCCATGAAGGGTCCTGCCTCATCACTGTCCTTGGATTGTGTACCTGTCGTAAATAGAATGACATGCTGTCAGTCATCTTGTGGACTTGTTTGGAAGCTTTCAGGACACTTATACGACATGTGTGTGTGTTTCAGGGATGCACTCTTTTCATGATTGGCATGGGTGGTATCTGTGCAATGGGTGCTGCCACTTCCACATGGTGGTTATGCCTGCTGAGGATGTACACGGTGCATGTATGTGCTCACTATCTGTTGGGTTGCCAAGGTGGCATGTTTTTGTGTCTGTGTGGTGGGGCATCACTTGGCAACATGGAGGTACATGGCACGCATGGGTGGTTCTTATGTGTCCCTGAATTGGTATATACATGTCACCTACAGTGCATGGACATGGCTACATATCCAGGCATCCCCTCGCCTATGCATGTCCTCACTGTGCATTTGCTGTGATGTCCATGTGTTCACACATTTGCCCATAATGTGCATCTCTGCTAGGGTATGCTTGCTCATGGTCACAGCATTCACATGTGCATGGGGTCAGATGGACTCAACTGCATCACTGTGGGACCCGGCTCCAGCCACCACGCTGCTTATCCCCTCAATGCCCACCATGTGGAGGATGGAGCAAGCCGTCTCCTCCCATGGCATTACTCTGAGGGGTTTCACCTCCTGTTGCAGCACTCTCCCTCCTGTGTCAGGCTATAAAGCTGCGCACCCTCGCCTTTAAATGATCCCACTGCTTGTGGCAGTCTCTGACAGTGCGGGGTACGGTACTCATTGCTTACACTCTTGCCATGATCTCCCCCCATAAGGCGGTCCTCCTCTGTGCAGAGGTCTTCTGCTGTCTGCACCCAAATAGATCCTCAGAATGCTCCATGAAAGCATTTGCGAGTGCTGTAAACTCTGCCTCAGTGAACTTTGGCTTACGCTGGCGCAGTTCGGAGAAGCGTTCCTTCTTTTTTCGTGCCATGCTGTGGCCACAAGTTTCAGGAGTCGATGGTAACTAGATATAATGTATTCGGAATGGATTGTCTTTTTAAGGATGGCCACCGTAGCACTTCCCGTTTCGCAGCAGTGTTATTTCCGCTTCTGGAAATACCGGCACAGTAATATCAGATGATATGGCGCCGGTATCGGTGACACGCACTGCATCTATGGCAGTGTTACCGGCAATCTTGTCTTTCTGCCAGTAATACCGGTAAGGCAGTATTACTGTTACCGGCGGGGTAGTGTGCGTGCCCATGCAAGTTCATAATGCACCACTAATTCTGCTGGTCACCTCGCTGGTAATGGTAATACCACCTTACTGGACATGAGGAGCGTCCATGAAGTGATTCCCTACAGGACACTTCACTCAAAACCTTTGACTCCAACGAGGGAGATAATTGCTGTAACACTATCTACCACATCAAATTCTTATTTTCAAAAGTAAGCTCCAATCCACTTACCTCGCTCCAACGAGGGGGACGGTTGCTTTAACATTAACTACAACATCAAATACATATTTTTGAAAGAACGCTCCAATCCACTTACCTGGCAATTTATAGAAAGACCCAATTGCCGTGAGAAAGACTTTCGAGTCAAAACACTTGTTGGCAGTTTTTGCTTACCTAATACCAGACAATAAACTGGAATACCAATCGGTTGAAGACTTTGGGATACTGTATATATGGACAATTGTTGCTAATTATATTGGCCAAGCGCGGAGTGCGAGTGGTTTCTCATTTTAAACCTTAGCGGTACTACCGCCTTTTTACAGGCTAACTCATAATGAGCCCCAATGTGTTCTTTCCACGCCCCTCAGGTCTCCGAAAAACAGTCATTTTAACGTGAGAACCTCAAACACTCTCATTTTGTATCAACTCTCCCCTAGAACCCATCCCTACCCCATCTTCAGGGCCACTTCTTAATTTCCTGCAACCACAGCAACTATCTCACTTTCATTGTATGGTGTTAACAATGAACTTACACAGTAACTAGAAACCTATACCCCCCTTATTATTTCCCCTTTCATCTTTTTTCCTCCTCCTCTTCATCCCACTTTGACCCATTATTTGCCTCCCCCTTTCCCTTGCCTCTTTCCTTTCCTCGTCCCTCCTTTCCTGTTCCTTCTTTCTTTCACTCTCTCTCATTCCCCTACTTATTCACTTATCTTTTTTCTTTCCCCATTTTCCTGCCCCCTTTCTGTTTTTTGTGTTTCCATTCCGTCCCCTTTTCAACCTATTCTTCAACCACTCCTTTGCTACCCTCACAATGACTCGGCACAGGATCCAGGTCAGAACCTCATGCTCACCCAATCATCTCAACAGCCCCCTCGTAGAAAACTGCAGTGGACATTTCGAATTCCCTCACCCTTAACCCATCCTCTTTCTCGCATATCCCAATCCCATCTCCTGTCATCTTCTGTCATACAGATGTCAACACACCATCTGTTTCATTCTCCAAGATTCCTCCAAAATGAGATCAGACTGCTTTTGTTAGTCTCCTCCACCAATACGCCCATATTCAATCAATGAGCCCATCTACAACACGCTCAAATAACAAATGGAGAAGGATCGTAAATAGAAAGACATAGAACCTTGTTGAACGTGCATAGTCGATACACATGATCATTCCGGGCCTCCCCTTTTCCCTTACCTAACACTGAACATAATTCATTTTGTGTTGAGACTTTTGAACGTTCTGGCTCCAAACATTTTAATTCTTCCTGCTCCTTCGGATTATTGCTAAACGTCAATTGGCCCCTTTGTCTCGTTCCCCTTATGTTGCTCACCGTCCGTTTTGACCATCTCTCTAGTGACTCTTTGAATTTCGTATTTGGTTACGAGGCGACACTCTGCACCCTTCCATTCAAAGGACAGCAACAAGGCATAGCCCCATATGTATATGATCTCCCTTTCTTCCAGCCATTGGCTCACCTTCCTACACAGCTTGAGCCTCACCAAAGTGTGAGTGGAAAAGTCCTGGAAAATGCCTATTTTGAAATTCTGGTACTCAACTTGTTTTGTAGTTCTAATTCTGTTCAGGATTTTGGCATTCTCAGAGAAATAATTTAAGCTTGTCATTACTGCCCTCTGACCTTTCAACCTCCTCTTCCCCCTCTGTCTAGCATACTCTGCATCCCTCCCTCCTTAAAAATGTGATTGACTAGGCCCTGAAATGCTTTTATAAAGTCTTTCATTGTTTCATCTTCCTTCTTAGGAATTCTAAAAAAACATAGATTGCAATGCCTCTTGTGATTTTCGAGCCCTTTATACAGCGGATGGCGTTGACGCTTGACGGCAGCCCTCGGGGGACTACGACTCTGCGGCCTCAAAAACAGCGCCCGCTGGTGAACATTTTTTTCCGAAGCAGCAAAGCTGGGAGACAAGATATCTAAGATGAGGAATACGTGGGAGGACACAATCCATTCCAAATATACATTCACCCTTAAGAGAAAATAGACAGCTTTTGACTCAATATCCAGTGTAAAACAGGTAGATACTCAGATGCATAATAATGTTTCATAGAAACACTTTAGAGCGACCGTAAAACAATTCCATAGCACTTAATAAGTCCGGCCCCAAGATAACTTGGGGCCCTGTGCCCTAAAGTCACCAGTTCCAAAGTTATACTTTTCAGATAGTTTTACTATGAGATTCTTCGATGCCAGTGGTTGTGACTCAAAGTTCAAAAAGTTAAGAACATTTCACGTAAGTATATCACTCAATCCCAATACACCAGGGTAGACCTATGAAGAGACCCTTGACCAGGTTATCACTAACATAAGTAAAGAGAGCCAGGGACAGGACAGTACGCCCATGTAAGTAATCCTGTGAATCACAGGAAGGAATAGAATAAGGTATGTTAAGTTGCCCTCATGACTCCATTTTGTTCCAGAGACCACTGCTGATGTTCTGGATTCCGTTGGGCACACGGTCTTCTGTGCTTGGTCTTGGTGACGGAGGTAGAGGAGTTACGGGTGCACAGGTCACTTTTGGAGGCAGGATTTCGTTTCGGTCAGTTGTGGTGCCTGATTCTTGGTTTCAGGCACCTTCCAGCTGAACACCCTTGTGAAGAAAATATAAAAACTTCTATGGAGCAGGTGACCTCAGGGCACCTCTAGGGAGCGAAGAAGATGTATTGCAATGGGAGTCACATTGGTGAGTCAGCAACAGGTGATCTTCAAAGGCTGAATAATGGGGAAGGCCCTTCAAGGCTTCCATTGATACAAGAAGGCTGAAAATGCAGGAGTAGGCATCTTCTAGTAACAGCTGAAGGCCATCCAAGTTCCAAGGATGCACTTGAAACAGAGAAGGCTACAACAAGGAAGCCAATGAGAGAGCTGGTCAGTCCAATGCTTGGTCCAGGGTCACTGCCTAAGGATCAAAACACGTGGATCCTCAAGCAGGATTACTGAGTGGTTCTTCCCATCAGTTCAGGGGTTCAAGCTCCGACGAGGGTCTGCTCCAGATAAGGCAGAGGAGCAGGGTTTCACCAGGACTTCATTGGAGTTGGTGCTGGTCAACTGCATGAGCCATCCCGGGTCGTCAGTGGGCTGCACTTCTTCATAGGGGTCTTAGTTCCATAAATGATCTATGGAATGGCTGCAGGAGTCCTCCTTTTACCAAGCATTTATACTGGAAGCTGGCCCAGGTCCACCAATCATATGATCTGCACCATTCAAACTAGCAGTGGCTATCCGATAATGGATAGCCACTGGCCACAAAATCAGCAACAGACATTCAAGCACCAGTATGTGGGCTCGGACCAGACAGTCCTAGCCTCCACATCCGTCCACACACAGAGACCACCCCTTAGCCTGCGGAAGCAGCAGTTTTCACTGGAAAGGGTATTCTATATAAGGCAATTCCAGCCTTGAGAGGTCAGGAAGAAGGCAAAAAACAATATGGCCAAAGGACAGGCATAAATTTCATGTCATGGCCATCATAGAGTGTGAATGCTAGCCACTTTTAGTAGCCATGTGCGGTAATTGAAAAAGTGCATGAGTAAAAAGTTTAACAAACCATAGTAAAATAACCGCTGCCACCAGCCCATCATGGCCACATTGTATTTGTAACCCAAAAGTTACTAAAGAAAAAGATATCAGTATACAAAGTATCCTAACCACACTTCACTTTAGAGTAATGTGTGCAGTTGTAAAACTACAAGAAATCCATGAAGAGAAACAGAGTCTCTCAGCACTGATAGTCTTATGAACTGATCAGTCCCCACATAAAAAATGTGCACAAAGCAAGTGAAGTAAAGCAGAAGGCTTTACTTACCTCCAAAAGGTGAAGGAAGGAGTCAAACAAAGCTAACAGAAAGTGTGTCCTATAGATGTCTAAGGGAAGAAAGCAGCAAAAAGAAACCCTTTCCTAACATTTGCTTACCCCTAATTTCCTTCATGATGGATCATATATCCCCTTTCAAGGCTGTTTGATACTCCTCCTCCAGCATATGGTGGAAGGATCTGTTGCCATTATCCTGTTCTCTATAGTGTTGCCTCCTTTCTGTTGAAACCTCTGAAGAGATTACTTCAAACACTTTTGGGTGGCAGAGGACTGGGCAGCTCTAGCAGGAGCAGATAGATAGCGATGCTCCATACATAGTGTGTTTCGGAACCCCCTACAATGAAGGAGTAGATCAGCCAGGATAGGTCTCTGCTAATTGGGTGGCAGTTGGTGAAGTGCTATTTTCAGGGTACATTCCTCTCTTTTTGCCCTGAGGGGTCTTTTGGATACTCTCATCTCAGTACTACACAGATCAATTTGCTCTCCCCCTTCACCAGGCCTTCTCTGCCACACACATCCGTGGGATCGGAGGGGGGGGGTGCAAATCTATTCTCCTCAATCAGTCATTTCAACCATGCCCCTGATTACAGTGGCAAAATAACTCTTAAATTACAGTTGATGCGTCCACAAAACCTTTTTAAATCACTCTTCTTTGAGACTCCCAACCAGCCTGGCAACCCAGGGACTCATCCTGCATGTTTTGTGCCACCTGTCATCTGTGCCCGCTCTTCAATGGCCATGGATGAAGGCCAGAGGGTTCATGTATGCAATTATGTGGTAGTAGTGCTCTTCACTTCATTAAAATAAGGCAGTACCTCTGTAGATTCCCCCTCAATTCGCCTTCTTCCATTGATGATCCAAAGCTCCACCGAATGATTGCTCCTACTCATCACTGCAGACTTTCTTCTCCATGGTTTCCATCAGCTCGGTCCCAGGCCTGCAGGACATGCATGGCTGAAAGTAGAGGGAGCTCACCCCACAACTGACTGCTCCGGCTGCCACGGGAGAGCTGTCTTCAGGATACAAAGTACGGCAATGCGGGAGCAGAAATTCCCATCACACAATCCACCCTTACCAAAACGGGGATCACCCCATTCCGGTGTTCTACCTGGGTGACAAGCAAAGGGCAATAGAGCCACCACCTTTGCAAAGTAAATGCTTTTGGGAAAACTACGGCGTACACTTGGTGGAGTCCTTCTCGGGAGAGCATCAGAAAAAACACAGTGGATTATGTAGATAAACTGAGGTTTTTGTAGCCTATAATGTAAAGCTAGAGAACACTTAAGATGATATCACTCAGCCTCTTTTTTTATGAAGAGCAGAGACTTTATGTGGCTGCCCCTGCAGCGTGAACTGCATTTGTTCATTCTTTTTTTTAACAATTGTATTTATTCAGTAGAGACAGACAGAACAATGATGCAAAACAGGATGTGTAGGTCACAGTTGAAATAGCAGGAGTAACTCACAAAAACAATTTCCAGTCTATATTCCCCCCTGCCAGATCACCACAATTTGTAACGTCTTGGAGGGTTGCTCTTTACAACAAAGCTAGATACTTGTAAAGATTTGGTTTGTCTATCACCGGGAGTGTATTATTAATCCGACATCTGGATAATCGAACCCTCTGGAGCTGTCCAATTTCTCAACAAGAAGATCTTTGCTGCCATTAAAGGTTTGGTAATGAGGGCTTCTCTATTAACCCTAATTGGATAGATCCCATCTCCCTGATTACCCAGCAGGACCACCAACGAGTCCATTGGAAAACTAACTCCTGTCATCAATTTAATGTGTGAGAGAACTTCCTTCCAGAAGGCTTTAGGACATAACCACCACAAGTTACAGCAGTCTCACAGCCCCCCCAGCAAGATGCTGGGCATGACTGATTCAATTTATTGAGCCTCTCTGGGGCTAGATACCATCTGTAACATCATTTTAGCTGGCATTCCTTTTCAGTAGTACATTGAGAAGCCCAGTGGTTTCTTTCCCATATATGTGTCCAGGACTCCTCCCTAATCTGGCGGCACAGCTCCCGCTCCTAACTCCACAAGTGAGGAAAGCATTCTTGTGGTTCAAAGACATCAAGAAGCTTATAAAGCACTGAGACTTTTGCTTTAATCAGTCCCGAGAGGTGAGTTACAACGCACCCAACGCTCTTGTCCCTCTCAGCTTGACCTCTGGGCTAGAGGCGCAGTGAGGCTGTTGGGTATATCTGCATGTCTGGTTCTCCTCCAAGGAGAATTCCCCTTTGCACTCCTCAAACCTACAAGGTATCCCCCCACTATATAATTGCCACAATTCTTTCAACTCACCTCTCACCCATTGGTTAAGGTCTAGTTTCCAAAGACCTGGCATGAAATCTGGGTTATTAATAATGGAAGATAATGGTCCCAGCCCCTGAGATACCCCACCTCTCAATAGCTTTGTCCCAACACTCTCAGGAAAGTTGTGTTGCTGATACAAGTGGGATCACATTGGTGAAAGGGAGCTGGGAAAGCCTGCTCTATTTGACACTATCTCTGTGGTTACCTCTAAGCCAATACATGGGATCATTGTTCTGTCAGAAAGTATTGCTAGATTTCTGGGAAATCCACACCCCCTAACTGAGGGTTTCTGAGTAAAACCCTCCATGTGATTCGGGCTCTCTTACCCTTCCAGAGGAAAGCAAGTATCTTATTTTGAAAGCTAGGTAACCTGTTAATTGGGATCTGGACCGGGAGCACTAGCAAATGATATAACAGCTTTTGTACTATGATCATCTTTCAATCCAGCCCAACCAGGAAATCTCCTGGGCATTCCATTACTCAGTGAGCCCTCCAATTCTGTAAACAGAGCAGGATGGTTGACCTCATAAAGGATTTTAATGGTTGAAGGGATTTCAATATCCAGGGAATTTGTCACATCGTGTTTCCAAATAATTGGGCACAAGGCAGTTATTGCTTTTATCTCTGCCAGTGTGATCGTTAAAGTTAAGCCGTGCGATTTGGGGAAGTTCTCTGCAACCTCAAAAGTCTGTCAAAAAGTTCCCAAGCTCCTCCATCAGAGCTGTAATCAATGTTCCCACTTCTGTTAATGTAACCAGGACATCGCCGGCATTTAGGGACACTTCATATTCCTTCCCTTTTGTGATTTAGCTTTTTATATATATAAATGGCCAGTTTCATATCACCAATCTCCCCAAAACAATCAGCAGCATGCCCTCATTATCTTTATCATGAAATATCACGCTTAGCCTCCCTGACCAATTTCTAAGGATGGCTACAATTAGAAAACCTGTCATGTAAGACAAGTGACATTTCTGTCCTCCTGTTTAGGCCTGAATTAAACCTGACTGCCCATATAGAAATGCTTTTCCTGTAGTAAAAGTTTATCAATATCATGAGGTTTAGCATATTCAATGATCTTCCCGGCTTTTCAGTCATCTTTCACACCACTAGTACTCCAGGTCTTAATAGTTAATGGTGTAGTAGTAGCCATACATACATGTATATGTAGTTATGAACATACTTTTCAATAGACTTATCTTTCATGTGCATATTCTGCTCACATTTTACACAATCATCATTTTTTTGCTTTAATTGCTGGCACGCTTACCTAAACAACCTAACTTCAAACAAAGCACAAAATTGTTGAGTGGACCTTCACTCCTCCACCAATGCTATTTCCCTAAACAAACCAGCTTAACCAAATGAATAGCAGCTGCCCATAAAGCTTTTGACTGTTTGGACTGGACTTACCCTAGGGCACTACTTTCGGCATGTGGTTTGGACCCTATCTTTCAGAAATACCTCCTAGTAAATGACGTGGCCCCAACTACTAAAATCTGGGTCAAAGGTAAATCAACCCCTCCAATCCTTATTGCTAGAGGGAGCAGTCAAGTTTGCCCATTGTCCTCCTTATTATGTTCAAAGGAACAAATTACTTACCACAGGTAATGTTCTTTAGATTGAATATTCGTCCCACGTATTTGTCATCTTTGATATACTTCGATATCTTGCTTGCAGTTTAGAAACTTTTTTCCCCAGCAGAGGGTGCCTTGTTTCCTTCGAGGGCCTCCGTACTCCTTGAGTGTGACATTGTACGCTGGTATAAAAGGCACGCAACGCGCCCATTGCCTCAGTTCTGTTTTCCGCGCACAGCTCAAAATGGTTCTTTGCCTCAGCATGTTCAAGAAAACTGCACAGTACGAGTTTCACTAAGAATAATGTCGGCTCATACCCCGAAAACGGGCTTCAAGAGATGTGCCGAGTGTTTGGTGAAAATGTCTATAACCAATCCACATCTCTCTGGTGCTGGGGTCGGGCCACATCATCGAGGATTGTTGCTTATGCCATTCTATGACTGGAAAAGTGATAACGGAGAGGAAAGGAAAGCTTGCCTTGGGCAAACCCTCCCCAAAATCATCTTCGGTGACCACCACAAAAAGATCGGCTGAAGATAAAAGTTTGAGAGAGAGGTCTCTGCACCGGGCCAAGAAGCACGGTAAACGCGCTAAGCATTCAAGATCTCGACATTTCACTTCTTCTTCATCGAGGATATCTAAAAAAAAGCGTCATCGCTCCAGATCGTCCTCGGATTCCTTGTCGTATAGGAAACGGGTAAGCTTTCTGTAAAAGGGGGCTACTGCAGCAGAATTGGAAAAGTTCAGTCTGCAAATATTAGAGATGTTTGGGAAGGAGGCGGCATCAGCCCCTTCTACGAAGTCGAAACAGACTCATGACCCCATCATGCTATTGGCCGACAGGGAGTCGGGAAAGACCATTGACCGCAAGTCCAAGAGCCCAGACAGCAGGTCATCGAAGGTCTCGAAAGACTCTAAGGCTTCGAAAGAATCCAGGGCTTCAAGAGATTCAAAGGCTTTGAAGGATTCCAAATCCTCAAAGGCACGTCATGTTCCTCTCATGGGCTTGGCGCCTTGAAGAAAAACATCTCCTCCTATCCAATCGACATTGTCAAAGGAGTCGAAGTCGAGTTCTTCGATGCCAAAATCGACAGAGTCGAGACCATCAACCTGTATTTTTGAAGAGTCGAAGGTTTACAAACCTCCCGTCGGGTCCCCAGGTAACAGGAGGTTATAGTCTAAGTACTCCTTGGTGGCATTAGGTGGTTATAATAGTTATAGCTGCTAGTGGGGTTGGATTGGCTGTAAATGCATTTTCCCTTAACAATACAATCAGCCAGCTACAATTGTCCAAGTTCAAGATGGAGACATTCCTGCAAAGCAGTTATTGGTTCAGAGACCATTGTGATGCAGTTTAGAACCTCAGGAAAGGTTCTAAACTGCCTTTCATTCAAGATCTGCTCAAGAGAGGTTACAGCTTTGATGAGTTCCAGTAAAAACAGAGAAACTAGAGAAAATACCATTTTGAAGACAGCCACCAGGAAGTGCCAGAGAACCGTAATTCAGATAAGTGACTGAAGCTTTAAAAGAAGTTATGATCTAAGGACATGTCCTTTAAAGCAATTACAGAAAATGGGAGTTGCATGCACAGTGTTTAAAGAGTATTAGTTTATGATCAAACTGAAAAAATATTAGCCACATTAGATAAAAGTTATCTGTTTATTTGAAAGTGATTTGAACTGTGAACAATCTCCAAGTAATGAGTAAGAAATGAACCTGCGTGTGCTCTGGCATCAGCAGTGAATGCGTATGCTTCTCTAAGTCTTTGCGCGTGAAGTACCCTGAACTTTTCCATTGCGTTCATTGCAAGCTTGCCGGGCTTGTTTCGTGTCGCGTCAAAGGAAAGGACATTGTAACGTGAGCCGGGGTGAAGGAGAGTGAGTGAAGGGAAGCCTTGTTACGCGTTCCTTTCGGTGCCGAGTCACACAGGAAGAAAAGATTAACAGTTGATAGGCAGAATCCAGGGCAGTGCCCCTAGGGACCACTACACACAATTAAGACTACAGGTGGGAATACAAGTTTTACCTTTGGTACAAGCCTGTACTACTATGTTAAAGTGGTAGCAGTAGCGGAGCAGCCAGGCTTATCTCAAGAGTATATGAGCAGTAGCAGAGATTACACAAAGGGACCACAATTACTGTGACTCAAGCAAACACTGACTCAAGGTTTCAGGTAAAAAAATATAAGTACATTTATTTTTAAACCATTTGTTATTAACACAACACTCCTATTCATTTAAAAACCACACGTAAAATATACTACAGCTAAGCAATTCACTTTGTACAGTATTATTCGAGGCAAGTACCCTGTGTTTGAATGGACCGGTGTTATGAAACAGAACACGTTACCGTGACTACAATTGCGATCACTTTTTGACAGTTCGGTCTACTAGATAAACGCATATCCGCGGCAAGAAATGCAAACGGGGTATAAACACACTTAGCACCCAAAATACCCAGAGAGAGTTGGGGGCAAAAATCACAGGCAATATGTTGGTTAGGCAGACAGAATCAAAGAACACACATAGGTCCTGATCACGACTTTGGCGGTAACGCCAGTGGTATTACCGCTGGCGGTATTAGCCCTACCGCTGAACTCCCCGGCGCTAATAGCGCCGGATCACGAGTTCGGCGGTAATGTAATTCCCCATTCCCCATTGAGCTCATTCGGGAATGCCCCATTCCCCATTGGGCTCAATGGGTAAAATGTGCGCTCTTACCGCCGGCGGTAATAGCGTGAATTTTCGGCGGATTTCCCCCCAGCCAAGAGCTGGGGCGAAATCCGCCGAAGTCCTGATTTGGCGGACCCTTAAATCTGGCGGTAATAGTGCGACCGCCGGATTTAAGGGTTACCGCCAAAGTTGTGATGAGGCCCATAGACAGGAATTCAAGAGTCAAGAGGCCGGAGCCAAAGTCAAGTGACACCGGGTGCCTGTTGTCGAGGATCACACAGTCGGACAGTTCGAGATTCAACGTTGCCAAGAATACTTTGATATTGTCAATGTTCCTAAGCAAAAGTTATAAGAAGGAGGGAAAAGTAAGGACAAGCCTTAAAGTAGAGAAATAGGGATTTCACCCAAAATTCCTCAAGCAGGACACAGTACCTTTCTCAAAGAACGAAGCTGGTGCCACGGCAGTTGTTCCTGTTGATTTCCCTCAGACCCACGCTTTCCTGCAGCTTCAGCACGAAGAAGGACGATGAGGGGGTCCGCACCACACAGAGATGAGGCCGGCAGCGGCGACAATGAATAAAAGGTGCGCTCCTCAAAAACAGGAGAGGTTCTTCAGGTGGCTATCCGGACCACTATAGCAGTGTTCAGCGATTTCGACCACGAAGGCGACCTCTGGCTGAAGAAGATGAGCTGGTTATCCCCACCAGGCTCAAGGGAAGAAGACTCCGGACTGGATCTCCTCTTAGTCGTTGAAGGGTAGATAGCTCAGGACTGCATCAGGGCTTCACCGGTGCGGGTAGTTGCAGCAGTCGACCTGTCCTCCACTTCTCGTCGGTTCCTTGTAGTTCCAGTGGCGACTCTCTGACTTCCAGCCCAAGAGACCTGCCTTGTATGCGAGAAACCACCATTCACACAACCTGGCTGTCAATCACCCAGCAGGGGGGTTGTCCAGCCCAGACAACCACCTTGCCCAATCATGACAAAGTGCAACTTGGGTTGCCTAGGATACCCTGTCCAGGGGGTGACTCCACCCCTCCCTCATATTCAGCCCACCTAGACACCCAGGCGCCTGGAGGAGGGTTTCTAGGTAGAAGCCCGCCAAAAGACAGTGAACAAAGAAGGCAAACCTAGTTTGCCGTGCAAAGTAAAACACAAGAAGGAGTTTAATAAAAAAAGAAATGGCGAATAAACCGCACCGGAGCCAAACGAAAAAGGATTTGGTCAAGCGGGTTTAAGTTTGAGGCTAACACAATAGCCTACAATATTACCACAATTATATAAGATAACCGCGGTATAAATTTAGGGTAGATACCACTGCCACCAGCCATTTCCAAATGTTAAAAGAGCAAAACAATGCTGTAGGAGGTACAGATAAAAAGAGTTAAGAGTTAACCCTTCCAGCACTCCATGGAAGATGGTGAGTATTGGATCTGTGGTTAAATTTGACTAAGTAAAGTTAATGCCAACTTTACCCTTTTCTGGGGGACAGTAGTCACTTCAGAAATGGAGTCGGTGGGAAGTCTTAACGAAAACCCTGTGCCACTGCACAGAAGGTGTAGGGTGACACACACAAAGAAGGGGACTACTGAAGGGGAGTACTCCAGAGCCCACAATCACAAAAACAGGTCAAAACACATAGCAAAATACAAGTAAGAGTGGGGGAAAAGCTCACACTCTTACCAGGTGAAAAGAAACAACTCCAGAGATCCAGCAAAGCTGCTGAGGGACTCACTGGGTAAGGGAATTTAGCCATGAAATGAGAATTCTCCCTAACACCAGTGCCGACCAGCTGTTACTGCGGTAGCAGTTTACGGCTCTTCAAAGTCAACGTTAGCCTGACATTGTGAATCTAAAGTAACTTTCCTTGCGCTAATTTCTTTAAAGCTGTTAAGGGGAAGCATGGCAGTGCGGCACTGCGAGATCTAGGAGAGACTTGCAATTCAGATTACGGTCAGAGGATACTTGAGATAACGCTAGAGATAACCTTGATGCATGGATTTAAAGCACTGAGGGCACGTTTTTAGAAAGATTTTAGGAACAACTCTTCACTGAGTGAACAGTGAAATTTAGGTTTAAAATAATATTGTATATATTACCACAAGTAAGCAAAAGCAAAGGTTTTGGAGCAGCATTTGAGAGCTGAGCAGCAGTTATTTATATTTACCAGTAAGCAAACCAAATCAAAGGTTCAGAAATATCTGCACAGATTCAGCATTGAGTTGAAGCAGCAGTATTGAGATAAGCATCACTTTACAAGAACATCCTTCATTTCCATTGAGTTGCCTTGAGGCTCAGGGTGAAGGCAGTCAGGTAAACAGAGGGATGAGGGAGAAGTTTATTTAAAATAAAGAGCTAAGGTATCTTTAAACGGATGTTTAACCAGAGATGCATTTATTGCAGATTTTCCAGAATTCTGAGGCATCCCGAAGTTTGAGGGTATCGGAAGAGGAATCGTGACCATTTGTTATTTTATCTACTTCCCCTTTCCCCTGGTCTGGTTTCCTCAGTAGTTGTGTCTGCTCCTGCAGGATTTCGGCGCTGGGACCTGATACCCCTGGAAAGAAGAGACTTTTTAAAGTCCATAGGCCTCATTACGAGTGTGGTGGTCCAGACCGCTACACTACGAGTTTGCCTGCCTGGGCTGTCGCGCCCGGCAGGTCTGACCTGGCGGGCGCAGCGGCCCCGGTAGGCAGACATTTCACAGAAGCACTGGCACTGTTAGTACCAGTGCCGGTGCTTCCGTCTCCCCACTCCCGTAGGGTCCTATGGAGTTACAAAATCAGGCACCTGACTTCCCGTGGCACTGGGACGTCAGGTGCTGGATTCAGTGTTAGGGGGGTACCGCCAACCTCGTAATGAGGTCCATGATTTATATTTTAGGTTTTGATACCCCAAGAATCTAGAAGGAAAGATTTGGTGGACAATGAAAAGGATACCAGTGGTCTGAATACTTCTCCAGAAGTTGATTTTGGCACCACAGACAGCTCAGAGCATGCTTATTCTTCATGTAGATCAGTAATGGCAAAGGTGATAGATTGTATGGGCTGGGGTACTTCAACTGTGGAGTATGACAAGGATGATCTTACAGATATTTTGGATAAGGGGCCACCTAAAGACCCAATCCTTCCTATTCATACTGCTGTCAAGAACAAAGTCTTGGAAAACGGGGCAAGACCTGACACCACTCCTGCAGTCCACAAGGACCTTACACAAAATATAGGCCTTCTTCATTGGACCCTGAATTGCTTTCAAAACATTTGAGTCCACAGAGCCTTGTTGTACAAGCAGCCACAGCTGCTTCTAAAGGAGTCGGCTATCCCACAGATCCTCCGGATAGGGAAGACAAAAAACGAGACGCTATTTGGAAGAAAGTCTTCTCTGCAGGAAGTATGGCACTGAAGTCAGCCAATACAACATGTGCATTAGCAAAATGTACCTTCACTCTGTGGGAGGTAATTACTTTGGCACCTGAACAGATTCCAGAAGGTGAAGAAAGGGATAGTTTTATGAGACTGGTTCAGGACGGGAAGAATGATATGTGTCAATCTTTGCAGTCAAGTTTAGACACTACAGACTGCATTAGTCGATCTATGGCTGCAGGAACTGTACTCAGACGATTCAGTTGGCTGAGAAAATCAGGATTTTCTCCCGATGTACAATCTAGGCTGTTAGATATGCCTTTTGAAGGATCATATTTGTTTGGTTCTAAGGCAGATGAAAGCCTTGAGAAACTGCAAATATCTAAGACTGCAGCGAAATCTCTGAGTCTGGCAATTAGACAGTCTCAGCAAGGTCAGACAGCTCTGTCTTCGAACCAGGGATGGAAAAAACCTTATTTTCTCTGTGGAAAGAACAAGAGGCCAGTTTTCACAGCGGGACAGAGAAGGCAACCATGGGCCGGTCGAGGACATATCGGAAGAGGAGCTGCCACAGCAGCTGCTTCCTTGCCTTCCGCTCCAACGGATGCCCCAGAACCGCTTTAAAAATGTAAAGCATCTGTCTGCAGTAGGAGGCAGATTAACCCAGCATCTGAAGGAATGGCAAAGAATTACAACAGATGTTTGGGCTCTTCAAACTATCGCCCATTGTTACTGCCTTTCCTTTCCAAAGAAACCTCCAAACTGTCCCCGACGAGTCCAGTCCTTGAAAGTACCAGATGCGCTCCTTCTACAGGAAGTTCAGACACTGTTGGAGAAAGGTGCAATCGAACAGGTAAAAGCAGAAAGGAAAAAAGGCTGGTATTCTCTTATTTTCTGATTCCAAAAAAGGACTGAGGGGTGTGACCCATCTTGGACTTGAGATGCTTGAACAAGTTCCTCAGGAAGGACAATTTCAAGATGGTCACTCTTTCGCAGATCCTCCAGGCCCTTCAGCTGCAGGATTGGATGGTGTCATTGGATTTTCAGGATGCATAATTTTCATGTGCCAATTCATCTCAAGCATAGGAAATACCTAAGATTCGCCGTTGGTAGTTCTCATAATTAGTTTTGAGTACTGCCATGCGGGTTGACCTCCGCCACGGGGGTCTTCAACAAGTTGATGGCGGTGGTGGCAGTGAATCTACAGAGGGTGGGGATACATCTACCCCTACCTGGACGATTGGCTGATCAGAGCTCATTCACCCGAACAAGCTCTGGAACATCTGGACAGCACCTGTCACTCTCTCCACAGATTGGGCTTCTCCCTCAACTTCAAGAAGTCCCACATGACACCTTCCCAGAAGCTGTAATTCATTGGAGCTATCCTGGACTCTTCTTCAGGGAAAGCTTCGCCACCCGAAGTAAGGGCTATCCACATTTTGCAGATGGTAAGCACATTTCAAAGTGCCCCAAGTCTTCCAGCCTTCGATTTGCTGAGGTTGCTTGGCTTCATGGCAGCCTACATTTTTCTGGTGCCAGAGGCTCGACTGAAAATTAGCTCTCTTCAGTGGGCTCTCAGGGTTCACAGTTCTCCGACAGAATGATGGATCTGGTACAGTTCCCGACCAGGGTTGCGCAGGATCTCCTGTGGTACGCAGTCAATGAGAATGTTTTGAAGGGGGAACCCTTTTTGGCAACCCTAGCCAGAGATCACAGTGGTTACAGATGCCTCCCTCACAGGTTGGGAAGGTCACACAAATGGATTGATGATCAGTGGACACGGGTCTCTGTCGGAGTCCAAACTACATATCAACCTTTTGAAGCTGAGGGCAATCAGACTAGCGCTGATGGCCTTTCTGCCCTCTGTACAGGGAACCAATGTCCTGATAATGATGGACAACACAGTGGCCTCAACTAGAGAGGGGGTGTAGGGTCGCTGCTGCTGTGCAGAGAGGCAATGCAGCTTTGGTTTTGGACACTGCAGGAAGGAATCTCTCTATCAACAGTTCATCTGGCCGGAGAGGAAAACACAGCGGCAGACACTCTGAGCAGGCAGAGCACAGTGTCCCACGAGTGGGAACTAGCTCAGGAAATCCTTCAAGAGATCTCGCCCAGGTGGATCTGTTTGTGTCCAGTGTCAACAGGAAGTGTGACCGGTTCTGATCAAGGGAATTTCCTCAGAGAGGAGCTGTAGGGGACGCATTCGTAGTGGACTGGGAGTTTCTGCTTCTGTTCGTGTTTCCACCAATCCCCGTAATTCCTCATGTTCTCAGCAGGCTGAAGAAGTTTCAGAAATCCATGATTCTGATTGCCCCGGATAGGGCCAGGAGGACATGGTACCCGGAACGTCTGGAAATGTCCATCTGTCCGCCGATTTGTCTTCCACAACAGAGGGATCTCCTCTCGCCAAGAGGGAGGTCACATTCTTCATCCAGAGATCAGGACCCTCAACCTTCACGCATGGTTTCTGAGAGGTTGAGGTACAAAGATTGGGACCTTCCGGAAGATGTCATGGATGTGTTGCTTTTGGCCAGAAGGCCAGCAACTAAATCTCTTTACCGGATGCCGTTGAAACAAATTCTGCAACTTGTGTAGAGATAAAGGAATCGACCCATTTTCTTGTGACACACCATCGGTTTTGTCCTTTCTTCTACACCTAACACATCAGGGGCTACAGGTTAAGACGGCTGAGGGCTATCTGGCGGCGCTGTCTATTTTCAAGCGCTCTCTAGAACAAGGTTCCTCTTTTAAGGTTCCAATTGTCATACAGTTCTTAAAAGGTTTGACCAATAGTTTGCCGCCTGTACCATTCATTTTTCTGTTCTGGGATCTCAAACTGGTTTTAAGCTTTCTGATGGGGTCCCCTTTCGAACCATTACATTCTTGTCCACTTAGGATGTTGTCATTAAAGACAGTATTCTTAACGGACATTACCTCAGCTCGCAAAGTGAGCGAGCTTCAGGCCTTATCTTCCAACCCACCATTTAAGGTCTTCCACAAAGACAAGGTAGTTTTGAGGGTTTGTCCTTCTTTTCTACCTAAAATTTTCATTTAACACAGACAATTGTTTTACCCGCTTTCTACCCTCCTCCTCGTCCATCTAAGGAGGAAGAGAGGTTACGCAGACTTGACCCTAGAAGAGCCCTAAGTTCCTTTATTAACAGGGTCTCTAAGATAAGACTGGACGACCAACATTTTGTTGGTTATGCGGGCCACATAATGGGTCAAGCGATTACAAAAAAAACGCTGTCTCAGTGGATCATACTATGTATTTCTGAATGTTACAACTTGTCTGGGAAAGATATTCCCAAGGATGTGAGGGCTCACTCAACTTGAGGTGTAGCTGCTTCTTGAGCCTTTCAGAGAGGGGTTCCACTACAAGACATCTGCAATGCTGTCACTTGGTCTTCCGTGCACACATTTGCAAAGCACCACTGTTTAGATTCCCTTTTCGGGCCGGGAATCCAGATTTGGAAAAGCTGTGTTACACAGAATAAATCAAAATTAAGCTCTACTTTCCCACCTCCTACAAAGCACTGCTATGGGAGAATTTCAAAGATGAGGAATACGTGGGAGGACACAATCCATTGGAAGAACAATTTACTTACCCCTGGTAATGCTCTTTCAATTAGATGTTCCACCCACGTATTCCTCATTGCCCCTCCCATCCTTTCACTTTGCCAAGAAGGAGTTTTCGTGATTTACACTTTCCTCTCCATTAACGCTCAAGTACCTCTCATCTTCGAGACTGCTGTGCTGGCGAGAGAAAAAACATTAACTGAGGCAACGGGCACGATGCGTTCCTTTTAGACCAGTGTACGACGTCACACTCGAGGAGGACTTAGGCCCTCGAAGGCCACAAGGTCAAGGTCAAGGTCAACAACGCACTACACCCTCTTCTGAGAAAAAAAGGTTTCAGAGCTGCAAGCACAATATCGAAGTATATCAAAGATGAGGAATACGTGGGAGGAACATCCAATCGAAAGAACATAACAAGGGGCAAGTAATGTGTTCTTCTGAACTCGGGTGTCAAAAGGCTCCGTAGAAAGGGCAAATGATTAGGGGGACCATTGGCAATTTTACCTGGTCCCTCTAGCAATCAGGATTGGAGGGGTTGATTTACCTTTGACCCAGATTTTAGTAGTTGGGGCCAAGTAATTTACTACGAGGTATTTCTGAAAGATAAGGCCCAAACCACAAGCCCAAATGGGCAGCTGCTATTCATTTGGTTAATCTGGTTTGTTCAGGGAAATAGCATTGTTGGAGGATTGGGGGACCACTCAGAGATTTTAAACTTTGTTTGAAGGTAGGTTGTTTAGGTAAGAGTGCCAGTAATTAAAGCAAACTATTGATGATTGTGTAAAAAGTGAGCAGAATATGTACAGGAAAGATATGTCTATGTGTATGGAATTGGGTTGTAGGCCAATTGGGTTAGTGGTTTCTGTGCAGCCGGTCCGGCACTGGCTCAGGTTTTGGGCAGATGGCAAAGCTACTCTTACTCATGTTCTCAACACCTCCATGATTGCCAAAGACCCAGGTGGCAAGATCCCATGGCTTAGAAATGTCATGAAACAACAGAGAGCAATCAGCATCACACACCTGTTTCCGTCCGCTAGTGTGTTATCCTGAGGTGAGGTCAATCTGTTGACTGCCCGTTTCTACGAGTATGTGGGTGCTATCAGAGAGAGTGATGAGCTGCTGAAACCAAAGAACGGAGAGCTAATGATTATCATGTCCCCGGTTGTACAGAAATACTTGCTACGGGCTGAATTCCCGACAGACCGTGTACTGATAACCAGGGCACGATTTAACTGTGTCCCACTAAGGGCGGTGGTGCCTTTTAGACCAATGTAAGATGTCACACTTGAGGAGGACGTAGGCCCTCGAAGGACACAAGGTCCTGGTTAACAATGCACTACGACCTCTACTGGGAAAAAAAGATTTTATAGCTGCAAGCACGATATCGAAGTATATCAAAGATGAGGAATACGTGGGAGGAACATCCAATCGAAAGAACATTACCAGGGGCAAGTAATTTGTTCTTCTGAACTCGGGTGTCAAAAGGCTCCATAGAAAGGGCAAATGATAAGTGGGACAATTGGCAATTTTGCTTTGTCCCTCTAGCAATCAGGATTGGAGGGGTTGATTTACCTTTGACCTAGATTTTAGTAGTTGGGGCCAAGTAATTTACTAAGAGTTATTTCTGAAAGATTTTTTTTTTAAAACACTTTTTTATTTTATTTTAAATCAACCAACACTCCAAACATTACAACCATTTAGGACATTTCACAATCAATATTAAAAATCGATTACACTTTACTGTCCTCCCCTCTTCCCCCCGTTAGCTGGAGCCATTCACCAGTGTCATCCTCCTGAGCTTCCTTATTTACCTCTAACATCCTCCCCTCCATGTCCTCTGCTTGCCCCTCGGCCGGTGGGGGTTTGCCATTGAGGCTACCAGTTGTCTCCAAGCCATCAGGGGACCTACTTCCTCCTCCCCTTCCCTGGTGGCTGCTTCTTACCAGGCCACTGACTCTGCCTCCGCCCACTTCAAGAGGTCCGCCCACCACATCTCCAGTCTGGACCAGTAGGCCGCCTTCCAGCCCATAGCAATTCTGCGCTTGGCCAAAATATAAGCCAGGTCCCTCATCTTGCTAATATGCTTTAGGTTCCGGGGCCTGGGGAAACTCCCGAGCATGCATGCCCAAGCTGATCCGACATCAAGCACCACCCCACTGCTAGCCAGTCTCGTTTTCAATTCTATCCAGAATCTGCTCACTTCCGGGCAGGCCCAGAACATATGTAGCAGCCCAGCCTCCTCCTCCCAACACCTGGGACAATTCTGTGCAGCCGAACCCCGAACTTGGCTATCCTGCCGGGGGTCAGGTTTGCCCTATGGGTGACGTATAACTGGATCTGCGAAGTCTCGCATTCCGGGACACCTTCTTCTGAAAGATATGGTCGAAACAACAAGCCCAAATGGGCAGCTGCTATTCATTTGGTTAAGCTGGTTTGTTTCGGGAAATAGCATTGGTGGAGGATTGGGGGTGACTCAGAGATGTTGTGCTTTGTTTGAAGGTCGGTTGTTTAGGTAAGAGTGCCAGGAATTAAAGCAAACTATTGATGATTGTGTAAAAAGTGAGCAGAATATGTACAGGAAAGATATGTCTATGTGTATGGAATTGGGTTGTAGGCCAATTGGGTTAGTGGTTTCTGTGCAGCCAGACCGGCACTGGCTCAGGTTTTGGGCAGATGGTAGAGCTACTCTTACTCATGAGCTGAACACCTCCAGGATTGCCAAAGACCCAGGTGGCAAGATCATATGGCTTAGTAATGTCATGAAACAACATAGAGCAATCAGCATCACACATCTGTTTTCGCCCGCTAGTGTGTTATCCTGAGGTGAGGTCAATCTGTGGACTGCCCGTTTCTACGAGTATGTGGGTGCTATCAGAGAGAGTGATGAGCTGCTGAAACCAAACAACGGAGGGCTAATGATTATCATGTCCCCGGTTGTACAGAAATACTTGCTATGGGCTGAATTCCCGACAGACCGTGTACTGATAACCAGGGCACGATTTAACTCTGTCCCACTAAGGGCGGTGGTGGCAGCTTGGTCTGCGGGCAAGGTAATCGGTCTTGCCCTTTGTGTGATGCACCATATGAGGACCTAGCTCACCTGCTATTTTTCTGCCCTGCGTATGCTAGAATCAGCGGTGTCGTCTTACGGCCATTAATGGCTGAAACGGGATTTGTGCAATATCGGCCTGCTTTAATAATATATCATCTATGGCCTACTCACCTTGTGTGGGCTGGTCCTTGCTTACATACCTAAAAACTGCACTTTATATGAGAACATTTTTACTAAGAAAAATGACAGAATAAACGTGGCAAAGGCTCCGATTTGTATCAGGTTACGATTGTCTTCGAGCTTGTTCGTGTTTTTGTGATAATAATTTTAGAATTTGCCATCAGTTCTGTTTTTGTGATAATAATTTAAGAATTTTCTATCTGTTCTGCATTCTGTTTTTTGTATTGTTTTTATGGAATGTAAATCACATCTCCGAAATAAACATAATGATGATGATGATGAAGATATGTCTATTGAAAAGCCTGGTCAAAAATACAAATACATGTATGTACCCTTATGGCTACTACTACACCATTAGCCATTACTGATGACTGAAAAGCCAGGCAGATCATTGAATATGCTAAACCTCATGATATTGATATACATTTACTACAGTAAATGCATTTGTATATGGGCAGTCAGGTTTACTTCAGGCCTAGACAAGAGGACAGAAATGTCACTTGTCTTACATGTCAGGTTTTCTAATTGAAGCCATTCTTAGAAATTGGTCAGGGAGGCTAAGCGTAATATTTCACGATAGAGATAATGAGGGCATGCTGCTGATTGTTTTGGGGAGATTGGTGATATGAAACTAGCCATTTATATATATAAAAAGGAAAATCTGTTAGTATGTTTGTTCCTCATACAAATCCACACCATTCCACCAATATGCACCAAATGTTGCATAGTTACCTGTTAGGAGCCTCAGGACATCACTGGCTACATTACATGTGGACAACCCACTCCGTTCCCCGGATTTCAACCCCTGCACACATGAGACAGTTGCCTGGAAGTGGTGAAACATTAAGGTGGTCGTAGAAGGACAGAGCTCTTTGTGAGTGTCTCAACGCCAGGAGAACATGTCCCATTAAAACCATGTATGTTTTAAGGCCCTAAATTGCACCGTTTCAGAGATATCTGCACTGCAACTCACTGGGCCAGGTAAAGGAGACAGGTGGGGAGAGCGCACAGAAAGCCCCAATATGCCGTAGCACGCCAACTCTCTCCGTCCTTCCACGTCTGCTCTGGGGTGTGTAAGCCACCCGCACCTGCCCATTCTGCAGAGTGCAAAGCACATCAAACGATAAGCACTCAAAACAGCAACCTACAGGATCATTTATTTTCAACACTTGATGAGAGTGTCATCATGTCTGCCTACAGAACCTGTGCAGATTACGGATATATGTGCACCGCAATGCCTAAATTCGGCGCAACATCAAGGACCATACAAAGCTAATTTTAAGTGTCTCGAGACCAGGAACACAACTCAAAGTTCCCCTTGAAACCATGGTTCAAGGCCCTAGAACGCACCGTTTCTGAGATATTTGCACCGCAAGGCACAAAATCGGCAAAACATCAATGTGGTCGTACAAGGACCGGACAAAGCTCAGTTTTAAGTGTCTTGACGCCAGGAACAAAACTCAAAGGCCCCAAAAAACCATGTTTCAATGCCCTAGGATCCACCATTTCTTAAATATCTGCACTGAAGCGCGCTGCACCGTGCCAGGGTGAGGCAACAGGTGGGGAGAACGCACAGAAGGTCCCATCATGCTGCAGCACGCCAACTCTTATCTCCCATTCACGTCTACTCCGGAGTATGTAAGCCCATTCTCAGTGCAGTTAACTTCAGAGTGCAAAACACATCAAACGATAAGCGACTCGAAACAGGGACCTACAAGACCATTGATTTTCATAAGCGACTGACAACAGGTACCTACAAGATCATTGAATGTCAACAATTGACGAGAGTGTTACCATGTCTGTCTACAAAACCTGTGCAAAGTACAGGTGCTGTTTGCTAGTAATAAATATATATGTCGCTAACTTAGACAAATCCTGATTGTTTTGAAGGTAGCGCACAAAAGTTTCAATACAGAGATTATTATACATCTGGGCTGGCGATTTTAATATGGCCCATGATCGCCATTTGGAGTATTGATGCACAGAGCACTGCTGAGAGCAGATCAGACGTGGAAAGAAATTGCATGTTTCAATTAATAAGACGGCATACGGGACCTCAATTCGAGTTGGGCTGTATTCCGGTGGTAAATCCACCCAACGGAATTACCATTACCGCCACGTGGTCCATGGATGTACTGCCGATGGTGGCGGTGTTAGTCCCCATTTTCCTGGGAGGATAGCTCAGCGGCAGCGTGCGCGTCTTGGAAGCAAAACAACACGAAGCAACAACAGGACAGGTTCGATCCCCGGGTCCGCGCTTAGAAAGCTCTGGGTGTTTAAGCGCGTTATAAATACGTAACTAAGACAAAAGAAAACACAATTACGCAACTAAGAAAAACAAACAATTCCTGTAACAGCGCCTCGATGCCTGCGGGCTGTGTGAGCGCTTTATAAATGTAAAATAAAATAAAAATAAATAATTTGTAGTCCATAGGACGTCATGGGGGATTTCGGTGGAATTACCGTTGTGGTCAATTTTGCCGATTTTTCAGCAGAAAGTGGGAAGATTTATCTCCAGCATGACGCTGGAGGTAAATCACCCACTCCAGGGCCAAATTCGTAGTATGGCGGAGCAAGGAAAGTGGCGGTAATTCCATTAGCGCCGGTTTTTTCCTGCACCGCCATACTCGTAATGAGCCCCAATATGTGTTGGTCTAATCCAGATCAAACGAGTATGCCTTTTATTCATCAGTGCACCAAACGTTATCACACATGAATTCTATCATAGCATGAGACGCTCTTATTTGATAAAGTCACCTCATGCCTTGCTTTCCTAGAACCGTTTCTGATCGCTCACTGGTAGTTTTTATACTGCCCTCTCCCAATGCAGTCACTAACTTCGAGACAGTGGCATTTCAAGCCAAATCCATCAAGAAACAGAAGTACCAGTAAGGCATAGCTACAGATGACGTTTTAAAAGAAAAATGTAAAACCTTTACGATATGCCGATGTGATACGGAAAGCTTTTGAATGTTGTTATGTCAGAGGTGCATCATGCGTTGCAAGAGTAACTGGCACGGTAAAGAGTGTGTGCTCTAGTCTCCGGGAAGCAGAGACGAAGAATGAAGACCTGGAGGGGAATTCAGTTAAATGAACTTATGGAGCGCTTTCAGAAAGCGGTACAAATCATCACACAATGAGAAAACATTACAATTATGTATCATTTTTCAAAGGAGGAAGCAAGGTAGAGAAGATACGTTTTAAAGAGTGAAAGATGGTCACGGATGGAGCAGTACGTAAGTGGCAGAGACAATTCCAGGGTTTTCGTGCAAGTAAAGTGAAGGAATGAAAGCGAGATTCTGCAAAATGGGAACGAGGAACAGATAAGAGGTGAGATACAGAGAAAAAAGAGCGGGAAGGTGAGTCCAGGGAGATCAAAGAAGAAAGATCTGAAAAGCCAGACAATGAACACACAAGATTATGCCGAGAATTGAGAAATTGAACAAGCAGACAGAAATACAGTGAAGTGAGGTAAGTGAACAAGATAACGAGGAACCTGGTGATAACTGAAAGAGAAGATAAGTAGAGGACTTAAAAGTAGAGTGGAGCAGGGCGATGGCATATGCAGGAAGAACACTAATAAGAGCAGGACAGTTGTCAAGTCATGGGAAGATGAGAGTAGCCATTAGAACTTTGGTGGCCTGGAAAGAATGGTTCGTATTTTGGAGTTCTTATAAAGGTACAGGTGGGCCTATGAGCAGTACGGGACATATAAAGTGGAAAAGAGAAAGAGAAGGGGGGAAGAGGGCGAGAGAGAGGGAGAAGTAAAAAATGATACCAAGGTTGCAAGCTCAAATAGACGAGGGGAGATGGGAAGGCAGAAAAAATAAAGACAGAGGCCGAGAAGAAGGAAAGGAGAAGAAGCAGGAAAATAAAGAATTTCGGTTTCAGATTAATTAAGACAATGCGAGTAAGTAGGCATCCATGACTAGATAGCAGATGACAGGATGGAAGTGTAGAGTGAAAAGGGTCAGAAAAAGAAGAAAGGGGGAAAAAGATTCGAGAATCATCAACATAGAAGAGCAAATGACTTACCCCTGTTAATGTTCTTCATGATGGATGTTCCTCCCACAGATTCGTCATCTTAGATATATATTCGTATCCTGCTTTGCAGTCTCAGAAATATTTTCAACAGCAGGGGGTGCTGTGCAGCATCAGCATTGATGTCCCCCGATGGTTACCACTCCCGCGTCAGGACGTGACATTGATGATAGTATAGATAGGACACACTGCGCCCGTTGTCTCAGTTACTAGTTTATCCCACTTTCTGCTCAGCCCTCTTGAGGAATTAAATAACCTGCATGGGCTTTGAAAGAAAGAAGCAAACAAAAAAGTGTTCACAGTCAGAGGGGTAGGTTGGGGGAGGTGATGAGGAATCTGTGGGGGGACGGTCCATCAGAAAGAACATTACCAGGGTTACGTAATTTGTTCTTCTAATGGATTGTGTCCTCACGGATTCCTCATCTTAGATAGACTCCCATAGCAGTGTTGGAGGTGGAGGTGGGAGAAGTGGATTTTTGTGAAATGTTTTATTCAGCACATAATATTCTGCAGAACCACTCTTCCAAAGTGAGCGTCCTGGTCTGACAGGGTGTCTAAGCAGTAATGCTTTGAGAAAGTATGGAGTGAGGACCACTTTGCGGCATTGCAAATGTCCTACACTTGTACACCTCTTTGTAAAGCCGAAGCAATTGCCTCCCCTGGTGGAATGGGCTCTTAAATTCTCTGGGACGTCCTTTCCAGCAATGGAGTAACACTCCAAAATGTATAAAATGATCCAACGTGAGAGTGCTTGCTTGGTCACGGCTTGGCCCAATTTGTGACCAGTGTAACCAATGAAAACTTGGTCATCCTGTCTGATTGTTGAGATTTTTGCAGCCCTTTTCGGGTCAAGCCTGTGTTACCTCTCTTCAGGAGCGGTGTAGAAGGCTGGCAATGTAATATTTTGTGTTAAATGACATTCAGAAACCAGCTTGGGAAGGAAGGAGGGGCAAACCCTCAAACTACAGTCTCCTTAGGAATTACTGTGAATGGTGGCTTGCAGGATTGGGCTTGTATCTCACTAACCGGCCACTTAAAAGATGTTTTTCCAGGTAAATATCGGGAGAGGACAGGAATGAATAGGCTCAAAAGGCGCAACCATTAAAATAGAAAGTACTACATTCAAATCCCGGGATGGAACCAGAAAATGAACGGATGGGAATGTATTCGTCAGTCCTTTCAAGAATTGCATCACAAAAGCCATCTTAAAATAAGAGCCATGTTCTGGCTTGCGTTTGAATATAGATAAGACCACCAAGTATCCCTTAATGGTAGCCATCTGAAGCCCCTGATGGGCCAGGCACATTAAGAAAGAAAGCACTGCAGGTGTATTGCAAGAGAAGAACAAGTTACTTTACCCTGGTAACGTTCTTTCGCATGGATGTTTCTCCCACGTATTCCTCATTTTATGATATCTACGTTTCCAGCATTAGCTGCTTTGGAAAAATAATTCTCTCGGCAGAGGGCACTGTGCGTCGAGACAGTCAACTCGATGTCCCTCGAGTGTTTCCATCTCGGCTGACATCACCGTCGAGTACATATAACACAAGCAGTGCCCGTTGGCTTCATTTCAGTTTTTTCACCACCATATGCAGAATTACCCGCCTTGATAAGTGCCTCTTTAAATTATCAGACCTTAAAAGAGCGCAAAGTCCAAAGCTCATAAATTCTACAGTGGGGTAGGTTGGGAGGGCGATGAGGAATATGTGCGAGGAACATCCAGTCGAAAGAACGTTACTAGGGGTAAGTCACATATTCCTCATTTTATGATAGACTCCAAAAGCAGTATTAGGCCCTTTTGGAGGAGGGAGTAAGAATTGAGAGTTATTGTTTGTCCAGAATGGAGCAAAGAACTGCCTTCCCAAATCTTCCTCTATTGTTAGAAGTGTCTAAACAGTATTGTTTAGTGAACGTGTGGAAGGTGGACAAGCTAGTTGCCTCACAGATGTCCTTTATCAGAAATCTCCTCTGAAGGGCAGAGGAAGTTGCCATGCCTCTACTGGAAAGAGCCCTTAAACCTTCTGGGGGATCTTTCCCAGTTAGCCTGTAGCACTCCGAAATAGCTAGTATGATCCATCTGGATAGGGTCTGTTTGGTGACTGATAGACCTAGTCTGTGTCAGTATATCCAGTGAAAAGTTGGATGTGCTGTCGCAACTTTGCCATCCTTGAAATATAAAAGCTTAGAGCTCTCCTCAGATCCAGTCTATGGAATCTTTCCTCTTCTTTGCCAGGATGAGGTGGAGGATAGAAGGACGGAAGTACAATTTTCTCTGCAAAATGGTAATCCGGCACAATCTTCGGCAGAAAAGAGGGTTTGACTTTAAGGACAACCTTATCCTTGTAAAACGTGGTAAACAGAGGCTTACAGGATAATGCCTGCAACTCACCTATGCTGCTTTTTTAGTTAGCAGCCCTAAAGGACAGGTATGGAGTGGCTCGAAAGGAGTGCACGTCAAAAACTTTAAAACCAAGTTAAGGTCCCAAGTTGGTATTTGGAATGGTGTAGGAGGAAACACATTTGTGAGTCCTTTTAGAAATGAAATTATTAAGGGTATTTTGAAGTAGGATGCCTCTTCCGAGGTGCGCTTGAATATGGAAACCGCTGCTAGATAACCCTTGATTGTTCCAATCTGGAGCCCCAGATTTGCCAAATGTAGTAGAAAAGATAACACTGTTGGTGTATCGCATTGAAAGGGTCCACATCCTTTTCCCTACACCAGCAGCAGAACTTGTTCAAACTGTAGTGGTATAAGGAGTTTGTTGCTGGCCTTCTCGCCGAAAGCAAAATCCCCATTACATCATTCGGGAGGTCCAAATCCTTGTATCTCAGCCCCTCATAAACCATGCGTGAAGGTTGAGTGTCTTGATCTCTGGATGGAGAACCTCACCCTCTTCTCGCGAGAGAAGGTCCTCTCTTGGTGGAAGATGTATTGGAGGGCAGATGGACATGTCTAGAAGGTCCAGGTACCACATCCTCCTGGCCCAATCCGGGGCAAATAGGAAAATGGATCTCCCGAACTTTCTCAACCTCCTGATGACATGACAAATGATGGGGACTGGAAGAAATGTGTACAGGAGTGGAAACTCCCAGTCCACTGTGGCCGCGTCCCCTAGAGTTCCTCCTGGAGCAAATTCCCTGGAGCAAAACAGTCTGCACTTCCGGTTAATGCTGGTTGTGAACAGATCCACTTAAGGAGTTCCCCAAAGGACGAAAATCTCTTGAAGGACTTCCTGAGCTAGTTCCCACTCGTGGTGGACTGTGCTCTGCCTGCTCAGAGCATCCGCCGCCGTGTTCTCCTATCTGGCTAGGTGAACTTCCGATAGAAAAACTGCTTCTTGAATTGCCCAGAATCAGAGCTGCATTGCTTCTCTGCACAGTGGTAGTGACCCTACACCTCCTCACTTGTTGAGATAGAACATGGCCACTGTGTTGTACGTCATTATCAGGACTTTCTTTCCCCGTACAGAAGGCAGAAAGTCCTTCAGCGCTAGTCTGATTGCCCTCAGCTCCAAAAGGTTGATGTGTAGTTTGGACTCCAATGGAATCCAGCGACTGCTGATAGTCATATCGTTGGCTTGGGCCTCTCCCCCCCAACCCCCTATGAGTGAGGCATCCGTCATTACTGTTATCTCCGGCCATTGGTTGTCAAAAAGGTTCTCCTTTCAGAATGTTGTCCTCGCAGGCCCACCACAGAAGGTCCTGTGAGACTCTGAAGGAGGTCTGACATCCTACCTGAGAATTGGGACCACTGTGTTCTGAGAGCCCATTGAAGGGATCTCATTCTCAGACGAGCCTCGGGCACCAGAAAAATGCAGGATGCCATGAGGCTGAGCAACCTCAAAATTTTGAAGGCCGGAAGATTCTGGACACTCTGAAACTTGGTGACCATCTGAAAAATGTCTTGAGCCCTCACCTCGGGTGGCAAGGCTTTTCCTAAGGAAGCTCTGCTTTTCGACTGCTCAGCATGCATCCTAACTGTGTCTGACACCACCCCATCCGTGCCCCCTTGAGACTGTCTTTTTTTAATATAATGGTTTTGTAGCTCCAATAAACTGGGGTCTCTGAGATGTATCATGTGAGACTTCTTGTAATTGTGGGAGAAGCCCAGTCTGTAGAGGGAGTGGCGGGTGATACTGAGATGTTCTTGGGCCTGTTCAGGTGAACGTGCCCTGATCAGCCAGTCCTCCAGGTGGGGGTAGACGTGAATCCCCCCTCTTCTGAGACTTGCTGCCACCACTGACATTAACTTGGTGAAAACCCTCGGGCGCAGGTCAGCTCGAATGGTAAAAACTCGAAACTGATAAAGAGAACCGACAATGGCAAACCTCAGGTACTTCCTGTGCTTGTGACGGATTGGCACATCAAAGTAAGCATCCTGAAGGTCCAACAATACCATCCAATCATGAAGCTGGAGGTCCTGAATGATATGAGAAAGTGTGATGATCTTGAACCTGTCCTTTCTGAGGAACTTGTTCAAGTATCTCAAGTCCAAGATAGGTCTCAGTCCTCCGTCCTTCTTGGGAGTTAGGAAATAGGGAGAATACCATATCCATCACAGGTACTGGTTCTATAGCATCTTTCTCTAGCAGGATCAAAATTTCCTGCAACAGGAATGGATATGGAACATTCAGCGAATGGTTTCCCGGCGGATGATCCCGAGGTCTTTGTATAAAGGGGAGGCAGTAACCCTGGGCTCCTGTTTCCAGTGCCCAAGCATTTTAAGTAATACCTCGACATTCTCAGAGTGGTTTTGAGGCGACTGAAGCAGCGGCTGATGGTAAAGACGCTGCTGCTTGTGCGGGCTTTGCACCTCTCCCTCGTCCACCATGAGGGAATATTTTCTGTCCTTGTTGACCAGCCTATCCTCTCGCTCATCCAAATGAGGAGGAATAGTGAAAAGACCTACCCCTCCAAGTTCATCTGCTGGGGTGAAAAGGCTGTGGCTGCCTGACTGCGGCACGTAAGGACTTGGCAGCCGCCTTTGAGGTCCACAGCTTTTCAAGGCTTTCATCAGCCTTATTTCTAAATAAATTAGAGCCGTCAAAGGGCATGTTAAGGAGTCTGGATTGTACATCAGGTGCAAATCCTGACTTACCTCTGATTATGGCAGTGCTTGCCGCCACGGCCCTGCTGGCACTGTCAGCAGTGTCCAGACCTGATTGCAGAGACTCACACAAAAACGTTCTGAGACTGCAAAGCAGGATACGAATATATATCTAAGATGAGGAATCTATTAGAAATAGAAGATAGATTGAAAGAAGAAATAGTATCAAATAGGCGTATAGTGTAAAGAGAAAAAAGTAAAGGACCAAGGCCAGAACCTTGAGGAACACATTACTATTCATAGGTCCGGTCAGAAATATAGGATAAAAACCATTGAAATAAAGTACGCAAAAGACTTAAAGAGTAACACGTCAATAGAAGTATAGAGTGAGCTAATGTTTCAAAAGCAGCTAAACTATCCAATAGGACAAGTAATAAAAACTGCTTAAAGTTACAGGCAGATAGGAGTGATATGTGCAATATCTGGTAAAATTGGTATATTGCTGAAAATAAAAAGTAAATTGGTAACATTTAGCGAGCTGGCAACATTAGAAGTGAAATATATGGATTATAAAACCCCAGGCAGGTGGATAAGTAGAGTAAATGTTTAGTGTGGGCCATTGTTTACTACTATCCCATCTATAAAATATACAAAAGGGATTAGACACATGACTGATGTGATCATAATCAACATGTTTTGACAGTTTTATGAGGACTTATATTCTACCCAGTTGACATGCACCAGGGAGGATATCAACAGTTATTTGGATCGGATAACACTAGGTTGGGTGGAACAGGTACTGGGTATTATAATATGTATATCAATAACATGTATGATAATGAATATACTTACAACACTAGAGGAACTTAAACAAGTGGTCAAGACCTTACACAATAATAAAGCACCTGGTTCAGATGGACTTATCTCTGAATTTCATGAGGTGTATATTGGAGAAATAGCTTCACACCTCATAGCTATGAAGAAAACAAAATTAGCTGTAGTAGCACTGTCAAGAACCACCAGAACATCTTTAATCATGGTTTTACTTAAACCTGATAAAGATCTGTAATGGTGCTCTTCTTGTAGACCATTCCCTTTAATAAATACTGATAAATGAAATGATATTTTATTTATATTGCGCTTGTACACAAGTGTTTCAGAGCGCGACTAGGCAGAAAGGGAGGGGAACAAGGGAGAAGAAAAGAAAAAACTGAAAAACAGCGATCTTACTAGACCCAGTGACATTTAAGAAAGCGCAAATGCATGGGAAAGGAAAATGGGGGTAAAGTGCAACGAAAAGGGGGGGGGAGTGGAAAGTGCGAAGCAGAGGAGAGAAAACATCAATAAATATTAAATAGAATAAATAATACATAAGGGCTTTACACCATGGTAGTGCAGCAGCCAGCAAGTGGCAGGTGAAAGTTAGTCAGAAAGGTATATCTGATAAGTGCAGAAAAAACGTGGGAGGGGGAGTGTATGGGTACAGATACATAACCCTAGTGCAGATGGTGGCCTGGAGGCAGTGCAGGAGGGTGGCAAGGTGAGCAGGTACCTGGGCCCGAAAGAACAGAGCGTGGTCAGGTGCACAATGCCATGAGAAAAAACAGATCAACAAGGGGAGAAGAGGGGCAAAGGCAGAGGCAAAGAGGAAGGTCTTGAGAAGTTTCCGGAACCAAAGATGTTTTTCCTCAAGTTTCAAGGTGGCCGGGAGGCTGTTCCAAAGGGAGGCACCAACCGAAGACAGGGATCTACCCCCAGCTCGTTTTTTTGCAAACCGACTAACCCTGAGGGAGTTAGAAGTAGAGGAGAGAAGGGCTTGAGAGGGGAGGTATTTACGGAGGGATAGTTGAAGGTATTTTGACCCCAGGCTCCAGAAAGCCTTGTGGACAATGCAGAGGGTTTTAAATTTAATCCTTGCATCCACTGGGAGCCAATGAAGGGATTTCAAGGCTGGAAAGATACGATCCCAGGGCTTGAGGCCAAGGACAAGTCTCGCAGTCCTGTTCTGGATTAGTTGTAGAGGGCGGAGAGTGGAGGCAGGTAGATTTAGAAAGCGGCTGTTACAGTAATCCAGTCTGGAAAGAACCAGAGCTTGGGAGACAGTGAGCTTTTGAGGGAAGGAGAGGAAAGGCAGAGTACCTCTACGATAAATTGAGCAGAACATTGAGATGCAGTAAGCAAGAGTTGCCAGGTATTGGTTGAAAATCCAGGGCGAGAGGATAGACCCCTGGGGGACACCACATGTGGAGAGGGAGATAGACGATAGGAAGGACCCAGGTTGTACCTGGGAGGGTCGATCAGAGAGAAAAGAGGTCAGCCAAATCCTCAACAACATGCTCTCCTGCAGACTGATGCAGAACTTACCTTCCCTTGTGTTGCCTGATCAAGACCATTATATTCCTGCTCTAACAACTGAGAACATTTTGCGTAGACTATTTGCCCATATACATAATTTAGAGCCTGAGATTCTGGCTGTCATAGCTACACGTAATGCCGAAAATGGCATGTTTCCATTGACTAGGCTTTTCTCTTTGAAGTATTGAAGTGCTCTGGCCTTGGAACACACTATATAACCATGATCTAACTGTTATATAGTTCCCTGACTGTTATATAGTTCCCCTCAGACACAGTTATTAACAAATGGGATGGTATTGGCCAGTTCAAACTGACCATTGTGACGAATCCCCCGATGGCGACACTTATCCCCTAAGCCATGGAGGTGAGGCTGTTACTCGATAGACCCCCTGAGGGTGGTACGCAGTGGGTGTATCTCAGTGGCAGGGAAGGCCCTATGGGATTAGTGACAATCTGGGGAGAACATGGTATCACAGCCCACCTTACCCTAGCCCATCTTCTCCACCAACACATACCAACACCATCACTACTGTTCCTATGTGTTTCTCTTATACTTCTAGTATAGGCTGTACTGGGACAAGGAAGAGTCAGGGCAACCCAACTAGAGTTCCCCTTTCCCAATACCAAGAAAAAAAGGGCTATGTTAATTCCTGGGAGACTGATCTAATTGGTACTGAGACGAGAAAGAGGTGCTGAGTAATAATGAGTACCCAGTGGAACCAAAGTGAACAGTCTAGTCAATATGGACTTGATCTGTGTATAAAGACTGAGGAAGGACTCAGACTAATGTCGAACAATCCCCGGACGAACCAGGAGTCCAGAGAAGGAAGCACTGGAGAGGAGGCAGACTGTCATGATGCCTACCCCCGGGCATCCGGATCAAGCCCATCAGCCCCGGGAGCAGGCATCCAGATATTAAATAAAACCCCAGCAGTCCCGGCTGGGAGCTGTCTAGGTTCCGTCCTGGCGCCTTAGGCGCCAGGCTTATAATAGAAATCATAGAAATCAGTCCTGGCGCCTTAGGCGCCAGGCTCATAGTCTTTACTTATCTCATGCAGACCATGCTGCAAATGAATCCAAGCCAATGTGAGGCCTGGATGGGACTATTTTACTACAGGGACTATTTTTTACTCGGGTCTGGTTCTAGGGACTTCTTACCTGGAACTACTTTGGAGGCTATTTAAACCACGCCCGAACAGCAGCACATGCTTCGCGTTATTCTGCATCCAGCAGCGTAACGCTCACCGTGCCTGCAGTCAGCATCCAGTCTTCAGCCACACCCGTCTCGAATCCAGAGCTCCTAGCAATAGAAGAAAGAAGAAGGAAAGGTTAGAAAACAGATATTATTTCAATCCTTACCTGAATTCCGGATCCATCACGTCTTCGAACTTGAAAAGGACATTATTCTACACGCGTCGCATCGCCAGCTGCAGCGCCGCGCCATACTCACCAGTCCTCACAGCATTTTTCGATCTGGCGCAGCCTCCATCATTTTCTCCGCCGAATTCCTCCATCTAGAGGACAAAAGAAACATAAGGTGAGCCGAAAAAGCCAACAAATACAACCTCTCCACCATAGGCTTACCTGATTAACAACCGGAGGCATTATTCTGTAACAAACCGCAACTTCTTACGCCGCACCTGAAACCAGCAAATTAAACACACGCATCTTTTGCCGGACAGTGTGGGTAATACAGACTCTTACCTGAACACCATCAGCTGCCACAAGACAATCTTCCCTTGGACTCAGCTGCAACCAAGAAAGGAATGTACAAGAGTGAACATCGGACATATTAAACTCTTTGAACTTTATGCTTACGGGTTCTCGGCTGGAACCTCAGAGTCAATATTCATCCGGAACTCTTCCAACGCCTTCAAACCAGTGAAGTAACTGGTATCTATGCGCCCCTGCATTCCGCGCAGGATGGAGAGCTCATCATTTACAAACATAAGGTGAGCTCACTGAAAGTGAATATCGGTGGTGATTAGTGGGGAGAACAGTGCGGTGCCATTACTAGAATCCACGGGTGGCTAAATCCCTTTCTCCACTTGCAGGAGAATACTTCTACGGGTCAAGCAGATGAGGTTAGGCGGTCCAGTCCAGTCTGTCATCTCTGCACTACGCTTCACGTTGGAGGAGGTCGCAGCTGTCCGGGTCCGATCGACACCCCTGTGGGAGCCAGGTGAGCGTAACACAGACTGGGATTCCACGAATGGAGCAAGTGACCACAAGGAGGGTATAGTGTGCAAGGACCGCTCCACGAAGGAGGAAGAATCAGCTCCTGATGCCACGTTGGGAGGGCGAACGTGTGGATCAGGAAGTCCGATCATTGGAAGGAAATTTTGCTCGCGTAGCTGCCTCAAGCAACAGTGAACCGCTGAAAGGCGAGGAAACACTGAGGCAGGCCAGAAGCAACATGGAAGCCCTGAGAGCACCATAGACCATAGAGGCAGGTATGCGAGTGCAATGGGAGGTGAAAGGAGCCCAAGGCAATGTTGTAGAAACTGGGAACCTTAAGGGAAACAAGAATCACAGGTCTGGGACCCCAAACCTGAGAGTATAAGAAGTTGTGAAAGTATCCAAGTAAATCATCACAGTCTCATTACCTGGCAGGCTAGAAAACCAGGTGGACTGAATGTAGAAAAAGAAAGTGTGAGTCTGGAACTGACACCCATAAAAGCTATCGAGGCCTCCAAGTTAATCATCATAGTCGCAGTACCTGGTACACTAGTAGAGCAGGTGGACTGAACATGGAAAGAACAAAGTTTGAGTCTGGGACCCACACCCATAAAGGCAATCAAGGCCTCCAAGTTAATCATCATAGTCGCAGTACCTGGCAGACTAGTAGAGCAGGTGGACTGAACTTGGAAAGAACAAAGTTTGAGTCAGGGACCCACACCCATAAAGGCAATCAAGGCCTCCAATGTAATCATCATGGTCACAGTACCTAGCAGCGCATTATACCAAGTGGACTGTATCTGTGAGTCTGTGATCAGCAGCCATAAATCATTTTTGTTGATTCTCAAAATAATAGTACCTTGTAGGAGAGTATACCAGGTGGATGTGCACGCGAAGCTGGGACCCGCAACCATTGAAGTATCCTTATCAATCTTAATAGTCACAGTGCCCAACAGCAAATGGAGTCAGGTTGACTTGTGAGCACAAAAGCAGCGCAAAGAAAAGGAAGCATACCCCTGACACAGTTTTATAAACATTGCAAAAGCAAATGCCTGGCCAACGGAGAAACCAAGTTGGTATTGAGACCAGGAAAGCAAGTCATACCCCCTGGTACCTCCCTCTTTGTCAGGGTTTGGCTCCCTCAGCCACCTGCTGCAAAATCTCTCTGCCCCCCAGCGTCTTGCCTCAAGTCGTGCTCCCACAAATCCCTACCCTGTATTATTTGTCTTCTTGGGGTTACCCTTTTTAATTTTAGGACAAAATTGCCTCTCTTGCTCCCTCTTTGGTTGAGGTCTGTAACCACTTCTTTGCCACTCGCTCCTTCCCTTCACCCCTCAAGCACTTCCTTGTGCACGCCCTCCGAAAAAGGCCATCTGCGGACCCTTCTTTCTCGGCAAACAACCGCCCTATCTCCACTACCCCTTTCTTCTGCAAACTCCTGTAGAAGTTGGTTATCTCCCAATTAATTCAGCATACTGTATCTGTTGGTTGCCTTCACAACCACCAGTCAGGCTTCAGAGCAGCCAGAAGCACGGAAACTGCTCTTCTGTACACCCGTGATGACCTGCTCCTAATCCAGACGGCAAATTTGCCTTTGAAACAGTCAATCATTCCATCCTCATAAATAGGCTCTGTGATAACATGGGTATAAGGCACCAGGCACTGGATTGGTAAACCTCTTTCCTCTCGAATCGGTTCTCACAAGTTCAACTGGGCCCCTTTCTCTCCTCTATCTCTCTCTACACCTGCGGCGTCCCCAGCAGTCTATCCTCTCAGCGTGGCTTTTCAAAATCTACCTTACTCCCTTGCCCACATGATCTCCACCTTCTCTCCTCACTTGCAATGTTACGATGATGACACACAGCTTTCCTTTAAGCTTCCCTTCTCTTCCTTCTCTTCCTCCTCTCTAATTCCCGACTGTCTGACTGCTATTCAGGCATGGTGTGCTGCTCACATTGTCTGTATTAATTCCAGTAAGACAGAGATCCTTCTCATTGGGACCCCTACTCCCTCTTTCCCACCTATACTCTGGTTGCCCTCCTTGGGTGTTCTCCCCTCACCCTCGTGTGAGGCAAAAAACATGGTTGTCATATTTGACTCCTCTCTTTCCTTCTCACCTCATATTGCTGACCTTGCCAAGAAGGCTCACTATCAGCTTTACATCCTCAGAGGCACTCTACCTTTCCTCACCTTCCCCCAGAAACTCATGTCTCCAGAGCTCTGATTTTCTCAAGGCTTGATTATTGCAATAGCCTCTTCCTCAATATGCCCTCTCCAACTAATCCAGAAAAGGACTGCAAGACTTATCCTTGGCCTCCAGCCCAGGGACCGCATCTCTCAGCCCTAAAATCTGTCCACTGGCTCCCGGTGGTTGCAAGGATGAAATTCAAGATCCTCTGCATCATCCACAAGGCCTTCTGGGGCATGGGACCTCACTACATTCAACTCTCTCTTCCCAAATACCTCCCAGCTAGAGTCATTCGGTCCTCTAGCTCAAACATGTGGCAGATTAGACGTTTCTCCAAGCAGAGAGTGGAGGGTAGATCTCTCTCTTCAGCAGGAGCCTCCCTCTGGAAGGGCCTCCCTGCCCCTCTCTGCCTTGAGCTGGATCTCCACAAGTTCCGGAAGCGCCTCAAGACCTTCCTTTTCTCCTCCTCCTTCTCTCTCCCCCTCCCCTGCTAGTCTCCAACACTGGATGCCTGTAGCCCTCATGAGTCTCTGGGGTCAGGCCATCCCTCTTCTCACTCCTTCCTACTAACACTTGCCTTGGGCTCCCTTTCCTGATTAGCCCCCTGAGGCTGTTCACCCCTAGCACTCACCACACCCCTTGATTCCCCTACCACTAGCCCAATTGGCACCCCCTCTCACTTGCCCACTTCCCTAGCCCCCCTTCCTGCAGCACTTCTCCCAGCTCCCTCCCCGCTATCCCATCCCTCTCCCCGACCTGCCCCCTGCCCCAGCACTTCTTGATACTGCACTTGCACGATCCGAATGTCACAAGGCCTAGTAGGACCGTTATTATTTGTTTTTCCTATGTCCCTGCCCCCTTCTTTCCTTTGTCTTGTGGCGCCTGGAAACACGTTCTGCTGTATAGGCGCCATACAAATGTGCAATACATAAATAAAATAAATCAGATACACCACCAGTGTGTGAACACTTCTCCACTCCTTGCTTTTCTCTAAGACCCCTCTCCTAGTCCTCCCCTTCACCTCTTCCAAGTTCTCCTACTACCTCTTCTTTCTCTTCTTGCAGGATACCCAACATTCCCTCTTCACTGATTTTTATCACCTCCTTATCTGACATTCCAATGTTTCTCCACTCCTTCACTTCCTCCAATACTTTCTTTGCCCACTCTGCTTCACTTTCCTCTATCGTCTCTTCTTTCTTTGTAATTCCCTCAGAAATAACTTCTTGGAATAGTAGACTTTTCCCAGCTTCTTTACACATTTGCGCTCCTCTCTCATACCACTTTAAATACTCAAAATCTCTTCCAATGCTTAAACCTTCTTCACTCCTTTGGGCACCTTTTTCATTCCTTTTTGGCCCTCATCTCACAATACTTAAAATACTACAAGTCTCTTCCAACTCTCCCAACTTCTTTTGGGACCCCACCATCCACCAGCACGGTCTAGCAGGAAGATTTGTCACAGCTGATAAGATGCTATTATATGTAAAATACCATGCTGTAAACCTGCCTTTCTTAGTGGCAATTACATCATCTGCCAAATGTAGTGGTCTCCAAATTAACTGGCCCAAATCTGAATTGTTACCACTTAATCTGGAGACAAGCAAGGTTGGGGAAAATCTAGTATTTAAATGGATTCCGGTTGTGTCCGTTTGGTGTACAATACGTGTATTTCACTGTAACTACAAGTGTGCAAACACTGGTTTTAGAAAACTATGTTAAAACTTTAGAACTGCTAGAAAACAAGGCAGAATGCTAGATAAAACTCCCCACCTCTACGATTGGTATGATCTCCCTGATTAAAATGGTTGTGGTCCATAACTTACTGTATGTATATATAGAAGAATGCACCTGCATTCCTACCGGCTATGTATTTTAAAAGATTAAAACAGTTAATAACCAGGCTCATTTGGACTTGCATGTTTATTTTATTATTGCGGGTATTTATTGTGCAGGGACCTAACTTTCAGAAGAAGCAGATTGCTGCACAGCAGAAGTTAGTAGGATTACAAGTTAGGGGACCAAGTTACAACACTGATGTGTTACATTACATTGAAGCAACAGTAGCAGTACTTAGGGGTGAGGTGAGGTTTGCTGGGTGTGTGATCAGGGATGTTATGGTGCATGAAGAAGGTGTTCCTTGAAGAGGAGGATCTTGACCTACTTTCTGAATTGCACAAGGGTGGATGCAAGTCTAATGTTGAGGGGTATGAGGTTCCACAACCTGAGGGCGTAGATCGAGAAAGCCCTGGGTTCTTATGGAGCACTGGCTGACAGAGATGGTGACCTTGTTGGCCAGTTAGGAGGGAGCATACAAGGTTACAGCTTTGAAAATGATGCATCTTGTCTTGAAGGCGTTGCATGCTTGTAGGAACAGCCAATGTAGTTGAAGGAGTTGTGCAGGTGGGCCTTTAATGACCTCAATCCTAACAGGCCCACCACTTAAGAAGTGAGTGCATGGTTGTACATAAAGCAAGTTCATTGTTCAAAGCTCTGGGGAGTTGTGAGCTGGTGTTGCAGGACCAAACTAATCAAAGTCTCAACAATACAACATCAGGTGGCATCTTATATACATTTTGCAACAATTAAAACACTCCCAGATACTCTATTGCAATCCAGCCCCCAAATATGATTGGACAAAAACCTCTTCAAAGAAAGCCCACCTTTTCCCAATTCTTCCATTTTCATTGGCCAGTCTTATCTTGATAGTCATCTTCAGATCATATTCAAAACACACCTCTTTTTAGGATTTGCCGGTAGTAGACAATGACGTCAGTACATGGTTAAACATTGGTATTGAAAACATAATTCATTGCTAGCAATAACTGCCCTAATGCCTTTAACTTTAAGTGTGATTGCACATGGTCTGCTTACATATTTTAGCAAATAGGGGAAGGTCTAAATAAACAGGATTTTCTTTGAACTACTGATTGAGGTCTCAATCCCCCAGACTTCTGGCGCTTCTGAAGATCTACTAATTTATGCGACCACGAGTCCAGAACATACAGCCTCGCATGACCTGTAATAACAATTAACCGCCGGATACCCTGGCCTCGGCCATCATTTTTGTTACCCCAAAACAAATTACCAACCCCCTCTAGCGACTTCAATACAATGAGCGAGATAACATCTGTTCCCTTGCAAGACTGTTAAATCATAAACCTTGTCCTGCTTGGATGTGGACCTTCTTACTAGGTGACTCATTCTTTTTTCTGTCAAGAATATCCCTGCTACTTAAAATTCATGTGCAGCAACTAACCACAGAGATTAAAATTATTGATTTACTAATTTTTCTGCCATCTGAAAACCTGAGAAATTCAGTTTAAAAGTCAAACATGCATTTTGCAAGAGAGTGCCAACTACCATGTTTTTAGCAAAGCACCTCCTTGTGTGGATTGTGTTCATGTTGCATTTGCAGTTTTAATATTGTATCTTTCTACGTGCATGAAGATCGACTATGTATAAATTCTAAACAACTGTAACACTATTATTTTCAAAACCCTCTCAATCACTTACAAAGTTTTATCCAATACTGCCCCACAATACTTGTCGCAGGAAATTGTGAGAACCAAAACTACCAGACCGGTAAGGTCTATCCATGCTCTTCCCCTGACCATACCGAATGTAAAAAGAGCCAGAGGATGAGGCTACAGCTTCCTGACCATGACAAAGAACCATTGGAACGCCCTCCCACCTCCCTTAAGAGGGTTGGTTTATTACTTGCTGTTTCAAAAAGGCCTAAACATGGCGGTTTGCCTAAAGACTACCTGATTGTCATTCCGAATTTGAATATGAGCTTTAGATATGTATGCTTCCTGCCTCTTGTTTTTCTTGGTGTAAGCCTATGGGGTTTCTGATGCAATGTTTAAGGAAGTCTACTTCTTGTGTGTAACTGATTTCGCAACAGCACCCTAATGCCCCCGGGCTTAGGTGCTTTACAAATGAAAAAATAAATAAGTAAAATAATGACTAAAGGTAACATATCCCATTACCTGCAAATGAGGCGTAAAAATAGTCCAATCTAGACACAATAAGAGCCTGGGTAGTGGTGAGGCAGCTATCCGTAGATAAAAAGGGTCTGCAGGCATTCATACGTTTGGAGATGTGTGTCGCAGATCACGTAATGGCGTTGACCTGCCTGTTTAGAGACAGGGTGGCGTCTAAGTAAACGCCCAAGGTTTTGACAGAGCTTGATACTGGTATGGTGACACTGTCAATGGTAAAGGATTTTTAGGTTTGGTGGTCAAGGTTGTTGAGTATGGTTTGTGAGCCACTCAGGAGATTTTCAGTCTTATCATCATTGAGGCATAGCAGGTGGGTGGCCATACAGACTTGGATGGTTTGGTAAACTAAGTGCAGTGCATTAGAGTCAGAGGTGAAGTTACCCGTGAGGGGCAGGAGAGTTTTTGTGTCATCCCCATAGTTTGTACATGAGATGCCCAAGTCATCTAAGATGTTGAATAAGGGTTTGGTGAAGATATTGTACAGGGTAGGTGAAAAACAGGAGCCTTGGGGAACACTGTAGGAGATGGGGGCAGGAAGGGCTAAGAAGTATCTGAAAACGCTCTGAAGGATCTATTAGATAGAAATGAGGAGATCCAGGCGGTGTCCTTCTCAGAGAAATGAGCTACTGATGAAGAGAGGTGGTGACACAAGATTTGGCAGTCCACAAGGTGAAAAGCTGATGAAAGGCGCAACACAAGTAGCAGGGATACTTTGTCAGAATCTTTGGCTTCATCCATTTGGTTTTTAAATCTAGTAGTACAAATTCCGTGCCATGGACTGGTTGGAACCCATTTGGCTCAGACCTAGGAGGTTGTTAGATTCAAGCAATGGCTGGATTTGGATATAGGCTGCTCGATCCAGTATTTTGAGGAGGAAATGGGATGGTGGTAATAGGGCAGTTGTTAGTAGGGATAGCCGGGTCTAAAGTGTTTTTTAGCAAGGGGAGAACCCATGCATCCTTTAGGTTAGTTGGAACTGAGCTGGTGGTGAACGAGGCATTAATCAAGAAAGAAAAGAAGGGTGCCAGTGCTTCAGCACAGTCCTTGATCACTGCAGCCAGCCAGACGTCCCCTTGGCATCTAGAAGGTTTAGGGCCTTTGACAATATGTATAATATTAATTTCAGAGGCTGGTTAAGTACCGGTAAATTTTGCGAAGAGGCTAATGGGGCAGAGGCTACCCTATTAATGGAGATAGTAGCAAGGGTGTTTTTGTTGCATTAGTATCTTCTTCTGGAGCGTAGACAATTTATTTAGAAACTGATAGCAGGCCGGACTGTGTTATCCTCAAGGTTACAAGCGGCAACATTGTATGAAGAAAGAGAACTTGTATACAATTGAACTTTGTGAAAACCGAAATAGGTACCAGATACAGAGTGGCCCGGTGCCACATGGGTGCTCATTCGAAGGTCTCTGTTTGGTGCTTCCCCCCTTGAGGGGGGAATAATTATTGAACTGTGAAATCGAAGTGGTCCTGCAGTGGGTTGTGTTGAATCCTGTGCGCATTCGAAAGTCTGCAATGGTCTGGAAATTGAAATTGGTATGAGCCCGGCTGAAGGGGACTAATTGTTGTAAAGGGGTCTGAGCCCGAAAAGATATTGCTGTGGCAAATGTGAACCCGACTGAGGGATGCCTGCGAATTAGGGTGAACAGTAACAAACCAGAGAAGATTGTTGTGGCAAATGTGAACCCAACTGAGGGATGCCTACAAGTTGAAGTTGGTCTGAACCCGACTGAGGGAGGTTAATGGTGACAGAAGGATCGGAGCCTGACTGAGGGGGATCTAGGGTGAAGTGTATATCGCCTGACGTGAATATTGAGAAAATAACTTTTCTTTGTTGTTTATGGTACATCAGGTCCTCTGAGGCAGGAGACTTTGCACAAATGAGACTTGGGCACAGAAGGCCCGGATGTTGGTGAAAGGAACTGTGACCTCGTGTCAAAGAAGCCCAGGAGTGTGCTGTGCTTGAGTGACCCGCCTTGTCCCGTGCTAAAAACGTGGGGAAGGGTGGCCAATGGCCTAAACATCCCGACTTATCATTTTGTGAACACTTCTTTCTTTTTTATGAACATTATCCCACACTATTTTGTAGCATAGCGGTAAGGATTGGCAATAGTTTTTATTTAGTATAGGCCCTTTTTTATTTGACTAGACTCCACTAGGACTGTATTATTATTATTATTATTATTATTATTTGATGGTCGGAGCTTGCGCCCATCTTAGACATTAGATAGGCGTTTTTCACACCCCTGATAAAGTGCAATAAACGCCCTTGAACTGTGATCACTTGTGTCTGTCTTACTTTGATACCATGCCTTCCTTACACAATGCAATAGGGATTTGGCTTTGCAATGGGTAAGTTACACATATTGACCAGTGTGGCAGGGTCATCTACGGGCGTTGGTATGGAGATAATCTTGTCCAGCAGAGGCAGAATATAGGTCAAGGTTATGTTACGGAAGCTCTGAATTAGAGCAAAGGGCATGGAAAAAGTCGAAGTTGGCATCAGCCTAGATGCTGGTATCGTAAAAGATATGACGTAGTGGTCTGACCATGAGCAGGGCAGGTTGGAGGTGACTGTGACATTTTATTATCTATTAGATATTTGCACGGCGCCTAGACAACAAATGGTGCTTCAAGGCGCCACAAGACAAAAAAGGGGTGGGGGACAAGGGAGAAAATGGCAAAAACGGTCCTACTAGCCTTGTGACATTCAGATAATGTACGTTCAGTAACAAGAAGTGCGAGGGAAAGGGGATGGGGGAGTGTGCTGGTCTGCAGGAAATTCGAAGTACAAGGGCAGTAAAGGATGTGAAGGGTAGAGGAGAGAGTGCAAGTGAAAAAAGGAGGGGTTTAGGGGTGGGGGCAACAGGGGCTAGGCAAGTGCTAAGGGGAGGACTGGAGGGCAAGTGCCAGGGATTGCATTGGGTGCATGGGGAGAGGGTCCGTGTGCTAAGTGCTAGGAGGAGGCAAGGGGGCTGGTGCCCTGTAGAGCTCAGAGGGAAACCAGGCAGCCAGTTACTGCGCCAGACAAAACAAGTTACTCACCCCTGGTAACATTCTTTTGACTGAATGTTTCTCCCATGTATTCCTCATCTTTTCATATTATCTTCCAGCTTCAGCTGCTTCAGAAAACATTTACGGCAGAAGGTGCAGTGCGTTGATGCGGTCGACTCAATGTCCCTCAAGGGCTTCCATCCCAGAGTCAACGTTGTTGTCGGTATATAGCACGACACAGCGCCAGTAGGCTTAATTTCTGTTTTTACGCCTTACTCTTGCAGAAAAACCTGTGTCGGTGAGTCCCAGACAGTACCAGACTTTGAAAGAGCATAAAGTGTAATGCCTGGAAATTCTACAGCAGGGTAGGTTGGGAGGGGCGATGAGGAATATGTGGGAGGAACATCCAACCGAAAGAACGTTACCAGGGGTTAATAACTTGTTCTTCGAATGGATTGTGTCCTCCCACGTATTCCTCATCTTTTTATAGACTCTCAAAGCAGTGCTAGGTTTTGGAGGAGGGAGTACGAATTTTAAGATTTAGGATTTGTCACGGACTGATGAAGGACTGCTTTTCCAAATACTCCTTCCTGGCAAGAGGATGAATACAGGCAGTAATGTTTATTAAATGTGTGAATGGTAGACCAAGTGGCTGCAGCACAAATTCATTTATAGGCACCCCTCTTTGCAGAGCAGAAGATGTTGCCATGCCCCTTGTGGAATGAGCTCTCAGGTCCATCCATAGCATTCTGTAATAGCAAGAATTATCCATCTGGACAAAGTTTGTTTTGTAACTGGAAGACCCAGTTTGTGTCCAGTGTACCCAATGTAAAGCTGGTCATATTGACGTATTTCCGACATTCGGGAAAAATAAAAGCGCAAATCGCTTCTGGGATCGAGCCTATGCAGCCTTTCCTCCTCCTTCCCAGGATGAGGAGGCGGATAGAATGTAGGTAGCACAATTCTCTGGGATACATGAAAATCTAAATTTTTTTTTTTATTTAGCATATTTTATAGTTTACATTTAAACTTTTTGTATGCTGTTTACTGAAAAGAGAAGAAAAAAAAATAAAAAAAAATAAAAAAATAAAAAAATGAAGTTAAAACTCTTAATAGTGAAGAAAAACCCCATTCCCATCCTGAAAGTCTAAAATCGCTCCATCGTCATCTGTTTTATTCTGCTCATCTCGGTGAAGCCTTTTCCCCGTCTTCTACTATCGTTAGTCTCTCAAAGATTTTTTTGACGTAAGCCATCAGAGCTAGAATCTCGGTATTTCTTCTCCCTTGACACAGGCTGACCCAGAATGAGTTCGGTAGTAATGTTGTTGACTTCTGGTACAAGTGTCCCAGATATAATGTTCTTAAATCCTTCAATGACTCGCATTCGGTTGTTAAGTGTTCTAAAGTGTCAAGCGAGCCATTACGAAGCCGGCATGTGTAGTTTTTCTCCGAGAGTATTATGCGTCTCTCGAGAACCTCTTTTGTAGGAAACAGATTAAAACAGAACCTCATGAATTCCTGTCTAATTGTGGGACAGGGAAACTTTGTCAGATAGTTTGGAATTTGACCACGTTTCCTAACGTCTTTCGTTATCCCCCCACCACTTTTCATGGTCCAGATCCGTTCACCTGTGTCTATCCAATCCTGATCATAGAGTTTCTTCTTAACATGGTCAGGATTTTTCAATAAAGTCTCTTCATTCAGTGCAAGAGTATTCAATATCTCTACACAAGTAAATCTCCATTCAGTTAGAGATTTCTCACTGTTTAAGGAAATAGCTTTTTGTAGTTCTTCATACCCTCCTTTGCCTGGTGGTTGTAAGCATTTCCTCAACATCGACAGTGATTTCCAAACCATAATAGTATACAACGATACCATTCCCATTTCTCTCCTGATCACTTCTACCGGTAGGGATCTTGGCATGTTCAAAACTTGTCGCCAAAATATTCCCTCAACCTGCTTCCATAGAGAGCCTGCAAGTTGTAGTTGTGTTTCAGAGCCGTACGTCAAGATCGGGATCACCTTTGATTTGTAAAAGTTAATAATGGGAAGTAGAGTGAATTTTCCATACTTGCGGTTGATTATTCTAGCCTGAATTGCTAGGTTCTTGGCTCTAGACTTCACAGCTGCTGCCCCGTGTGAGTCTACCATGCTGGTATTCACAGTTAGCCCCAAATACTTCATAGATGTAACCTCGGGTATTTTGACCCCTTGGAGACTCCAGCTTCTTTTCATCCTGCGGGTTCTATTTGCTTCTCCTATAACCATAATTTTGGATTTTTTGGGGTTGATGGTTAGAGAGTTGTCACACACGTATTATAGGCGTTTAGCTGTCTTTGCAGTCCTACTTCTGTTTGGTCCATAATAAGGAGATTGTCTGCATAAAGTAGTCTTCCCAATGGTATGCCTGCAATCCTTGGGCAGAAGCACCTCACATCTTCAAACGCCTCCTCGATGTCAGATATGTAAAGATTGAATATAACCAGTGCTAGTCTGCATCCCTGTTTTATCCTGCTGATGTTCCAATTTTGCTAGAAAGTGTTCCTGCTCTGTCCAAACGTATTCTTAGTGTTGTTCAGGAATGCAGGAGTTCCAGTGCTTCCCTCAGGTCGATCGGGCAGCCCCATTTTGACAGTTTTCCCCATAGAGTTTTCCTGTTTATTGAGACAAAAGCGTGGGCCAAGTCTATAGAGGCAATGTAGATCTTGTTTTGCTTAGTTACTTTTGCCCTGCATTTGAACAAGTTTATCAGGAAAAGATTTAAGTCAGTTCCCGTCCCTTTTTTGAAGCCAGATTGCCATCTATCTCGGTGGTTTGCTTGTTTGGACCACATGTTCAGATGTTTCAGGAGTATTGCAGAGAACAGCTTTACTACAACATCCAAGAGGGCGATTGGTCTGTAGTTTGCAGGGTCAGACCTGTCGCCCTTTTTATAAATTGGGACCACAATTGACTTGGTCCATGAAGCTGATATTTTCTTTGTTTGTTTAATTTCCTGGAACAGAGAGAGCATGAAATCGGCCCAGTGTTCAGGGTGTTGCTTCAAGATCGCGTTTGTTAAGCTGTCGGGGCCCGAAAAGAAAATCTAATGCAATTGTTGGCAAAAAAGAAGATTTAACACTAAGGACAACCTTGTCCTTGTAAAAAATAGTAAATGGAGGTTTGCTACCTAAGGACTGCAACTCACTCACCCTGCGGGCTGATGTTAATGCTACTAACATAATGGTTTTGAAAGTTAGTCGTCTTAGTGGACATGATTTCAACAGAAGATTAAGATCCCAAATCGGTATTTGAAAAGGTGTAGGATGGAACACGTTAGTGAGTCCCTTTAGCAATTGTATGATTAATGGCATCTTGAAGTAGGATACATCTTCAGATGTACACTTGAAGATTGAAAACTCTGCTAAATAACCTTTTATTGTTCTAATCTGGAGCCCCAGATTTGTCAAGTGTCACAAAAAGAACAATACCATACATGTGCTGCACTGAAAAGGATCCACATTCTTTTCCCTGCACCAGCAGCACAATGTGTTCCAATGACAGCGGTACAAGGACTTTGTTGCTGGCCTTCTGGCCGAAAGCAAAATCTCCATTACGTTATCCGGGAGGTCCCAATCTTTATATCTCAACCTCTCAGAAGCCATGCGTGAAGGTTGACTGTCTTGACCTCTGGATGGAGAAACCAACCCACCTCTCATGAAAGAATGTCCTCTCTTTGTGGAAGACAAATTGAAGGGCAGATGGACATGCCCAGAAGGTCCGGGTACCACGTCCTCCTGACCCAATCCAGATCAATTTAGGATAATGGTTTTCCCGAAATATCTCAACTTCCTGATCACGTGAGGAATGAAGGGAACCAGAGAAAACACGTGAGGAGTGGAAACTCCCAGTACACTACGAATGCGTCACCTACAGCTCCTCTTGGGGGAAAATCCCTGGAGCAGAACAGTTTTCACTTCCGGTTTATACTGGTTAAGAACAGATCCACCGGATGGGTTCCCCAAAGGGTGAAGATCTCTTGAATGACTTCCTGAGCTATTTCCCGCTTGTGGGAGACTGTGCTCTGCCTGCTCAGAGCGCCGGCTGCCATATTCCCCTCTGCGGCTAGATGAACTGCCGATAGGGAGACTCCTTTTTAAATTGCCCAGAACCAGAGCTGCATTGCCTCTCTGCACAGGGGTAGTGACCCTACACCTCCTCTCTTGTTGAGGTAGTACATAGCCACTGTGTTGCCTGTCATTATCAGGACATTATTTCGCCATACAGTGCACAGGGCATAAAGGCCTTCAGTGCTAGTCTGATTGCCCTCAGCTTCAAAAGGTTGATGTGTAGTTTGGACTCTGATGAAGACCATCGACCACTGGTTGTCAGATCATTGGCGTGGGCTCCCCACCCCGTGAGTGAGGCGTCTGTAACTACCGTTATCTCATGGTTGCCATAAAGGTTCTCCCTTCAGAATGTTGTCCTGGCAGGCCCACCACAGGAGATCCTGTGCGACATTGCTCGGAACCTGAAGAAGGTCTGACATCCTGCCTGAGAATTGAGACAACTGTGGGCCTCATTAGGACCCAGGCGGTAAGGGGTTTACGGCGGCGTAAACAGCGCCGACCCTTACCGCCTGATTCCGAGGTCCCTTAGCGCCATGGAGGATTTAACACCTGCTTTTAGCAGGTGTTAAAATCCATGGCGCTAAGGGACCTTGTTGTTAATTACGCCACCGTAATTTACGGTGGCGTAATTAACGTCTTCCCCACTCCCATTATGCCCTATGGGGCAAAAATGGGAATGGGGAAAGGTAAATGGGTTAATGGGGACTTACCGCCCCGCCAACCTCGGAATGGGGCGGTAAGTCCACCAACCACCATGGCGTAAACGTAGTTTACGCCATGGTGGTAAAGGTACGACCCAGGCGGTAACTTACCGCCTGGGTCGTAATGAGGCCCTGTGTCTTGAGAGCCCATTGGAGGGATCTCATACTCAGGTAAGCCTCTGGCAAAGGATACCATGAGGCTGAGCACCTCAAAATGTCGAAGGCCGGAAGACGCTGGGCACTCTGGCATTTGGTGACCATCTGCAGAAGATATTGAGCCCTCACCTTGGGTGCGAGGCTTTTCCCAGGGATGCATCCAGGACTGGTCCAATAAATTGGAGTCTTTGAGATGGTATCATGTGATAAGACCCACAATGCTAGTCTGACTGCCCTCAGCTTCAAAAGGTAGATGTGTAGTTTGGACTCCGATGAAGACCATCGACCACTGATTGTCAGATCAGAGATGGTATCATGTGAGACTCTTTTTAATTGAGGGAGGAGCTCAGCCTGTGGAGAGAGTGGTAGGTAATGCTGAGATGTTCCATGCTCAGCCAATCGTCCAGGTAGTGGCATACGTGAATCCCCCCTCTCCTCAGACTCGCTGCTGCCACCGCCATCAGCTTGGGGAAAACTCTTGGGGCGGAGGTCACCCCGAATGGCAGAACTCGAAACTGATAATAAGAACCGGCAACGGTGAACCTCAGGTACTTCCTGTGCTTGTGATGGATAGGCACATGAAAGTAAGCATCCTGAAGGTCCAAAGACACTATCTAATCCTGGAGATGGAGGGCCTGAAGGATCCGAGAAATTTTGACCATCTTATCCTTCCTGAGGAACTTGTTCAAGCATCTCAAGTCCAAGATAGGTCTCAATCCTCTCTACATCTTGGGGATTAGGAAATAGGGAGAGTACTACCCTTTGTTCCTCTCTGTTACATGTACTGGTTCTATAGCAGCTTTCTCTAGCAGGCTCAAAACTTCCTGCACAAGGAGCGGGTCCAGAACTTTGGATGAGTGGCTCCCCGGTGGATGGTCCTCAGGCCTTTTCAGAAAGGGGAGGCAGTAACCCTGGGCTACTGTTTTCAATGCCCACGCATCTGAAGTAATACCACGCGATTCTTGTAGATGCTGTGAGAGTCTGCCTCTCACCAGGGTATTGTAGGCTAAGGTCTCAGAGAGGTTTTGAGGCTGCTGAACAGCAGCTGATGGTAAAGTAGCAGTTGCTTGGGCGGACTTTGCACCTCTCTCCCGTCCACACAAGGGAATCTTCGTTGGCCCCCTTGATTAGCCAGTCCTCTCACTCTTCCAACTGGACCTACCCCTTCATGATGAACTGGGGTAAGATGGTGGTGGCTGTTTTATGGCGGCACCAAGGGATTTTGCTGCCGCTTTTGAGGTCTTCAGCTTCTCTAGGCTTTCGTCAGCCTTGCTGCCAAACAGCAAAGACAATGTTAAGGAGTCTGGATTGCATGTTCGGTGCAAAACCTGACTTCCTCAACCGCGTAAACTTGCATATTACTGTGCTTGCCACCATGGCTTTACTGATACTATCAGCCGAGTCCAGTCCTGATTGTAGAGACTCACACATAGCCTCCTTATCGGCTTTTACAATATTCAGGAAGCCGTCTCTCTCTTCCCCTTTGGGAATATGGTCAGCCGCCATAGCTATACAGTCCAACAGGGTGAATGTAAATTTTGCCAAGACGCAAGTGGCGTTTGCAGACTTGAGAGCCATGCTCCCAGCAGAAAACACTTTCCTAGCCCAAGCGTCGAAACACTTATCGTCCCTGTCTGGTGGGAAGATTGGATAAACAGCCTGTTTGGAAGTAGCCGTCTCTGCGTTAACTGCTAGGCTCTCTGGTGTAGGGTGCTTTGATAAATAGCTAGGGTCGCTATTTGAGGGCCTGTACTTCTTTGTGAGGTCTTTATTCACTGCTGGGTTTGATTCAGGAACCTCCCAATTCGCCATAACCCTTTTTTGAAGTGCAATATGAAATGGGAGAAGGGGATCCTTCTGTGGACCTTTACCAAGAATATCTGTCAGGTTGTCCTGTTCAAATGGTGATGCAGGTCTTTCCCATCCCAGAAAGTCTATACTCTGGTCATAAGCTGCCTGTAAGAGGCATCTGCCTGGTCTCCCGGATCTGGCTTATCAAACTCAAGTTCCGGTGATGTGCCTACACTACCAGCAGATTGTAGAATGTCATACAAATCTTTTAATCTGGACTCCTCTGAAATGAGGCTTTCTGGGGCGTTAGGTGTGCCAAACTCCAACACAAATGGTGGAGTGTCGTAGTCTGAAGGCTTGTATGCCTCATAAAAGGAGGATAAAGACATTAAAAAAATGTTTTGGTAATGGCTTGTAGGAATGTTCAACTTGAGTCGGTAAAGGCATTGAAGTCTTTGACACCAACGGCGTCGGCTGCCTCGACGCTAATGTCATTGGTGGTCTTGACGCCCATGGCGTCAACGTTATAGATGATTTCTTCATCGATTTTGGCTTCGATGGAGCCCTCAAAGGGCTTGACCCTCGACTCAATGGAGTCTTCAACGATTTCTCATCGTGTCGAGACCTCAGGAGTTCTCGCGGGGTCTCTGGCCCACTGCCGGGGGCTCGAGGAGGCGCGCCGGATTTAGCCTTAGGCCTTTCTTTGATGGCTTTCGACGGCACAACAGGAGCATGGCTTCTTTACTTATCTTTCGAGGGGGTCGTGCCTCCTTCTCAAAAATATTTAACATTTCATGCCAAAATTCTTCCCACTGGGCTGAAGTGGAGGATTTGATCAGGCAAGTTATCATTCTCTCTGGAGAGGAATCTAATGAAGTCGAAGAAGGCGACCTACAGTACCTTTTCTTCGAAGAGGATGAAGAATGATGCAATCTGCTCCAGGAGAGAGAACAATATTTTTTACCATCTCTTCCTTCGAGGAGAATCACCTCTCGACTCGTCAGATGATATTTTCTTCACCAGAGTCATCAATGGGGATTTAGTAGGGGGCATACCCGCCACTACTTTCCCTTTACGCTCTTTCAAAGCTGTAAGAGTCATGGACTGACAGAACTCACAGTCCGCTGTCCTATGGTCCACGACAAGGCACCACAGACGCACACAATGAGGATCTATGAGGGACATCTTGGCACCGCAGTCGTCGCATTTCTTTAACCCGGTCTTCGGGGTTGAAGGTGTGGAAGACGAGGCCATGTACTCAAATATCAAAGTTTTTCTTGCAGAAAACCAAAGCGTGCCATATTTCTCAAAGTGCTAGCTATTGCGGAAAAACAGAACTGAAGCCAATGGGCGCTGTACGTGCTATATTTACCGACGATGACATCGACTCTGGGATGGAAGCCCTCGAGGGACATCGAGTCGACCACATCAACTAACAGTGCCCTCTGCCAAAAAACATTTCTGAAGCAGCTGAAGCTGGAAGATAATATCAAAAGATGAGGAATACATGGGAGGACACAATCCATTCGAAAGGGGTGTTAGCAGGGGTGGGGGAGAGGGAAGGAAGAAGAGAATAGGCGGGTCTTGAGGAGCTTCTGGAACTTGACGAGATCCAGCTCCAGCCTGAGAGGGTCAGGGAAACCATTCCAGAGGGAGGCTCCTGTGGAGGAGAGAGATCTACCCTGCACTCTATGCTTAGAGAAGCATCTGATACGCAGAGAGTTGGAGCTAGAAGACCGGAGGGCACTACAAGGGAGGTATTTAGGGAGAGAGTGTTGGATGTAGCGTGGTCCTAGGCCCCAGAAGGCCTTGTTGATGATGCAGAGGATCTTGAACTTGATCCTAGCAGCAACCAGGAGCCAGTGAAGAGATTTTAGGGCTGGAGAGATGCCGTCCTGGGCTTGAGGCCAAGGTTAAGTCTCAAAGTCCTATTCGGATTAGTTGAAGGGGGCGAAGGGAGGAAAAAGGAAGATTGACGAAGAGGATGTTGCAGTAACCAACCTAGAGAGGACCAGAGCTCTGGAGACTAAGAGTTTCTGGGGAAAAGCAGGAAAAGGGAAAATGCCTCTAAAGATGTGTAGCTCACGGGCCTTCCCGGCAACGTCTGCGATGTGAGAAGAGAAGGAGAGAGAGAGGAGTCAAAGATGACGCCAAGGTTTTTTGCCGCACAAGAGGGGGAGGGGAGGGAGCCCATAGAGGGCGCCAGAGGGAAGGTGGGATGGAGGGAGCTGGGGTCCCATTCAGGAAGATCTCAGTCTTACTGGCATTAAGGCAGATATCATTGGCGGCACACCATGCCTGAATAGCAGTCAGACAGTCAGGGATGAGAGAGGAGGAAGAGGGGGCATTAGAGGGAGGCTTGAAAGAGAGCTGTGTGTCATCTACATAACACTGGAAGTGAGTAGAGAAGGAGGAGATTAGGTGGGCCAGAGGGGTATGGTAGATTCTGAAGAGTCACAGCGAGAGGATAGAGCCTTGAGGGACCCCGCAGGTGGAGAGTGTGATAGGGGAGAGAAAAGGGCCCAGTTGAACCTGAGAAGGTTGATCAGAGAGGAAAGAGGACAACTAGTCCAGTGCCAGGCCTGTGATGCCAAGAGATTGCAATTTATGTCAGCTATCCAATCCAATATACAGCCTTTGGAATGCGTAGGGTTAAGGATACGTTGCATAAAGTCAAATGCTGTAATCGAGCTAGCTAAGGACTGTGCATTGATATCAGTCTCATAGTTAAAGCCTATGTTTAGGTCCCCCATAACAATTGTCTTTGATGAAGGTTTGGAGTTAGTCGAGATAATATGCAGGATGTCCTCTTCAGATGATAACAGAGGGCCTGGTGCCCTATAGACTAGGTGAATCATCAGCATGGCAGTGTGTGAAAGGGTTATCTTGGTAGTCAAAATTTCCCATGTAGAGAAGGTAGCATCGCTGATTTCTCTGATAGAGGAGAGTCTCTGGCTATCAAGGCAACCCCTCCTCCTCTAGAGTCAGATCCGTCTTTCCTGTATATAATGTATTTTAGAGGAATAGCTAAGGAAAGGGCTGGGACTGATGCCGTGTGCAGCCACGTTTCTGTAATGGCTAGTAGGTTAAGTTTTTGTGAAGATATAAAGTCAGAGATGTCCAGAGAGTGAGCTAGAATGGATCTAGCATTGGTTAGCGCTCCTTTTAGGGTGATGGCTGTAAGGCTTTTAGGTGTTTTATTATGTCTGGTGATGGGCTGGAGGGGGGCAGTCCTTACTCTCTGGGGAGGGGGAGGGATCACAAGGTTCGTCTGATGCAAGTCATTGCTATTGGGGTGAATCAGGTTTTTGCAGACGGAATATCACCGTTTGGGCCAAGTGGGGGCAGTGACAGTAGTGTCTACGATGGGGATAGTGCAGGTGTTTAGGGTAAGTTTGCACGAGTGAGATAGTATACGTGGCACGGATGGTTTATTGACAAAAGCTGTCTGCGCTGATGGCAGTGGGCTATCAAGAGTGGTTGAAGCTGGGCCTTTCGGTGACCTTGGTGGGTAGGGGAGAATCAGTCTTATGCAAATAGTTGTGCACTAACAACACTGGACAGTCTGGTGTAAGGTTGGACAGGTTCTTGGTAAGGTTGAGGGAAAGGGCCCACTAGCGCTAACTTCTGCCTGGGGGAAGTGGTACTCTGCAGAGTGGCTTGTAGGACTAAAACGTGCCTGCTGTAAGGAGTGCCCGTCTGTCGTGGCCAAGGCATGGTAGCCAGGTAATAGCTGTGCCACCTGTGGACCAGGCATGGATGTGAGGATCTGGGGGTATAGTATGGCTGTAAGGATGGTGCTTGGTACAGAGTCAAAAACAGGCTGGGATAGGAACCTAGAGGGTGGAATCAATGTGGAATCAGGGAGGTTGGTGTGCATAGACAGTCTAACAGTAGGACATATGATCACATACTTTCAGTGTCGGCCGCTCGGCTTCACCTGCTTCACCCCACCTTGCAGTAATGCTGGAGTAGAAGCCACACTTTTGTGGTAGGTCAGAAGAAGGCGACAGACTAGTTTTTGTCATATTCAACAAATTATTTATTGAAATAAGAAGAAAATTGACTATCCCTAATCTGTGGGTTTCCCTCCCTAACAAAACTAACTAGTGTGCTCATCGTCAGTAGTGAAGTCCAAAAAGTAAACCGCCTGTCATCCATCTCAAAGCTAATCTCTTCTGGCCTTACCACTAAGGAAAAACAACAAGAAGTCCAGGAGAATGACTCACATCTCCTGGATAGGCTGTTCAGCAATAACAGGTGATTTTCAAATAGTTCTTGGCTATCTCGTGAATTAATTCTTTTAGTTCTTTTCTGGGACTATTCCACTCTCCTGGTATCCCCTTTTACAGATGACCTGTTTCTCCTTGATATAGTTGAGTGTTCACCCTGTTGGGCTATGTCCTCTTGAAGTGTCTCTGTAAGGTTCCCTTTCTCCAGCACTTTGGAGCAACTCAAATGTCCCTTCACCTGATAGTGATTCTCTCTTTTCCCTTTCTTTCTTATTTCATCATGAACAACGTGTTTTACACAAATCTTTGTCTTGGTCTATTAGGATGATTTTCGCTTTGGACTGAATCAGATATTCCCAACCACTGCGAGGGTTTTGTGCCTCAGTTCCTGTATTGTAGTGCTTAATGAGACAAGTTCCACTTTGTCTCTCTTTTGGGTTATTATGGTTCTTAATAACACTTGTGTTCTCGATGTGATGAGTAGACTGATTCTGGTAGTTTTATCACTCTTCCTAGTCTTTTAAACTCTTGTTGTGTTACTGGGATGAGTGGGCTGAGTCCTGTAGTTGTTCTAGCTCTTATAAACACTTGTTGTGTCACTGGGACGAGTAGGGTGAGTCCTGTAATTAGTCTCACTCTTATAAACACTTGTTATGTCACTGGGACGTGTAGGCTGAGTCCCGTAGTTATTCTTGCTCTGTCAAACACTTATTGTGTCACTCGGACTAATAAGTTGAGTGTGTGTCTCCTCCCTGTATCCCTCTCCAGTTTCGGCCTGTCCCGTTACATTCTTGTTCACGCTGACTCTTTGTGGTTCTTCAGTGTGGCCTTGCGTGCCACGGCTGTAGTGGTCTTGGTGCTGTTTCTGGATTGAACAGTCCACCTTTCCCAAGTCACTCCACCGCTCACTCTGTTCTCATTTCCTCTGGGCTCTCTTCCCTTGTATGACACATACCTCTGTTTTCCCTGTGCATCTTTTATTTCAATACAAAAGGCTGATCAATGGGCACAGCCAGAGCAGTGGAAACATGATTAGCCCTAGACACAACAGCATTATTTGCACTTAAGGTACATGTTTTCTTATCGAGCCTAAACTCCTGACAGAGGGCCCTTAGGGGTGATTCAGCAATTATTAAAATTGGAAGATCCAGATCAGACCCAGCTTTCTTTAAAAAACAATCCAAAGTTCAAATTCCTAATGTCTTCTTGGATTCAGCCATCCCTTTATGCACTGATATGTTTTTAAAAGGTTATAAAGCAAAATGCTAATGGCCCTTGGGGGTTTTAAAACGTTTTAATATGACAAAAGCAGAATTCCTGACAAGGCTAAGGAACACCCCTTTAAAAGAAGGTATTAGGAAGGGATGGGGTGGAGTTTGGTGAACCTCAGAGGATGGGGTTGGTGAATATCAGAAGGGGGTGGGAGAGAAAAGCAGGAGGTATAGGAACAGTACAGGGGTAGAGAGGTGCTGAGAAGGGTAAAGAGTGGCACCCTGAGAGAGGGAAGTGATGAGGTTCTACTGATGTGCTCACAGGCTGTAGAAGAACCTGATTCTATCTGAGCCCTGTGAGTGGTTCCGGGCCCTGTGAGAAGTTTCCTTACAGCAGCAATGGTTAGAAGAATGCAGAAACATCTTTAGGGGCCATCTGCGGAAGAGGCTAATCACAGAGAAGAATGGGGCAGGAATGCTTAATCCCAATACAAGAGGGGAGATCAGGCTGGATCAGAAAAGAAGGGTGCATTAGCCCTTTAAGCCTGGTTCTGGAAGGAAGGATGCAACAAAGCAGGGTGCAGAAAATCCTTCAGCCTGAGGCTAAACAGAGACTGTAGTTAGGCAAAGACTATTTGGGGTGCTTATTGAAGGGACATGTTGTAAATAAAGAAGTGTTGTGCGCAGAGGTGTGTCTGGCTGAGGAAGTGACCTCTGCCAGTTTTGCTCCCGGCTTTCTACGTGGACTCCTTCCTGCAGCAGTCCTATTTTCATCTCTAAAGATCTCCAATTCTTCCTATTTACACACCACGCATGCGCGGAGCGCTGCACGGTGTGCAAAGCAGTGTGTCTGGTGTCTGGAGAAGGGAGGCGAGATAAGCAGATCCCCCTCCATCGTATTTGTTTCCTCAAGGACTGTGCACACTTGCTGGCCTCATGGCATCGCTGTCCCCTACTGAAGCTGACCTAAACCGCCACCTGCGAAGCAGTAAGCAACAAACTGAAACCAGTGCCGGCGACGGGAAGCTCCGTCAAGCAGGCAAACTGTTGCCTACTTCAAGTACTCAGGGAAACCCGGAGACCATTACGCCTGCTCCACGAACTCTAGCAAGGTCGCCCCAGTCCGTGAGCCAATGGGCGCCCTCCAAAGAAGAAGGCGCCCCCTTACTTAAAAAGGACAATCTTGATCCTCTGCTATCTGAGAATTATCGTCCCATCACAAATGTTCCCTTTATACTTAAAATATTGGATAAAATAGCCTATATCCAGCTGGAGAAATTTGTCAAAAATAATAACATTCTTGCCAGGGAACAGTCTGGTTTTAAAGCCAACCATGGAACAGAGACGGCGCTATTAGACCTTAAGGCCAATATAACAGAGATACTTGAGGAGGGTAATTCTGCTTTACTGCTTCTGCTGGATCTCTCCTCTGCGTTCGACTTGGTCGACCATGAATTACTAGCTGAAAGACTCCAAAAAACCGGCCTATGCTCTCCTGAAGCGGTACGATGGCTAAAATCTTTTCTGGGTCCTAGGAATGCGTGTGTCGCGAAGGGATCTTTTAAATCCCAAAAAAGTCCTGTGATATGTGGTGTCCCTCAGGGATCCTGCTTATCCCCATTACTTTTTAATATTTACACCAAATGCCTATGTGATTTGCTGAAATCAATGGGCATACAATTTGCTAACTAAGCCGACGACACGCAGATAGTGATTAAACTATCTGGGGTCTACAAGGATGATTTGGCTACTGTAAATGAAATTTATGATACCATTCAAAAATGGATGGCTCTTAACTCTCTTGCACTCAATGATAAAAAAACAGAGTTGCTGGTCATCAGTACACCTTTTAGGCATAAAAACATGGACCCAGACTATACAGCCTTCGTAATTGGCGGTAACAACATTCATGTATCAGATTCTGTAAAAACGCTAGGAGTATACTTCAATACCTATCTTACATTTCAGAAGCACGTATCCTACCTCAAGTCATCTTGCAGCTTTTTTACACATCTCTTATGGCAAATAAGACCATATCTGTCCGAAGTTAATAGAGCATCCATTGCAGCAGCCATAGTTAATACCAAGCTAGACTACTGCAACAGCCTCTTGATAGGCACCTCAAAAAGAAACATTAGGAGTCTCCAAACTATACAGAACGGAGCTGTTAGATCTGTATGTGCCCTAAGTCGCCAAACTCACATTTCAGAGCATCAAAAAAAGTTACATTGGCTCTCTATTGAGCAGCGGCTTAAATTCAAAGGACTAGTTATAGTTTTTAAATGTCTCTCAGGCAAAGCCCCGGATTACCTAAAGACCAGGCTACAGACAGCGATTCCTAAGCGTACGCTACGCTCAAACAGTCTTTTGCTATTGGCACAACCACGTACCCTTCTGAAGAAAGTGGGTGAAGCAAGTTTTGGGGCCTGGGGCCCCAAGAACTGCAACATAATCCCTCTTCATCTCAAACAGTCCACCACACTGCAACAATTCAGAAAACGTCTTAAGACCTTTCTTTTTGATGTTTAATCTCCATCGGATGCCTTAAGATCACTGGCTACCTCTCAGGACGTGTTAGTCGCCATCGCGGCTACTTCTCTTCCCTCCCTTCAATTTATGTTAGATGTCTGTCATGTTATGTAAGCGCCCTGAGACCTTTGGGTGAGTGATTGCGCTATATAAGAAACTTTTTAGTTAGTTAGTTAGGCGCGGGTCCCTCGATAGTCCAGACTCCATCAGGAGCGGAGGGAACTACCCAAAACCCGGAAAGAGCTGCACCTAGTAATACTAGTCCGCCGCCTAGACCAACTTCGCGGCATGCTCCCTACCGTATCACCGGATCGACGAGTGACTCCCTGCCGACGACGGTCGGAGGACGGTCCCGACGGGGGTCTAAACGGTCGGGGAGGCACTCCAGGACCACACTTCCGATGCCACTCACTTAAACCTAAACCTCCATCTCCCAGCAGCGAACTGCCTCCATTTATCTGCCACGAAGGCCAGTCAATCGGACTCAGCTGAGCAGGCAGCGCCGCTGTGTGGCACAGGACTGGTGACCACGGCGCAAATTCACACGAGTTCGAAGCTGTTTGACGGCCAGTTAAGACAGTCACAGCCGGCATTTTCAAAAACTATGCCCTTAAGGACCAGCTCAAATGACTCCTGGAACACAGACTATGAGGACCAGGCGAGTCCATCTAACAGGTGGAACGAGGATGACTCGGTAATCGAAGTGGATCACGCTGTGTTTTCGAATGAGGAGGTCCCAGCCTTGGAACCTCGTATGACAACGAAACCGACCTCAGTTAAAGCAGCTGGCTTAAATGACGTGGCTGGCGAAGGCCCAGTCATAGCCTCACCTATCGCAGCCCCCACTTCAAATTCGGTCACAGAATGCCCCGAAGTCCTAGTGAAGGATCAGTCTATGGAAAAGAGGACTTCTGATAGTGCCACAAAGAGACCCAACCCTTCTAAGAATTCGAACACCAAGAAAAACGGCTTGCAAAAAAACTCACTAGACAAAATGCCTACAAAGAAACACTGTAAAGTAGGCCTTAAAACTCAGGTGAGTTCAAAATGTTTTCCATCTCCTTTGATCTCGGCCTCGCTTAAAGACTATTTCCTGAAGCAACACAAAAGGAAGCTAGATCAAGACCTTGAGATTTTGGATGCAGAAATCTTGGAGGCCATCCACGAGCCTCCACCAGTGATTAAAGCCCGGAAAATTGATCTAAGCATGTGGGGGTCCAACTTAAGGACCAAATGTCTAACTGAGACCAGGGCAAATACGGTCTCAAGACCAGAGACAGAGAATCCAGAGATCTCAAGTACGTCCTTGTCCCTGCCAACAGTGAACTCCCAGACCGAAGTGTATGCAAGAGCTGAAAATACAGAAAAAACAAAAGATAGACCAGACTCAGAGCCAGTGCGCAAAGTAGTGCACATACCAACTTTGTGCGCCCCTGTAGACAACAGGACAAAGCTCATCACAAAACAAGCCCAAACTGTGGAATACCACGCATGGACTCAAGCACACATTCAAGGAAACATCAGTGGTATTTTCGAGTCCGCTCCATCTACTTCCAAAGAGCTATTGACCCCCACAGAGAAAAGACAGGCCGAGAGTCTCCTGAGGCTCCTAAGTGAACAAGTACATAACACTCTGGCCAAATGCAGGCGGCTAAGCGAAATTTCAGGCCAACTGCATAAAGAATCTCCCTCAAAGAAAGCAGACCTACTTTCAATTATATCGGAACTCACGATAGTACTAAATCGGTTTAGAAAGCTTTATGAGTCAATCAATGAAGCGCTCAAAGATAACACCGCAATGATAGCTACTATGGCCGGCAAACTGACTTTCATTGAAGGATACCTAACTGCCGTCGAACATAACACAAATAAGTTACAGGTTAACTGGGAGGAAAAAATAACAAAACTGGGAGACGACCTTAAGAATCAAGCCCAATCGACCCAAATTACTAAATCTTCCTGCACTAAGTCAACCCAGACTGTAGAGGACTTGAAACAAAAGGATTTCGCCCCAATTTTTTCAAAAATCCCATGAAGGGCCTCTCCATCAACATTGGTCACTGGAATTTCACTTGTGACCACAGAGAACGTTAAGCCGGCTGAAGTCATGTTGGTTCCAGGTAACAGTAATCAGGAGGCGAAGGCACCGAAGCCACAGGAGTCAAAACGACCCTCATCGTCCAACACCCAAACCCGCCCGGTCCGCCACTTCCCCTCAAATTGAACGAGGACTTGGAAATTATTTCCGACTTGATGAACCTGTCGCAGCACCTAGATTCAGCAGAAGCATCTCCTTCATCGTTATGAGACGCAGATACTGAACCTAAGTCAGCCCAAATCGAACCAGAAAAACAGTTGTTGTCGACCCCTCAGAACGAGAATAGAACCAAGGAGGGAGGCAGAGCTGACCGTCAACAGAGGCGACGATCGAACACTCCCAGTACCGCCATAGAGGCAATAAAAAATCAGAAAACAGAAAAGGTACCCAATCAGAGACCTAACTGGAAAAACAAGAACAGATCTGATCAAGACTATCAGTCAGTCCGGCACAGAACACCATCGCGCAAGGAGGCCCCAAGATCTGAAGAGGTCAAAACGTTAAAGGACACAAAATTAGCAGATACATCACTTTTCAAACTGCAGCAAATTTCGGCGAAGGAAAGTTACTTGGTACTGAATCGAAGGACGGTACTGAAAATTCTGGGAAAAGTAGCGAATCTTCAACATCTAACAACTGATGACTTCAAGCTTATTGAGCCTTACCATCGTGAACATAGAGCTAAAGCCTATCGACATATAAGAACCAAGCCCATAAGCGAACTTTCTACAGAAGTAACAAAAGGTCTCCACCGTCTAGGGCTTAGATTGCAACAGCTTCAGAAACCCCACACAGCTCACCAAGAACAAGGAAAGTACAAGAGGGGTCCTTCAAACAAGCCCAGTGAGTTACCAAGATCAGAAGGTCATTACAAAGACTCTAGGCGACAAGATTCTCCGAGGAGGCGTGAAAAGGTGCTGACGGCAGATTCTTCGGATTACACAGAACATCGGGCGAACGGAAATTATATCAAAACCCCCAAAAGATCACCAGAACGAAGATTTGACGGACAAAATAAGGAAGTGGGCTTGGCAACCTCTAAAAATGAGTGAAACGAAACAACTACACTAAAACCATGGAAGTGGATTAACGACACCTTTAACTGCAACCAGAAGAGATAGCAGCGAGCTCAGTGTTCCTCAGATACTAGTAGGCAGGTTGAGAATCCAACGGCCCAAACTAAAAAGAGCGTCCTGTTAATGGCATCATAGAACACAAGAGGCTACCGCCACCTAACCCGACCAAGTGACGTCAACTTGGGCACATTCAAACTAATTTGTCTACAAGAAACCTGGCTAATGGATAAACCGTCCTTGGTCGGCTACGCAATCGAAGTTTCGCCAGCATTCAAGTCAATTTTAGGTAGACCATCAGCAGGGCTACTTACTGCAATCCGTTTGGGCTCAGGGATCTCCCCGAAGGAGAAAATCAGAGAAGCCTACAGTATGCTGGTCATCTTAGCTACATGGTGCCACCAAGACCGAGATCAAGATTCTTGGGTTAATTCAGAATTAGCTATAATCAACTTGTATTGGAACCCTGACAGAAAGACTACTAAAGAATTTTGCAACTCAGTAGCACAACGCGATTGACAAAATCACCGTCGACCGTGACGTGGCTAACATTATAATATGTGGAGACCTTAATGCAAAATGTGAGGTGACGTCTGCAGGAGGCCCAGTGCCAGCGATTTGCCAGCCGGTCGATGAAAGAGGCCTAGCATGGTCTAACTTAATGAAGTCGAGGAAATTCCACAACGCAACGACACTTCAAGACCCAGTCAATTTAATCCCCACTTGGGAAAGGTTGGGCTCGTCCACCACTTTGGACTACATCTTCATTACTGAAGACCTGATCCCCTACTTTACTTCCATCAAGGTCATGAAAACCACCAAAAGTGACCATAACCTTCTATGTATGTCGTGGGACGGAATGTCGCAGGAAAAGATAAGCTATTCACCTGCGATTGAATCAAACAAACAACAAAACCGACTACGTATGAACTTCGGAAATATTAGAACTTTCAGGGCCAAATTATGTAGGAATCAAGAACTTCTGAGTAGAGGCACATCAGCGAAGAGACCGGAGTACGTGTCTTTACTGTCTCCCCACAAGGTGAGCTTCACTGGAAAGAAACAAAATCAGTGAAAACATAACCACACATATGACATCACGGTGGTTGTGAAGCGGCGAGAAGTGAGAAAGCGAAAAAACCTCGCACTAAGAAATAAAACTGAAGCGTGGACCACCTACCACAGTGGAGAAAAAAAATACAAATCATGGCTTAAACACCATCGGTGGGTCTTGTACCAAAATGACGGAGAAGCCATGTTAAACACCTGGGCCTCAAGGAACATAAGAGGCTTCTGGACCTCACTCAAAAGTACCAACGGCCAGAAGGCCCATTCGCTTTCAAATGCTGTCACTGAACAAAATTGGATCACGCACTTCACCGAACTGTACCGTCTTCCACCCACCTCGGAAACAAAGATGCTAGCCACGAATGATGAGCCTTGGATCCTACTTGCAAGTGTGACAGACATTACCAGAGCAATTGCTAAGCTAAAATCATCAAGGGCACCTGGTCCGGATGGCCTGACCAATCTAGACCTAAAAAGGCATCCGGACGAATGGGCAACCGCAATTAGCGAACTCTTTCACTACTGCCACAAGGTGAAACAAATCCCTAAAACCTGGACTGAAGCAGTCCTGGTCCCGATTTTCAAAAAAAGGAAAAGAGATAGCCCGGCTAACTACAGACCAATAGTGTTGCTTGACATCGTTGGTAAGATCTTCGCATCTCTTATCCTACTACATTTTAAAGAATGGGTAAAAAAATCTCCTGCAGTAGATACTTTTCAAACTGGCGCAGGTACAGCAATCAACCTCCTCATTCTTAACATCATCAAAGCCAAAGTAAAAGGAGGAGCGCCCAAGGTATACATGGCACTGGTAGATTTGTCGCAGGCTTTTGACATGGTTGACCGTAACAAACTATGGTTAAAGTTAAAAACTTGGGCCTGTTCGGACCCCATCCTCGAACCAATAATGGCACTACATACAGCACCCTCATTGAGGGTTCGATTAAGCCAACAAGGCATTCTTTCAGAACCGATCTACACGGAGCGAGGAGTCAAACAGGGCTGTTCATTGGCATCAGCCCTATTTATAGCTTTCATCAGAGACTTTCAGGACTCATAAAAAATGAAATGATTCGATCTTTCCCTCCGAAGGTGGGTGGAGTCAAAGTCTCAAGACTGTGGTATGCTGATGACCTGATCCTTATGGATCAGACCATGATAGGTCTTCAAAGGCAGCTAACCAACTTATCTGCATACATGGTAAACAACAATTTAAAAATCAACAAAAACAAAACAGAAATTCTCCTCTTCTCCAAACCTCTAAAGGAAAATCAAAAAAGCCCAGCTTGGTTCCTGGAAAAGACAAAAATCGAAGTTGTAAAAGATTACAAGTATCTGGGTGTTTTGATTGACAACACGCTGAACAAGAACTCCCTGCAGAAGTCCTTATGGGACAAGATAAGAAATCTGACGGTGCAAACTCGTGCTGTGGACAAAAAATGTGGGAAATTCTCCTGGATCCCAGCGCTCCAATTCTACGAGTCAAAAGTAGTGCCAGTAGTGCCAGCTCTAACCTACGGAATGGCGGCCAACCTAAATCTGCCTACAGACATCTGGACGCAGTTGGAAGGATTTCTGTGGAAGTCGGTGTTGGGCCTGCCCAAAGCAGCTCCAATGGCGGCAATCCGGCGCGACTTGGGCCTGCCATCTTTAGCGTCAGTGGTGGTCCAAAGTGCTTTCCAACTGTACAGAAAAACCCTGTTAACCAGCTCGCTTCCTACCTTCAAGGTAGTGGCGACGGAGATCAGTAAACGAACCTGCAAACCATTAATCTCATGGGTGACTAAACTGCAAGCTAAATTAGAAGAAGTAGCCTGTAACGAGGAGACCTTAATAACAAATCCAGGACGAGTAAAGAAGAAAGTAGACCAACAAGACTGGATTAACACGAAATGTCGTACACATCCTTAAAGCACCTACCACCGAGCCATAACAGGCTAAAGGAGCCTCTGAGATATGGTGTGAAATTCCCAGAAAAGTAACTAAGAAAAACCTTCATGGGAGCCCGGTTAAACCTCCTCCTAACAAGGGAAATTGTGGCCATTCAAGCACAATCCCCCTCATCAGACTGTCGTCTCTGGGGATCCATCAATCAAACTGAAACACTACGTCACCTTCTTATGTCCTGCCCAGCATTAGCACCCCAGAGACAAGCGTACTTGGCACCACTTACTTCACATTCGTCAGTTTTAGACGAAGAATCTTGATGGTTCAGATTGATTGCAGGTGATCTGCCAGATGGTTCAGGATGGCAGCGAAATTTCTGGTGGTAGCTCTGAAAAGGGCTAATTCGACAGACACTATTTTGCCCCCTGCTAATAGACCCCACAAATCTCCTCGCCCAAAAGTGGAGTCCTAAGTAGCGAAAAAATGACATAAAACTCGAGAATGTAGAACTTCTTTTAAGCATTGTAAAAACCTAAAGGGTTAAACACAATTAAAAAAAAAATTTTTAAAAATAAAGTGTTGTATACCATTTTGGGTCTAGTGGTCTTTTGTGCCGCCTGTTCAGCTATATGACAATACAAATTCTATTTATCAATATTATTTGCAAAATAACCACTTTGAAACAACCTCACAAATCTGTTTGAAAACAAGTGTCTTTGACTATGCAGATGATCACAGAAATTACCACTGCTAAATACATATGAATAAGGCATTGATCTAAATGATTTATAAAACCTTTATCTAAACATATCGATCAACCTTCAACTGTTTCGTATATTAGACATACCTACAATATTCTTCTGGAGTTGTACTGCTTCTGTAAGCTCAGGAATTTGCAGAGGTTCTATTTCTGCTTGCAGCACTTCCATACTGGAGAAATTATATGGCAGTAATATCTCTCCAGAATTAAGGAAATTTGCTTGAAAAACGACAAGGAAATTATAAAATTGTTATACATTTATCTTTTTGATCATTCATTATTCCAAAAAACATGCCATCTTGTACCATACACCTGTAAAACCTATGTCAGCATGTATGTAAATGGACCATTTACACATATTTGCAACACTGGCACCCTTTGTAGCCCCTTTTACAAAGTATAACCGAATCTTGGCCCTCATTCCAACCCAGGCGTTAAGGGTTTAACGGCGCCCTCGGCGCCGTTAACCCTTAACGCCTGATTTCCACCTTAACGCCTGCTTTTGGCAGGCGTTAAGTACCACGGCGCTAAGTGTCCTTGGCGTAATTACGGCACCGTAATTTACGGTGCCGTAATTAGCGCCTTCCCCACTCCCATTATGCCCTATGGGGCAAAAATGGGAATGGGGAAGGGTAAATGGGGATTGGGGATTTACCGCCCCACTCACCTTGGAATGGGGCGGTAAATCCGCCATCCACCATGGTGTAAATGTAGTTTACACCATGGTGCTAAAGTAGGGAACTTGCCACCTGGGTTGGAATGAGGGCCCTTCAATTAATACAAATAAAAAGGCATGTGTACATTAGAAATCTCTTTGACACTGTAGTAACCTCTCACATAAGTTATTGTCATCATATTCAGGCATTAGGTAACCTTGGAAGGACAACTGGGAAAGGAGCAGGGGTCCCTTGCCACAACTGCTAGTGTGCCCATCCAGCAGCGGTAGGTAGTATCAAGATTTCTTTAGATGTATCAGTAGTCCCCACCTACGTCACATAACTGTCATGGAATGCCCTAATTTCAAGTATGATCCGCCATGACTCCATTTGCAAAGCGACCATATAGCAGTGACTCACCAGGTAAATGAGAATTAACCAGAGAACCATCTCATAGGAGAACAGAGCCTTGGCTCACAGTAACAGCAGTCTGACCTGCGCACCCCATGGTGTTCATTAGATCAGTTAATACGTTCTGCATATTAGTTAAACTGGTAAGCTTGACACTGGCATAACATACAAAAACAACTAATTAAGTTAGCTGTGAATCAGAATCAGCATAAACACAAGGACATTGGCAGGGGCGTTGCTAGGGGGGGGCTAAGGGGGCTATAGCCCCTGATCTTTTGGTTGTAGCCCCTGATAGAATCTCATTAGCTACAGCCAAAAGACTAGCTAGCCCCCAACCCCAACCGTTCCGACATCAGCTTAGCCCCGGGTCTTTTCCAGACCTAGCAACTCCCCTGGACATTGGTCAGTTCGGATCAACAGATTTGTTTTGATAGCACCAAACAATAACAATATTCACAAACAGGACAACACAACAGATATGGAATCAAAGTGCATGATAAACACAGGTTCACACCATCAATCTATTCATGCTTGATAGATGATTAATTCCAGCTCTAAATTAACAGTTCACAATACTAAACAAACTATCAAACCTTACTGCATGCAACCTGTGTTTGGGTTAACAGAGAGAGCAGGTAAATGGTATCCATGTGGTCTTTGAATCTGTCTCATATCTGTACACTCTCCCACCGTTCAGTTGCGCAGTTACCAAATGATTAAATGACTAGGGCCTCATCACAAGTCTGGCGATAACCCTTAAAAGTGGCTGTAATTAAATTAGCACTGGCAATACCGCTCCGTCGGACCACGAGCCGGCACTAATAGCGCAGACTGTAAAATCTACTGGCACTATTAAAGCCGGTGCTATTGCAGCCGGCGCTATTACAGCCAGCATTATTACAGCCGGCCACACGAGGCACAAACACAGCCACATCACAAGTCCATGTCTGGTGGGATTAGTGCCGAAAACCGGGGCTAACACTCCCAAAAACACAGCACAGTTATCTCCAGCTTGCAGCTGGAGGTAAATGAATACAGGTGCCTGAAATCAAGCCACAGGTGATCACAATCCAGCCCAAAGTGCTACATAAGGCACACATCTACCCCAAATACTGCTCCCAACTCCATGCTGCCACTAGCCAATGTGAGCTGGGACAGGCAGCTGCTCATGCTGCACCTGTACGTAGCGAGGAAGGACAACCAGCCCAGGGCACAGGGAGTACAGGGGGTGGGTGGGGAGGAGAAGGAGAGCCCAAGCAAGGTGTGCACCGATCGCCAGGGTTAGGCCATCACCCTGGACCTTCACTGGCTAGTTGGTCACCCTGTACCACCTCAACAGGGAGACCATAATAAAGCTGCCCACCGCGATACAGAACGACAGGATCAACATCCGGACAGCTGTGCCCCCACTGCTGCAGCTATTGTCCTTCCTACAATTCCTTGGAACTGGCACTATCCAGCACTCTGTGGTCATGATGCAGGGCATGGCACAGCCCACATTCTGCGCAGTGTTGAGCCAGGTGCTTGAAGCCCTCCTGCGGCAAGTGCAACGCCACATCCTACTGCCTACCACCCCAGGTGCAGGTGTGGGTGTGGTTGAGGTGGATGGGACGGAGCCTGTCCCCAGGTTTTGCAGGCGTTGCACCTCTGTGCTCTGCCGGATGGCCTATGCCAGTGCAGAGACACCTTCTGTCATTTGCCTGACTCGTTGGGCGTACAGTGTCAGGGCGGACGTGTTTGCTGTTGTTTCGGCCCTGTTCCATGTCATGGCACACACAACCCTGCGGGTAGCCCCCTGGATGCTGTCCCTAATGGCCTGCAGGTGTGCGGAGTGTGTGTGGCCAATCTCCTCCATCTTCAGCTGTCTGTGCTCCATCTCCTCGAGCCTCCGCAACAGTATGTTGCAGCTTGGAGTGTGCTTTGTGGGTAAGAGTCTCTGCACTGGCCCAGGGCTGAATTCAGGGGCGCCATATGAGGGAGTATCAACGTCTGGCTCTGGTGTCCGTGCACGCTGGTGGCATGGAGGACTCCCTGTGGACTGTTGATCCTGGTGGCATGGAGGGCTCTCGGGGAGCGTTGGCCCTGGCGGCATGGAGGGCTCTCCAGGGAGTGTGGCCCTTCGGCGGGTGGTGACAATGGGCTGCTGTCCTCCTGTGGTGCCTGAAACACCACGTCAGCAGGTGTGGCTGGCCTCAGTGTCTGTGCCTCCTGTGTGTGTGCAGTGTGCCCTGCACTGCTAATGGTGGCCTGTGGTGTGGGTGTTGCCCTGCCCCTGCTCTGCTGCGGTGTAACGTGCCAGGATATCTGCCTTGGAGTGGCCTGCAGAGGCTTTTGCAGGGTGGTAGTGGCGGCAGACCTTCAGGGCCTGGAAGCGCTGCTCTCTGATGGGCCTGCAACCTCCTCTGATGATGATGATGATGATGACTCTGGCGATGCATGTGTGCCTGTAAGGGACATAGGAAATATTGTCAGGTATGATTCCCCCACGTGTGTTGGCATGCAAGGCACAATTGCTATGGTACGGGGTGTGACCCCACAGATATGGGCATGGTTGGTCATGGCGGGATGCATGTGGGCCCAGCATCATGGGGTTGCTTGTAGCGATGGGTGTGTGACCCATGACCCGTTGGTCTTTGGCCTATTTGTGGGTATCCATGCAGGGGCAGCTTACATCTTACATGCATGCTTGTGGTCCTTCATAGCCCCACGTCCCCTCCCCGGGTGGCCCTCATATGGCGGGTGTGGGAGGACGGCTTAGTACATGGCAGTGTCATGGCTCTATAGGGTGCGCCAGTAGAGGTGTGGTGCGCATAGCATTTGTTTGATGCACTTGCCTGCCCTTCCCGCAGCTGTGACGCTCAGGGGTGCTGTTGGTGCCCTGCCACCTGACTGTTTTTGAGGGTGGCCAATGTGCCATCCCCGTCACTATGCCCTGTTGGCATGCCCTGCTTCAGGGTCTGCTGACTTGTGTCGCTGTCCAGTGGGGCATGTTATGCTGGGCTGTCATTTGTGCATGCATTTGTGTTTGGGGGGTTCACCCACCTCCTGCCTCCTGACTGCTGGCACCCGCCTCTGCACTGCCGATTCCCTCTATCCCTTCGAGGTGCAGCACTGTGCTGCATTTCTCCTCCCAGGCGGTGAGGACCAGTGGCTCAACAGTGCCTCCTTCAGTCGCCAGGGACTCCCGGCGGTGTTGGGACCCTCAGGTTGTTCCACCGCTTACGGCAGTCCTCACCATCAGGGGGTAAACTGGAAACTGCTGTCACCTTCTGGCAGATGGAATTCCAGATGGCTGTCCTGTGATGTACTGCCTAGTCATCTTCGTTTGGCGAGTGCAGTAAAGTTCCTCACAGTGGGCAATCACCTCATCTGTGAGGACCACCAACTCCCCCTCCCTAAATTTCGGTTTGTGCAAGCGATGTTCAGCCACCTTGCCTCTTATCCTCTCCTGGGACATTTTTACTTCGTACCAGGACAGCAGGAAGTGGAGATATTTAATGGATTGTGTTTTACAAAATGCCCACCGTGATGCTTCCCGTTCCCGGAATTGACACATTTTCCGCCGGCGCTAATAGCACTGGGATCGGCGGCAGTAGCGCTATTAGTGCCGCTTTCTCTGCAGAAGTCCTTATTTCTGCGCAGTTACCGCCTAATAATGTTTCTGCCAGAGTAGGGGGCGCATTCACGGCAGGTTGTGATGTGGTTCTAATTCCACTGCACGACCTAGCGGTAATGCTATTTCCGCTCAGCGGTAATTGCACCGCATTACCGCCAGACTTGTGAGGAGGCCGTAGGTCAGTAATCTGACTTTGTCACAAGGGGATAAGGACCCTACTCAGCCTTAGATGGGAGACCTACGAGGGTGGAAGCGAGACGCTGTCTTGCCCCAGTGAGGGACAGTTGCAGTTGAGAAGGACCCATTTCCTGCATCCCCCTGCCCAAAGTACGTGCCTTTGCATGTGCAGTACCAAGTTGCATCACCACACGCCCTGAAGAAAGTTCTCTGACAAGTTTTCACCCTCTTTTTTACAGCCACCAGTGAAGCAGCAACAACACAGGGAGACCACCTGCAGGGCAGCAACCCATCAGCACCCCATGCAATCGGCTGCAGTGTTATGAGCCACAGAGGCAACTGTGAGCGGTCTGAAATGAGAGGCAGACACAAAGTGGTTGTGTTTTCAATATCAGACATCTTTATCAAAATAAAAGGGTTGGATAAGGGCCTCTCTGTCCTTATCCTAGAGAGAGTTTTCCTACCTAGGAAAATAAAACTAAAGATCAGTCTGTGTCTCGTAGTCAAAATTATATACACTGTCCTTGTGTCCAAACATACTAATCAGACCCTCACACTAGAAACGAACAAACAAAGGTGTAAGGGAAGTGTCTCTGATGTAGGTTTGGTAAAATGTGTTAAAAAACAAGTAGACAAATCCAACAAAGACAATCCTTGGATCCAGAGGGTGATTCCCTTCACCTGGATGTCTCAGGTAGGATGGCAAAAGTGTCTCTTTCAAACAATAACTCCTCAAAGATGGCAAAAGTGTCTCTTTCAAGCAACCACTTCTTAAGGATGGCAAAAGTATCTCTTTTAAGTAAACACTTCTTAAGGATGGTAAAAGTGTCTCTTTCAAGCAACCACTTCTTAAGGATGGCAAAAGTGTCTATTTCAAACAACCACTTCTTAAGGGTGGCAAAAGTGTCTTTTTCAAACAACCAATTATTTGGTTCCTTATACCTGATTCAGGATGTTTCTGCACAGACAATATGTCCCACACCATTCAACCCTTTCTAGGTTTCTTGGCACTGAGTTCACAAACTAAAGGGGTCTTATTCACAGATGTTTCATCTAGGGTTCTCTTATAAACCTCTTTGATATTTTAGCAGACTTCTATGTATTTGTCCATCAGGAATCCTCATGTGGGCTCTTTAGTTCTCTGCTTATGTCCTTCTACCAAATATTTTAGTTTTAAAGGGAAAAAGGGTGTTTGTTCAATTTCACAGCTTCCAGATGCCTGTTTTCACTTGCCTGTTTTCTTATTGTCTTTGATTTACTTGTTTTGCCATGTGTTCTGCAAAAGTAAGTAAGTAAATGTATCTCTATTACTACAGTGGACCTCCTGGTATACTCCCCTGCCAGGAATCATTTAGTAGGCTTATCAGAACCCATGGTATACTCTCCTGCCAGGTATCTTCCCACAGTGTCGTATTCCTCTGTGTTTCAAACGGAGTTCCTGGTGTACTCCCCTGCCAGGAATCCCTTTCTGGGGTTTGCAGATCACCTGGCAGGCTTGTCTGCCAGGTATCTTCTCCCCAAATGGTCACTGCCTGGTGTGTTTCATTCACCAGGGATACTTTTAATCCACTTCTTGCAGTATAGCACAGTTGTATTCCTTCACTGTCTATACTTTCTTGGCTTGATGTACTACTTGTTACTACTTTCCCCACATTGATATCTCATATATGTAGACTTGTTCAAGTTCTGTCTTTTAACTTCTCAAGTAGTATTCATCTGCTTTTGGTAACACTTGCTACAACTTCCCCATATTGATATCTCATAGATGGAGGCTTGTTCAAGTTCTATCTTTTAACTCCTTCATTAGTATTCATTTGTTTGTGGCAATACTTGCTCCAGCTTTCCCCGTATTGACATCTCATACATGAGGACTTGGACAAATTCTGTCTTTATATTTTAATTGGTCAGTATTCAAAATATGTTCTTTGTGGCTCACATGCTTATTGGTACACCATGGGGTCCCCAACATCTCACCGGTGACTAGTAGCATTCCCGTCCCATGGCACATTGCTGCACTGAAGCTTTCACTCTGGAATGGCGTTTCCTGCTCTGCAGACCTTTCCTCAGCTCTCCTTCCAGTTATGTGTTCACCCACCCGTAAACCTGCTGCTTCTGGACACAACCGTGCTCCCGGTAGCTTTGCTGGGGTTGCCGGCTCCCCAGTGGTTCTTCCATGGTGCCTGCTATGTCCTCTGCGGCCTCACATCGTGCCAGTATTGCTGAGGAGTGGCAGTCTAAAATGTCTGCCTTCTCCAGCACGTTCCGTTCCCGTGCTGCTGCCTTCTGCCCTGGTTCTGCTTTCTTCTTCTCTTCTGCTTCTCTCTTTTTCCTCAATGCGGACACCATTTTTAAAATTCATAAAGCTCAAAATTCATAGAAGCCAACATACCAAAAATCCTGCACAGAGGCTCCCAAAACACCCAATCAAAGGAGTCAAAAGATGGAGACCCATCATGTTTAAAACCTTAAGCTGTCAATAAACTCTACAAATTGTTGGAAGCATGAGGCAGAATGAGCTGGAAAAAGAATAAATCAGCATCTCTCAGGACTGCTCCGAAAAGAGATGGATCCAAAGAAATGGCTTATTTGCCCTGCATCTGAGTCAAAAGAAACAAAACATTCAATGTGGTCTCGTCGACCCAGCATACCAATCAGTGTCAAACCAGTAATGTGTTGTGATCATATATTTCTCTACGAGTATCTATCCAGATTAAACACACACGATGTGGGTTTGGGCCCATGAAGATTACTAAATACTTGCAGGAAACTAGCTACTGTAGGTTTCAAGATTGTTCACAAAGGCACTTGCTTGTTCATGGCTCACAATAATGTAGCAATAAGCCACGAGACGGCGGGCCAATACCGCCCCAGGTAATGCCCCCAGGGCCGTAGTTACAAGCCCTGGGGGCATTACCGCGGGCGGTATTGGCCTGCCGTCAAGGGGCTGATAGCCATTAGTACCCCGGCCCGTTAGACCGGGGTACTAATTGCTTTTTTTTCTGTTCCGAAACACATAGTCCGTTTTCCCTTTCCATCTTGGCCATCGTGAGCGGACGCGCTGGGAACACTCTGTTCCCAGCGCGCCCGCTTCTGAGAAAAGAAGAAAAAAGAAGGTGAGTGGGGTTGGGAGGGAGGGGAGAGGATAGTTTGCAGGGGAGGGGGGTGGAGGAAAAAAAATGTACCTGAGTCCCCAGCGGGGGACGAAGGCAGCCTCCAGCCATGGGGAGGCTCGGAGCGGGGATGGCCCCGTTTCGAGCCTCTTCATTGGCTAAGGGGCCGCCACACCCTCCCACCCCCTGCCGGGAACCAAAGGCACGTACAGCGTGCAAGGGATTCCCGGCTGGGTAATGCCCCGGCGAGGGCCAATCGGAATGCAAGTTGCATTCTGGTTGACCCTCGCCGGGTATTAATTTTCTATGTACTAGGTTTATAATGGTTTCCATTGGTTTTTAATAGTTCACTATTGTCACATGAAACAATACTCTTACAGCCATGCTGCGAGTTAATACCAGGCTAAAACGAGCACACATGCAGCACAACCTCAGAATCTCTGGATGCTTTAATATGATAATACTATTATTTTGTTCTCTGAGAACTCGACCAAAGTTTTCTGGTTGGGAATATTCCCTACAAATTCACCACTGTAGCAGGCATAAAACCCTCCATAATTGTATTGTCAATAATATAGCTATCCCTATCACAGAGTCCTCATGTCTAAAAGCAGAGCACAGCGTATTTGTAGGTCTTTTTATTCCCTTGGGTGGGTCTGTGCTACATGCCGAAAACTTACCTGGAGATCCGCCAGACAACTTATACCTAAAACCACCGAGGTGAGCACTCAGAATTGCCGCGCGTTTTCAGTTGTGGCAGACCCACAGCACAGTGATCAGTAAGAGGGAAGCCTGGTACCCCTTCCTGATATTGTGAGACTTGTGAAAGGGGTCAAATCTCAGGAGTGTCTGTGTGTGCAAAGGTTTAAATGTAGTCATCTTTTTGTTGTCGACAAATTCTTTGAATTTCCTCTCAGACATTGGATTAAACACTTTCTCCCAATGGTGTAACCTGGACAACTGATATGGTTTAAAGTGCATCACAAAGTGCACTATTGAGTCAAAAATGTAACAGCTCCAAATATTATAAACACAAAGCATTTGGTTTAGATTATGCAAATGCTCAGTCACTGGTACCGCAGCATCTAAACACTGTACTCAAAGGTATAAACGTGAGGGAGGGAAAAAATTATCCAAATACAATTTAGGCCTGAGTAGAAAAATGCACAGCTTCTCGAGGACTGGCAATTGGGGCCGGGCATATGTGTGAGAAAGGATCCCATGTAAAGGTATTGTTGTGCATTCCTAATTGCATGGGTTCTTTTAAAGTCTAAAATGGTGCTCCTCATCATGCTCCAGTTCAATTCTCACCCTGGTGAAGACATGCCACAATTATGTAGGAAAGGAGACATGACGTAGGAGTACTAACATCTTATGAAAAAAGATGAATACCCTACTCTGAAATGAGTTCGCAGAAAAAAAAAATTGAAACACCCAGTCCTTAACAAAGTTTAGATACACACCGTTAAAAAAACAGGACTCTTGGAACATTGCATTTCTTTAAGAAGGAGAAACCCCCTTTCTTCTTCACTGGGTTGCTTCCCAGCTAGGATTGCACTTCATACATCCCATACATACATATTGAACCCATAGACCTGTGGCCCTTTAAGACGAGGTAGCGATACTTAGAGATGGATGGGGATGCAGAATTTACTCAAACATCAATAATCAAACCGACTCAGGAAGTTGGCAAAACTTAGTACTGTTTTATTTGCTATTATCTAAAACAGGGAGTTACAACAGACATCAACGGACGTTCGCTCGATTTCTCTCAACGCATTTGATAAAAACACAACTTTTATAGTAAATACTCATCATATGTGACATCACACTACGTGGCAAACTACTAAAACCTATTTGAGGATGTGATAGGCTTACAGGGAACATCCGAGTAAAAGTTCCATACTAACGGGGGTAGTGATTGGTTCTCTAACATCAGTTGGACAACTAAGCCCTCCTCTAGTGCAAGTCATTTTCATCGTCACAAAATACACGATGATCCATTGATTACGCAAACTATAGGGCTCTTTGATACATGGCTCTCTACAATTGGTTGCCCCCCTTGTACCCTTCTGGAATATTCCACACGCCAGCAGCATACCCCAGGTGCTTTTGGGGGGTTAGGCTGGTCATACCTCCCCACCCAATTAGCCCAACATCTATCATCACTCTTGCAGTCTGCCAGTCAATTAAAGCATTGAACCTGGCCTTGCAGAAGCTCTCTGTGCCTGGGAATAAAAGGGAGTATCTTCTTGGTTTCGGTGTAGCTCGACCCAATGCCTATTTTGATCTGAACATGTGACTGGAGACCGCATTTTCGAGCTATTTGCTGCATTTAATACTTTTAAATGATGAACTCTTGATGCCTTCAGTGTTTTTCTATTACACATCAAACAGAAGTTTGTCGCTTTCTCACGTTCATGTAACGAGTGGATGGACAACCAGGCTCATGGTAGCCTCGACGTCTTGGTGCTGGGCCAGCCAAGCCTTTCTTGAATTTTTCCTTCGCCATTAGCGGTTTTCCAACTGCGCCACACTGAAAACCCTTTCCAATCACAGGGTTTCAAGCCTTTCTAAAGTGCATCGTGGAACATCCAGGTTCTTTACATTCCTATCTATATACATTGGCGCATCGCTGCAAACTATTCACTACGTAGCCAGCCTCAAGATCACTTTGTCTACTTGCGTTACTGCATCTGTACAAGTGTAAACTGATTTTGCATTTTCTTCAGCATTTCTGTAGCATGATCATCTTCATCTTGAGCCCGAAATGTTGCTCATTTTCGTCACCTCCTCTTCAGATCGTATAGAATGTCTATGTTCTTTTGCCTCATGTATCTTTTCTGGGTGAGTCAGTTCTGCTCCGCATGATGTCACCAGACTTCTTTTTCTCTCATTTTCACACTTCATCCGGGACTTTGTAAAAAAGACGATCATATCTTCGTGAATGCATACAGGGTTTTCTCAGTGGATACCTTGTTTCAAGAATTCTTTGCAGTACAGGCATCCTCACTGGTACTGCATGTGTCGCAAGTTCTGGCTCCCAACATATAGGCAGCATGGGGGCGGAGCTTTTGGTGTGGGTACTTGACTCCTCCTCTACACTCCCCTCTCTGGGCGATTCATCGACCACTCTCTCATCAGTTTTCACATCAAGACATACTCGTCTGAAGAAGTGCTTCTTTGGGACCCATATCTTTATGACTCCTTTCAGGCATCCTGCTGATTTCACATGCTCATCAACACTCCAGGTCATAAGCATGCACTGTCCATTGGAAATGCAGTAGATCCATCTTCCCACATACTTCTTGTGGTTTTTCGGGTACAGGAACTTTGTTGCCTCAGGTGCATGAATGCTGGCCTTGACGTCGTCTCTGATTTCTTCATCTGTCGGCTCTTTAGGTTCAAATCCTGATTCGACATCAATCACAATATCATTCCTACTGCTTTCTTTGCAGTCCCCTTGCATTGCATTGTGTGATTATTAGCCTGATCACAAAATCCAAACATGATCATCACCAACAGGATTCCAAGTAACTTGAAAATGTTTGCCATCCATTGTGGAACTCATGAGAAGATTGATGCAAACCAACTGTCATCAGCAATGTCTTCCACTTCGTCTTCCATCTTGACGTATTGCTATGTCAGCATTGTTATGGCCTCTGTCAAGGTGCCATTCTCGTCGTCATGAGAAGGTATGAATGTGCAACATGATTCTCTGATTTTGGCACAAACACCTCCACCCAGAGCTGTAATCATGTCCAGGACATATCTTTTCTGAAGAGTCATCAGTCTTATGGCTCTCAGCTCCTCCTTGATAGGATTGAATCCCTTTATAGTGGTGTTGATCGTCTGCAGAAACTCCCATCTGGTTATTTGTAACCATTTGGCATTCAACATCACCTGGATCCTAGGCATAAAGATTGTTGTAAATACTGCTGAGGTCTGACTGATCAATCGGTGTTCATATGGAATGGCATCAAAAGGTTCTATCGATTTAGCTGAGAAATAGTTCTCCCTCTTCATTCGATTCAAGAGCTCAGCAGATCTCTTCTTTCTCAGGTGAGCATCTGCTTTTGGAAACTCGCCAATGTTCAAGTCACTTTTAGGAATCCCCAACGATGGGACATGAACGATCACTATAGAACATAGTCCTCCCCAATCTATGGGCAGCTTCAGGTAATCTCTGGATCCACAGGCCCAATAGTGATCCATTATCACTACTGTCCCGTCCTTCATTCCTGGTACATCAAAGATTTGTCCGCACTGTTGATTATCTCCAACTTTTATTGTAGCATTGTTTCTGAAACATAGCTGTGCACTAGCCAGAGGAACTATCTGCAATGGGCCTCCTTTGTCTTCGACCCATGTCAGAGGTTTTGCAAGCCTCGGCCATAGATGTTTGCATCCATTTTCCACTTGTTCAATAACTGGTTTGAGATGACCAGTTACTGCCACAGCTCTGCATATGACTACACCTTCCTCCCATCCGTCTGGAGAAAGCACTGTTCCCCAGATCTGCATCTGGCTTTTTTCTTTGCATCTTCAAATTTCTTCTTCATTCTTCCCGTCACAATTGAGTCTTCTGTTAACTTCCATCTAATTCCTGCTCCCTTCATGCCAGGCTGTTCATATCTTATCACATGATTTCTGGTGTGTGCTCTCGCTCTTGTCTTTATATCTTGAACATAATCATCTTCATCTGGTGCTGTCCATTCTGTCACCCATATCAAGGATGCCGTTCGGTCCTGAAACTGACCTCTTGTATGGGAGAGTGCAAGGTGAGTAAGGCAATGAGCCGTTTGAACATCTATTTCGATAGCTATGAATATCTTAGACTTTCCCATAGCATAAGGCAGCAGTGCACATACATAGCAATCCTCCTCAGAAGTACTCTTTCCCACCTCTTTCATGTGCTGATATCACATGTTGTTCCCCAAATGTGCTGTACTGTCCAAATAATTATTTAATTCATAATCATCCTCCCTTGCACTTCTCTTAGGCCTTTTGCTTTGTTTCTCTCTAAGAACCTGGATCTGGCGCTCAGAAAGGTTATCTAAAAGATTCCTTCCCACAAAAGGATTTCTAGGGACACCTGTCACAGAACCAGGTGCCTCTACATGAGCTACTGGAGTAGGGACAATCACATAAGGCTTTGGCCTTCTCACAATGTCTCGTTCTGCCAAGGTGACTGGAGTGGGAAAAATCAAAGGGATTACTGCTTTCTTGGGACCAATGAAATACACAGTGTGGATTTGCAAAATCAGAAAAACTGTGATAAATGTAGAACAGGCACACATTTTGCACCAATACATGAGGCTCCATCATCGATGCCTCTCCACACGTCATTGACTCTGCTCACTTTTTGGACCTGCAATACGCTCTGTGGACCACACGTTTGCCTGAGATTACTTTTAAGGAAGGAAAAACTCTTTTTATTCAGGCAACCTTTTCAGATAGTTGCTCCGGTAGTTGTCGAATTTGCTTTATGATCTCCAGGAGTAACTGGCTGATTGCTGGACAATTTATAGGATCTCGCATAAACACAAAAGTGTTCGTATTTCTCCAAACAAGATAAGGACGAACTTGAAGCAAATAGTAAAAGATCATAACAAGTAGTTTGTGGGCATCGTCGTTAGATAGGACCATCTGTGCATCCGGAAAGATGTTCAGGCAATAGTCTTATCTGTTCTATAATTGCTGCCAATAAACGTCTAATTGTCAGGCCATTCTTAGGATCCTGGCTAAAAGTATGTATGTCAGTGCTCCTCCCAACAAGAACAGGGTAAGCTCTGAGTATAAATATGAAGACAGCAAGATGTAATCTGTGTATATCAACATCGGATAACACCATAGGCACCTCCAAAGAGAAACGAGTCAGGGAACTGCTCCCTTTTCCAGTCATTGAACAAAAAGTCCAAATCTGACATTTTTTGTTTACTTCCGCACTCCACAGTCCAATGTGAGCAAACTCCTATGGCTCAAGAACAGTAACTTTCTCCCTCCTTGCTTGGCAGCTACAAAGAGTGTTTCAGGGGAGCCACAGTCCAAATGTACACTTTTATCTGTCTACTGGACAGTCTCTGCATCCTTCTTTCTCATCATCGATCGAGTCTGCACGTGCTGAATGTCTTCTCCTTGACTTGCTTTCGAATGCGTTGGGGGTTCGTCGGCCTCTCCAGCGTAGACTTTCACATCTCCTTGGTGTATCCAAGCTCGTCTATCTAGGACTTTGACAGCTGACAGAGTAATATCCTCCACAATGAAAGGGCCACGGAAATGGGGCTTGTGCCACTTTCTTGTGAAATTCCTGATTAATACCTTATCTCCAGCAAATAGTTTTGGTAAACATAGTTCTTTAACTCCGGTTGCTGTATGGTCTTCATCTGTGTTCTGAGACTGACACCCCATTTGCTTGATTTGATCTGAAATGACAGAGATACTAGCCGTCATACAAGTTAAGTATGCACGTAGCTCATCTCCTAAAAATTTGGCAGTTGTCTGGGTATCACTTCTAGTCCTCGATGGAGGAGTCAGAGGAGTTCTCATTCGCCTCCCTGTAACTAATTTGTGGGGTGTGAGGTGGTGGTCAGCGCCGGGCTGATTTTTCAATGCATATAATGCAAGGGGCAGGCAATGCAGCCACCCCCTTTTTCAGGGTCAGTTTCAACTTAGCTATTCTCTCTTTGAGTAGATCGTTGAGTCTCTCAAATATTCAGTTCGCTTGCGGGTGATAAGCAGAAGAAAACTATGCTAAGCAGTAAGCTAATTTGCTGAAATACCTCATTCACAAAATGGGGGTCTTTATCTGATCTCAACACCTCACATACTCCCCATCTAGGAAATACTTCTCAGACTAAAAACTTCACAGCGCAAGTGGCGTCAGGATGTGTGTATGGACCAGCCTCGATCCGCCTTGAGAAAGGGCACACTACCACTATCGTGTACCTGTATCCATTACAGACCTGCAGCATATCAACATAATCGATATGTAAATGCTGAAAAGGACCATCTGGTCAAGGAATTACTACTCTAACTGTTCGCAGCATGTTCCCAGCAGTAAACCTTTGACATACGATGCAATTTACTACATAAAAAGCAACTTGTTCTAACAGGTTCAGTATGAACCAGTCCTCCACAATGGTTTCTGCAAGGCTCTCCCTGGTGAGATGCACAGGGTAGTGTAGCTGTTCTAATGCCACCCTTAATAAGGCTACAGACATCACCAGTTTACCAGTGCTGTCTTGACACCACAGTGCTTCGGAAGGGGATAAAGAACACCCACTCCGTGTCCACAGGTCTTTCTCTTCCTGTGGAGCTCCACCTTGAACTTCCATTAACTGTGCTTGTGATAAGTGATTAAAGCTTTTTTTCACAACCATCATCACAACCATTTTCTCTTTCACATCAGGTGCATCAAAACTCATTAAATCAGGTGAATATGCAACCCTTTTTGCCTATTCGTCTGCGGCTTGGTTTCCGTGTGAAATCAAGTCTGTTCTCTTAGTGTGCGCTGCACACTTAACTATGGCGATGGCTACAAGGAGTTATAATAAGCCTGTCCAATAATGCAGCGTGTTGCACTGGAGTGCCGTCAGCTCGGAGGTAGCCCCTCCTTTTCCAACATGCTAATCCTGCATCCACGGTTGATGTCACATAGGCAGAGTCATTGTACACTGTTACTTCCTGGTCTGCATGATTCTCGAGCGCGTCAATAAGCATCACCAATTCTGCAGCCTGTGCTGAGAAATGAGACAGTAGTCTCGTACTTGCTACCACTTCAGATTCCCCATTGGCTCTGTGTTTTACCACAGCTGAGACTGAATGCCTTTCTCCATCAATTTGATCAATCTTCGATCTTCGAAGAACCATCAATAAAGGGAATCTCCCCAGCTGCTAGAGCATTTTCCTTCACTCTCGCGATTTCGTCATAGAATTCTTCATAATTTGAGCAATCGTGCACTTGTTCATCCTCTAGGGATAGAGCTAATGATGTATTGAGAAGAGAGATGGAGAAATATTTAGAGCATACGATAATCCAGCAAGTAAAAGATGCAAAGAAATTAGAAGGTTGTCATGCTAGTATGAGACAGAAACCAAGAGAGGGATAAAACACAAAGGGAAAGAAAGGAGGCAGTATCCCCCTTTGTGTTTTAATTAAATATAGCTAACATGTTGGAATTTAAATATAACAAGGCTGGCTAGTTATTAAAACAAGCCTTTTTCAGTTGCTTTTTTCAGTAGAAACCCATGTTGGCTCCAAAACTAAAGAAAAGGAATCAAGGAACAGGACCAAGCATTATCCAGTTCCTAGGAAACCGGTTGACACGAAGAAATTGTACAAACAATAGTTAGTCCATTGTACCCCTGATCAATTTCCTGAATACTGTAGATTGAAGACTGTGTGAGGAATGAAACATGTTGGGTGTTGAGCTGTATGAAGAAATAATGGATGAAAGAGCGTTTTTCACACATTCTGAATGGTTTGTTGGGACTATTCTGTGTCTTAACTGATAGGGTGGAGGAACAGTCAATTAGATCTGATGAATTTAGCTTGAAACATTGATATGAGAAACAGATTGTGTAGACTGACTGCAATATTGATTGCGCTGATGTTTTAATTGAGCTATGCAGAGAATTCTGAAGAAAAAGAGTTATTATATTCGCTGTTAAAACATATTTGCAGATTATAAATGTGCTAACTTTTGTACTTTTTTAAAAGGCATAAAGAAATATATTTCTTTTGAATTAAGTAATCAGGCTTATTTGTTGAAAACGCTACTGATTACAAGGTCATTGTGAATCTGTATACATGTAGCTAAAGAAAAACTGGTAAGAGGGATGAGCCAATGGGGTTCCATCCTAAAAAACAAGGGACACTCTTAACATAGTGTACGATAGCTTGTTCATCCTCTGCGAGTGGTTCAGCTACAGACGTGGCAGGATTCACCATCTTAAACCTAACTATTTGAATCACTGTATTTGATATAACCACCTCATAAGCAGAAGCTCTTTGAGATGTAAGTGTACCCTTAGGTTTCTCCAAAACAGCAAACAAAGCATGCTCAACAAATAACGTCACGGAAAACCCCATAACTATGCTGGCAGACTTCTCAAAGGCGAACACGGGTGCTGCCAAAGATTGTTCACAAGGGAAGTGACCCCTCATAACTGGGTCCAGAATCCCACTGTAATATGCCAAGGGTTTGTACACCAATGTAGTTCTCTGTGTGAGTACTGCTGTCACAACTGTTCAATTCGTGTGCGAGAATAAAACGTACTCCTCAGAATAATTGGAATCCCTAAAACTGGAGCTGTGCAACCCGTCCCCCCTCTTCGTCCTTGGGTATCTGTGGCCTGAACAGAAATTCATCAGGTATTCTCATAATCTTGCCCACTAAACGGGGTAACCACGTTAACAAAATGCTTACCCCATAGTGAAAAACTTTGGGCTCTGACGGCGTTCCCCGCAGAGCTATTTGCCCAGTAAATGCCATGATAAATTCGCCCACATTTAAATAATGTATTCCTGGCGTTGAACACACTATGCCTTCATCAGTGAAGGAGATCGTCATATTTAACTTTGTCATTAGATCTCTGTCCAGTATATTAACTGGTGTCTGCCTTGACCACAACAACGGGACAGACATATCACATTCTCCTATAGAGACTGGCATTTTCTCAGTAAAGGGAACTCTGCTTGTAGCTCCAGAGAACCCTTGAGCATTCATGGCATTACCCGATAACAAATATTTTCCCTCTCGTATAGATGAGTGAGTTGTCTCTGTGTCTACTAAAAAAGAAAAGGATTTGCCTCCTATGGTAATGTCAACCCTCGGTTCCTCTTGAGAATTGGGCCTCACTGATAGTACTGAACACCTCAAGTCACCCTGTGAGCTGTCGTATTGTGGGTACATACATATTCCTGTACCTGTAAAAGGATTCCCTACCGCAACAGTGACACCCCCTATTCTAGGAGTCAATAGCTGTCCTGTGTTTGCGCTCTGCTGTATTTGCATGGGTGCGTGCTGCGACTGCCCTTGCGGCGGATTCAATGGTGCTTGCTGTGGTTGCAAAGCCTATTGCGCTTGCGGTGCTTGTGGCTGATACACTGTCTGATCTTGGGTGAACCCGTCCCTACTTTGTGGGCTATATGCAGGAGGATAAACTGTGCCCCCTCTTGAGAACTGCCCATTTTGTACATACCCTTGGCTCCCACATGTTTGCACAATGTGTCCTGTCATTCCACATGTCCAACACACAGGAGGGAATTTCCTAACTTGCCCAGCCTGCATGCCTTCATTATCATTTTGCATATTCTGAAAACCACCTTGGTTATTCTGAAAATGTCCCTGATTATTCTGAAAGCCTCCTCTTCTGCGGAAGCCTCCTCTGCCTCTCGGCATAAATCGGTTCCCTCCTTGAACTGACTGCCATTGGTTATTCACCTGCAGCATATCTGTTGCCTGCTGTGATCTAGACCCTTCTCCACTAGTCAGCATTGCCCCTTCTATAGCATATTTTGACAGCTTCTTCTGTACTTAATTAGCTTCCTCAATCTTCCTAGCATCCTCTCTCTTTCGATTTTTCTCCTGCAACAATCGGCAATGGTGTGCAAAAGTCAGCTGTATGTCTGCCCATGGCTTTGCCTCCATACCCACCAGCTTCTTGAGCTGTCTCTGTACCTGGTCTCGCAATCCCTGACATAGAATATGATAGAATACAGGTATCGATTTTCCCCACGGCTCCCGCGTTTCCAAAGACCACTGCTCTTGAAAAATCTGAATGTAAGCAAGCGGATCTTCACCTTCCTACATCTTACGTTCCATAATTGCGCCCGTATCTGACGTATCAGGATATTGTACTCTAAGCGCTTTCCAGACCGCCGCTCTGCAATTATTAAACGATGCTCCATCATGTGCTCTGTTCTGTGCTGTGACACTTGCGTATCCTGCTCTCATCCAAATGTTGTCAGCCCTTTCCCCAAGAATAGCTGCTAGAAGGCCCATAAGGTCCCCTATAGCTAAAGCTATAGCTGTCGCTGTTCAGGTCACTCTGGCCACGCTATAGGTTCTGGCGTCCTTTCTTTAGGCAGCTCCAGATCGGACCACCTCATTTCCTTGTGTGTCTGAAAACATCCCTCGGGACCACACGCACCACCACCCTCCTCGCCACGGAAGGTTTCCCTTTCTTTGTCTGACATATCGTGTCCCCAACTAGTATGGCTGTCCTCCTTCTCATCTCTGTTTAGAGTTAGCCTGTCCAAAGGCAAGGCTCCATGCTCGAGGCTGAACAGGCCTGCCTCCTTGCCGCATGACAGGGCACTTTCCCTTTATTTCTTGATTCACCTTTTGCCCTCATCTCTTGATAAGCCTTTTCAATTCTGTCTCTGATATTTCCTATCTCAAAATTCTCCACTAGATTTCCTCTAGAGGGTCCTGGCATAGGTTCTTGTGATGGGAGTAACTCCTCTATGTCCTCCCATAATACTACTGGAGTCGGTTCCATTAATCCTCTTTCAATGCGATCAATGTTTTGTGTCCTGTGCCTTCTCTTTCGTTCCATTTCCTGATCAAACTCTCTTCATTTCTTTGCTTCCTCCCTAACCCTTTCATCTTCCTGTCTTTTCGCTTCTCTTCTCTCATTTGCCCTACTCACCTCGTCATCTCTGCTTCTTTGCATTCTTTTATCTATTAATTTCTGTTCTTCCTCTTCTTCTCTAGCCTGTCTCGTTCTTCGATTGTTCTCTGCTTATTGTCATATTTTCGTTGTTCTTCTGCTCTTTCCTCCTTTCTTAACTGTTCTTCCTGATACATTTGGTCTCGCCTTAGTCTACTCTTTCTTTTAGACTCATCTTCTTTCAATTGTTTCTCTCATTCCCTGTCTTTTTTATCTTGCTCGTCTTGATCTTCTCCTTGCTGTACTTCCTAGATGCTCTTCCCTTCAAGTTTGAGCAATATCTGACCACCCATCCATTCGTTCTGTATGAGCGCTATCTCGTCAGCTCTGTCATTTTCTCCTTTCCATCTCTTAATTTTGTGTCCTATATCTAGAGTCACATTCAATCGCTCACTTTTCTCTTTGTCCCATAGGACTTTAGAAATCACGTCCCTTTCTAGAGTTTTCTCTGGGTTCTCATCACTGCTATACGCAGGCGGCTCATGTATCGGATTACTGTATCCTGTTGCTGGTTTAAGCTTTCTTAATGGATATAATCCTATGTCTTTCGCACTATCGTCATTTACATCAGGTGCGGTAGGGGGAGCAGAAGGCTCAACACCCCCTCTTTACATTGGTTAAGCATCCATTCTTCAGGAAGCGGGTCTTTCCGTTCCTCCTGGTACATTTTCCAAGCTCTAGGCTAGCTTACTTTATTTCTAGCTTGTTTCCCCTCAGCGCAGCTTGCAGGTATGTGGTCATGTGTTGCAAAACTGCTTTCGACAGTGATCCCCCTTGTGGCCATGGCATGATCATTCTTTTTTTTAACAACTTTTATTTATTCAGCAGGTTCAAATATCGATTACAACAGTTGTAATCACTGCTGTATTTAGCTTACATAACATACCATTTAGTGTTCAACCATTGTTAAATTTCACAATGGTTTGTTTGTTCCTACGGTTTTACCATTTTCTCCCCAACAAATGTCCCGTACCCCAACAGTTTCCATCACCCCTTATCCCCAAATTGAGTGGTTTCAATGTCCTTTCCCTGAATGGAGGTTTCAGTTTGGTCCTTGTGGGCAGGCCCTTGATTGTTTTCAGGGTTTTAGCAAACAGGAACGTTCCTAAGAAGCATTGGTTTGTGGAGGCAAGTTTCTCTGTCCTTTACGAACTCTGGAAGGGGTTCCATACTGCCAAGAATCTCAGGTATTTACCAGCTTTAAGTTGAAAACCCGGGGTGAAGTCAGCATTATATGCTAGTGGGTAATGGGGACCCAAACCCCTTCGGATTTTTTTTCTTCTCTAATGCTTTGTCCCAACTACCTAGGGACAATCTAGTGGTTTCCAGTAATTGACCCCCTCTTTCTCGGTCCCCAGTGTTAAGGGCTCAGAGTGCTTTCAGAGGGATAGTGATGGCGCTTGCTCTATCTCATTCCACCCGCTTAGTATGTCTTGTCCCGCCCATTTCAACATTGGTGCTACGTGTGCGACCAGTATGTACCTTCCTATATCAGGAACCCCAAACCCCAGAGGAGGGTTGGGCGCATTAAGATTTTTTTTTGTAGTCTTGGTTTTTTACCTTGCCATATGAAAGTGAATATCGCTGTCTGTAGTTCTTTGGTCATACGGGGCGGTATATCTATGGGTATTGAGCTCACCATGTAAAGCATGCAGGGGAGGAGGGTCATCTTAACCGCTGCAATTCTTGCAAACCAGGACAATTCTTACGTTTCCCATCTGCGCATATCATCTCGTAGTTGCTTCCAAAGGGGTTTAATATTTGCCCCATACAGCTTCCCGAGGTCTCTTGTTAAGTTTATCCCCAAGTATTCTAAGGTCTCTTTTTCCCAGATTAGGGGATGTGTTTTTCCCCAGTTCCGCGATCACCTTGCCCTCCTCCATAATGTTTAGTGGTTTTGATTTGCCGTAATTTATAGTGAACCCTGATGTTCTGGCGAACTCTTGTAATTTTATCATTATTCGGGGTAGTGTGTTTTGGGTATCTTTCATAAATAGCATAATATCGTCCACATACAATGCGATCTTATGTGTTGCTTTCCCACCTGTCACCCCTCTCACTTCCGGGTGTAGTCTAATCTGTACCGGAAAGGGCTCCATTGCCATTGCGAAAATCAGAGGGGAGAGGGGGCAGCCCTGACGTGTGCCTCTCCTTATTTATATCTGTTCCGAGCATTGTCCCTTTATCAGGAAGTTCGTAGAGGGAATTCAAAAGTTTGCTAGCACCATCCTAGTGAAAACAGGCCCACACCCAAACCCCTACAACACCAGCTTCAAGTATTCCCAGTCTAGACTATCGACGGCCCGTCTGGCGTCTAGTGCGGCTACTGAGAATCGCTGCCCCGTTCTGGTTCCCAGGTTAATAATGTCAATGGCCCGTCTCATATTGTCTTGTGTGTGCCGCCCAGTGATAAACCCAGCTTGGTCTGCATGTATGATTTCTGGGAGGACCTTCCCTAGTCTGGCTGCCAACACCTTAGCATATATCTTGGCATCAGTGTTTAAGAGTGCTATGGGGCTGTGACTGGCACAGTCAGTGGCGTCTTTCCCAGGTTTCAAAATTAATATCGTCGTGGGTTTCCCCATATCTGCTGTGACCGAACATTTCTACCTGATGACGTTGAAGAGCCGTGTGAGGGGTACCAGCAATTGTGTGCAAAATATTTTATAGTACCTGTTTCCTAACCCGTCGGGGCCCGGAGTTTTATTCGCTGGCAATGCTGAAATTGCATCACTGATCTCTTGGGCAGTTATCAAGCCCCCTAGTGTGTTCCTATCAACCTTTGTGATCTGGGAGAGTGGTGTCGCTGTCATGTAGGATCTCTGACCTTCGGGCGCCAGGGTTTCTCGTTTTAACAGTTCTTTATGGAACTGCACCATTATTTCTCTCTTCCCTTTTACCTCCGTACATGTTTCCCCCTGACCATTTTTAAGCTGAATTATGTAATTGCATGATCTTTGCTTCTTTATTTTGGCTGCTAGGAATTTGTTTGCTTTCCCTCCATGTACGTAATATGATTGTTTTATGTTGAGTAGTGTTTGCGCTACCCGATCTGCTGTGTGGGCTTCCAGTTGGGCTCTAATTTTCCTTAGGGTTCGTAGTGACTTTTGTGTTTGTCTGTTTTTTTGCTGTCTTTCGGCCTCGTTCAATTCCTTTTCGAGTTTTTGTATGGTGAGGGCTCTCTCTCTAGTATATGCAGCCACTTGTGAAATGAATTCTCCTCTTACTACCGCTTTCCACGCGTCCCACACTGTCCTCCAGTCTGTCTCCCCGTTATCATTTTCTTTAAAGTAGTTATTTATTGCTCCCTCCATGTGTGCTCTGAGTGCGAAGTCCATTAATATCATCTTGTTTAATCTCCAACACGACTGCCTACCCCTTCCTCTCCGCCCACCTCAATGCATACCACCATAGGTGCGTGGTCCGAGAGGTATTTCACCCCTATTTCAACTGTTGTCACATGTGAGATCAGAGACGCTGATATCAAAACCATGTCGATCCTAGAGTAGGCTTTGTGTACTGCCGAGTAATGCGTGTATTCCCTGTTTTCTTCCTTGAAGAACCTCCATGTCTCGATTACCCCCAGGTCTTGAAAGAATTTGCCCAATGCCTACCTGTTTCTCTTATCTGCTGCTGTTGCTGGGAGTGTTTTGTCTAGTGTTGGGTCCATCACACAGTTAAAGCCTATCACCACCTGCCCTTCGCACCAGCCTCCCAGCTTCCGCAGTATCCCAGCTATGTGATTCTCATTGGGGACATACAGTGCGATTATTGTGTAGGTTTGCCCCTTAATTGTGCCCTGGATCCCCAGATATCTACCTTCTGAGACTCTAAGCAGGCTTTGTTTCTTAAATCTCGAATGAGCAATATGGCACGCCTTTCGTCTTTTTCCCAATGCAGGTCTAACATTGATGGGGGAAAGCTTTATGGACCATCCTCTTTTAGTCCCTGGGGAGGAGGTGTATTTCTTGCAAGATCCCTATTGATAACCGCATCGCTACCAATGTCACCAAAATTGAGAGGCGTTTCATTGGTGAGTTCAACCCCTGTGCATACAGGGTTACTATTGTGACTTCAGCCATTTGGTATGGTCAAGGATACATATTGCCCTCGTGTCTGCCCGCCTTCCTTCTTAGTTTCCTCATCTCCAAAAGTCTGCAGCCCCTATTCTTTTCTGGACTCAAAACCAACCCTTAACTCTCCCTCCTTTCTTTTACCCACCCCCCCTACCCTTTCCACCTTGATCCCCTCCCCCCTCCATCTCCCCAACTATTCCTTTTCCCTTTGTCCTATTGTGGCCGGGGTTCAGCAGAATCCCCCCTGGCTTCAGCCAGGATGTTGGGCCAAGGTCCCTCCCAGTGTTCCTTTGCGCCAGGATATTTTCATACCCTGAATTGGATTCCAAGTTGTGCAGCCCTCCTACCTCCGCCCGGGCTCTCAGTTTTGCATCTCTGGGCCTTCCCTCTTCCTCCAGATTGCTTGAGTAGTCTAATTTCCAAGTGCTTTGTCTTGTATTCCGCGTCCATCATGGTCACTCAGTTTTTGTGGGGACCGGTCAGTTTCGATTATCTTCCATTCCTCCTCTTCCTCTCGGTTGTTCATTCCCATGGTCTTTCTGAGTTCTTTGCTGTGCTGCAGGCTGTGCTCCATCTGGTTCTTATCCTCGTGCATGTGTAGTGTAACAGCGCCAGACCCTCTTTGCATGTGCTGATTCGGCGCAGTTTGCCTTCCCAGTCGAAGGTCAGCCCGAAAGGAAATGCCCATTTATAGGATATGTGTTTTGCTATTAGAGCCTTCGTGACCGGCTGCATTTGCCTTCTTTTGTGAAGTGTTGAGAGCACCAAGTCTTGGTAAAGTTGAATACGACTTCCTTTGATTGTCAGATCCTTGTGCAACCTAGCGGCTCTCAAGATGTCTTCCTTTTGGATATATGATGACAAGGCTATTAACATGTCACTGGGTCTCGCCCGTGGTTCCTTCCTCTTGGGGCCTACTCAATGTATTCTACCAATCCGGTTTTCTTCTGGTTGATTGCCATTTAGCAGGTTGCTAAAGCATTGCTGCATGGTATCCTTCAGGTCGTTGTCCATTACTGACTCCGCCAGTCCTTTCACCCTGATGTTGGATCTGCAGGATCTGTTTTCTTGGTCCTCGGCCTGTATTTCCAGATTGTTCATTGCTCTGGCCACCTGTTCCAGCAGGATTCTACACTGTTTTGCTTCTCCCGCCATGCTGGAGAGGCCGTTCCCGACCACGTCCACTCTTTACCCTATTTCATGCATCTCCTTTCTGACCTCTTGGTAGGACTGACTTCAGCTCCTCCTTCATTTGCTCCAGTGGTCCTGGAATGTGTTTGTCATCCTGGTTTCCATGCCTTTTAGACAGTTCAGCAGTTCATCTTTATCTGTTGCCATCTCTGTGGGTGTATTAGTGATGTCTGACTCCTCAGTTCCTTGAAGTGGGAAGATTGTCGGTGCTTGCTCCGGTTGTCTCTGCCTCCAGCACCTCTCCAGTTGCCCCTCCTGGCGTTTCGTTGTCTCTTTAGCTTTCGATGGGGAACTTCTGGACTTTACCCCTGGCATCAGGGGTAATCTGTGCTGCGCCCAAGGGTGCTATCTTTCGATGGGTTTCATGCAGGATCGGTGGCCTGTGGAGAGCTGTGTGGTCAGTTAGTCACTGGTCTCCCCTTCTGATCGGCTGATTATCCAACCATTGTGCCTGGTATAATCTTTGTCTCTCCCGTCTCTCTCCTGAGCTTGTTCACCCGCTGTTTACCTGCTGATTTTACTCTTGTCTGTGTTGTTGGGGTTATTCCAGTTCTGCAGTCCTTGCTGCCCACGTCCCACTTCAGTTCACTGTGATCCTGCTGCTGCTGTCTTTCTGTGGATAGGTCTTGGATACCGCGTCCCACTTTACAGGTCACTTCCCCAATCAGTGTCTAGGAGCTGCCGTGGCATCGAGTCTGTTTGGGGGAGGAGTAGCACCTGTTGGGGCCTATTGTGGTTACTCAGAATCTGATTTGTGTCTCCCCTTTTATTATATTTCAAATGCCTTGCTTGCTTTTGTAGTGCTTGCACTGTGTTTTTGTCCAGGAGGGATCTGCTGCTTTCACCGATTTGGGGAGCTTCTTCTTAGTGTCTTCCTTGCGTGGTGCAGGCTTACCCTGCTGGTTTAATTGCAGACCGTTGTTTTCCAAGCGTCTGGGGCCTTTCTCAGCTCTACGGTTCGGTCCTCTCCCTTTGCTGATAGGGCCCAGCGGCCTACAGGCCCGTCCAGATCTGACGTTCTTGCTATCTGCCCACCTACGGGTGATCGGCAGTTGAGAGTAGTGAAGGAGCACTTTAATTTACACTTCCCTCGGGTTTATGTGGTCAGAGGATCCCACCCCCCACAGGCTGGGGTCTCACTGCCCAGCCATCCAGTTCTTTCTCTGGGGAATACCCTGATTGGGAAGGACTGTAGTAGGTTTATGGCTGTCCGCCTACTTCCCGGTCCCGTTCCGTTGTGTATAGGCCCTCTCGGGGGCCCGGTGTGTCCGTCTGCTGTCTCGCTTCAACTGCTTGAACTTGCGATACGTATACTCCTTGTTGGTCTTTGTTGGGGCTGTGTTCTAATGGGGGGCCAAGCTTGTGGACACGTTACCTCAGCTGTATTGTATATGCGGTGCGTACTCTCCTTGTCTGGAAGGTTGCGTCTTTCTCATCGCTCCAGCTTAGGTCCCCCCCTCTCACCACCGTTCCTGCCGGGTATTTCAGTTGTGCAGGTTTCGTTCCGCTTTTATTTCTGGCATACTCAAGGCCAGTATCTACTTCCCGCTAGCGACTTATCCCTTTTCCCAGCACCAACTCACTATGCTTCGGGTCAGGGGCGGATTGTTGCTTCTGCAGTGATCTGCAGCCCGCTGGAGGAGTCGGCTTTGGCTTGGCCTCCCTGTGGGTCAGTTGTTGCCGTTGGTCTGCTCTTCGGCTGCTGATGGTCCCCTCCTTGCTGATTATTCCATTTTCGCGTGGCTTCAGAGGCACTACTATTCCTTCGTAGGTCGCCCGCCGCAGTCGCTGCTCTGCAGTGCTCTCGGGGAGGTCTATGGCGCCAGTGGCTATCGGAAGCGCCCAAGACGAGCCTTCCATTTTCGCCGGGTCTGCCTTTGGGGATCCTCAGTGTCTATCTGCCGCACCAGCACCACAATCTCATCCGAATTCGGAAGGGGTTCACTTCTGTCAGACGTCTTAGTTTCCACTCGAGTCTCGGAGGCGGGAAGCCGTGTTTTCTGTAGCTTTTGTGCTTGTTAAAACTCCTTTTTCTTTCGCACCCGGACGGAGCTTGGCAGACTATGTCCTCACGGGGCAGCGGCCATCTTGGAATCCAGGCATGAACATTTTATCTGCTGTGCCCTTAACCCATTCTGCACTATCCTGTTTAAGCTTGGGTGCGTGTTTTGGCAGCTGTTTGCACAGGTGCATGCACGGAGTGACATCCTCCATCATGACAAGTCACAATCGACTGTCAATACATACTGTTATTTTACACACAATATACTTTTCAAAAAACAATACAATATGAGCGTGCACCAATCAGCGCCGCTCCAACCCTCTATGTCTCACTTTTCTTCAATCTGCCTATTCAATCAATACTCTCAGCCTTTCTACCACAATCTATGTCTCTGCCAACGCTCCTCGTGGCTACTCTTGCCCCTAAAATTACTCCGATCGGAGTGTGAATTATTTTCTTTAACAGATCTATCTGTTTGTAGCCTATATATCCGCTTGGACTTTAAAACAACTCCTTTTAGATGTCCTGGACGTAGGATTCTGGACTTATTTTAGGGATCACTCCTCATCCATATATCTTTACTTGACGATCTTCGTCATTAACTCAATTACCCCACCGACCGTCCAATACTTTCTCCCCATTATCATTTTCCCCGCTTAATATGCATGCATCGTTTTTTTCCACCGTTCTCAATCTACTCACCATTCGCTTTTCAGCTCCTGACCCTGGTGATCGACTCCTCAACTGGCCACAGGGCAATTCTGTGAAAGAGGGACCCGTCCCACTTGTCTACGTTGTCTTGCAAGATCTTTTCGGACACTATCCACATGAAGCCTTGCGGTCCTCCAGCTAAATGGCAGAGGACATCCGATATTTCCGAGACCCTTAAAAGCCTACTAGGTCTACAGATTTTTAACCATCCTACCTTTGCTACCACGTGAACCCATAGACCTAGGGCCTTTTCAGACGAGGTAGCATATTTAGAGATGGATGGGGATGCAGAATTTACTCAAACATCAATAATCAAACCGACTCAGGAAGTTGGCAAAAAGTAGTACTGTTTTATTTGCAATTATCTAAAACAGGGAGTTACAACAGACATCAACGGATGTTTGCTTGATTTCTCTCAACACATTTAATAAAAAACAATGATGGTAAAAACCTGTCATATTTGATGTCATACTACGTGGCAAACTACTAAAACCTACTTGGGGATGTGATAGGCTTACAGGGAACATCTAAGTATACGTTTCATACTAACGGGAGTAGTGATTGGGTCTCTAACATCAGGTGAACAACTAGCCCTCCTCTAGTGCAAGTCATCTTCATCGTCGCAAAATGCACAACGATCCATTGGTTACACAAACTATAGACCTGGTCATGCCTCCCCACCCAATTAGCCCAAAATCTATCATCACTCTTGCAGTCTGGCAGTCAATTAAGGCTTTGAACTTGGCATTGCAGAAGCTCACTGCATCTGAAAATAAAAGGGTTCTTGGTTTCGGTGTAGCTCGACCCAATGTCTAGTTTGATCTGACCATGTGACTGGTGACAGCATTTTCGAGCTCTTTGATGCATTTAATACTATGAGATTATGAACTATTGACGCCTTCAGGGTTTTCCCATTCCACCTCAAACAGAAGTTTGTTTCTTTCTCACGTTCATGTAACTACTGGATGGACACTTATAAGAAAAAAGGGGGAGAATCCCCAGTGGGCAGTTGTGAGTGGGGACATTTAGACTGAAAACATAATGTTGTGGTCCACGCTGCTGTGAAAGCAATTAATTCAAGTTTGTTTCAATTATTTAAACTGTAGCACGTATCTGAACAGATATCATGCAGAGAAATGTTTCCATTTTCAGTCTGGATGCAATCATATAATCACAAATTTGTGATTGAAATTCTGGTTTATTTAGATGTAACAATTAAGAACACAAAGCAAAAAAAACTTTTAAGCAACATATACAAAAAGATTTTTGTAAGAGAAGAACATGCTGAATCAATAACAAATTCAAAAAAAGGGAAAACAAGTAGTTTTGAATGGGACAAACACCAATAGAATTAATAAGATTTGTAATGCACAACAAAAAGAAAGAAAAGTAAAATTGCTGAGATACACCCTAAAGAGCCAATTTTTCTGATTCATGAATGGCTGTTTTGGTTAAATGCACGTCTGCCTTCGTGTGTAAATCACAATTCAGTTCAAAATGTCGATTAGTTTCATCAGACATCTATGCACGTTTCGGGAACAGAGCCACCTTCTGGGCAAAAGTATCAAAAAAGCCTTCCTCAAGGCAAATTGCAACTGTACCCTAGGGGGAAGCAGACACAAGAAATATAGAATGATTGCATTCAGAATGTTGGGCTGCTTTTTCAATTGCCCATTATTTGACTGTCTGATTACTTAGGGTCCCTTATAGTAATCTTGCACAGTATTTGCTGCGCAAGACAGAATGGGACAGGCCGATGGTGACTTCGTCGGTGCAGCGCATATGTACAGCAGTGACGCTGAGACCAAGTTCATTTGACCTCGTAAATCTGTGGACAGAAGGTATTAACCTAGTGTCAGAATACATTATTGAAGAAATATTATAATTCAAAGTCATCTAAAAAATTATTAGATTCTTGGTTGAAAGAAATCCGAAATGAGTTTGCCCTCAATTGAATATGGTTCAGAAATACGTTTGATGGTAGCATGTCTGATGAGAATTAGTAATGCCCTAAAATAAATAAGGAAGAAAGGAACACTCCGGTACCTTTGGCAATGGAACTATTTGCAACCTTGTTTTTCGCTACCTGCGGCCTGTGGATGCTTTCAACATTGGCCAGGTTTGAAAAGTAAAGACAATTTTATTTTCAAAAAACGATTTTGAGCTGAAGGGATATAGTGTGTTATAATATATTATCAAATGTGTCCGCATACCTGAATCTATTGGTCGGGTATGATTCCAATTGGAGTTGAAGCAGTTAAGCGGAGAGTGCTGGCGTCAAGACAGCGCAGTGTTATATCAGATCTGTTTGGTACATTAAGCCGAGCGGATGCCGGTTACATTTCATGCTTTATATCCATATTACACGGCTACCAAGAAGAATGAAAAACAATGAGCTTATCTGCAGTAGCCCTAACATTAAGTACCTGAATAAGGATTAAACCCGCCATGGTGTACTTTAGGTATATTCTAACCAAAGCACCGTGTTTTGAGACACTCAAAAAGGATAGGTCTCAATTGATGTATTATGTGTGGTTTTTTGTTTACTAAAACAAGTAAAAGGTTGACTTTTCTTGAAGTTTCTACGCAAATGTTGTAAATAAGTATAGGTAAACTTGGAACCTTTCATGTACCCAAAAGTGAGATACAGTTCAATTCTGTATTTTGCACATTATTAGCAATTTGGTGACTAGCACACAGCACTTTATTTGGAAGCACTGGTCACTTTGTTAGTTTTTTACTTACTAAATTTTATGTATATGCTTTGTAACTTTATATGCTTAGTATTAAAATTGATTTTACCAGATTTAGCAATGAAGTCGGGTTGTATTTTCCACGAACTTCTATGTGTCACTGTTCTGAATCGTGTTCTAGTGTGACAATTCCTAACCAGCCAGACAATTGTGTGTCCAAACCTTTATTAGGTACGGGAGCCTCTTTATTCTTTGTTTTCTAATAAGATATGTCAGGTTTGCTCCCTGAAAACCTATAGTATACCTGATTTCCCTCTAGGCGTGTCTAACAGTTAATTAACAGTCATGCCATTCTATTACGTTGCTGATGAAACAGAGATCCTGATTGAATATGATGAAGATCTCAGATCTGGCTACTCTTAGTTAGGGGATTGTGTTATGGCCATTGGCTTGTAGCTAGCACACCACTGTCTCAAAGTTATTGCAGACAAAACAGAGATGTCAGTTGCTGAAGGCAGAGCTGAATTATGGGTCCCTAATCCGTGGCCACTAGACAAGGCCCCACCCTAGCCCCCCTTCCTTCAGTCGAGAGCTTCAGTTTGTTTCATTGCCGATTAGTCACTAATTTCACAAATCAGTGCAATTGAGAGTAACCTTATCTTTATGTTTGCAGTTTCATTTTATAGGTTGGACACCCCAACTCTTTACTAAGACATTTTCAGGTTATTCAAAATGCTTCTGCGCATTTTGCCTTGGGGGCTCAGTCTCATACTTCCACCCCCTTCATGTTGGCCAAACTACACTGGCTTCAGGTCTGACTTAGAATTCAGCTTAATGCACTTTAATCAGTGGAGCTTTCAAGGACATGGAATGCCTTTTTTGATCTCCAGTCTTCACCCATACTCTCCTGCTCGGTCCCTTCATTCTTCCAATATGCCCAAACTCAAAATCCTCTATTCCTGCAAAGTGAGGCAGATATAAGTTTCCCATTTTCTCTGTACTCATAATCATCTGCAATTTCGCTCAAAACCTTTTAATTATATTGCTGACTTTGCCTGAGTTCTGCCTTCAGTTATCTTGGTAGAGCAGTCATAACCTGGGCATGCATTAATGGATTAACCAATCAGACCAAGCCTGAGCCGTGTGTAAAAGTGTTTTATTCCAATTCTAAAGAGGCAGTAGTGCAAAATAAACAAATAACTCAAAAACTTAGACAAACTCCTCTTAGACATGCCCCTTGGCTTACTTCCAAAAGCTGTTCTAAATAACTATGTCCGAAACAAAAAATACAATTGCTCTCTGTGGAAGAATCAGGATGCTTCTCTCATTCCCTGCCCCATGGGAACCAAACACGAGATTTGCTCTCTCTCATTCTGGAGTGCAGCTTTCTCAGTCCCAAAGTACTAATTCTGAAAGAGAGAAAGGTTCATAAGTATTATGAAGTGACTTCCATGAGGCTCCAGGTATGGTTCCAGGTAAGTATGTTTAATACATATCTTCTTAAGTTACAGCTTACATCAATCAGATTGGAGCTGGACCCACTGGTGCCTACCACCCAAGCTACATCTTTCCAACTGGAAGTGCCAAGCTCCAATAGTGACATCACCAATTCATTCAGATAAACTTAGATACAAGAATAAGATTTCGGGGCACCTCCCTGTTATTCACAGTCTCTGCCCTTCTTTTAAAAATGTTTCCAACTTAGGTTTGGTTGTTGGTTGGATAGGACCACCTCCAAGCTCCTGACAGCACCTGTAGATGTCACTGTGTTTTTGTTACTGGTGACAGACACAGTGTCAAATCTGTCAATACTCTGATCACTACCCTCTGACCCACTACTAGCTGCTTCCTCCTCACCTGAATGGCTTGACTCTGTGTCGTAGAAGTCAGGGCTTTGTCTGTAGGCGTAGTCCTTTTCCTCTTTTCATGTTGTTAACCGGCCTCGGAGGGAAGCCACAGTGGCAGCCTAGAAGCTGCAACCCTGGGGGCCCCTCTCTGGAGCCGGCAGGTGTGGGGAAAAAGCTGAGGCTGAAAAAACCCCAGAGGATCACAGAAGCCTTTGAAGAGAACGACGGAAGGATCTAGAGTCGTTCCGATGACCAGAGCAGTTGACGAGTAGAGATGCTTGACTGGGGTGTGACTGTAATCCAGTTTGTGGTCTCTCTTTTCCCAGACACGTCAGAATACCAGAAAGAAATCCAGGAAGTTCTGAGTCAGGAGTATGTCTGCAGACGGAAAGAGGCAGGGCTCCGGGTACTGGATACCGCTGTAGCACAGGTAAGAAAGGGAAAGGGTAGACTCTGGATAAGCAAGGAAAGAAAAAGAAAGAATAGCACAGAAATGCACACACTGCGGATGCCGCGCACTGAGTAGGAACAGAGAACACACTGGAACCGAGACTTCCAAGAACGTAATGCTGATAGAGCACGGTAGCGCATAAACCGGCAGAATGTAGATGAACTATGCGGTTGCAACGCAAGGAATGCTGGGAAAAGAGCGAATAAGTACCAAGCACTCACAATATCAAAAAAGACTAGACCGCCACCACACCACGGACAAAAACGTGATGGAGCAACTAATGGCCGCTCATTCTCCACCGCTTCCAAACACTCCAGGAGGCCAGACGCATGACACACAGAAGGTGCTTCTTATTGGCTTTCTCACAGAGCCAGGTTTCCATAGAGGAGCTTAAGAGAGATGTATCACCTGCTTCTGATGGGGTTCTGGTTTCTGTTCTCTGTGACACCTCACTACCCTTAATCTTGTTATGGCCCTCTTCAAGGTGAAACCACTGGCTCATTTCTTCACCAAATGTGAATTTCCCCTTCGAATATGCGTCTTTATAACATGTTGTAGTGCCTCATGGAAACTCCCCTATATACCAAACATATGAAAATTATTTCACCAGGATAAGATAATTGATGAAGAGCGACAGCTGGAATTTGAGTACAGCTTTCTTTGTGCCCCAGTTTGCAGTTTGACAGCAGGCTACATCTTCTGCCATCCCATACAAACCCATCTTCAGTTTTAAATTAATGTAAAGAGGTGGCAGAGCTAGAGAATTCATTGGTTGAGCCGAGATTTTGCTAAATCAGGGGGTCTGGCTTCGCTCTTAGTGCCAAACATGAGCAGGTACAGCAAAAAAACCATGCCAGGATTCCTGCCTCCTGTAAGGAACTCATGGTGGCAGCAGTAAAGACAGACACCAGTGATCACATTTCAAGGGTGTTTATTAAACTGTATGCATGGGTGAGAAAAACGCCTAAACTAAACTTAAAGCTAAGATGGGAGCAAGCTACGACCATAAAATAATAATAAGGCTGTCCTAGTAGCGTCTTGTCAAATAAAAAGGGACTATACTAAAAAAAAAAACATTTGCCAATCCTTACCACTAAGTTACAAAAAGAGTGTGGGATAATGTTCACCAGAAAAGAAAGAGGTTCTCTCAAAATGATAAATCAGGATGGTACAGCGGGACAAGGCGGGGATCCTGAGCACAGCACACTCCTGGGCCTCTCCAGCATGAGGTTCACAAGTCTATTTCACGATACCAGAACCTTCAAGGGTCAAGTCTCTTTCCTCAATGTCTCTTGCCTTAGAAGGACTGCTGTATCAAAACAACAAACAAACAAAAGTTCCTTTGGTGGTCTTGCACTTTGAGTGATTCCTCTTCGCGCCTAGGACCTCCCTCCACCAGGCTCGGATGCTCTTTGCAAAATGGGCCTCCCTCCATCAGGTTCACAACGGCCTTCTTTAACAGAGTTCATGAATTTCTAACACAGTTCATAATTTGCTCACTTTCATCAGAAAGCGTTGGTTCCCTTCTTCTAGCTTTCTTTCGGCATCCCTCTGTCGGGTTCACACTTGCCTTGTTCCACACTTCACAATCTTATCAGAAAGCAGGGTTCCATTCTCCTAGCTTTCACTCAGCAATGGGTCAGAGACTTTCGATTGTACAAGGGATTTGACATAACCCTTGTAGGACCACTCTGACATCTCACACTGCCCTCTCCTTGGGCCTTCTGGTACTTGCAGTATCAAAACAAAACAAAAAGGGCCAGCGAGAGTCCTTCGAATGAGTACTCCTGCAGTGCCTGAACACTCTTCAGCTGGCCCTTGTCTGGGCTTTTCCCAAAAGTTCAAACACACGCACAAGTTCTTTCTTCTCAAGTTCCTTGCATTCATATAATGTTGCCACTCACAACATTGGGCTCAACACAGTTCGGTTTCCTATCAGCTTCCTCCGGCTTACCGGCTGTGTTGAACCCGTTGGCTTGTCTAGCTTCTGGAGTCAAGGACGGTACCACGGTAGCCAGCATGCCTACCCGCCTGTTTAATAAATGCAGGAGGCCCCTGTGCACCATTGACATCTGTTCCTGCACATGCCAGCTGTGACTCCCGGTCTTATGATTTTCCTTTCGGAGACTTCACAGGCCTGAGTTCAAAAGAGCAAGGGCAGTTCCCCCTTCGGTGTCCCTCCAGGTCTCGCCGCCTTTCTACTCTGTTTGAACTGCCGGTCCAGTATAGCTGTGTCCTTGTGCGTTCGGCCTTGCTCGTAGTGTGCTCCGCCTTTTATCCATGTGGGGAAGGTAAAGGGCCATCAGGTGTGTGTGGCTATTGCCAATTGCCTGACTCTGCCTGACGCATGTGTTGGGACATGTCAGGTAAACAGCTCTGGTGTTAGTCCATTGTCTGTTACAGTGTAACAAAGTGTTTGTGTCGGAAATGTTGTGGGTAGAGCTTCTAAATGTCCTAAAGGGTAGGATGGGGAGAAGGTGTTACAAGGAATGGGGTACTGCATCTCGCCCGTTGGTGTCCTACTTCCACTCCCCGAAGTCCCCTCATCCAGGGGATCCTGCCCCACCTCCAGGAACTGGATCCAATAGCGATGGCCGTCTCCTGGCCACCTGGATGACAGATCTCCGAGGACTAGCGGGTGAGACACCTTCATGTTTCTCACACTCCCCAGCCTCCAGCACAAAACCCACCTAACACCCTGTCTATCACCTCGCCCAGAGAACAGAAGACCCTCACCAGCATGCATTGAATACATGGTTAAAATTATCATTATTTATTTATTTATTTAAGGCAGACCTTCTCTAATGATAGCTAAGGAAACTAAGGAACAGTGATGAAAAGTGATTTGCTCAGGATCGTATAATATAAGGGGTTTGAAAGGAGAGGATTTGAGCCCTGTCTTACTTTCTCCATAGTTTCCAGTTTAGAAAGCAGGGTAGATTTAATCTTCTCTGATTCCATCTTCAATATTAGAACCAACAAAACGGTTTCTTTAAAGTTGCTATTCAAGGGTGGTTCTACATTTTTTTATTGAAATCAATAACTCTCTGGTAATTCACTTCCATGCATTTACTTTAAATTTCTTTTTCTATTTTTTATATTGGGGCGTCCCTGCCATACCCAACTCCCACTAACCCCACCATTATGCACCATACCTGCAAATATACATATTTAAATTAGTTCTCTATAAAATAAATGCATAGAAGAGATTTACCACAAAGTAATTCACTTCCATAAAACAACTGAACACCTAAAGCGCTAAACTAGTGCACTGTTCAATATATCTAGCTATAAATGCACCAAATTATCTACAAGAGGGAAACCTATTAATCATCTGTAACATCTGAGAGTACACAATCTTACATGCTTATGTTATAATTATAATGAAAACTTAATAAATTATAACCTTAGTCTATACAAGTGTGTGCACTTTCAAAACACCAAGTCACCCGATAAAGCAACCTGAAAAATATAGGAGAAGTCTTAATTGGATCATGTTTATCAAACAAATATGCATCACTTCATCAGGTGCAGTGGCATGCAGGTCATGCACAGAATTCAGCAACAGTCCAATCTGCTCTTCTACCTTTCCAGATGGTTACCTCTGTATCATTTACCCTATTTTCCTTACCCATTACCCTTTCAGTGTCCTTCCCTTGCTCCATATTCTTGATGCCACTTCACCTCCTGTCCCTTACATTTAACTTTCAGACCTCTGCTCTGGTTTTGCACCATCCTTTTACCCTTAACTCAATGCACACCCCTTACCTTGCACACTCCCCCTTCACTTACCCACATTGCCCAGTCACCCCCTTCAATTGCCCATCACACCAAGCCCATTAGTTGCCCCTCCCCACATTCCCTTGCCCCGACTCACATGTAGACAGTATACAACCTTGATTTACCAGTCAGCCTCTGCCAGACACAACATGAAGAAGAGGTCGGTGTCTACTTGTTAATTGTGGCTATGGGATCTGCACTTGGACAACGCAGAGAAAATGTCCTTGAGGAGACTTGACTTTCATTGTGCTCCCAAGTTGAATTTTCTTGGAAAGACGACTGCATATTTTAATTAATGGAAGCAGAGATAAATACAAGCGGAATTTGCACATGGATCTGGTGATGGGGATGGAGTAAGAAAGGCAATATATATTTATTTATTTTCAAGAATGGTGGAGTGTGTGTATGTGTGTTTGTGTTTATGTTTCAGTTTTTATGACTGTTGTTATGTGTTTGAGTGTATTTGTGACTGTGTAAAGTATGGTTGGAAGGATGTCTCTGTGTCCGTGTGATTTTGTGTCTATACATATATGAATCGGTTGTTGATTTGCATGTGTGTCTTGTGTGTCACGTAAGAGTGTTCTGGACAAGACAATGACAAATTATCACAGGCTTAGGGGGTCATTCATAGTTGGGTGGTAGTGATAAAATGAACTATATTTTGAAAATGCTGCTGATTTTATCATCCACCCAATTAAGGGTTTGAGCAAATACCATCATCAGTATTCCATGGTAATACCAGCCGTGGAATTTTTGGCAGCCTTGCTGCATAGAATCTGTCTTTTTTCCCCTCCACCTAAGTGTTGGACGTAAAAAAATTCCACAGGCAAAAAATGATTTACAAAAGGCCATGTTAAGGGGTAAAAATGTGGGTGTCTCTGATTGCCCCCACCTATCACCACTGTATCCATGTAATATATAAAACTGTCATATTTGACGCTTGTGTGCATAACAAAATTTTCACTGTTGGTATGAGCCCCTATTGCACATAATCCATGTATACCTTCTCATTGAAGGTGAAAATGGCTAAAGAAAATCTTAAAATACCACTGGTTGAGGTGGTATTTCTGAAATAGTTTTGGGGGTTTTCCAGAAATACCACATTCACTGGTTGTAATCGTTTAATTGGGTGAAATACCACTGATGGAGGTGGTAGCCTTCTCCAGTTGTATTTAATGGAGAAATAATTAACACAACTCTGAGTGACCCCATTAGTTTACTACTTATTAATTCCTGAATATTACACCTTTCTGTGCATGTTGTTCAACTGCACTCAAGGCTGCTATCAAACTCTGTTTGTAGTTAACTCACTAGTATTCAAAAAATTCACCAGAACATTGGGGAAGCATTTCTCCAGAATGAAATCAAGGACAAACTTAATGAGATATGGACCCTTGCTTCCTTAGAGTGGGAGCTGTGAGGAGCTACTGTGGATTGTTACAGGCCAATGGTATATGGTGCACAGTGGTGCCAACATTACCATCCAGGGTCAGAGAATCTATCATTTAGATGTGCACATTGCCAATGGGTGGAATGAACATGCCCCTGCAGCCTAGACTATTCTCCCTCTCACTGACTCACTATGGAGGCCCGCGTGTGGGGGCCAGCCAGTCACATCTACAAAATTGCCCTATTGCCCCTCATCCCATTTTTGCCTCTGCCCCTGCTTCAGGCTTACTGTGCCCACTCATTCCTTCCTGCTCTTGCTAGCTACAATCCTGCAAGCCCTTTGTCACTTTACATGCTTCTCTAAGTCCCACTGGTGCTCCCCTCTTAGAACTGCTGATATATTTCTCCAACTGCCTTCTTATGTCTTTCCCATCCTCCTTCTGGCGTCTCTTTCCTGCCACCTCTTGTTGACTTGGTCCAATCATCTCCTGATTTCTTGTTCTAACCACCTCCTGATATTTCTCTTCATTGCCTCCTTTTGTATTTATCTAACCACGTCTTGATCTGTTATCCCAAATGTCTCCTAATGCTTCCATCTTATTCTCTTCAGTGGTCTTCCTCACCCACCTCCTGATATCCTCTCCGAAACAGCTCTGGATCTTGCTCTTTTATTCCATCTAGTTGTCTTTCTCAAACCTTCTCCTGATGTTTCTCTCTTTCTCCCTCCTACGTTCTTTCTCCAACCACCTCCTGATCTCTTGCCTAAACCAACACCTGATGTTTCTTCTCCGGCTCTGTATTCTTCGGTATGCTGTCTTTCTTCAACATACTCTTCTTTCTCCTCTCTCTCCAAGCTCTTTCTTCAGTCTCCTTCTTAAATTGCCAACTTGATCCAAACTCCTCCCTGCACCTTTTCCTCCAAATGGCCACACCACCCCCTTATGTTTTCTTGTATGCAATGGTGACCACTCCCCTGAGGTCGTTCTTAGTTTTATGGCATTTCATTTTGTTTTCATTATTGCAGCCGTGTGATTCATTGGCTTTTAAATGCTTTAATGTCTCAAGTGCAGCACATAGTTCAATTGCTGATCCGATTGGGGGTAGGATGTTAGGAAAAGACTTACCTCTGTTCTTTGCCTGAGAGCCCTCATGCGTCCCGATTCCTGGCGCCTGTATCCATGATGGTGGTTTCAGCAGTGGTCCAAGTCGGTGGGAGTGGTGTTCCTCTACTTTTAAAACAGTGTTACTGTACCTTAACGTTTATTTATTTTTTTGCAAAGAAACCGCTTCAGAATGTTTTCGTTTTAAAATAAAGGCGTAGAAAGAAGTTGGAAATGGCACTTCCGTGCACTGCACTGAGCATTCCTTTCAACAGCAGGTGTGTTTGTTTGCGTGTTTGGATTGCACATGGGAGGGGCGTGGCAATGGGGTTTGTAAGAAGCAGGGATAGGCCAACAAGGAACATAGCTCAACGACTTCTTTTCGTACACTTTGACCACTGTGTTACAGGGACAGCAACCAGCTTGGAGATGCGTCGTTTGGCACCAGAAACAAGAAACAAGTGTTTCCAACACACAATGCTTAAAAACAGGCGCACAGCAGAAGAACAGCGTCTGATTACTAGATTTGCTTCCCATTTCGTACTGAAAGAATCTCGTGCAGATTCTGCAATCCAATCATCCAACCCTTCCTTCTTCTCCGCTCCAGCTTCCTTGGAGATTTAGACTCTCAGATGGAGTTTTCTCAATTACCTCACCCATATCTGGTTCCGCTTTGTTTTGTGCCAAGTCAGGGTTTCCAACCATCCTAAAAAAACCTGCGACTGCTCCTACATTGTTTGTCTATTGTCGTCCCTTCTGAATAAATCCATGAAAACGTCCTTACGTCCAAGGCCTGGTCTTCACACCCACATAGTAAGTGTTTTGACAGCCACATAGTAAGTGTGCTTTTATATTTGTTCAAGGAGGGGAGGGATGTTTTCTAGAGAAACTGAGATTACAATATCTTGCTTATCATTTAAGATTGGGAGAAGATCTAAACAACCACCATGCCCGTTTTACCTTGTGCTTCCTGCTAAACTGCGGACCAGCAAGGGTGGGTGCATCCCATGTGGTATGCTATTAGATCTGCTCCTGGATAGTACCTCCTCTCTGGTGTATCGCAAATTGCACCCTGCAGTGATCCAGGTTCATATGTACAAATACCAGGTTCTGACATGGGACCATCGCATAAAAGAATCAGTCTTGAATTTCTTCTCTTTTTATCTTGGTGCATGAACCAAAAAAGAGGAACTGGGGTGCACTGTCAGTACTTCAACAATGTAAGCAAATCAATATTCTAATATGTTTCAGGTGCAACTTGGTAGTGTCCTAGGCTCATAGGACACTTTTATGAAACTTAAACAGAAGACCAATGTGTTACACAGGCCCTAAATGCATTCCAATCGGGGCACACACACCCCTACAAAATGTTAAAAAGCAACTATCAAATACAGAAAAAAAGAATCTTTCTGAAAGAATGTAAACACCACTTCACTTGAGTGTAAGTTTGTATTAAGAAATAATAATAATGATGAAATCTCATATGTACACAATACGTGTAATTTCAAAAATTATAATTTGTATCACATGCTCCAAAAGATACAGACTGCACAACATAAATTACAGATTGATGCTTTCAATACCCAACATTGTGGTAATGTGATCACACGGAAATGGGTCACTCATCCTTACTCAGGTAGAAAGATATCTCTAAAACATTACTGTACATATGAGTCAAAGAATGTGGTGTATGGTTTGAAATGCCCCTGAGGTCAATTTTATGTAGGGTTGACCACACACAAGTCAAATGTTTGGTGGTCCAAGCATAAATCTAACATCAGATTACACAATCTTAAATCTCCTGTAGCAACACATTTCATTGAGGCCAGACATAATGTGGCACAGCTATAATGTATCATTTTAGAACAGATAAAAGGCATCAAAGAAAGGAGGGGATTATTTAAAGAACTTACAGTAAAGAGAGATCTTTTGGACTGATGCTTTGAACTCGAAGCTGGCCAGGGGCATGAACATTGAACCTTTCAAGTTTCATCTAGGTTTACTCTCTGGATATCTATCTAGGGTAAGGAGGTCTACTCTCGGGATACTTATCTATGGTAGGGAAGTCGTGTGAACCATGTTGGGTTTAACAAGTGTATACTTGAGAAGAAGGCAGGTTTTACTGGAATCCATAATTGGGCCTTATGATTTTAAAACCTGCAGGTTTATATTAGGTTGTACAAATGTCATATGAACTAGCAAGAGATGACTAGTGAGGTACTTGTAGATTGTACATAGGCATTACTGCGAGGCAATGTTTATTGTAAGGAAGCATTTTAATAAGGCTATTGCCAATGTACAATCATAGACTGTTGTACAATGTCTGACATTGAAATGAGAATATGCAATTCCACTGTGTAAGATCTGCCAAAGGACACCTACACGCAAATTGGATAATTGAAAGTTTGAAGTATTACATAATGGCAATCGAGTTCACGTGATTTTGAGCTGACAACATTTTGAAACTGTAATTGTGATATTGTAGTTTATTGTCACATAGAACGTGAGGGGGTATATTACCAAGATGGGTACTTGATTAAATGACAAAGGTTTGAGTTTGATTAACAAAAAGTTTACTCCATTTCATAATGGTTTTTGTAGTGGTGTCTTCAAGCATTGTTTCCTTAGTATTATTATGACTATCGATGTTACGTTAGGCATCTCAGTACAACGTTATGGTATCACATAACCACAAGATTACAAAGTTACAGGATCTTTAATTACAAAATTGTAACTTTATCATGATGTCCTGTCTCATTGGCAAGTAAAATGTGAGTGGGTAATAATATAGTGAGGGGGACTTATTTTAGTGACAATGAATCTGTTTGTAATTTAGAACATTGTACTTCATTTTAAGCTGACGGCTGTCTTTTCAGTAAGGTTTGCTGGGAATAGTCATGAACATTGTTAGACGAAAGATGAAGGAATAGCTTACATTTGAAAGTGGAGGGGAGAAGGGTGGTATTGCATTAGACATGCAGATATTAATTAATGGATCTACAGTTTGGTACTCCGTGATACTCAGTTGTAAGATTGTGATGTGGTACACGATGACTTGGTAAAGTCAGTTACAACACGGTTAGAACATTAGGGTAGATTGTAAACAGATTTTGTCACTGCAAGTTGCTACCATATTGAAGATAATGGCCCTCATTACGACGGTAATTTACCGATTCCGCCAATGGTAAATGGGGAATTACCACCCCATTCCAAGGTTGGCGGGGCGGTAATTCCCCATTTACCATTGGCCCTTCCCCATTCCCATTTTTGCCCCATAGGGCTCAATGGGACTGGGGAAGGCAGTAATTACGGTACCGCAAATTGCGGTACTGTAATTACCTCAAAGGTCCCTTTGCGGGTCCCTACTTTAACGGCTGGTCCAGACCAGCCGTTAAGGTCGGGAGCCACAAAGGGACCTCGTAATCAGGCGTTAAGGGTTTAACGGCGCCAACACCTTTTACGGCGCCGTTAACCCCTTAACGCCAGGGTTATAATGAGGGCCAATGTGTTCTGCGTTAATTCACGAGTTGTTTTTCCACTCTAAAATGGTGGCCATATTCTGCACACCACTGGGATAGAGTGTTGTTCTGCGGGGCGGTCTTGCAGCTGTGGGCCTCATAAGTAAGGGCGTGGAGCACGGAGCAGGTTGCTGTGCTGTTCTGTGCTCCATGGCCCATGTCAAAGATATTAAAATAAGTGTGTGGTTTGTTTGTGCTAATCAGGTTCATTTTAGATTGAAGGTTATACAATATTATATAGAGAATTATTGTTTTGTTTAAATCTACTTGACAGTCCATGGGGACTTAGCATTGTATGAAGACTCTGGTGCAAGGGCGGGGTAAGTAGGAAACTATGGTTGATGACAGTGTGTAGATGTCTTTGTAATATTGGAATGGTGACTTCATAACATCTCTTTTGGTATTAGGTTCTTTTACTTTTGGAGTTTTGAACTACATTGAGGTTAGCTAAATTGGGAATTTTTTGAAATTCATAACGCTACAGTCATAGGCCCTCATTACGATACTGGCGCTAAACCATGGCGCTATTAGCACCATGGTTGGTGCCGGTATTGTAACGAGTCCGCCATTGTTCAATGGGGAATTACCACCCCATTCCAAGGTTGGTGGGGCGGTAATTCCCCATTGAACATTGGCCCTTCCTCATTCCCATTTTTGCCCCATAGGGCTCAATGGGACGCGCAAATTGCGGTACCGTACTTAGCACCAAGGTCCCTTTGCGGGTCCCTACTTTAACGGCTGGTCTAGACCAGCCGTTCAGGTCGGGTCCTGCAAAGGGACCTCGTAGTAAGGCGCTAATGCGTTAACGGTGCCTTAGCCTTTTACGGCGCCGTTAACCCATTAGCGCCAGTGTCGTAATGAGGCCCATAGTGTTGTATTTACAATCTGAATATTTGATTACTGAACTTGAAAACATTTTTTGTATGCTGGTTGGGAATAACAGCAGTGTTTCGACTGAAGATGGGTAGAATCACCTATCCGAAACGCATTGGGACGTAATGGGAATCATAGTGAAGATCCAAGCGTATGTGAGTTCAGCAGAAGCTGTTAGATAGTTGTTTGAGCCTTCTATGTTAAATGTTAAATGTTAAAGGTATTTGTACCGCGCACCAAAGGAATTGGTCCCCAGGCGCTCTGGCTGATCTGCAAATGATAAGGTGGGAAGGGTTAGTAAGGTGAAGAGGGAGTAGGATAGTGAGAGGAGTGGTGTTCTGTTGGCAGCTTCAGCTCGGTATACACCAGATACTGAGCTTTGGTGCGGGTATTGGATCGGTGTCAGTCCGCGTGTGCTGTTGCTCCGGCTTATGTGTTGTTGCAATGTTGTGAAGTGCGTGCGGCTTGCTGTGCGAGAGATGGTTGTGTGAGTTTTTTGAGTGAGATAAGTATGCAGAGTTTAAGCTTATATTGGTTAGTGGGTTACCTGACCTTTAGCATGCTAACATTCACAGTTCTATCCAAGTGTGGCACCTGTTGACCCTCACAACTCTGTCTGGGTGCGGCGCAGGCCATAGTTTGGGATTCCATCTAGGTGTGGGCATGCCAACATTCACAGTCCCATCCAGATGCAACGCAGGCCAATATTCACAATTCTGTCTAAGTGTGGACATGCTAATATTCACAATTCTGTCTAAGTGTGGACATGCTAACATTTACAATTCTGTCTGAGTGTGGACATGCTAATATTCACAATTCTGTCTGAGTGTGGACATGCTAACTTTCAAAGTCCTATCTAGCTGCAACGCAGGCCAAATTCACAAATCTGTCCAAGTGTGGACATGGTGATATTCGCAATTCTATCTAAGTGTGGACATGCTAACATTGAAAGTCCTATCTAGATGCAACACAGGCCAATATTCACATTTCTGTCCAAGTGTGGACATGCTAAAATTCACAATTCTGTCCAAGTGTGGACATGCTAATATTCACAATTCTATCCGAGTGTGAACATGCTAACATTTACAATTCTGTCTAAGTGTGGACGTGCTAATATTCAAAGTCCTATCTAGGTGCAGCGCAGGTCAATATTCACAATTCTATCCAAGTGTGGACATGCTAACATTTACAATTCTGTCTAAGTGTGGACATGCTAATATTCACAATTCTGTCTAAGTGTGGACATGCTAACATTTACAATTATGTCTTAGTGTGGACATGCTAATATTTAGAGTCCTATCTAGATGCAACACAGGCCCATATTTACAATTCTATCTAAATGTGGCGCGTGTTGGTCTTGACAACTATGTTACTATGTAATGCAAGGCAACTTCTACAATCCTGTCATGAATAAGTTCAGTCTGGTGGTTACAAATCTTTCTGAGTGTACCTAATGAGAGTCTATGGCAGTCTATCTTATTGGCAGGTAAGATAGATTGGCAAGGGTTTTCTGGAGTAGAGTAATTGCTCTACTCCCCACCAATGCCACACTCACAGTTTTTGTTGGTGTCTGTTGGCTGCTGGCTGCTGGCTTCACTGGTGGCTTCCCCTGCGGACACCTGCAGACACATCTTGGAGCCGCCAATGTTGGAGCCGCCCTTTGCCTCGGGGTCTTTCGCCGCAGGGGCTGCCGGCCAGAGGGCTGCCCGGGTCAGGTGCAGGATAAGGAGCGGTAGGCCAATCAGGGCCAGGGGGAGGGAGCAGGACGTGGGACCGGGGAGAGGGAGGTTCAAGCAGCAATCGCGGACCACGAGGCTCGCACTGGGTGAAATTATGAAAATAATTTAAAAGCCGGGAGCTGGGGCACACACAAACGCTTACCTGAGGCCAGTGGTCTAAAATGGCCCAGGAAGCGTGTGCGCTGCGGGTTAAGCCCTGCAACACAACACGAGGGAGAAGCCAATCGGGGCTGGAAGGAGGAAGCAGGAGGTTGGACCGGGGAGAGGGAGGCTCAAGCCGCAATCGCAGACCACGAGGCTCGCACTGGGTGAAATTATGAAAATAATTTAAAAGCCTGGAGCTGGGGCACAAACGAACACTTACCTGAGGACAGTGGTCTAAAATGGCCCAGGAAGCGTGTGCGCTGCGGGTTAAGCCCTGCAACACAACACGAGGGAGAAGCCAATCAGAGCAGGGGGAAGGGAGCAGGAGGTGGGACCGGGGAGAGGGAGGCTCAAGCGGCAATCGCAGACCACGAGGCTCGCACTGGGTGAAATTATGAAAATAATTTAAACGCCTGGAGCTGGGGCACACACGAACGCTTACCTGAGGCCAGTGGTCTAAAATGGCCCAGGAAGCGTGTGCGCTGCGGGTTAAGCCCTGCAACACAACACGAGGGAGAAGTCAATCGGGGCCAGGGGGAGGGAGCAGGAGGTGGGACCGGGGAGAGTAAGGCTCAAGCGGCAATCGCGGACCACGAGGCTCGCACTGGGTGAAATTATGAAAATAATTTAAAAGCCTGGAGCTGGGGCACACACGAACGCTTACCTGAGGCCAGTGGTCTAAAATGGCCCAGGAAGCGTGTGCGCTGCGGGTTAAGCCCTGCAACACAACACGAGGGAGAAGCCAATCGGGGTCAGGGGGAGGGAGCAGGAGGTGGGACCGGGGAGAGGGAGGCTCAAGCGGCAATTGCGGACCACGAGGCTCGCACTGGGTGAAATTATGAAAATAATTTAAAAGCCTGGAGATGGGGCACACACGAACGCTTACCTGAGGCCAGTGGTCAAGTGTGTGTCAGACCGGGGAGCTTAGTATGGTCGATAAAGGGTAGGAAAGATAACCGGCAGGAAGAGTTGGCTTGCTCAAGAGATACCCATCTGTGAGGGGACATCCAAGCCAAAATGTGCGTAACCCGAGCAGCCACATAATACCTGAGAAGGTCCAGAGCCGCCATTCCTCCATTCCGGGCATCACTTAAAACCTCAGCTTTTGGAACTCTAGGCTTTTTGCCCACCCAGATAAATTGTAGGACCCTACGCTACAGCATACGTACTTCAAGGTTGGGTATCTTAACTAGCAAGGCTTGACAAAGATACAAGAATCTGGGTAAAAGATTCATTTTTACTGCAACGATTCGTCCTATCAGTGATATTTCCTGCTTACTCCAACATTTAAGATCTTCGGCAAGATCCTTAAGCAACCCTGGGAAGTTAACCCAATATACATCCTGTGGGGAAACAGGAATCCTCACCCCAAGGTACTCAATAGTGTCAAATGCCCACGGAATTTGGCAGGTGGATCTCGCAGCGGCAATGACTTCTTTGGGCAATTGCACACTTATGGCAAGGATTTCTAATAATTAACAGAGAAGCCACAATCTTAATTCAAACATGACAGCCTCAAGGGAGGTTGGTATATTAGTTAACATGAGCAGGACATCATCGGCATAAAGAGGCATTTTGTGTTGCACCCAAGCTACCTCAGTCCCTGTGATCTCCGAATTGTCTCTGATCCTTTGCGCAAATGGCTCTATTATGAAAGCAAAAATCAAAGGAGACAGTGGACAACCCTGCTTAGTTCCATGAGCAATAGGGACAGGGGCAATTAACCCTTATTCGAGTAAAAGGTCAATGGTAGTTAGCCAATATCATAGACTGGAACAACGGGCCAAATCCAAAAGCAAGCAGAACCTCACAAAGGTAGGGCCAGTGCACTCTGTCGAAAGCTTTAGTAGCATCCAGTGTGAGTACTCCTATGGCAAGACTATCCCCTCCTGGCTAGGTCAAGGATTTCCAAGACTCATCTGATGTTGTCTTGCGTGCTTCGCTCTGGAATAAACCCAGCCTGATCCAGATTTATCAGTTGGGGTAGAACCGTCCCCAACCTCGAGGCCAACACCTTAGAGTACAACTTGGCATCCAGGTTCAAAGAAATTGGCCTGTACCGGTGACAGTCCTGTGCGGGATTCCCCAGCTTAAGTATTAAAATTGTAGTTGACTCCATCGAAGGAGTAACCCTCCCTAAATCCGGGAACGAGTTGAATATGTTAGTCAAAGGTTTGAGTAGTTGTGGTTGAAAAATCATATAAAACGATGCTGAGAAACCATCCGGACAAGGGGTCCTGTGTTTAAGAGAAACTATTGCTATTGCAACCTCTTCCGTGGTTACAGGAGTGTCTAACGTCTTCTGAGCAGTAGACGAGAGCCTGATTTGGTAGTCGGGCGTAAGTCACAGAGAGGGGGGGGCCCTGCTGCAGATTCTGTGGGAAAATATCATTCAGAAACCTCCCTTTTCGCTGATTCCCTATACTGAATATTTATGTCAGAGTCTACCAGCACTGCTATAGTATTTCTTGTATGTATGGCCTTCAATTTATGAACCAGAAATGTATTCACCATATTACCCATGGCATAATAAGATTGCTTAGCATGAATAATCGCTTGGGCCGTACGTCCTGCTAAGTGTGCTTCTAGTTTGTTTCGCGCTACCCGTAGGCCCTTCCTGGCCATGACAGAATTGAAATGCTTATGAAGCATTTCTGAAGCGCGCATCTCCCCCTAAAGTGCCTACCTTAGGGTTCTATTCCTATAAGTCCAAGCAGTCGTGTGAGCAATCAGGTCCCATCTAATCACTGCCTTCATAGGGTCTCATACCGTGGCACTCGGAACGGTATCAGTGCTGTTTTCCCTAAAGAAATCAGTTATTGCCTTAGCTATGGAGTCCCTTCAACACCAAATCTGAGAGGGCCGGGTCGTGCAGCTTCCATGGGGGCCTGCTAATGGGGGACAACCTATCAACTGAAAGTGTACACTCAACCGTTGCATTATCTGAGAGTACATGAGTACTCTCAGATCATGCAACGGGTACATGGGTACTTACTACTGTAACTATTGTTCTCCAGAATGGGTCTATGATCATTTGTTACTCATTGGTTTGGAAATTGAAAGCATCAGTTCGTACTTTATCTTGCACATTCTGTATCCTTTAGAGCACTTGATACAAATTATGTTTTTTCAGAGATTTCATCATTATTATTATTTCTTAATACACATACTCAAATAAAGTGGTGTTTACATTCTTTTTTTCAGTAGTTGATACTTGATTTGTAACATTTTGAAGGGGTGCGTGTGCCCCAATTGGAGTGCATTTGGTTTACCTCTGTAACACATGGGTCTTCTCTTTATTTATTTTTTAAATGTTTTTATTGGCATTTGTACATAAAAATAGAGCATTTAAACACAGGTTATTACTTTCATAACATCTGGTGTTGCCTTGTTTCTGCCTTGTAATTGGTATTTAAACATTAAACAACAATTAACTATAACTGTCCTCTGGTCATGTTATCACTGTTTATCTCTCGCCTTTTACACAGTAGCCTTCAGTGAGATGCAGGTTCAATGTCTTGGGGGATTCTCGTTGGGGGTGTGTGATCTTTGGCTTGATGGCAATGTTCCAGGTATGTAGTGAATGGTTGTAGTCTGACTCAGGGGGGCTGAAAGTTTGTTGAGAAGATCATATATCTCAGTAGAGCTATCCACAACTCTAGTGTTGCGTTTATATCGCCTCCCCCTTGCATGTTCCCAGCCTCCCAGGCTTTGGTTTCTGCGGCAGACCATCTCTCCATCTCTTTGATCCAGGATTCATGCCAAGGGCCTCTGGGTGATTTCCAAGCCATTGCGATTGTTCTCTTCACGAGGATGCACGCCATGTCCATTAGCTTTACTATATGTTTGATTTTGCTCAGCCTGGTGTGTGTGCCCAGTAGGCATTCCTTCGGGGTCCATTTGTATCTTTTCACTCCCGCTTTTCTGCAGGTTTGTTCAATTTTGGCCCAGAATTTCTGTGATTTCGGGCAGGCCCAGAAGATATGAATCATGTCGGCGTGTTCATTACAGCACCATGGGCATTGTGGCTGGGTCTGTTTGTCGAAGTCTCTGAATACTCCTTCTTCGAACATGTCTCCCCATGTGTAGAGTCCCGCCTTTTACCAGTTTCTTGTCGCCGGTAGGTCGGTGGGGGTTTTGCAGCATCCGCTAGCATAGGGATTTCGGGTGCGTATGGGTGTTGTAGCCCAAGCAGCGAGCTGGTCTTGTTCCAGGTTTGCCTCCCTAGCTTCACTATCGTGGGTGGGTCTGGGGGCCAACCTGCAGGTTCCATAGTGTCTCTTTGGGATGTGTTGGGGCCGTCAGTTGTTTTAGTAGGCCTGTTTCTGTTGTTGGTTCGTCTGATAGCCACTTTGTGACATGGCTCAATTGGGCTGCTAGGTAGTACTTCTGGAGGTCGGGGAGTTGTATACCCTCTTCTTTGTGTAGGAGTGTCAATATATTCAGCATTAGTTTGTGTCGGGACAAGCCCCATAGAAACTCTCTAATTAGGGTTTCCAGTTTCCGGAAGAAGGGTGGGGGGTATGTAGTAGATTATGTTGGTGAAGTGGTATAAGAATCTCGGGAGTATTATCATTTTGGTGATTGACGCTGTGACCATCATGGAGAGTGGTAGTTTGGACCAAAATTTGATGGAGTTGCGTAGCCCTCCCATCACTGCCTCTGTGTTGTATTCATGCGTGAGCGCTGGTGTGTGCTTGATGTTGACTCCGAGATACCGGAATACTTCTGTTTGCCATTGGATCCCAATCATGGGTATGTCTTCCGCTTTTGTTCCCCTAAGCCCGGCAAGAGGAAATTAGCATGATTTCTGTCTGCTGGATTTTCTTCCAGAGTATCTTGCAAAATTGTCCAGTATTTCCAGCGCTGTCGGGGCGTTTTCTCGTAGATTTCTTAGGTATATGAGGATGTCGTCAGCGTACAGCGAGATTATGTTGTATGTCTCGCCTACCTTGATCCCTGCGTCGAAGAGCTGTTTCCTAAAGTAGATGGCTATTGGCTCTAGCCCCAGGATGTATAACATTGGTGATAATGTGCATCCTTGTCTGGTTCCGCGTTGTATTGCCCAGGCTTCCGACACCCTGCTTCCAGTTTTCACTCTTGCCATGGGGGTGCTATATAGCACCTCGACCCACCGGATGAAGTTCTCCCCGAGTCCAAATTCCCTTAAGGTCTCGATCAGCCACTCCCAGAATATGGAATAGAACGCCTTAATGGCATTTAGCGACAGCACTGCCATGTCTTCTTTGCTCTCCGTGGTTTGTGCCATTACGTGTTGAAGCCTACGTAGATTAGCTGTGGTGTTACGGCCCGGCACAAATCCATCCTGGTCTTCGTGTATTAGGAGTCCTACTACTCTCGCTAATCGCTTAGCCAGTATGGTGGTTAATATTTTGCTGTCGTAGTTTAACATTGCCAGTGAGCGGTAGGAGTCGTTTGCTTGTTTGTTAGGCTTGACCATTGGTATTATGAGGGTTTCTCTCATGCTTCTCGGCAGGATCCCTGTCTCGTATGCCTCGAGGTACACTTCGTGGAGTATCGGGGTCAGGGTTGTTTCGTAGGCCTTGTAGAATTCGGGTGAGAGGCCGTCACTTCCAGGGGTCTTGCATGTGGCTAGTGATCTGATCGCCTCTGATATGTCCTCTGCGGTGATCGCCTCTCCTAATGACTCTCTCTGTTCAGTGGTCAGTTTGGGGAGTCTGATTTCTCCTAGGGTGTCCTTGATGTCCTCTAATGGGACTTGTGCATCGTGGGCGTACAGTTTAGCATAACATTCGGAGAAAGTGTCATTTATTGTCTGTTGTGTCTTGTGAGTGATTCCGTGTTCGTCTTTGATTTCTTTCGGGAGGTGTTTTGGGTGTTCTCTCTTGCACAACCAGGCGAGTATTCTACCAGGTTTGTCTGCTTCCTTGTGTGCCTTGGCCGTGCGCGTTGTGAAGTCGAACTCGGATAGTCTTTCCCAGGTGAGTCGGCAGTCATTCCTGATCTCTTTCAGCTTCTCTTCCTCTTCTTTAGTTTTGAGCTTGCAGGATTCTAGTTGTCTTATCACTTCTTCTTTGTCTTCTAGCTCTCTTTTTAGTTGTTTCCTGACGCCCCCGCTTCTGCTATTATTTCCCCTCGTGTCACCACCTTCGTGGCTTCCCACAGTGTGCTCCATTTCTTCACGGTGCCCGTGTTGATGCTTATGTATTCTTCCAATTTCTCTCCTAAGCTCTCCTTGAATGCCTGGTCTGTCAGGGCTTCGGTGGGCATACGCCACATCGTGAAGGGGGGTTTGGGGCCCTTCAGCTTTATTTGCATGAGCAGCGGGGAGTGGTCTGAGATTCATCTGCCCAGATAGCTTGCAAATTCCACTTGCGGCGCCAGTTCCCTCTCTATGAACAGGTAGTCTATTCTGGTGTGGAGGCTGTGGGGGGATGAGTACTATGAGTAGCATCTGTCCATGGGGTGCAGGTCCCTCCAGATGTCCACTATGTCTAGGTGCTCAACCATATTGTTGAGTGCCCGCGAGGTTGTGTTTTTTGGTAGCTGCAGTGGTCCGGACCTGTCCATGTCTCCATCTTTCACACAGTTGAAATCCCCCCCCCATAGGAAGGTTCCTTCCCTGTGGTGTGTCATTCTGGCACATATCTGTTTGAGGTGGGTGGGTATGCCGTTGGGTGGAAAGTACGAGTTCAGTATGCATATCTTGGTGTTTTCTATTGTGCCCCATACTATCACATATCTGCCATCTTTATCCGCTTCTATCTCCAGCTGTTGGAATGGTACCTCTGGGCTCACCCATGTGTATACTCCGCGTGCATATTTCGAGTAGGATGCTCCGCTGCCTTGGCCCCCCCAGCGGTCCGTGAGTTTGTTCATGGCTTCCGTCATAAGGTGGGTCTCCTCTAGGAGTACTATCGATACTTTCTTTCTCTGTAAAAAGGAATGGATTTGATTCCTTCTTAGGTAGGATCCCATCCCCCTGACGTTCCGTGTGATTACTCTAAGTTGCATTGCCATTGCTTGGTTGTGAATTTGCCTGTTGTTCGTTCCCGGTCACGTCTGTGGGATGACCTAAGTTTCCAGTGTTTTGCATCCCACGTTGGCTTCGAGTCTCGATGTTGTCTTATTCTCCCTTTTCTCTGGTGTTTTAGGCAGGAGGACAGTGTTAACAATAATACAAAAAATGTAACTAAAACTGGTTAGCCCAGCGTCTGTCATTGCTGTGCAGTGCTCAGGCGCACTCGCGCTGTCTGGTCCCATCCAGGTTTCTAGCGCGAGTAGGGTCGTGCTGGCAACTGGCCCGCACTAATCTTTTCGTGGGTTGGTGCTGTGTGCTCGTCTGTGGGAGGCCGAGCAAGTCCCATAATCATTGAGCTACCTCATGTTGATATGGTGTTTCTGTCTATTCGGTGTGCTGGTCTACAGTCAATGTCGTAGGAAGGAGATGGGGGAGAGAGAAGCGGCAGCAGGCCTAGCGCTCTTCGTGGGCTCTGCTCTGGTTTTCTTGGGAGGATGCTGTCTGCACTTCTGCTAAACTATTGTGTTCCATCCAAATGTTGGCGGCTGCTGGCATTTCCAGGAATATTGCTCACCCTTTATATAGATTACCTTTAGCCTGGGTGGGTATAGTAACATGTACTTTAGGTTCAATTGTCTTAGCCTGGCCTTGATTGGGATGAACTAGTTTCTCACCCTTTGTACCGATTGTGTGTAGTCGGGATAAATGGTGATCTTAGAGTTATCGCGTTCTATCGTTCCGCCCTCTCTCGAGAATTTCAGAATTACTTCCCTGTCTCGTAAGTTGAGGATCTTCGCTATGATGGGGCGGGAATATGAGCCCAGAGGTGTTTTTGTTTTGGAGTGACCGGTGTGCTCTCTCTACAGCGAAGCCTTGCGTTAGTTTTTCTGCTCCGATTTCCTGCTGCATTAGGGCTTCCACATAGGCTGTTGGGTCTGAGGTTTCCGTTCCTTCTGGCACTCAGAGTATTCTGATGTTGTTGCGCCTAGCGCGTCCTTCTGCCTCCTCAAACCTTTCTTCCAGTGTGGCCACCTTCCTTTCGAGTTCTGTCATCTTGGCCTTCAGGTCTACAGTGTCCTCTGTTGTCTCTTGTAGTGATGATTCTATGTTGGTGACCCGTTCTGTGAGGTTGCGGGCGTCCTGGCGCTTAAGTTGCACGTCAGATTTCACCTTGTCTATTTTAGTGTCTATAAACTTTCTCAAGGCTGCTATTGCTTCATGTACCTGGTTGTCCATTCCATTTTCTTCTGCACTAGTCTGGTGGGTGGTGTCAGATGTCGTTGTTTGCGTAGTGGGATGGGGTTTGGTCGTGATGAAGGGGTTCATCGTGGCGGCCCTCCCTTTGTTTCTAGATGAGGACATTGTGGAGGCGTGTGTTGCCCCTAGTTAGGTTGGGAGTTGGTTCAGTGCTGATTATTAGCTTGCTCTAGTGTTTACGCTTATTTCCTGTTGGGCTCGCTGGTGTCCCAGCGCACATTTCCCGGTATCGCCCCGGCTTGGGTTGTTTTAGCGCAGGTTCATTTGCGATAGTGCTTCCTGGTTCAGCCCTTAGGCGGATCTTGTGGCGCCTTACGTTAATGTCACAGTGGGGGCTCGGCTTCTGGGCAATGCTGTAGGGATCTGGTGATCTTGGGTTGTTGTGGGGTGAATGTTCAGCTATGAGGGTGGTCCCTGTTGACCCTTGGGTTGGTTCCACTGTGTGGATCCAACACGGGTGGACTCGCTGGGATGCGCAGCTTATTTAGGTTAGTTATATTTATGTTCCCCCAGCAGCAGCGGCTCACCTTGATCTTGCTTGTATCGGCCAGGGCCCCTCTGTGCTTCGCCTCGTGCTTGCTCCCCTCTCCTCTTCGTTGTCTGTGGGGTTGCCGGGCGCGGGGGCACGTTCACGGTTCCAGCTTCTTCTCTGTTCAGGTTGTGCCCCTTGGCCTTCTCAGTTGTGTGGTCTGCATTGTGGAGTTGGTCCTCCTTGCCACCTCGATCTGGCCTTGCGTGTTTTCGCTCTTCTTTTGGTGCCACAACAGGGTCTGGACTCCTTTCCTTTGATGTGGGAGCAAGCTTTGGGTTTCTCTGGTGTGTCGCGGCAGGGGGCCTTCTATCTTCTTCCACCCGGCTTTAGTGCTACAGCTCCCCTGCTCTCCTTCAGTGGTGGCTCTGTGACATGTCCGCCATTTTTGGATGAGCTTCTGTTGGGGGGTGACCGTTCATTTGGGATTTTTTAATTCTTGCGATTCCCCTCTGGGTTGCTGGTGTCTCGTTGAGCTGTACTTCGCTTTCAGCCAGGTCCGCTTTTTAGGCGTTGTGTTGCCGGGTCAGGTCAGCCGCGCTCGTGGTTTTCCTGGGTTCCCCTTTCCGTTGTGGGCGTCTTAGCCTCGGTGGTCTTGACGTTTGCCTGGTGGCTTGCCCCGTTGCTGCTGCCGCCCCGCCCTCTCTGTCCATTGTGAATTTAGAGCCGTGCAGTGATGCAGCACTCACCCCGGCTCCGGAGCTCACTGCGGAGACACTGTGTCGCCTCGGCTCCAGTCTCTGCGGTCTGCTGCCTGGGTTTGTGGGAGTGGGATGCACGCACTCTCCCCTGGATGCCGCAATGGTGTCTCTTGCTGGCCTTTGCCCTCTTGTGATGTTCTCCAGCTGGCTTCAGTGGGTCGGCTCAGGCCAGCCGCACCCAGTGTTGCGGTGGTGGCTCCCTGGTCGCATCCGCTGAGTTACTCCGTTGCGCCTGCCATTTTGAAAATGCTTTCCGGGAGTAGGGGGAGGCCGGGCGTACAGATTTTTCTGGGTCTTCCTCGATATGATTTTTTCCGGGGGTGTTAGCGATGTGCTGAGATTCTCTTCTGCTGCCTCTGGACCAGCTTCTCTAGTGTTATTATGGACACCTTTTCAGGATCTGATTATGGCGACTCGGCTGGAGCTCGGCGTTTCTGCCTCCTTACGCCATGAGCACCAGGCCACGCCCCTCATGGGTCTTCTCTTTATGTATCTTGGTGCATGCACATGGGTGTTTTTGCAGCACCTAGGAGCTGCTTCTGTAGTGGGACCCACGGTGAGCACCATCATAGCATCCGCAATGGCAGAAATATTTCTGGTGATGTCAGGCCTTGTGTTTGGTGGGACATGGGTTGGGGTGAGGGTGGTCTGTTCCACTTGAGGCTATGGATCTTGAGTGACCCCTGAACAATGGTGGAGTCTAAGTGACAGCGGTCCGGACATTCTTCCTTCTCCAGGGCCATCATCCACCAGCTCAGTGAAGTTCTGCCCCCCACCCCCGGTTGCTCCATTAGATGTCCTCAGAATCAGGCAGGGGACAATGTCACATATCTCCCCCTCTTCGAGTGACCCCCCCCCTCCATTCTAACAGGGTAAGGTGTCAGGGACATTTTTCTTGATACGGATTGGTCCCCTTCCCTTCAAGAATATCCCAAGGCCACGCCATAGCCTGTTGAGGTGTTCCACCGACAAGCTCTTTACTCCAGTTTGGAGATTCTTTTCGCTTAGGCTTCTCTACACTAGGTGTTGAAGTAAGGGGGTTCCGTCTTAAGGATTACCTCTTCTTGCAGTCATGGGAGAACAGCTATTTCTGCCTTGTAGGATTTTCATCTTGATGGATAACTGTAATCAGACTTTGTCAAATAATTCTTGCTCCCTGTGTACACAGGTGAGAAGGACCTGCCTGTGTGAATTCAACTACTTCAGAAGCACTAGGTCTGAATGGACGCTTGCTTGACAGCTTCCTGAATCCAGTACTGCCATAATCTCCTGTCCATCCAACTTGATTCAGAGAAAATAGTTCCTCCCTAGTTTCCCTTGGGATAGTATCTCCACTTTCACTGTGGTTACTAGTTTTAGCACTCTGGCTCAAGCCACCGGTCTTGGTTTGGGGGGTGTCTTCCAGAAAACTCCTGTCCATGAGTTCTGATGGGGAAATTGGTGGACATGAACAAGCTGTATTACTGAGTTTCCCGCAGGCATAATACTGGACCATTAGGTTCTCTGTCATGACAAGTGCTTCTCCTAGGCTGAACAGTTTCTACAACAGGCTTGGGTGTTCGCCCATTTTAGGCCTGACCCATAAGTTGATCTGTGCTGTGTTGCAATTCCCCACCTCCCTTCTTATTGGTCATCTGTACTAGCCTACCCATTGGTGGGCCCAAGTTGCTGATCTCCACTGCTGGACGCTCTGTACCCCAGTGAATGTTTGGATTGCTAGCTACAGGCTTGGTTTATGTAGCTTCCTAACCGGACACTAATCAACGGTGACACCTGTCCAGAAAAAATTGCTCTTTCATTTTCACTAGTCATTTCTCTAATGCAGAATATCTGTCTGGGTGTTTCTTGAGGGAATTACAAACATCTTGCAATTAGTGCCATCGACAATCTTGATCTCTCCCCTGGTGCTCCAGAATGGTGTCTCTTAGAGGACCGCATTGTGTTTGTCCATCAGCGTTCACAATTTGATAAGCAGTCTGGAGGGTACCCATCAAAAGGGTTGAGACTTAGTGAGGCCAGTTGGATTTTTCCAAATTTGCTGCTTCAGTGATGTGCCTCAAAGATTTGCATGAAGCTTGAAGCTGTCACAAACTTGTGCATATGATATGGTAGTTTATTTATATAGCGCCTATACAAAATGTTTTTTAAAGCGCTTCAAGGCAAGGGAGGGAACAAGGGAAAATACAATGATATTCGTACAGGCCATGAACAGGATGTGAAATTAACTATCGTGCTCAGCCTGATGACATTTCAAATAGTGCAAGCGCTAAGACATAGATAAGGAAGGGAGGGGGAGAGTGGGAAGGAAATGGAAACAGACCGGCGACTACCATACTAGGCCTGACAACATTTCTGGTAGAGTCGGAGAAAAACAAAAGGTGAGGGAGAGGGGTGCAGAAGGCGAGGGGAGGAACAAAACAAGCGACTATCGTACTAGGCCTGACGACATTTCAGATAGTGCTGGTGGGGAGAGGGAAAAACAAGTAAGGGGAGCGGGAGGAGACAGACGAGGTTGACCAGGGCCAATTCTGATAGAGTAAGTGCCCAGAAGAAAGTAAGGGGAGGAAGTGACGAGATAGGAAAAGGGAGTTCAGGACAGAGCAGACAGTAAGCAGTCAAAAAGAGTGGAGAAGCAAGAGGGGAGAGCGAATACAATTTTAGAAGTCAGTAGCCAAGATACAAGATGAAGATGGGAACAGCATGATTCAGGGCCACCATGAGTACAAGATGCAAAGGAAGTGGGTAATATGAAGGTCAAGGTTCCAGGTGTCACCTCTACTTGTTCTCCTCTAGGTTCCCCACCTGTTTTTGATAGGAGTCCAACGTGGTAGACACAGAAACATGATTAATTGAGTCTTTCTTTTCTTTTTCAGTTGGAAATTCTTGTGTTCCTATCGGTAGGAGATTAAACATACACTCGGTTTTCGCATGATCCCTACCCACATTTTCCTAGGGAATCATGCCAGCATCAATACCTGGGATTTTTTTGGGTGGAGTTAGACTCTCAGCTTCCTCATCCTTGTTGGGTCGGATGATTGGTGACGAACACTCCCCAATTGGAAAGCATACTATATAAATTCCCTCAAGGATGGGGTTTCTATATTCTATCATGCGTGTAGACTGTCCAGATTTGGTATGAGTCCTGACAGTCCCCTTTTCTGGCAGGACAGTTTCAAGGATTGATTTACTCTGGCCAAGCATGTTGATCTCTCTTCTGGCACTATACGTCAGACCATGGTCTGACTATACGTCAGAGTCAGTGGAACCGATTAAGCATGTTGTGTGCGTTCAAGATGTCTTATTCTAAGTACTGAAAAGATAGTGGTATAAAACAAACAAATAACTCACTAACTCTTGCCAAATTCCCCCTTGAGGTCCTCTTGGGAATAGTCAGAATAATTTGTTTTTGCAAGCTCTGCAGAAATCAACCATGAGATTCACTCTCTCTCATTCTGGAGTCCAGTTTTCTAATTTTGCTCCAAAGGAAGAAGTGTTTCCAGTAGGTGTTGGTGGTATACAATTACCTCAGAAACAAGTGGAGCTCGTTGTTGACTTTATCACAGAGCATGTTTTCCACTGATTAGCTTAAGGGGGCCTTTTCATCTCCTTCACCGGGGTTCTCATTTCTACTTGCCGTGGTACCTCCCTTCTTACATTCTGGTCCGGGTGCTCCTTGTCGCCACCCCACTGGCTCGTTCCTCCATCCATGGGTGTTGACCATTTGTTATTGGGGTCTCATCTCTACCACATGTCACAGGCGTAGCATGCCCACCTGTTTTCCACTCCCACCTTTTCTTACGACCTACGATCTTGCTAGTCCTTTGGGCCTCATTACAAGTTTGGCGGTGCAGTGAAAAGGTGGTGGTAATTCTGTTACTTTTTTTTTGTTGTCTTAAGATAATTACCACCATTTCTACCGCACCGTCAAAGTCCACATTTGACCTTGCAGTGGAGGATTTATCTGCATCATGCTGGAGGTAAATCCACCACTTTAAGCCAAATCAAAACTGGTGGTATCAACATGTCAGACTCCAAAAATTGAGAGTAAGACCACCCTCCCACTACTTGTAATCCTATGATAAACCCATGGGAAAGCTGGTGGTAATGGTAAACACTTTTGGCAGTAATACCACCAATCTTGTAATGAGGCCCTTGTCTCTTTATATTAATTCTTCCTGGTGCTTCCTTCTGAGCACCTCCTGACTTATTGCTCAAACATGCTCTGTGCCCAACGTCCCACTGGTGTCTGTTTTCTTCAAGCTCCTGTTGACTTCGTTAAATCCCCTTTTGAGTACTTGCCCCGTCCATTCCCTGATATTTCTCTCTGATGTCCTCTTGGTTTTCTCCAACGGCCTCCTGGTCTCTTGCCTAAGTCACCTCATGATGTTTCTTTCTAACTCCTCCTTGTTGTCTTTCTCCATTCACTTCCTGGTTTCTTGTCCCGACAACCTCCTCATGTTTCTTCTCCCTGTATTGTTTCCAGTGTGCTTTTTTCCAAGCCACCTCTTCTCTCCTTCTGCTCTATCCATGCTCTTTTCTCCATCTTCTCCCTGTATCACCAACTTCCTCCAAACTCCTTTCTGCACCTCTGAATACAGAACCTCCCATTCACGGGATGTTCCTTATGTAAGATGGGGCTCCTCCCATGGGGCCAGTCACAGTTTAAGGGCCTGAACTGTGCTCCTTCAATGTTGTGGGTTTGTGATAAGTTGGGTTTTGCTTGCTGCTCTGTCTCAGGTGTAACATATGTTTGAATTGGTGATCTGATCGACGGGTGGACAAAGGCTTTTAACAGCCTGTCCGCCATTTTAAATTTTCTCTTGGTGTACCTTGCTTAGTGTACCTTGGAGTGCCGAGGAGCAACGTGGCAACATGTGGCAAGCAAAGTCAGAGCATTCTCATTGGCAAAACAATGTCTTTTTTTTGTGGGACGTGGGTTGGGGAGAAGGCGTTCTGCTACACACAAGGCCATGGATCTTCTGAACAAGCCCTTGCAAAGAGCTGGAGGCAGATCTCTCTATTCGGCTGGTTCCTCCCTCTAGAACAGTCTCCATGCCTCTCTGAATCTTGAGCAGAACCATCTTGGGTTCCAGAAGCTGCTCAAGACTTTCCTCTTTGCTTCTACCTTCTCTCTCCCTCTTCCCTGCTGATCTCTTGTCTGTCACTGCACTGGTTACCTGGCTACCCTCTGACCCTCAGGCCCAGGTCCCTGCCCCCCAGGTTGCACACTTGCACCACCACCTGGCAACCCTCCCCTTTGGGGCTTGATCGGTAACCCTATAGTCCCCTTACCTGCACTTTCCAATTACCTGCTGCCTGCACTTAACCTTTGCATTGCCACATGCTGCTCGCACTTCCTTTTTCTTGTTTTGATTGTGTTTTGTCGATCATATGGCCTGCACTGCTCCCCCTCCCCTTCCCCTGGCACTTCTCCCCCTTTTCCCCTCCCTGCACTTGCGCGATCTCAATGTCACTGGGCCTAGTAAGATCGTTATCTTTTTTCCCCTGTGTTCCCTTCCGATGCCTCGTCGCGCCTTGAAACACTTGTGTACATGGTAAAAGCTACCATGTACTCTCTGTAAGGCATACAATACATTCCAATAGCCTTTCCTTTGCAGGGAAAACTCCCTGGAAGCACTTTCACTTACTGGGGCCAATAGGATAGCATGGTCACTTACACTCTTGCCTAAGACATGTATGTACAGCCTGTAGGACATAGATTTGAATACCAGTAGGATCGACTCCCAATAATCGTGATTGGGTAATAACAAACCCTATCATTACAGCACTTAGGAGATGCCCATAACATTATATGTTATAATGACTTTCACGTGTTTTAAAGTCCAGTATAATTAATCTGAGGGAAGAGTCCAAAGCAATAAAGAAATTAACTTTCCATATGCTCACTACTCGCAGTTCAGCTGGAAAATGCAATTAACACCAAACATTGCTTTACCAAACAGTTTCCTTGGCATCAGTAAAAGAGTGCAATCACTTGTCAGATGGTAATTTAATTGCAGGGTGTGGTACGGGTGATGTAGGCAGCCGATGGCTACATACTACAGTAGGAAATTGTCAGTCAAGGACTTCCTTGAGAAAATGCCTGTGGGAAAATGCTAATGTTGCCAGGGTTTGTGGCCTCTTCCAGCCCTTTCCCTCCTCACATTATTCTTACAGATCCCATCTTTCAGACCTTCAGTCTTAACCTTCTACTCTTGTGGGAGGTTTTAGGTTTCTAGGTTTTAGCCTTGAGTGTTTCTATTGCTTCTTCTACCAAACTGATCATGGATTCAGCCTCTTGCATCCTGTGTCATGCTGATTTAGCCTTTTTTAAATATCCTAAATCTGTGAAGTGAGAACATCGGCAATATTTTTCACACTGACTGCAAGTTCCTAAATCATGACTTTCCTCTCATTTCCATCCCCAGTAGATCTATCCGCAGCCGAACCGGGAATAGCCGAGTGAACGAGTCCATTCTCAATGGTCTGGCTCCCTCCTTAGTACAGCCTTTCTGCCTGAATTGGTGCTCATCAGGTCTTGGAGTACCTGAAAGTACGATTAATCTTACAGCTACAACAAAATTGTGAAACATAGTTCAAAACGTATTCTGCTGATGATGTGTCAAAAGCATGGCTTGCATGAATAAAGCGAACACAGGGAAATATGAGTTTCATAGTAGTTTGGGTCCTAAAAACAGAAGAAAGGAAAATATAGGCATTCTACCAAGCAGGGTGTACTAGGAACAAACTAGTTACCTAAATGGAAGAGAAAGCTGGAACGTTGTACTAGAAGACATCATCCCATACACGCCATGAAAAAGGGCAGATTTGCAGATAGAACAGCACTTTTATGAAGGTATATGTGAAGTTACAGCAATAGTTATTGAGAGAACGATAGGAAAAGGGCCCAAGTATGCCAAGCAAACTTGAATCCTATCAGAAATCAAAGGATAGTGGATGAAAGGTGTATAGCACTGAAACTAGGGCTGGCTAATTAACTTGAGGTAGAAAAATAAACCCACAAGAAATCCATGAGGTTAAAAGATTTGTGTAAATGCTCTATGGCAGAAAAAGACTTGACAGCAACAAAGGGCATGGATTTCAATGTGTGCACAATACACAATATGGGCCACTGTCTTACCTGCTTAACTGTGAAGGGCATGAATGACCATGTCCTCAGCAAAACTGATGTACACATGCCTGTGGTGCCCGCTAATTTAATGGCCGCAGCAGTGTGGCAGGAATGTTGAATTACAGTAAAGTGGTTACATGAGTTTGAATATTTATCAGTTCACATGCAATCCTGATTTTCCAATAACTAACACGCAATGGAAACTACAGGTGTGATCAGTAGGTTCACCTTGAACATGATAATTGGTACTGTAATATTCAAAGATGAGGACTGGTTATGTTGAATAGTGTTATTTGGATGCGTTTGTGCATAGAAAATTCAAAGTCTTATGTACTGTTCAAGAGGCCCTGTTTGGAAGAAACAATTGTCCCCTGTTTTCTAGTAGGATCATTGTTATGTTATGTTATGTTACTTGGCATTTATATAGCGCTCTATATATCATTGGTATGACCTCAAAGCGCTGGTAGGTTGAACGCCCTCGGGAATCGTAGTTCAGGTCATTAGAGCGAGATAGTGTTGTAGGGTGCGTGGGTGCACCAGATATGTGTGCAGCTGATGTAATTGCCGGATGGTAGCTGCATCCTAGCATTAGGTGTGGTGCTGAAGATATCAGTTGGATGTGTGCAGTCTGGTGAGTGGACACCCAGACTGGGCTCTGGCTGCGTTAGGCCTGAAGGACGCATATGAGAGCAGCTAGGATGGAATGTGCTCGGCTAACTGCGTTTTGTTAGGGTGATGAGGTGTTCATGGGGTCGTATTTGTATGTGAACAGGTAGGCCGAATTAATCAGGGGTATAGCTGTGTTCTAGTTGAATGATGCTGTATACTAGGGAGTAAGTGTAGTGATGTGATATGATGGTTATCTTTAAATCGCCCGAGACCAGGCATGTAAACACGATGGCATGGAACAGGGTGGCACACCGACACAGAGACATGGAGCTGGGCTTACAGCGACAGGAGGGGGGATACGGATATGTAGCAACAGCATGGGGAACAGGAAAGCAGGATATACAATGTTACAATGCAACTTGTGGGGCATGTTAACATTTACATTTTCTATCCAGAAGCAATTTGGGCCAATATCCACAGCTCCACCAAAGTGTGGGACATGCCAACATTTGCAATTCTGTCTAGAAGCGACTCAGGCCAACGTTCACAATCCTGTCAGGGTATGGCGCAGGCCAATGTTCACAATTCGAACCAAGTGCGGCACTGCTAACATTCACAATCCTATCCAGGACTGATGCAGGATACTGTTCACAATCTTGAAGTGTGGCATTGCAAACATTCACAGTCCTGTCTGGGTCTGGCACAGGCTAATGTTCATAAGTCTACTAAGTGTGGCATTGCTAACAATCATTCACAATCCTATCTAGAAGTGACGCAGGTTACTGTTTACAAATCTAACTTGGTGTGGCATTGCTAACATTCACAATCTAGTATGGGTCTGGGCAGGCTAATGTTCACAATTCCAACTAAGTGCGGCATTGCCAATATTTACAAACCTGTCAGGGACCGGCGCAGGCTAATGTTCACAATTCTAACCAAATGCACCACTGCTAACATTCACAATCCTATCCAGGACTGACGGAGGATACTGTTTACAATTCTGACTAAGAGCGGCATTGCTAACATTCACAATCTAGTATATATCTGGGGCAGGCCAATGTTCACGATTCTAACTAAGTTAGAAGTGTGGTATTGCAAACATTCCCAGTCCTGTCTGGGTATGGCGCAGGCTAATGTTCATAAGTCTACTAAGTGTGGCATTGCTAACAATCATTCACAATCTAGTATGGGTCTGGGCAGTCTAATGTTCACAATTCCAACTAAGTGTACCATTGCTAACAATCACAATCCTATCTACATGCGACGCGGCTAGTTTTCCCAATTCTAAATAGGTGAGGCATTGCTAACATTCACATTCCTGTCTGGGTCTGGCATCTGCTAATGTTCACAATTCTAACTAAGTTTTACCTAATCTAACGGTATTGCTAACATTCATAGTTCTGAGGTAAGGTAATGTTAAGGGGCAGGGTTTCCATGAGTAGAGTAATTGCTGTACTCCCCGCCCATGCCACACTTACTTTTGGGTTGCTGCTGGTTGACAGCTGGTCACTGGCTTCACTGGCTTCCCCTGCGGACAGCTGCTGACACTTTTTCAAGCCGACTCTGTTGGAGACACCCTTTGCCTTGGGGCCCTTAGCCGCAGGGGTTGCCAGGCTGAGGGCTGCATAGGGGTGTCAAAATGGGGGCATAATAGGCCAATCACGTTGGGGGGGAGGTCTGGGAGGCGGGCAGAGGCACACCAGCGATTAGGGATTAGGTCCCACTCCGAATGGGGATGCTGTAAGGGATACATTACTCACCATAATCATATTTCTGATGCTTGTATATGCTTAGATTCACATGCTGTGCATAGGCCAACATCTAGTGGAAGCTGCAGAGTATTACAGTTTGTTTTTTGAAACTCGAAAATGGGCGTCGACACAGGGTGTGCCAGTAATACTATCCCTAGTGTGACGTTCACTGTACCCATGATCCCTCACGCGTCTAGGACCCTCAGATTGTATTTTTTCTGACATGAGGTAGCAGGAGGAGTAGCGTGAGTACAGATAACCCAAGCAGATAGATAGAAGATAAGACTACAAGCATCCATGCGCCTTCTCTCAGAGGGGAGGAAGGGTGGGTCGCATGTGAATCTAAGCAGATACAAGCATCAGAAATACGATTACGGTGAGTAATGTATCCCTTCTGCAGCTTGTGGAATCTGCTTAGATCACATGCTGTGCATAGATTAGCGATCAGTGTTAGAAGAAGGAGGTGGGATGTGAGAAGGGTCATGATCAAACAAATGTCTTAGAACTGCTTGTCCCACTTGAGTATCTGTCTTGGAATGGGTGTCAATGCAGTAGTGCTGAGTAAATGTGTGAATAGAGCTCCAAGTAGCTGCTTTGCAAATGGTGTCAAGGGGTACATTTGCAATGAAAGCCAGAGTGGCCCCAATGCCTCTTGTAGAGTGGGCTCTCGGCGTGAAAGGCAAAGTTTTTTCAGAAAGGGAGTAACACAGATGGATACAGTTAACAATCCACTTAGAGATGGCACCTTTAGAGATGTGATCTCCCTCTTTGCCTGTAGCTACGGAGACAAACAGTTGGTCTGTTTTCCTTAGCGGTCTGTTTTTGTTTACATAGTATAGGACTGCCCTACACACATCTAGGGTGTGTAGTTTCTCCTCAGCTGAGCTTTGTGGGTCTTGGAAGAAAGCCGGAAGCTCGATGGACTGGTTCACGTGGAATTTAGAAATAAACTTAGGTGAGAACCTAGGGTGTGTACGTAAAACCAGTTATCTTTATGACCCGTAAAGAAAGGATCCTGCACTGACAGAGCCTGAATTTCACTGACCCTTCTTATAGAAGTAATTGCTACTAAGAAGGCCGTCTTATAAGTCAGGTGTTTGAAACTGCTTTTATGCATGGGCTCGAATGGGGGGCCCATGAGTTTAGATAGCACCAAGTTAAGGTCCCATCCTGGTGGTGGGTTTGAAATTGGAGGGTGAAGTCTCTTTACTCCTTCTATGAAGGTTTTAACCACTGGTACTTTCCACCACAACACCTTGTTATGGGAGGTGGTGTATGCTGATAGCGCTGCCAGATGTACCTTTAGTGAGTTAAAAACCAACCCTGCGTCCAGCAGGTAGAGCATGTATGTGTCAATTGTGGAAGGAGTGCAATCAACTGAGTTGATTTGCTTATTCTGTCACCAGATAACAAATCTTTTCCATCTGTCAAAGTAGCAGTGCCTCGTGTTTGGCTTCCTAGATTCTCTTAGGATGTCCATACATCTCTGCGGTAAATTGAGATGTCCAAACTCTTTGACCTCAGGAGCCATGCTGCCAGTTCATTGAGTTGGGTTGAGGATGCACTTTCTTACCTTGGTGCTGGGACAGTAGGTTGTACCAGCCCGGGAGTTTGATGGGTTTGCACACCGCTAGTCTGCGTAAGTGTGGGAACCACAGTTGTCTCGCCCACATACGAGCAACTAGGACGAGCGTCATCGATTCTATGTTCATCTTGTTGACCACCTTCCTGATGAGAGGTGTTGGTGGGAAAGCGTACGGAAACATCCCTGACCAGTTCATCCACAGGGCGTTGCCCTGGGAGTCTGGTTGGGGGAACCTGGATGCGAATCCTGGGCACTGTCTGTTTTCGCTTCTGGCGAATAGGTCTATAGTGGGGAAACCCCACTGAGAGAAGAGATCTTCTACGATTTCTCTGTGTAGACACCATTCGTGTTCCTCTGGGAGGGGATCTCTGCTCAAAGCGTCCGCCAGAGAATTGAGATCTCCTGGAACATGCTGAGATCACAGGAAGATGTTCCATCTGAGTGCCCATATCCACATTTTCTGGGCAAGCTTGGACAGATTTTGCGAACAAGTCCCTCCTTGCTTGTTCAGGTAAAACATGGCTGTAGTGCTGTCCGTCAGGATCTGCACTGACAGGTTCAACAGGTAGGGCTTGAACGCCTGAAGCGCTTTGAATACTGCCAGAAGCTCTAGCAGATTGATATGATTCTTGGCCACTGAGTGAGACCAGAGACCTTGAGCTGGTTGGTGGAGATGGTAAGCCCCCCACCCTGACAGGCATGCGTCCGTTGTGACGACTGCCTGTATCTCGGGATCGTAAAAGGGTTTCCCCTTGGACAGATTTTCTCTTGTGCACCAGTGAAGGCTTTGTACAAGTGTTGGCAAAACAACCACTAGATCGTCCCACTGACCACTTGCCTGAGACCACTGTTTCGCCAACCATTCTTGCATGGGACGCATGCGCAGGCGCGCGTGGGGGACCAGGTAAATACATGACGCCATCATGCCCAGCAAATGCAAAGCTTTGCGTACCGGTATCTGGCGACCGGCATGATATTGCGGAATTTGCAGCAGTATATTCCGAATTCTTTCCTCTGATGGAAAGGCCAACCCCTCTTGCGTCTTTAGGACAGCTCCTAGGAACTGTTTGGAGGTGCTTGGCACCAGACTTGACTTTTTCTCGTTTATGGAGAAACCTAATTCAAAGAGGAGGTCAATTGTTCTTTGAATGTTTGTTCTGCAAATTACTGGGGTCTCCCCCGTGATGAGCCAGTTGTCCAGGTAAGAGTACACTGGGATTGCCTCCCTGCGTAGGTGTGCCGCCGCCACCGCCAGTACCTTGGTGAATACCCTTGGAGCCGAGGATATCCCAAAGGGCAGTACCTTGAACTGGTAGTGCTGACTGTCCACCTTGAAACGCAAGTATCTTCTGTGCGCTGGGAACATGGAAATATGAAAATAGGCATCTCTCATGTCCAATGTTGCCATGTAATCCCCTTTTTTAGGAGGGGGATTACCTCTCGGAGAGTAGTCATGCGAAATGTTTGGGGCTTGATATACTTGTTTGCAGGCCGTAAATCCAATACTGGGCGCATTGTCAAATCTTTTTTTGGCACAAGGAAGTAAATTGAATAAATACCCTTGTTTACCTGGAGTCCCTGGACGAGTTCTATCGTGTCCTTTGCTAGAAGATTGGCGATCTCTTCGAGGAGGATCTTCTTGTGGTCTAATGAATGTACTTTTTGTCGTGGAGGGTGGTTTCGGGGACGCTCTAACAGTTCTATGCAGTATTCTGCGGACACTGTGGACAGCACCCATCTGTCTGATGTGATCCCTTCCCAAGCTTGTGAAGTTGGAAATGCGTCCCCCTACTGGGGATGCGTGAGAAGGGACCCTGAACGGAACGTCACTGTTTTTGGGGAGGCGTGCCGCTGCCTCTATTGGGGCTGCCTCTAACCTTACCACGTCCTCTTTTGTTACCCCTGCCATAACCCTGGGTAGACTGCTGGTTGTTGTTGTTCCATGGTGTACCCTGCCCCTGGGAATAGTTGGAGCCTCTTTGGGAATTTTGGCCACGTGGGCGACGAAAATTGCCATTCCCTCTTTGATTCGGGGGTTTGTTGGTTAACTGGCCCAGGGATTTGAGAGTCTCGTACTCATCCATTTTTTAGCACGTCCTCTACCGCCTTGCCAAACAGTAGATCAGGCTCCACCGGTTTGTCTATAAACGAGGCTTGTGTCTTGGGTTTGAACCATGATTGTCTTAACCAAGCATGTCTTTTGATAACAGTGCTCTCTGCTATCAGTCTGCCGGCGTTAACCGCGGCATCAAAGGTTGCGTTAAGGATGCAACTGGACACGGCTCTTCCCTCCGACACAACCTGTGCCAACTGTCCTTTTAAATGTTCTGGGGCGGAGTCAATGAGTGCCGTGACCTGTTCCTACTGGTGGCAGTTGTAACTCGCCAGTAGGGTGGTGGAGTTGGCAATCCTTGCCTGGTAGGCGGAAGTGGAGGCTACCTTTCTACCCAAACCATAGATTTTCTTGCTCTCCTTGTCGGGTGGACCTTCAGACGATGATAGGGGCATTCCCGCCCTCTTTCGGGTGTTTGTCACTACCAGGGAGTCCGGTTTCAGTTGCCCCCTTATGTACAGCGGGTCTGATTGGGCTGCCCTGAATAGTTTTTTTCGATCCTGGGGTTTACTGCCCTAGTGAGGTTGGGATTTAGAAGTGAAGGGTCTATTCTCCTCTGTATAGATTTTAGAATAGGGATGGCCTGGGCAACAGGTCTCCTTTCTCCCACTAGCTCCTCGGCAAAATCCCTCTCTTCCTGTGCTCACTGGGTATCTATGCGGAAGTGTTCTGCCGCTATGGACAACACCTCATTCAGGAGAGGTTGGTTGTCGACCGGGGCGTCGGTAACGGGAGGTTCTTTGTCTACTGGGGAGTCTACCCTGTAGGTTTCTGGGTCATCCTCTTCCTCCTCTTGGTCCTCGTCATCCCCATACTAGTCCATCCCAGTTTGGTCTCCCAACGTGCCCAAATCTGGATCCCCAATCAAAAGTGGATCCTCATTATATTGAGAGTAAGACTGTATACAGAAGGGGTCCGAAGACCGACTTTGTGTTGGTGCTTCAACCAGGGATTTCTTACTTGGGGGTACCAGGTCCCTAGACCCTGAGGGTGTAGCCCCTTCAGGGGTATAGGAGAGGAAGTGCTCAGGATTCTTGGCATAGAAGTCTGCCAGGGATGACATCCTAGACATAACTCTGTCTATATCCTCATTAGACCATTCCTTAGAGCTGGGGATTACTCTTTCCTGGGAGAGTTTCCCTGCTCTATCCTGACTGGACCTATGGCCTTGGCAGGGGTCTTGGGTAAATGAACAGAAGACTGTGACTTGTCTGTCTGCTTCTGTGGTGTAGAAGACTGTGACTTGTCTGTCTGTTTCTGTGGTGTAGAAGAAGGTTGAGAGTGCTTCTTCTGCTGTTTTCCTCCCTCCCCATGGATGGAAGAGTGTTTCCCCAGTGTTTTCACTCCATCTGAGTTTTTCAATGTCTGGCAACGAGATTCGGGGGAAGTGTCCCTATCTCTAGAATGTGGAGGTCAGGACTCGGGAGCAGCCGTCACGCGGTCTGCTGACGCCGACTCCTGGAGTGTGGCCTGGGGATAGAGGTTGGCTTCGTCTTCCGATGATCGAACCTCCGTTACCTTAGGGAGCGAGGCACTTTTGGCAACAGTGGATGGTTGCCTGGTGTCATGCGGCGATCTTGACCGAGAACGCCCAGAGGACACCGATTCGGTCCACCGAATCACAATCTCTGTGTGCCTCTTTCCGATAACTCGACGTGCGCGTGGAGTCTCGGTTGGACTTCGCATGTTTGGTGGAAGGGCTGTGGGTAGCGCTCGTGTCGCCGGGGGTTTTCCCCATAGCTGCCCTGACGGACAACCTTCCGAGGTCGGGGACTTGCGCTTGGCTGTCTTTCGACGCCACATTGCCCTCGCCGTCCGAAAGCACGGCGTCGCTGCCATCACTGAAGGCGTCCTCCGCTGCCATGGCCTCTTGTCGCCTGGCGTAGTGGGCCCAAAGTTCGATCGAATGGTCCTTTAGGGTCTTCGGTTTAAACCGACTACACGCTCTGCAGTTCGCCTCAGGGTGGTCCCTCGGCAAGCAGAGGTTACCAGTGGCGTGTCTGTCAACCTAAGGGTACTTGCAGAGTTGCGGTTGCACTTGGGGCAAAATTGGAAAGGGGTACCCTCCATACGCACCCTGTGGCAGCGGGCTAGTGTGTGTAGGAATATATAAGAGAATGTACCTATATATATAGAGTTTAGAGTATTTAGCACCCCCCACTCTCCCTACTTGCAGGGCCGAGGCCAGAGGCCTTCCAAGGCCCGGGCCGAGGCCAGAGGCCTTCCAAAGCCCACGTCCGTCGTGCAGCTCTCGACGGTTGTTTTCTTCTCCGGGCCAGCATCGAGTGTCGAAGTGCAGTGATTCGACGTTGGGGTGGAGAAAATGGGGAAATATGAAGATATTTTGCAAAATTATGGCTAAGGCCAGGGAACTCCGCGGGTCGCTTCCGACCAGTATGGTGGAAAAAAACAAGCCGGTCAAGTGGCACAGCGAGTAGAGCACTCGCTTTGACATCCATGCAGAGCCTGCTAACGCAGGTTTGAATCCCGGCAGGACCAAACTTAACCTTTCATCCTTCTGAGGTCGATAAATGAGCACCACACACCGTGGGTAATAATAAGCAGCGCTCAGATACCTGAGGGTTCGTAGCGCTATATAAATGTGAAATTCTTATTATTATTATTATTAATCTGAGGGTCCTAGAGGCGTGAGGGATCATGGGTACAGTGGACTTCACACTAGGGATAGTATTACTGGCACGCCCTGTGTCGACGCCCATTTTCAAGTTTCGAAAAACAAACTGTAATACTCCGCAGCTTCCACTAGATGTCAGCCTATGCAGAGCATGTGATATAAGCAGATTCCACAAGCCTCAGAAATAAAGTTACAAAATGGCCAGAAATCGCCTGACCTGGACAGGGAAACATCACCTATGCGCCAACTAGTCAAAAGTGGCTGCTGGAGGTGGTGAACAAAGGATTAGGTCCCACTTCGAATGGCGATGCTGCGTCAGCCCCGGACAGGTAAACCTCACCTCAGCGCCAACTAGTCAAATGAGGCTGCTGGAGGTGGTGAACAAGGGATTAGGTCCCACTTCGAATGGGGATGCTGCCTTAGCCAATCAGGGACTTGGAGGTGGGACAAAGTCCCAGCAGTAACATGGGTGGAAAACAGCAGTGCACAAAGCAATTTACTGCTAAAAGAAAGTTACAAAATGGCCAGAAACCGCCTCACCTGGTCAGCGAAACCACACCTCCGGTTAAAAGTGGCTGCTGGAGGTGGTGAACAAGGGATTAGGTCCCACTTCGGATGGGATGCTGCCTCAGCCAATCAGGGACTAAGGGGGGTGGGACAAAGGCCCAGCAGTAACACGGGTGGAAAACAGCAGTGCACAAAGCAATTTACTACAATAAAAGTTACAAAAAGCCCAGAAATCGCCTCACCCTGACAGGGAAACCTCACTTCAGCACCAACTGGTCAAAAGTGGCTGCTGGAGGTGATGAACAAGGGATGAGATCCGACTTCGAATGGGGATGCTGCCTCAGCCAATCAGGGACTAGAGGGGCGGGACAAAGGCCCAGCAGTAACATGGGTGGAAAACAGCAGTGTACAAAGCAATTTACTGCAAACAAAAGTTACAAAATGGCGAGAAATCGCCTCACCTGGTCAGGGAAACCTCACCTCAGCGCCAACTGGTGAAAAGTGGCTGCTGGAGGTGGTGAACAAAGGATAAGGTCCCACTTCTAATGAGGATGCTGCCTCAGCCAATCAGGGACCAGGGGGCGTGACAAAGGCCCGGCACTAACACGTGGAAAACAGCAGTGCACAAAGCAATTTACAGCAAAAAAAAGTTACAAAATGCCCAGAAATCACCTCACCTTGACAGGGAAACCTCACCTCAGCCCCAACTGGTCAAAAGTGGCTGCTGGAGGTGGTGAACAAGGGATTAGGTCCCACTTCGAATGACGATGCTGCCTCAGCCCCGGACAGGTAAACCTCACCTCAGCGTCAACTAGTCAAATGAGGCTGCTGGAGGTGGTGAACAAGGGATTAGGTCCCACTTCGAATGGGGATGCTGCCTTAGCCAATCAGGGACTTGGAGGCGGGACAAAGGCCCACCAGTAACACGGGTGGAAATGAGCAGTGCACAAAGCAATTTACTGCTAAAAGAAAGTTACAAAATGGCCAGAAACCGCCTCACCTGGTCAGGTAAACCTCACCTCAGCGCCAACTAGTCAAATGAGGCTGCTGGAGGTGGTGAACAAGGGATTAGGTCCAACATCGAATGGGGATGCTGCCTCAGCCAATCAGGGATGAGGGGGCCGGACAAAGGCCCAGCAGTAACACGGGTTGGATAATTACGATGGGTTTGTAGAAGCCCTTAAGGCCTTGTTTGATTGACCAGAACTTGTCTACACTGCACAAGAAAGACTTTTCAAATTCCAGCAAGGGAGTCAGGATATGCTCACTTATGTGACTCGCTTCAAACAGCTAGCCAAAGAAGCCGATTGGTCTCAACAAGCCAGTTTCACTCTCTTCAGAAGAGGTTTAAATGATGAGATAAAGGATGAACTAGCCAGAGTAGCTCGTCCGAGTTCCTTCCAGGCTCTCAAGGGCCTTTTCCTACAGATAGATTTCTGTAACGCTCACCTGACTCCCACGGAGGCGCTGGTCTAGTCTGCGTTGCTGTGGCCTCTTCGAGCGTGATGCGCAGAACTCGGAACACTGACTGAACAGGACCCTCAAATCTTGCTTGTCTGGCCCGTAGGAATATCCTTCTGCAGATGAGAAAGGGGATTAACAGTCTGCAGAATAGTGTGCTTGCTCCCCCCCTTCCCCCCTTCGTTCTTCTCTAACTTCCTCCGAAATCCCGGCTTGAAGCTCACCTTATGGTTTGAAAGGATGAACTCTCCATCCGGCTTCTGGTGCAGGGGCGCGTGCTTGTCCAGTTACTTCACTGGTTTTCAGAATGGCGCTGGCAAAATCCACTTGGCTTTTCCGAGCGGAATGCCGTAAGTATGAAGATTACAAAAGTTCAAGTGTTGAGCCTCCTTTTCTGTTGCCTTCCTAACCTGTGATCTGTCCTTTATTTCAGGTGCAGAATGAAGGCGATGCGTTGAGGGATTGACTTGCCGATGGTAAACTCAGGTGAGTTAGCGATGGGGGCGATCCCTCTTAATGTCTTTAAATTCCTCCAGTAATGTCTTTTGTCCATCCCCATAGGGGCCGGGGTGCGGTACCTGCCAACGTAGCGGCGCCGACCCGAAATGAGGAATGATCCACCAACAGAAGACCGGTAAGTGTTATGGCGGAAAATTAGGCTTTCCTCATATGTTCCTTCTGCTCACCTTTTGTCTCTTCTTCTCTCCCCTAGGCGCAGAGATGTGGCGACCGGTGCAGACAGTCGCGGTGGAGCCAGAAGAACTCCCGAGGACAGGTGAGTGAAGCGCGGCGCTGCAGCGAGCAACGCGGTGCTTTTAAATGAAAGTCTTTTCTCAGGAACTCTGGCGTGAAGGTTCCGGATGCAGGTAAGAAGTTTGATAAAATTCTTGGTTTTCACCTTTCTCTTCTCTTCTTTCCTTACAGGTTTTCCAGGATCGAGGCGGGCGTGGCTGGAGACCAGATGCAGGAGCAGACACGGTGAGCATTCAGCTGCTTGTATGCAGAACAACGCGAAGCGTGAGCTACTGTCTGGGCGTGGCTTAAATAGCCCCCAAAGTAGTTCCAGGTAAGTATCCTTCCCTGGCCACGCCCGAGTGGCAAAATAGTCCCAATGAAAAAATAGTCCCTTTCAGGTCTCAGGGAGGCCTGAATCTTGCAGCATGGTCTGCATCAGGTAAGTGCACAAAACACCTTCCTTTATGAGCCTGGCGCCTATGGCGCCAGGACTGATGTCCAACATGAGCCTGGCACCAAAGGCGCCAGGACAGAGTCCAAAGAGCCCCTATAGGAGGCCGCTGGGCTTTTACCCGGGGGCATGATGCCTGCTCCCGGGGGTGCTGGGCCTGGCCTTGTGCTCCGGGGGTAGTCATCATGACAGCACTCCCCCCCAAGGCCCCTCCCAAGGTTGTTCCCTCTGGAGGTTTCGGTTTGTTTGGAAAATTCCGATGGAACCTTTTTACCAGCCGAGGTGCATGTAGTGGTCGCTGGTTTCCCAAGACCTTTCCTGAGGGCCGTACCCTTTCCAATCAATTAGATAGAAAAGTTTTGATTTTGAGATCTTAGAATCCAAAATGTTCTTCACCTCGAATTCAGGCTCCCCATCTATCTGGATTGGTTCTGGTGGCTTCATTAATCTGGTTCCTGGTTGCACTGGTTTCAAAAGTGACACATGAAAAACGGGGTGAATCCTCATGTTAGCTGGTAGATCGAGCTTGACTGCCACTGGGTTAATTATAGCTTTGATCGAGTAAGGGTCCAAATACCTTGGATTAAAATTTTGAGGTCCCTTGAGCAATAAGTGTTTGGTAGCCAACCATACTTGATCCCCTATTTGGTATGGAGGCATCTCACTCCGATGCAGATCCGCATTCTTTTTGTATTTCCCTTTCGCTTGTTGCAAATGTGCAGTTGCATCCTTGAAGGCTTGAGTTATCGTGGAATGCAAATGGTCCACTGCGGGCATTTCAAGGCTCAGAGGTGAGTCCAGGTCTGAAGTACGAGGGTGATGACCATATAGGGTATAAAAGGGACTTTGTCCAGTTCCAGAGTATACCGAGTTATTGTATGCATATTCGGCCACCCATAAAATATCCTTCCAATTACCCTCCGATTGGTGCAACATACATCGTAAGTATTGTTCAAGGGTCTGGTTTGTTCTCTCCGTCCGTCGGTCTGTGGGTGGTGGCTGGTTGAGAGTCTTACGTCGATTTGTGCCAGTTGACAACACTTCCTCCAAAAATGAGAAATAAACTGGCTTCGCCGGTCGGAGACTAGTATGGACAGGAATCCATGCAAACGGATGATATTTTCGAGGAATTCCTTGGCTAGGACAGAAGCTGAAGGTAATCCTTTCAACGGAATAAAATGGGCCATCTTGGAAAATAAATCCACCACAACCAGAATAGTATTGTATCCATTACAAGGGGGCAGGTCTGTGATAAAATCTAGTGACAAGGTGTGCCAAGGTGCTGGTGGAATGTCTAAAGGCTGAAGAAGACCGGCGGGTTTTGTCTTTTGGCCTTTGTTTTGGGCGCAAACTCCACAGGACATCACGTAAGATTTAATATCCTTTCGCCAGGAAGGCCACTAGAATTGTTGTTTAATTTTTTCCTGAGTTTTGGCAATGCCAGGATGTCCTTCCATCAGGGTATCATGATGACGGGAAATAACCAGTTCTTGCAATTCCTTTTCTGGCAGAAATAAGCGTCCTTGGAAGTAAGGTAGGCCATCGTTGACCGAAAAGTAAGACCCCCTTTGGATCCAATCCTGCAAGGCTGTAGAGTCCAGGAGTTGTTTTACCCGTGCTTGAATGTCTTCAAGGGTTTGTAAAGAGGTTATCCCCAAAATTCTTTGTTCGGGAATTATCGGCACAGGTTCGGAGTTTGTGTCTATTTCTCCCATTCCTATTCGAGATAGCGCGTCTGCTTTGCCATTCTTACAGCCGGGGCGGTAAGTGATTACAAAATCGAACTCAGCAAAGAACAAAGCCCATCGGAGCTGACGTGACGATTGAGCCTTGGCAGTTTTTAAATATTGTAAGTTTCGGTGATCAGTGATCACAGTGATGGTATGCCTGGCGCCAAGAAGATTATGCCGCCAAGCCTTAAAGGCGGACTTAATGGCTAATAATTCCTTGTCGGTGATTGCATAATTTACCTCAGGCGGCGAGAACTTTCTGGACCAAAATGCTACGGGGTGCAGTTGGTTGGTTTCAGGATCTCTCTGAGACAGGACAGCTCCCATGGCTAAGCTGGACGCGTCGGTTTCAACTATATAAGGGAGATCAGGACGCGGGTGCTTCAAAATAGGTGCGGACGTGAATTTAGCTTTCAATTCCTGAAAGGCCTGTTCGGCTTCCTCGGTCCATTCGAAGCGTTTATTTTTCCGCAAGAGTGCAGTGATGGGTTGTACCACACGTGAAAATTCCGGGATAAATCTGCGATAAAAATTGGCAAAACCAAGCATGCTTTGGACACCTTTCACGGAACTAGGTGATGGCCATTTGAGGATGGCATCCACTTTTCGTGAGTCCATTCGGACCCCTTTAGGTGTCAGGATGAATCCAATAAACTCAACCTCGGTGGTATGGAAAACGCACTTTTCCAGCTTTGCAAACAGTTTGTGCTGGCGCAATTTCTCAAGGACGGCCCTGACATGCTTTCTGTGATCAGATTCCGAAGAGGAGTACACAAGAATGTCATCGATATATACGACAACACAAACATCGATGAGTTCCCGAAGGACATCGTTCATGAAGAATTGGAAGGCAGCAGGCGCGTTGCACAACCCGAAAGGCATCACCTGGTATTCGAATAATCCATATTTTGTACGGAAGGCCGTTTTCCATTCGTCGCCTTCTTTTACTCGCACCAGATGATAAGCCCCCCGGAGATCTAACTTGGTGTATACGCAAGCGTCCTTCACCTGGTCAAGGAGTTCAGGGATCAGAGGCAGAGGGTAACGGTTTTTAACAGTTATCTGGTTCAATGCGCGGTAGTCGATACAAGTTCTAAGGTCGCTTTCTTTTTTGGGCACGAAGAACAAAGCCGAGGATGCCGGAGACTTTGACGGGCGAATGAAACCATTGGCTAGGTATTGATCTTAATATTGTCCCAAATGCAGATTCTCAGGTTCAGTGAGGGCATAAATCCTGCTACAAGGGGGTTGTGCACCGGGCACCAGATCGATTTGGCAATCGTACGATCTGTGGGGAGGTAACGTGTTGGCCTGTTCCTTTTGGAAGACGTCCTGAAAGTCTTGGTATTCCGAAGTTAGTTGCATGGAGACAGAGGTTACAGACGCTAGACTAATCTTCAGATTTTCTGGGTAGCAGGTTTGTGCACAATCCGGGAAGGTTATTCTCTTCGCTCGCCAATCAATTCGAGGATTATGTGTCTCTAACCAAGGGATTCCGAGAATAACCTGAAACTGTGGAGCCTTGATTACATCAAACACAACTGCCTCCCGATGGCCGTCCGGACCTATAAGTGTCACCTCAGCAGTGGAATGTGTTACCGGTCCAGAGGCAATTTCGGATCCATTGACTGTGGTGATGACATCTTTGCTGGTTTTAGGACGCAGAGGGAGGATAATCCTAGAGACCAATTCACGATCCACATAATTTCCTATAGCCCCACTATCGATGTATGCCTTTATTGCATGCAACCGCTTAGGCTGTTCCGGATCTACGAGGACCATTGGTACAATGAAATGCGAGGTCTGAGAGTTAGTTTTCAAGCTCGGCAAGTGGACCCCTACGCTTGACGGGCGTGGTCGTTTCCCGAAACAGAGTCTTCATGGTTTTTATCAGTGGCTTCTACCACCTTCTTGAGCGGTTTTGCCGGGCAATCTCGTAGAAAGTGTCCAGAGGACCCACAATAAAGACATAATTGCATCTGCCGTCTTCTTTCACGTTCTTTTTGAGTTAAAGGTCCTTTAACCCCTCCGATTTGCATAGGCTCAGAGACATCAGCATCCTTGGGGTTAGCGTGGGTCTTGACCAACACCCGGGTCTCCAACTTGGACCGATCTGCTTTTCTGTTTTGAAGTCTGTGATCCAATTGGACCACTAAGTCTATATATTCTGTGCATTCTTGGGGCAGATTTACAACTTGGGCCAGGACATCTTTAAGTTCTCCGCGTAGACCTCGATAAAATAACGTGATTCTTTTATCCTCTGGTCACCCAGTTTCCACAATTAGTCTATTAAAAGTTGCAATGTAGGATAGGAGGTCCTGATTGCCTTGTCGCAGGGATAGGAGTTCGTCATCCAGAGCCTGCCCCTGAGAGTGTCGAGCAAATAACCTTTCCATGCTTGCTTGAAATCCTTGAAAATCATGGAGAATCGGGTCATCTTGAGTAACCAGTGGAACTGACCAATCGGCAGCACAGCCGCTGAGACATGACAATACAAAGGCTACCTTGGTCTGGTCATTAGGGAAGGCCCCAGGTCTGCATAGGAAGTGCAAACGACACTGATTCATGAATACAGCAAATCGTTTGGGGTCCCCAGCAAAGCGTTCGGGTGGGGCCAGCGGCATGTTTCCAGGTAGATTAATCTGCACAGGGTTACTGGGAACCACAGGAGGGGGGTTCCCCCCGGAACCGGGTAGAGGAGTGTGTCCAGCTTGACCTTGCAAAAATGGTCTAGCCAGGTAATCAGTTCTTTCCTTTGATACAATCACTTCCCTCCTGAGAGCATTAGTCTCTTGACGAGCGGCATGCACTTCGGCCCGTAATTCCCCCAGTAGTTGGGCCAACTGATCAGTCTCAGAAGTTTCCATAGTGCCTGGGTGGGAATTTGTAGGAAGGCTTCGCGTTCTGTAACGCTCACCTGACTCCCACAGAGGCGCTGGTCTAGTCTGCGTTGCTGTGGCCTCTTCGAGCGTGATGCGCAGAACTCGGAACACTGACTGAACAGGACCCTCAAATCTTGCTTGTCTGGCCCGTAGGAATATCCTTCTGCAGATGAGAAAGGGGATTAACAGTCTGCAGAATAGTGTGCTTGCTCCCCCCCTTCCCCCCTTCGTTCTTCTCTAACTTCCTCCGAAATCCCGGGTTGAAGCTCACCTTATGGTTTGAAAGGATGAACTCTCCATCCGGCTTCTGGTGCAGGGGCGCGTGCTTGTCCAGTTACTTCACTGGTTTTCAGAATGGCGCTGGCAAAATCCACTTGACTTTTCCGAGCGGAATGCCGTAAGTATGAAGATTACAAAAGTTCAAGTGTTGAGCCTCCTTTTCTGTTGCCTTCCTAACCTGTGATCTGTCCTTTATTTCAGGTGCAGAATGAAGGCGATGCGTTGAGGGATTGACTTGCCGATGGTAAACTCAGGTGAGTTAGCGATGGGGGCGATCCCTCTTAATGTCTTTAAATTCCTCCAGTAATGTCTTTTGTCCTTTCCCCATAGGGGCCGGGGTGCGGTACCTGCCAACGTAGCGGCGCTGACCCGAAATGAGGAATGATCCACCAACAGAAGACCGGTAAGTGTTATGGCGGAAAATTAGGCTTTCCTCATATGTTCCTTCTGCTCACCTTTTGTCTCTTCTTCTCTCCCCTAGGCGCAGAGATGTGGCGACCAGTGCAGACAGTCGCGGTGGAGCCAGAAGAACTCCCGAGGACAGGTGAGTGAAGCGCGGCGCTGCAGCGAGCAACGCGGTGCTTTTAAATGAAAGTCTTTTCTCAGGAACTCTGGCGTGAAGGATCCGGATGCAGGTAAGAAGTTTGATAAAATTCTTGGTTTTCACCTTTCTCTTCTCTTCTTTCCTTACAGGTTTTCCAGGATCGAGGCGGGCGTGGCTGGAGACCAGATGCAGGAGCAGACACGGTGAGCGTTCAGCTGCTTGGATGCAGAACAACGCGAAGCGTGAGCTACTGTCTGGGCGTGGCTTAAATAGCCCCCAAAGTAGTTCCAGGTAAGTATCCTTCCCTGGCCACGCCCGAGTGGCAAAATAGTCCCAATGAAAAAATAGTCCCTTTCAGGTCTCAGGGAGGCCTGAATCTTGCAGCATGGTCTGCATCAGGTAAGTGCACAAAACACCTTCCTTTATGAGCCTGGCGCCTATGGCGCCAGGACTGATGTCCAACATGAGCCTGGCGCCAAAGGCGCCAGGACAGAGTCCAAAGAGCCCCTATAAGAGGCCGCTGGGCTTTTACCCGGGGGCATGATGCCTGCTCCCGGGGGTGCTGGGCCTGGCCTGGTGCTCCGGGGGTAGGCATCATGACAATTTCCGGATCCAGGAGAGAAAGGCAGAGAAAAGGAAGACTTAGACAACATCCCCAAAAGCAACCACAGATAACCCTTGTCTAAAAGAAGCAGGCGCTTCACGTGCCTCAGATCCAGAACCTATGCAGTTGGGTGCCTTCCATGGACCAATTTCTCCACAAGAAAGGATCTGTCGGATTAATACCGGACTTTGCATGTACTGTGCCTGTGATAAACATCTTGTTAGAGAATGCCCTATAGCACCACCCCAGCGTTTGGGAAACACCAGCTCCCGATCCTAAGCGGAGCACAGCTTCGGGAGAAAGATGCCTGCTCCGCATTCATTCCTTCCTTGAACACTACAGGACTCCGTGATTCTTCAGACATTCTTGTCACCTACCAAAAAAGAATCTTACCTCATCCTGGCCCTAGTGGACTGCTGTGCCATGGGTATTTTCATAGATCACGACTGGGCTGTCAGTCACCACATTCCTCGGAAACCCAAAGTGGTAATACAACCCATCGAAGGTATTGACCGTAGACCATTGTCTTCAGGACCCATTACTCACCAAACCAAGGAATTACTACTAACGATAAACAATCATCAGGAAAAGCTCCGATTTGACATCATAAAGGCTGCTCATTACCCCATGGGTCTAGGCATGCCCTGGCTTCAGAAGCACAATCCTTACATCAACTGGGCAGCAGGATCCCTGTTTCTAGGTTCTGAATTTTGCATGTCCCACTGTTTGTCTCAAGATGCATTACAAGGCCCTCCAGTGACCTCCCAGAACCACAAGCAATCATCCTTAAGTGTATCCATTATCCAAGTACCTGAGATCTATCAAACGTACTCAGATGTGTTTTCAACCGCCATTGTTCATGCTCTTCCACCCCATAGGCCAGAGGATTGTGCCATTGACACAGATGCTTCAGCAGTGATTCCATTCGGGAGGATGTTCATATTATCCGAACACGAGAAGAAGGCTCTACGAGAATATCTGGATACCAACCTGGCAAATGGTACTATCCGGCCTTCAAAATCTCCAGCCGGTGCTTCCCTATTCTTTGTTCCTAAGAAAGACACTAAAGAACTTCGGTCTTGTTTGGATTACCGTGGTCTCAACCAATGTACCCTCAAAGGCCGCTATCCACTACCACTTATTTCTGACATCCTGGAGGCAGTACGAGGTGCTGTCATCTTCACTAAACTCGATCTTAGGGGTGCTTACCATCTTATCCAAATAAGGGAAGGCGATGAATGGAAGACGGCCTTCAGAACTCCCTTTGGCCACTTTGAGTATCTGGTAATGCCCTTCGGTCTCGCCAACGCCCCCGCGGTTTTTCATCGCTTCATGGATAGAGTTTTCTCTGATATGCTGTTCCTTTTTGTCATTGTATACCTGAAGGATTTACTGATTTACTCCAATGAACCCCAGATCCATCAAGAACATGTAAAGGCAGTCTTAAAATGTTTACGAGAACACAAACTCCTGGCCAAGCCAGAAAAATGTCTCTTTCATGTCCCAACCGTTCATTAGCTTGGATTTGTGCTTAGCTCCAAGGAATCGGAATGGATCCTTCCAAGGTCGACTCCATACTTTCTTGGCCAGCACCCACCACTGTGAAACAGATTCAATCCTTCCTGGGACATTTTTACAGAAAATTCATTCCCGCATTTTCTGACATAGTGCATCCCATTGTAACACTCTTAAAGAAGGATACTCCATTTAAATGGTCTACTGCACAAGAGATGACCTTTCAGCAACTGAAACAAGAATTTACTCAAGCCCCAATCCTGACCCAGCCCGACATAGACCAGCCTTTTTTGGTCGAAACAGATGCTTCAAACTATGCCATTGGTGCGGTCTTAAAACAAGAGTTCGAAGACAAGATGGAACATTCTATTGCATATCTATCCTGCACTTTGACTCCCAGTGAGAACCACTATTCCGCCCTGGAGAAGGAGTTACTGGCCATCCGACAAGCCTTCACCGACTGGCGCCACCTATTCTTGGGTGCTAAACACCCAGTGTAGGTACGAACAGGTCATCAAAACTTGCAAGTCCTACAGTCCCTGTAATGCAGAAACAGCCGTCAAGCCCGTTGGGCCTTCTTTTTTTCTCAGTACCAATTCCAAATTAATCACTTTCCTGGAACGAATAACATTATCGCAGATGCCTTATCTAGGCGTCCTGATTACGAGTCCATCGTAGCCCGGACCTTTCCGAAAATGTTCTCTGAAACTGTGTTTGTGGCACATGCCATTTCTCTCCTGGAAGACATACGTGCAAGAACACCTTCTTCCGATCTCTGGAAAGAATACATTAGGAATAATCAACGGAACCTAGTAACAAAAGACGGCTATCTCTTCAAGGAAAAACAGCTGGCAATACCCACACAAAAACTGAGGGACAAAATCATTAATCTCTGCCATGACACCTTCCATTCGGGACATCGAGGCAGCACTACCACCCTCCGTCTTATACAGAAGCAATTCTGGTAGCCAAATATGGTAGCTGACATAAGAACCTACATCCAATCCTGCACAGTGTGCAATAAGAATAAACATGATAATAGAAGACCTGCAGGTCTCCTACACCAACCCGCACTACCAACAGGATCTTTGGAAATCATCGCCACAGATTTTATCGTGGAATTACCCCCGTCCAGAGGATATACAACCATAATGGTTACCATCGATCTGTTTACCCATGTGGCTCACTTCACACCCTTGTTCAAACTACCATCCTCGTTTGAATTGGCTGGAATATTCCTAAAACACATCTTTAGACTTCATGGATTGCCTTCCAAGATCATCTCCGACAGAGGACCCCACTACATATCCCAGTTCTGGAAACAACTATGCCAAATATTAGGCATCCAGCGTGCATTATTGCATTATCTTCGGGATATCATCTACAGACTAATGGGGCAACTGAGCGAGTCAATCAGACCCTAGAACAATATCTCAGCTGTTTCGCAACCAAGGTCCAGGATGACTGGTCGCTTTTGATTCCTGTGGCTGAATATACTTACAACAATTCTGATCATTCAGCTATCAAGACAAGTCCATTCTTTTGCAGTCAGGGATTTCATCCTTCAGTTCTACCATCTGTCCTACCACATCCTACCCCAGTCCCTGCAGTGATTCCTGGATTGAAACACTGGTAAGCGTACACAGAGACGCTAAAGAAAGACTGAAAAAGGCCAGGATAGAAGTCAAATGATATGCAGATACCAAGCGGAGACCAAGCCCTTCATATGCCATCGGGGCTAAGGTTTGGCTATCCTCAAAACTTCTTGCTTGACATCTGCGGCCAAATTAACTGGCTCCCAAGTATTATGGACCATTAAGGAAATCATTAATCCAGTGGCCTTCCGGCTCCAACTTCCAGAATCCTGGAAAAGGATTAATCCGGTCTTCCAAAGTTCCTTATTGAAACCATATGTACAGTCCACCAGAACTACTCCTAGACCTAACCCTGTAATCATCAATGACCAGCTTGAATTCAAAGTCTCAAGGATATGTGATTCCAGATACAGACGAGGTCAGCTTCAATATTTGGTAGAATGGAAAGGATACCCCCCAGCGAATGCACGTGGGAAATTGTCTCGAACATGAATGCCCCCATCTAATACAAAGATTTCATCGAGTCCACCCAGGCAAACCCAGTGGTGCCAGCCTTAGGAGGAAGCATACTGTCATGAACCACCGGATTCACCCTTTTTGGACTTCATGGTCTGTGATGCACCGCAGCATGAATTCAGTGATCCTTCCAACATGGCCGACGGGCCTGAAACGCTGCGTTCTAGCCTTTGTGCGCAATGCTCGACTTCCTAGAAAACAGACATGCCCCTGCGGCTCTGCGCGTCTCAACGCAACTGCTTGGAGTTGCTGGACGTGTGTTTCGAGTCCGCTTCCCGTGCTTTCTCCAGTTCCTTACCTTTCCCTTTTTTCTTTCCCTTGTTTCCTGGAATCCGTCCGATTCTCTTCTTACCAGCTAGCCTGTATCCTCTTCCCGGATTCGTCTTGTGCTCGGTCCTGCGCGGTCCCGAACACTCTCTGTGCGTGCGACTCTAACCTCCTTCCTGGATTCACGACTACATTTCCTGAATACTGAACGCCATCCGGCTAAGGACAGCCGGCTACCTCACGCTGGAACCCCGAAGACTCGCGTTCTGGCCTGTACAAGTCTCGGACAGTAAGAAAAAAAGGAAGTCGAACCCAAGAAGGTCACAAGCAAGGAAAAACAGGTGAGAAAGAGAGAAACTTGTGACAATCTCATCTGGACAGCAAGGTCCCAGCAAGACTCAAACCGGGCCTCTTTCTCTGATTTCTCCTTGGCCCCCACTGATCTGGTCTCCTGCCAGTTGCTCTCGGACTGCTCTCCCCCAAGCTCGATCTGCATCTATTAGGTTGGTCTCTCAAACTGCTCTACTAACTGCTGCAAAACTCCATCTCCATCTCTCCCAAGCTGGTTCATCCTCAAACTCTCCCAAGCTGGCTCATCCTCGATCTGATCTACTGCAAAACCTCACTCATGGTTATAGTGTGCTGTGACGTACATGCATTTCTTTGGTAACATGTCTCTTCTGCAAGCAAGCATTTTCTAAAAGCAGGCAGCGCCAAGAAGTCTGATGGTGTGTGCATTTCCTCTATGTTCACTGTGAAATCTAAAGAACAAGATGGAACTGGCAAGCATATTGTGTCTTTTCTCAATGCAGGAACTGCCTCTTACTGCAAAATCATAACATTTCTCCTCTGTCGATGCTTAAGGCCTTCTACCACAAGCTGAGCAAGCACTCCTCCTCAGATTCCCTTCCACCTTTTCTGCTGTCTCAGACAAACCCAAGGTCTGATAAGCCAGGCTGTCTCATTCGCTTCTACTAGGGCAAAGGCGACCTCATCTGTTTATATTCTTCGAACTACAGTGTACCATAAACAACTCTCCGCGGACAGTGAAGCTGCTAAATGTCTCTCTCAGAATGGCTTAGAAAGCTGTTTCATTTCTCTAGTGCCTAGCTACATTTCTCTTCAAGCATAAGCACTACAAATGGATCAGTGTACATTATAAATGCATGCACATGCGTGTCTCTATTGCAAACATGACAACATTATACTAAACAAAACCTTTCACATGACAGGGCCTATTTCTCTAGCAAATTATACTTACGATAACGCTAACAGACAAGCATAATATCTGGCTTTACAATCTCTCCTTTTATCATCAGATAATTTCAGATAACAATCAGATAACAATCAGTTTCGTCAAAACATGGAACTCAAAAAGCATTCAAACATGGAAAATTCTCAATGGTACGTACTAAACCCAAGCACTCTATCAGTGTCAAATCCTAACAAACCTATAGCTGACAATCGTGTCAGAATTCAAACAGCATAGAAACTAAGCAAGTTCACTTCAGCATATTTCTCTAATGGCAACGCATTGCAGCATTCTAAGTAGCAATTGAAAAGTGTCATGCCAAACTGTGGTATTCACTCTACCTCTAAGCAAGTGAATTCAAAAACGAAAATTGCATAACAAATTGCATGGCAAATATGTGTACTATGGACATCAAGTTGGATTCAATTTCAATGTGACAAGCACAAAATTACAATATTCCACTTTCAAAGTGCACAGGTGACAAAGTGACAAGGTGTCAAAGTCAATAGCCAAACAGATCAGTTCAGTTCATGTCATACGTTCAGGTTGTCCTCATGGACCCAGCGTATTCCCAGTCATGGGCAAACTGAGTGAGTCTGTGGACAAATCATGTGCTCATTCCAGTTTGTAGCCAAACAGTATGTGTCTCCTCACATCTCCGCAAAGTGTCAATCAATAGCCAAAGGTTTCAGAAAAGCAGTTTCAGCAAAGGAATGTTAGCAAAGGAGTGTTCAGCAAAGGATGGGCATCAAAGCGTAGCCCATAGCAAATCAGTGTTGCACTGTAGCAAACGTAACCCATGTGTGCTCTGCAAACGGACAGTCTTCAGTGACCATTCTGGAGCCTCACTGCATAGACTCTCTCATACAAACAATGATTCATTGGAGCAAAACATGCTCACTGCGTTGCAAGCAATTGTTGGTGCCAATCTATCCAGATTCCCAAGCACTTTCCTCACTCTATCCCTTCTCCAAAATTCTCCCTAGTCTATTCTTTTGATATCGATGTATCAATCACGGTGGTGTCTCAGCAACATTCAGATGGCAACTCTCAAGTAGCAATGACCCATCATATAGGACAGATTCAGATCAGAACTCGGTCTGCTCTCACCAGCATATCTGTCGAATGCTGATTTCAAAGCACTATGGTGTCGGATCAGTGACCTACTTGCTTGTCCCCACAAGAGTCAAAGAAGTCAAATCAAACTATCTTCATAGCACCGGGAACTCAATGCGTAACCAGAGCCTCTCTTTCAGCTCATTTGCATTTACTCCTGTTCCCTGACCCACAGGCGTGTGACCTCTCATCTTTTGGGTCACAAGGTAAAGGCATTTAGATGGATTCTTCACTCGCTGCAGATTTCAAAGCAGCCTGCAACACGATTTTGCTACAATTGCTGAACATCTTTGGCAAAGGATGCTGCAAGGTGTCGGTTCTCACAACATTCAGGATCTTCTCATGGTAAATCACACTGCCTGGAAGTCGGCAGCAAGTATACTGCGTACATTCTCGGGGCAGAGCCAATGACAAAGCCCATGCCCCAAGGCCTCATACCGGACGGCATTCCCCAGAAGTCTTGCTGCTTCTCTGTGGCAAAGCGTATGTGTCAAAGCGTGTCACATGGCAAAGGTGACAAAAGAACAAATATGGTGTCATTCATCAAAGATCTCGAACAGACAGCATCAAGTTCTGGTCAATCTGGTCAGTCATGTCATGCGTGCGTCATGCGATGCAGTAATCATGGTCTCGGTCTGAAAGTCTACATCTTGGCATCTCTGCATCTTTATCTCCAGGTGTCATGCAAGGAAAGACAAAAGTGCAGGTATCAGTTTTCAGCTTATCAGAATGTCATTCAAACAAAAAGCAGCATTACGCTTCATTGCTCAGTGCACTGCTGCACAACACTGGGGGCCGCATCATGACTTTGGCGGTAACCCTTAAATCCGGCGGTCGCGCTATTACTGCCGGATTTAAGGGTCCGCCAAATCAGGACTTCGGCAGATTTCGCCCCAGCTCTTGGCTGGGGGGAAATCCGCCAAAAATTCGTGCTATTACCGCTGGTGGGAAATCTGCCAGCGGTAAGAGCGCAAATTTTCCCCATTGAGCCCAATCAGGAATGGGGCATTCCCGAATGGGCTCAATGGGGAATGGGGAATTACATTACCGCCGAACTCGTGATCCGGCGCTATTAGTGCCGGGGAGTTCGGCGGTAGGGCTAATACCGCCGGCGGTATTACCGCCGGCATTACCACCAAAGTCGTGATCAGGCCATAGGTCTAAACTCCCAAAGTCTCTCAAAAGACATCAATACCAAAATATCGGTGCCTGCAAGGGTCTGCCTACATGAAGCATTGTGCCTTCATGTTCTCTGCAAAAAACATATTCTCTGCCCATCCCTGTCTTTCTCATAACAAAAGAAAACAAACCATTTCAGATAATTCGAACAATGCAAGATTGCAACCCACTCTGTGTCATCTACTAAAGCCATACATCTCACCACCCCTTTCAACATTAAGGATACAACCTGAATCCCTTCATGTTGACAATACAGCTGGACTTCATTCAAAGGGACGCTCTGTCCTGCATATGCATTTCTCTTCAGATTCAGTAAGCATTCTGTGCTTTCGAGGCCTACTTCAAAACAGCAGTCTCCTAAAATCGCGCACTTCAGTGGCATGCATAATCTATCATAAACACCAGTTCTCTCGGTGTGTTCTCTCGCCAATGTAAAAACATTCAAAGAATTCAGCATTTCAAAACACCCAGTGTGGCACCATTCACTATGCTCACTCCCAGTCTGCCTTCTAAACATATTGCAAAGCTGTCAGGCAAAACAATATTCTCCCTTCTAAAAGTTGGTCAGATGCTGTCAAAAATTCTGTCATGGCATTTCACATCAAAGATTTTCACCATCTCATCCCTCCCCATAAACAGAATGTAATTCAAAATGCTGTACAACACTATCTCTATGCAAATGTGCATTCAAAGATACATCTTCAGGACTGAACTCTTCACAATGCAAATCTACAAAGGGGACCCCTCTAGGCATTTCTTCTGGTGAACTGCAGATGTCTCTAATACATGCACTCCCCATATTCTCTTTTCTTGCGGCCGCAGCAATCTCTTGAACCACTGCACTGCCAATGGAACATGCCTGTGTCACACTACCCCGTCGTGACCTAGCTTTCATTTCACTCGAATTCCCCTAGATAACTGTTTCTCCTAAGGGTCATTATATTCACTTCTTCCTGCACTGCTGTCACGTGCATTACTTCTGGTGGGTTTCCCATAGGCACTCTATTCCCTCCTCCAATTGCTGCTTCTCTTGCTGGGACACTATCCCAGTTGACAAGCATATTTATGAGTTGATCTCTTATTGCTTTCAAGCCAACAAGATTTGGAGTAATTTCTGAAGCTTCATCATTTACCCCTCTGGGTTTCTCAACCAACAACAAAGCCTCATAACTCGTGTGAGTTTCCAAAGTATCTTCAGACATCTTCGAGAACAAAAACAATCATCTAGCCTGGCAAATATACGTACGTGTATTTTCAAAATTGCCAGTCACAATAACTGCTGTGGTCAATTCAAATCAAATCAATCTGGATTTTCAACAAAGTCAGACAATTAGGTCCTGTGGACGAACGAAGCTGTGGACAGAACATGCTCTGTCTAATTCAAAACATACCCAAGATAAAACGAATACTCACGAATGAACCCAAGAACGAACAAATCAAAACACAGGTGCACATGATGTGTTCGAACCTTCGACGTCAGCTCACTCGATAAGTGGATCAGAAGTCAGCTGCAAAAATCTGCAGACTAAAACATCTGTTCCAGCAATCAATTAGCATTGGTGAAAGTCCTACGTAACGGGCGCCATTTTTTAATCGAAAATGCAAAACCGGGAAGGGGGGCGCTAATCTGGTCCCACGTTGTTGCGACAATTGTGAAACTGCAAATCTACCTCAGGGGGTGGGGTACACTGTGTACACCAAAATATGGGACACACAAACAAACCCAAACACTAAGGAAAGACACGAAAAGACAACACATGAATCGATTCAACAGAAAACACTTTATTCATGCATAACACTGCACAATGATCTGCAAATAGCAAAGCAAACTAATCTCTGCAACCCCTTTTGCATGGGTGCAATCTACAATGGAAGCAATCCACAATCGCCAGCCCTTCTGGCTTCTATGCAAGCAACCTAATGACCAATGCTAACAACAAGCGTAGCTAGTAGCAACTTGTGGCAAGCGTCAGCATCTCTCTCCCTCTCATCATCACACACAATGACACTCTCGCTAATGAGACAATCCCTGCCGCCTGATGAATCTCCCCTTAAATCAGTGTGTCAAAACCCATGCCTGTGTGTGTGTTAATTCCCCACGTGTCTTAACAAACAGCTTTCTAATCAGTTAGGCCTCAGACCATACTCCCCTTTGGCATGCAAACAATCTTCCAGGCAGCTTCACTGCTTTCCCTGCATCTCATCTAGACAGCCAGGTCCCAGCAAGATTCGAACCGGGCCTCTTTCTCTGCTCCCTCCTTGGCCCTCACCGATCTGGACTGCTGCCAGTGTCATGGTCATGAAGTCAGGGGCAAAGGCATGCAGGGGTCGCATGCACAGGAGACCTGGGTGGACACTGTCCTGGCGCCTTTGGCACCAGGCTCATGAACAAAAGTAAACAAGAACATCCATTTAACACCCAAAAGCTTTTATTATGGACATAGCACTTCAGATGCATTAACCTTGAACATTCCATCCATTAAGCAGCCCCAAGTTGATTCTTGGGTGTGGCTGTTAATGGATTGCCTTCGCACGTGCCCACTCTCTAGGAGTGGCAGGGTGTGGCTGGTAAGCTGGCCCTAATGGGTGTGCCCACGATTTCAGCTATATAAGCTGCCACGATCCTCAAGACAGACGCTTCGCGTTATTCGGCACTTGCAAGCAGTGTGACGCTCACCATCGCCTGAGGCCAGCATATTTACAAACTGGGGGAAGGTGTTCTTACCTGTACATCTCTTCAGTGAACGAAGTATTCATCTTTACACTTTCCAGACCGCCGAAATCTTCATCTTGGCACCGCAGCACGATACGCTCCATCGTCGTCAGCAGCACCTGCACGGAAAAACAGAAGACAAGGTTAGACATTGAAAAAACAGCCAGTTTAAGGTTGCGCTTCGCCATACTTAGCGCTTTCCTTAAACCATCACTTACCTGCTGTCGAACATTGCGGTAGCATCCATCTTCCATCCGGCCGCGTCTCGAGTCTCACAGCTGCATTGAGGCTACATTTCCATCTAAGGGAAGAAAACAGAAGAGAGACATTATTGCGGCCTGGAGAGGCCTGAAGGGGGTGATTCAAGTTCAGGGAGGGCTGCAACCGTGCTCCAACACCTCCACAGAGACCAGGTGAGCGTAACAGAACACAAAGACCTCTAATACTCTCTGCCTGGGCGTTATGGAAACTTTAGAAACAGATCAGTTAGCCCTCTTACTAGGGGAATTACGGGCTGAAGTACATGCTTCAAGACAGAAAAGCAATGCATTACGGAGGAAACTTATTGTAACTCGAGAAAGAACTGACGAATTTGCAAGACAAATCCTACAAGCACAAGCAGGACAGGTTCCACTACCTGGAGTGACCCATTCTTCTCATTCTTCCACACCACAACAATCAACACCGGTTCAGGGGATTCTTCCAGGAGCAGTGCCTCTAGCCCCTCCCGAACGCTCCATCGGCGACTCAAACAAGTTTGCTGTATTTATGAACCAATGTCGCCTTCATTTCTTGTGCAGACCAGGAGCCTTTCTTAATGGCCAAGCCAAAGTGGCGTTTGTACTGTCGTATTTAGGAGGTAGGGCTAGGCCAAAAAGACTGCATATGGAAACTAAGGCATAATAACCATATACACTAGTGATACGACAGACACGAGGTTCGATTTCCAAACAGTCAGGTTTATTTCAAAGTATCTCAGTCGGCCGACTGGGTCTCAACATCTCGCAATGTGTGTTCCCAGACCTCGTGAGTGGGGAGGAGTCACTTACAAACACACAGCACGCTGACCCCACCAATTTGCATACCCCTCCATGATCAGCCAAAATTATATCAAGGACCATTCTATTCTGAAGTGCAATTAATCTGATTGCTTTCTGTTCTAGTGTCATATTATAGAGTATATCTGTAGTTCAATTTATCGTCTTCTCCAACATCCTGGACAGTTTCCTTATATTCCATGAATTTATTGCTTGTCCCCAAAATGGCATGAATGACTTCGCTATATCCCCTGCAATCTGTCCTGCCTTATCATCTCGTAGTGGTCGGATCTGGATAGTTTTGATATTTCAGAAGTTTTGGAAAGAAATACACCAGGTAAAAGTATACCTAAATAACAGGTCAGTTCCCAAGTTCTAGGTAACCATGGATAGGCCTGATCTCCACAAATAAAGTAAACAGAACCTCCTATGTATAATGGTTTCTCTTCTTGCTCAAGTACAGCAGTATTCATGCATCTAGTAAACGTTCCCACTGGATAGGAACCCTTTTTTCGTAGGCAAAATGGGACAAAACGTGGACTGTGATTAATAGTATAGGAGGGAGGCACAGCTTTTTTGTTTCCTACTGGAGCCATGTTAAAAGTGATTAGCGATTTGTAAGGCCTAGAGAGCCTATCTACTGGACTCGTTGTTACTGTGTTTATTTTGCTTCCGCTTGAAAATATGGAACAACCCACCGTTTCCAATACCACTCTTTCAAACTCATTTATGATTGTTCCATCAAACTGACCAGTAACACTATCGTTCAACTTTCCATAAAATAACGCTCTCAATGATGCATAACAGGCGGTATTAAGTGGTAAAGGATGTACATACCAACCCTTTCCTCTTTCACCATGCTGCGGTAAATGGGAACAGACCCAACAGTTGGATCTATTCAAGATAGCATGAGTCATTTTCATAATCAATAGCAATGTATTATTGTTGTAACCTTTTCTATATTTCACTTCTTGTGAGGGGAGAGTATAAAAGAGCACATGTACTGGGCTGCTCATAGTAGGAGCATTGGTAGTAGTTAAAAGAGAGTTCAAAGGATGCACAGTTTCCAGATACCAAAATATTGGGACCAGTGTAATCATAATGCAAAGCGGTATCATAATCATTAGCATATTATTCTTTCCGAACCAAGTTTTTCTAGGAACAGGCTTAGTCTCTATTTCTATATCATCAACAGCATTGGTGCAGGAGGGAGCAGGAGCGAATATAGACATTGTCTTGCAATGTTTATCTCAGGAAAGGTTTTCAATGTTCGTCGAGGAAAGTTCTCCAAGGCAACACACGTTAACAGCAAAGCGTTCAAGTAGCAGCAAAGCGTTCAGGCCAGTTCAGACTAGCCTGCTTAACAAGTGACAGCAAGCTGATGTGAATCTGCACAGGGCTCCAAAAAAGCAGGAGCAAGCATCAATTGTGTCGGTACCATATGCCCCCGCTCGTTCACGCTAGGTTGCACTGGTCTTTCACTTTTCTATGGTAGCACCGGGAAACCGCATTTCAGAGCTTTCAATTTTGATGCAGCTTGATAAAGCTCATATGCTCCTTTTCCCTAGGCCTCCGTTCCCACTTCATCCATGCTGGGAACAAAGGCAAAACAAAATGCAGATCACTTCCGATTTTGTGAAAGTAGATTGTACCTTATGGCTCCAGGTACAGTATGGTTGGATGAACACTGCACTCTTATTTCCAGATGCAGGATCAGCGCCAGCTTGTGATGCAATGCAAGATGATAAGGCAGCGGTCGGACAAAGTTGAGGCACCTTTGGCCTTTCGATCTTTGTTGCAATCTCCCCAGGCCCTTTCTCGGGTTTAGGAAGCACTTCTGGCAGAGAGTTGGCGATGGTATCTTTGCAATCAAGCGCAGCTGTATTTCTTTTGATGTCAGGATCAAACAGCTCTTTCAAAGGATGCAGAATTCTTTTTGTGTACGTTGCGTGGACCAGTGCTTGCGCCCATCCACTCGGACTGCAGTCTGCGTGGCCAATAAGACCTGGTAGGGCCCCTTTAATCGCGGTGCGAGTGAAGAATTTCTTTCAAACTCTTTAATCAATGTCCAGTCCCCAGGCTGCAGACAATGTCCTGGACTGGTATATCTGACAGGAAGAGCCTCCTGCACCTGCTGATGAATTAAACGCACGTTTTGAGTTAACTGTTTACAATAATGTCCCTTAGCCGTTTCGGCTGCGGAGCATTTCAAATATTTGCTGGTCTTGCCATAACTATTTCATAAGGGGAGAGACCAGTCCTCGTCTGTACAGATGTTCTCACACATAACAAAGCTAGCAGTAATGCATCGGGCCATTTCAAATTGCTCCCCTTACGGATCTTACTCAATTTGTTTTTCAAGATACCGTTCTGACGTTCCACCAAACCGGCACTCATCGGGTGTCTGGCCGAATGGAATCGTATGTCAATTTGGAGGCCTGCACAAATTTGTAATATCACGGCTGCAATAAAGTGCAGACCGTTATCTGACCATATGACACGGGGTAGGCCGAAACAGGGAAAATACTCTTTTAGCATGACTTTAGCTGTGGACATGGCTGTACAATCTTTCAGGGGATAGGGCTCTACCCATTTGCTGAATGCACAGACCACCACAAGAACATATTTATAGTTTTGGCACCTTTCCATTTCTATGAAATCAAAATGGATGACTTCAAACGGCATAGAGGGGGGGGGCAAAACTTTCTACTGGCGTCGTTGTTCCTTTTCCAATGTTATGTTGTAAACAGGTCATACAATTTTGAACCAATCTGTCAGCAGTTTTTCTAATGTGTGGATTCTGCCATACAGAATCTAGATGTTGAATCATTTTCCTAGCACATATGTGTGTTGGACTGTGGGCCACAGTGACCATTGCCATTACATAGGCATTTGGCAACATCCATCTTTTGTTCTGTTTGTCCACCCAACAACCTTCAGAATCTAATTCTGCTGGACCCTCAGACCAGGTTTTTATTTAATCTGCGGTAGCTTCTGCTTGCATTTCCTTAACTGTGGCAATCCCATTTTCTATCATGCAAGGTACTTCTTTCATTTTTTTCAACGTACATTTTTGTGTGGAAATCAGTGGCAGTTTGTTTCACAATTTTGTCTGAAAATGCGTTTCCCTTTCCAACATTACATGTTACCTTTTTATGTGCTTCACATTTCATTATTGCTCATCGTTTGGGAAGCGCAAGTGCTGACAACAGTCTCACTATCAAAGTGCCATGTTGTATTTTGGTTCCATGTGATGTCAGGAAACCTCTTTCAGCCCATAATCGACCAAAATTGTGTACCACCCCAAAGGCATACTCACTGTCAGTGTATATGTTTACATTAAGGTTTGCAGAAATTTCACATGCTATGGTTAACGCTATTATCTCTGCAGCTTGTGCTGAGTTATATGGGATCCTTTTGCTTTCTACAATATTTTTCAGTGTAGTGATGGCATATGCAGCAGTTGATGTACCATTGGGTAATTTAAAACAAGAACCGTCACAAAACAGTTCTCCATCTGGCTCTATCTGTGAGGTATCAGTTAGATCAATTCTTCCATTTGTCTCTTGTTCAGTAACCATTAAACAATCATGGGGGAATTCCTTTTCACCCCCTTTGTCTTTGGAAGGGGGCATTAACTCAGCTGGATTTAAGGCACAACACCTCATAATTTGGATATGTGGTGCAAATAGAACTATTTCATACCTTGTTAATCTGGCTGATGTAAGGTGTTGCGTCTGCGTTCTATTTAAAAGAACGTCCACTGAATAGGGCACCATAACGGTTAAAGCTTGACCTAAAACCATTCCCTCAGTTTGTTTTACTGACGCGGCAACTGAAGCAACAGCTTGCAAGCAGCACGGCAAAGCACATGCAACAGGATCCAACGTGGAAGAGAAGTAGCCGCATGGTCTATTTCTCTCTCCTTGTTCCTGAGTCAAAACAGCCAAAGTACAACCATTATTTTCATGCACAAATAACTTAAAATTCTTGTCATAATTTGGCATGCCTAAAACTGGGGCTGAACACAATGCAGCTTTGAGCAGGTCAAATGCTTCTTGACATTCCATGTTCCATGGCAAAGGTAAGGTAACATCTTTCCTTGTCAATGCCACTATCGGTTTCACAATCATAGAGAGGTTTGCGATCCACTGCCTACAATATGAAGCCAATGCAATTAAAGCCCTGACTTCTTTCTGCGTCTTTGGAATAGGCATATCAGAGATGCTTTCTATTCTTTCTGGTGTCAATTTTCTTCCCTCCTTCGAAACGAGGTAGCCCAAGTAGGTTACTTCCTTTCGACAATACTGGAATTTCTTTAGCGAAGCTTTGTGTCCATGTGCTGCTAAATATGTTAATAGTGCAACTGTACTTTCTTTACAAATTTCTTCTGTGTCTACTGCTATCAATAAATCGTCTATATATTGTAACAAAACAGAACCTGCTGGTAGTTTTAGCATATCTAGTTGTTCCTTCAATGCTCTACTGTAAATACTCGGACTCTCAGTGTAGCCCTGTGGAATTCGTGTGAATGTGAATGAACGTCCTCCTAGAGTAAAAGCAAATACATATCTGCTTTCTGGATATACTGGAATACTGAAAAACGCATTCTTCAGATCGACAACACTAAAATATGATGAAGATGTTGGAATCATAGTCAAAATTGTAGTCACACCCGGGGCTAATGGAACTTGCAGATCAACAATTTTATTCACTCCGCGCAAATCAATTATGAAACGGTACGGTATGTCATTACCTCCTTTCTTGTAAACCAGAAGGATCGGACTATTGCAAGTTCTACCAGAAGTTTCTTCAATTACGTTTCTTTTAATCAAATCTGACACAATGCATTTCAATGCTTTTTCTCCTTCAGCCGAAATTTTGTATTGCAGAATACGCGGCAAGGTAATTCCTTCTTTCAAAACAATTTTCACTGGCTCTACTTTCAAACAACCAACATCATTGTCATTCACTGCCCATATACAAGCCGGTACTTTACTCAATTCAGTCGGTAATGGCTTAGATAAAAATTGTGACACAGGAGCCTTTTTTGGCGATATCGTCAAATACACTCCATCAGGAGAACAATAAATGACAGCATTCAATTTCCTTAACAGATTTAATCCCAACAAATTTTCACCGCAATTTTTCATCAAAAGGAATGGGCAAGATTCGGTGAATGGACCTAGTGTTATAGGTACTGGTTGTGACACTGGACTAATTACTGGTGTACCTGAGAACCCTACTGAGACATTCTTATGCCCTGACAGTGGTATATCTGGAACCCGCTGATGGTCAATCGAACATTTTTGTGCACCTGTGTCCACTAGAAAAATGTGTTCCCTATTCCCAACCTTCATTTCTACGTAGGGCCCTTTCTGGTCTCCGGGAATAGATACTGGTTCCAACCTCTGTCCCGGGCTGTCCTAGTAAAACAGTACATCGTCAGATGTATAGTCACCGAGTAATATGCATTGGACTGATTGTCAAAAATATTTCCATCAATTGTGCTGTTTCGCTGTTGGTTCTGAGTCTGATTCTGATTCCCCTGGTTATTCTGAAATTGTGGTGCTCTTTGGTTTCTATTCTGTCCTTGTGTTCCCGGGCGACCTCTATTCTGTCTTCTTGTGAAAGTCCCATTTCGATTCTGTATATGCAGGCACTGTGCCCACCAATGGCCTTCTTGTCTACAAAAGGCATATTGATTAATCCCTGTTGGACCACCTTGCATGTTGGATGCTATTGAAAATTGGACTCGTTCCACCACTGCGTTCCCACCACCTCTATTATTGTTTGCCACTTGCTGCAACAATGCTATTGTTTTCAAATTCCCTTTGTCCCTCAGTTCTTTGTCCTTCTCGGAATTTACTCTATTTTCATAGTACTGGGCCATGTGTAATACTTCACTTTCTGTTTTTGCTTGCCATGCACTTTCAGATGTCATTATTAAACTTTGAATTTTCGGTAACAACCCTCGCACAAACTTGTCAACAAACAATCTCTTCCTGGGTTCAGTACCCAAGTCTTGACCACTAAAATCTAAAAAAAAATAATCAGTCGCTCCTTCTTCTTTGCCCTGTAAACAAGCAGTCAATTTATTCCAAACTATTCTCTTCTCGGGTACCAAAGTTTTCAATTTCTCTATTATTCGCGATGGTAAAGCTAACATAACTTGCGGTGGCTTTTCTCCAGCCTTTCTCTCACCATTAATTCTAGTCAAATTCTCCCATGTTTCACCTAATATCGGCACGTCATTTATATTTCTAACCTGTTTCCATATGTCTACAGGAAGAATCACGGGAAACAATAAATCAATGTCACTCAATGCAAAAACAGATTAATTCAAAACAGATTCAATTTCTTTATAGAATCCTGACGGGTTTTTCCTAATATCAGGGATCGTCTGCTTGATATTATTTATCTCTTGCCTAGAAAAAGGGATATGTACAAGGTGTGCAATATAATAGGCGTCTATCTTTCGCGCTGGAGCTCCTTCAGAGGCAGCAACATCTACTTTCGGGACAAACGTGGGAGGCACTTCCCTCATGGGTAATTGCAAACTAGGTGTTTCTACATTTGTTTGTTTATCAAGCAACAAAGCTAAATCAAGAGAAAAAGCAGTCGTTCCAGTTTCAGGCGAAAATGCTCTTTTGCAAATCGTCATTAAATTAGCGGGACAACATGTCTTATTCTTCATACATTCATCTTGTAAATACTCTACCATGACCTGTAATACCTTTCTCTGCATTTCTGGTGTATACTGACTAAACGTATCATGCACTTCCATTGGGGAAATGGCGGCATTTGTAATCCATCTAAGCGCATCTCGCGTAAAAATTCTCATCTCTTCATTAACAGGTTTCAACGGCGGAAAAAATGGTTGCTGGACATATAACATATGTGGTTTATATCTCTTCATTAATTCTCTATGCAATCGATCAAGCTCATGCTTAAACACAAATATTCGGCCTACATGTTCTCGTACTTTCGTCGCATTACCTCGTAGCTTCGAAAGGGAAACCAAATCATGCAACTCTTGCGGTACCACTCTGCCGGTCAAATCACTCCATATTTTCACAAGATAATTCCCCATGCATTCTAACAATACCTGCTGTTCACCAAGGCCTCTATGATCAGATATGGAACTTTGCACAGCTGCTTCATCGCCACCATCAATATACGTTTCTGCCCAATCTCTCAGTTCTTCTTTCCTTACTTCGCTAATCGTACTACGAGTTTGTCTACTGCTTCCTTGCACAGGCACCATCTCTGTAGAACTGCCTACTAAAGCGGCTAACTCATGCTCTGACGGCGGTGGAGGAAATAATGTCAAAAGCACAGGGGGAGAGGAACTTACTACTGGTGCAGATGGAATAACGGGAATGGGAGGTATATAAGGAGGAGGTGCAACTGGGTCAGTACTTTGATGTTCATTTCTTCGCTCATTCAATATTTTGTTTATTAGCTCATCTGATATATGCAAATCTTGCTGAGGATATATTTTCTGTACACCTAATTGGAAAGCCCTATCCATGTTCCTAAGGGCTTCTATCTGTTGATGCTGATCATGCTCTAGTGCTTTCTCTGCATTCGTTTTATGTCTGCGCGTGTGTTTTCCTCTGATTCTTAAATGTAGATTAAGTTCCTTCCTCCAGTTTCTCACGACATCGACTGCCGCTATTCTGGCCTTCTTGCGTAGAAATCATGATTCTAGGTGTTCCATTCGTGCTAATTCAAAGCTCCCATCATTAGGCCACTGTAGATCTGATACATGTCTGGTCTGCCTATGCCAAATCGCATTAAACACTATTGCCCCTATAACGTATTTTATGTACATTTCATATGCTGTCGACCCCGCGGGTGGCACAGCCTGGCCAGTTTCCAAAGATTGTCTACCGCAATGGAAAAATCTCACTAGACATGAAGACAATTTCCCAGGCATGGTTAATCCTTACCCTTTTCTTACCCTGGGCGTTTGATCTTGCAAGAGCAACTCTCGACCAATATCAAGACATTTAAGAATCGGGGCACGACTCACCTGATAAACCAATTTGTCACTCAGGACACAATTTGTCTGTATACAGACACAACCAAGAATCGTTGTGACTGCCTGTCTGGCTCAATCTGCCTCGTTCCAGGACCCTCGTCTCGATGCTCTCTGGGCGCTGCTCGTCGATCAGGGATCGGCTGTGTACAGATCTGCAAAGGAGTCTTGCATCACTTCTACAGGGGCGCCCCATACACCTTTCGATCCCGGCTCGACAGCTTCGTCCTCGATTCGTTTTTGCGTTCTTCAAACTCAACGTATACGATGGAGCATAAGTGGGAGGGTCCCTATTCGGGCGCCATATTTGCTAGGCCATAAAGACTGCATATAGAAACTAAGGCACAATAACCATATACACTAGTGACACGACAGACACAAGGTTCAATTTCCAAACAAGTCTGGTTTATTTCAAAGTATCTCAGTCGGCCGACTGGATCTCAACATCTCGCAAAGTGTGTTCCCAGACCTCATGAGACGCAAGAGAGCGAGCAACGCTCAAGCAACAATTTATATACATTGCATGCAATCAGTACGAAGGCAATTTGATCCGCCCATAAACGTATCATTCAGGCTAGGGTTCGGTGATCGGCAGTAGTGACGAATATGACACGTTATGACAAGTCTTTATTCAGTCTAAACATAGTTATTCTAGCAATGGCAGCAGAGACAGCTTTCTTGTTATGGGGAACATAGAGCTCTTAGTTCAGCAAAAATATCATGTTCGTAGCAGAGAAACATTACTTAGCACGTTATCTGCGTGTTTAGGTTCATGAGCTAAGGGTCAGACAGTTCTGAAGCAGAAAATACCACTCTCCGCGAAGGAGTACTGCTAGAAGAATATAATTCATGGTTTAACTGCCTTTTACTACAGCGTTTGCTAGACAGGCCGGCACCTGGACTACTGATTAGAAGCGGCTTCTGCTCGCCTTCAAGGACTTAGTGAGAGAGAAGAACAAGGTATCTCTTCATAGTTTGACATTCCTGTCTGTGTTAGTATTTCAGCATTCAGGCCGTGGCCTTGCACCGTGTGTGAGTTCGAAGCATAGAATACAATTTGCAAAGCGTTTTGAACAGAAAAGAAAAAAGCAAATGGCCGGCATTTCACAAAATAGACGCCCCCTGGTTACATTGACGATTCTGCGATTGCAATGTTTGTCACATGATGAGATTGGTTTCTGGCCAACATTCTATACATACTATAGGGTTGTTTCTGGTCTAGTAGTAGTGCGGCAGACTGGTCTATACCTTTGGTAAATCAAGATTACCCTTTACTCTGGAACTTTGGGAATTTCCAACATGAGTTGGAGAAATTGTTTGCCCGTCATACTCAAGGACAAGCTCTGGACAACGAGTTGTTGTCACTCAGACAAGGGAGTCAAGATCTATTAACCTATATTGCAACTTTCAATCGTCTCATAGCCCAGAACAACTGGCCAGAAGAGAAGAGGACTACACTCTTTTACTGAGGGTTACGTGGAGAACTTAAGGATGTGTTGGTGCAAGTGGTGAATCCCCCTGACAGGTGTGCGGACTACATGGACCTGACGGTGCAACTCGATCATAGGTTGCAGAATCGAAAAATGGATCGAGCTATATTAGAGGGACGGTCAGTTTACGTACAACCTTGTGAGAATCAGACTAAACCACATGAACAGTCTGAGCCAATGCAAATTAGTGGATTACGAAGTCCCCTTACCAAAGCAGAAAGGGAAAAAAGATGACAACAGCAGCTTTGCTTATATTGTGTACAAGCAGGTCACTTCCTCTGTGACTGCCTGGTAAAACCACCCAAGAAAACGGTTGGGGCAACAGACAAAACTGATGAAGAAGAAGAACAGAACTCGGGAAACGCCAATGCCCGGCAAGTGTAGGGGTCCGCTTGTCGAGCATGAAAAAGGAATCTGTACAGACCTCACATCTAGTCCTTCCAGTGCTTTTGCTGAATCACATCCAACCATCAGAAATACATGCCGTGGAGGCATATATTGATTGTGGAGCTGTGTGTAACTACATTGACCAAGATTTGGCTCTCCGAATAGGCCTTCCTCTCCGACAGAAGCAGAAATCGGAAAACATCACTGCTGTGGATTGTTCTCAGCTATCATCCGGCCCGGTGACACAATTCACTGAGCAAGTCAAGCTTCTGTGTCAGGACGGGCATCAAGAGGACATTACTTTCGATCTCATCGGTGCTCCTCAGTTCCAGATGATATTGGGAATGCCCTGGCTGGAAACCCACAATCCTAGGATAAACTGTCGAAAACAAGTTCTGACATTTCCTCATGATTGTGCCGACATATGTTACAAAAAAGATGACACCAATCTGAAACCGAAGAAAGGAATCGTGTTGGGCCTCATCAGCTCCTTACCGCAGAATACCAAGATTACCAGGATGTCTTCAAAAAAGAGCAAGCAAATGTTTTGCCCCCGCACAGACCTACGATTGTCAAATAGATCTTGTACCCGGAGCCCAGATCCCTTTCAGACGAATTTACGCTCTGACAGAACAGGAAAATCAGCATCTTAGAATTTACCTGGATCAGTACCTGGCGAATTGTTTCATTCGCCCGTCCAAGTTACCTGCCTCCTCGCCCTTATTCTTCGTGCCTAAAAAGGAGGGGGTCTTAAGAACTTGCCTCGACTATAGAGCCATCAATCAGATCACAGTAAAAAATCGATATCCTTTACCACTTATACCAGAGCTCCTGGACCAAGTGAAACATGCTCAAATCTACACAAAACTGGATTTAAGAGGAGCATACCATCTTGTAAGAGTAAAAGAGGAAGACGAGTGGAAAATGGCCTTCCGCATGAAGTACGGCCTCTTTGAATACCAGGTCATGCCCTTCGGGCTATGCAATGCCCCCGCAGCATTCCAATTCTTTATGAATGATGTACTCTGTGAACTACAGGACGTTTGCACTCTTGTTTACATTGATGACATTCTTATCTACTCAAATTCCATGGAAGAACATGTAGGCCATTTCGGGGCAGTCTTAGAGAAGCTTTGACAACACCAATTGTATGCCAAGTTGGAAAAATGTTTTTTCCATTTAACCGAGGTCGAGTTTCTCCATTTTATGCTCACACCACAAGGCACACATATGGATACACAAAAGGTGGATGCAATCCTCCAATGGCCCTCACCAACATCCACAAAAGGAGTGCAAAGTGTGCTCGGATTCGCCAACTTTTACCGTCGGTTTATACCTGGGTTTTCACAAATTGTACATCCAATTCCCTCCTTGTTAAAGAAAAATCAAGAGCTCCATTGGCCGACAGAAGCTGAAGAAGCCTTTCAGAAGTTGAAACTAGCATTCACTACAGCACCAGTCCTTCGACACCCACGACCAGACCTACCTTACATAGTTGAGACAGATGCTTCAAAAATAGCAATGGGAGCAGTATTGCCACAACGAGACCCTGAAACAGGACAACTACACCCCGTCGCATTCTGGTCCCGCAGATTTTCACCCCCCGAGTTGAACTACACAATCACAGATAAGGAATTACTGGCGATTAAAGCAGCATTCAAGGACTGGAGACATTACCTTCTTGTTGCGAGACATACGGTCACTATCATCACGGATCACTGTAACTTGCAATACTTGAAAACCGCAAAAGCACAATCCTCGTGTCATCTTCGTTGGGCTCTCTTTTTCGCAGAATACAATTTTATTATCACTTATAGACCTGGAGTAAGCAATGGGAAAGCAGACGCTCTATCAAGCATGAGTGAAGAAAAAGAGGCTTTTACAGCATCCGACCCCGTGGCCATAATTCCAGAGGAAAGGATTCAAACCAGAGTAGCTGCCACCACGTGTATGGATGACCAAACAACCAGTTTGCAATCCGTGATGGATCTATCAACACAACAGGAATAGCTGTTAAAAGGTGACCAGTACACCATCGAAGACAATCTACCATATTTCGAAGGACGATTATATGTCCAAGACCAAGAACTGCAAAAGCAAATCCTCACAAATGACCATGATTCATTAGTGGAAGGACACCCAGGAATAGCCAAAACTCAGGCTAAGGTAAAACAAAACTACTGGTGGCCAACCTGGCGAAAAGACATTGCCCAATTTATTGAAACCTGTGGTGGTGTCTGTGCACAACACAAGTCTCAGAAACAGAACCCAGCTGGCTTACTGCATCCGCTAACAGTACCGCCAGCACCTTAGCGTAGCCTGTCGATGGACTTCATCAATGATCTTCCACCCTGCAATGGATACATCACCATATTAGTCGTTGTGGATTTATTCTCCAAAATGGCCCATTTCATCCCTCTGAAGGGACTCCCAACTGCGTCAACTCTCGCTTCTGTGTTCCTAGAGCAAATTGTTTGATTGCATGGATTTCCATCAATATTAGTATCTGATTGCGGAACGCAATTTGTTTCTGCCTTTTAAAGAAAGTGTTGTACGATTGGCAAAATCGATCTCCGATTGTCCACAAGCCATCACCCTCAAACTGATGGGCAAACTGAACAAACCAACCAAACTTTAGAGCAATATCTCAGGTGTATGTTGCAACAGTCTGAGGATTCTTGGAAAAATATACTCTGGATAGCTGAGTATGCATACAACAACTCAGTTCACACAAGCATAGGGCAAACTCCATTCTACACTGTGCATGGAAGAAATCCGAGGACATCAGTATTTGATCCACCCGATACCCTGGAAATGCCAACCATAAAAAACTTGCATAAAACCACCACTCGGGTTCTTAAGGAGGTGACAGAGCATCTGACCAAGGCTAAGGAAAGACAAAAACTGTTTGCTGATCGACATCGGAAGGAAGCTCCCGCCTACCAGATTGGAGAAGAGGTGTGGTTAGCATCCAAATATATTCCCATGAAGGGGCCAAGGGCATTCTGCCTAAGATACCTGGGCCCCTATACTATAAAGTCCATAATCAATCCTGTCGCCATGAAATTGGAGTTACCATCTCACATGAAAATTCACCCCGTATTTCATGTCTCAAACCAATGAAGTCCAATACACGGCTTAATAGATGGAGAAGCAGAATATGAAGTCAATTCCATCCTGGACTCCAAGGTGGTTCGATCAAAATTGTATTGCCTAATTGACTGGAAAGGTTACGGACCTCAAGACCGAACTTGGGAACCCAGTGAACACGTCCATGCTCCGCATTTAATCAGACAGTTCCATCAAAATAATCCCACCAAACCAGGACCGGGAGGAGAACCACCCTTGAGAGGGGCCTTGGGGGGGAGTGCTGTCATGATCATGAAGTCAGGGGCACAGGCATGCAGGGGTTGCATGCGCAGGAGACCTGGGTGGACACTGTCCTGGTGCCTTTGGCACCAGGCTCATGAACAAAAGTAAACAAGAACATCCATTTAACACCAAAAAGCTTTTATTATGGACACAGCACTTTAGATGCATTGACCTTGAACATTCCATCCATTCAGCAGCACCAAGTGCATTCTTGGGTGTGGTTACTAATGGATTGCCTTCACACGTGCTCACTCTCTAGGAACGGCAGGGTGTAGCTGGTAAGCCGGCCCTAATGGGCGTGCCACGATCTCATCTATATAAACTGCCCCGATCCTCAAGACAGACGCTTCGCGTTATTCTGCACTTGCAAGCAGCGTAACGCTCACCGTCGCCTGAGGTCAGACTTACCTTTGAAGATCCTGCTTCCTGGACATCCTGCTTCCTGCCAGCATACTTACCAACTGGGAGAAGCTATTCTTACCTGTACATCTCTTCGGTGAACCAAGTATTCATCTTTACACTTTCCGGAACGCCGAAATCTTCATCTTGGCACCACAGCATGACACATTCCATCGTCGAGAGCAGCACCTGCAAGGAAAAACAGAAGACAAGGTTAGACATCAAAAAACAGTCAGTTTAAGGTTGCGCTTCGCCATACTTTGCGCTTTTCCTTAAACCATCACTTACCTGCTGTCGAACATTGTGGTAGCATCCATCTTCCATCCGGCCACGTCTCACGTCTCACAGCTGCATTGAGGCCGCATTTCCATCTAAGGGAAGAAAACAGAAGAGAGACATTATTGCGGGCATAAATATGAGCAAAATATAAAGACATTAAACAGAATGAACAGCATCACAAGAGCTCAAAAAAGACGTACCAATCATAAGGAGAAGCATAGTTGCAGCTGGACTGGACTACTCCTTATCAGGGATTAGTGAAGGAACTAGATCCCATTTGACGCGCCCCCGCCCGAAGTAGCAGGATGGAGAGCTTACCTTCCATAATTCACAGCCGAGCTTTATGGGCCGGCGTATGCTCACAGAAACCGTACTTTGGGGTGAAGGGTTTGAGAGGTACAGCAATCACAGATTGGCACACTCACACACTCTTATCTCCACGTAGGAGCAGTAACATCACGTACTACCACTCACAGCTTTTCTACTGAGGAAGAGGCCTGAAGGGGGTGATTCAAGTTCAGGGAGGGCTGCAACCGTGGCCCAATGCCTCCGCAGAGACCTGGTGAGCCTAACAGCCAGCTGCTCTCGGACTGCTCTCCCCCAAGCTCGATCTGCATCTATCAGGCTGGTCTCTCGAACTGCTCTACTGACTGCTGCAAAACTCCATCTCCATCTCTCCCAAGCTGGCTCATCATCAACCTCTCCCAAGCTGGCTCATCCTCAATCTGATCTACTGCAAAACCTCACTCATGGTTATAGTGTGCTGTGATGTACTTGCATTTCTATGGTAACATGTCTCTTCTGCAAGCAAGCATTTTCTAAAAGCAGGCAGCACCAAGAAGTCTGATGGCGTGTGCATTTGCTCTAAGTTCACTAAGACATCTAAGGAAAAAGATGGGACTGGCAAGCATATTGTCTCCTCTCAATGCAGGAACTGTCTCTTACTGTGAAATCATAACATTTCTCCTCTGTCGAAGCTTAATGCCTTCTACTGCAAGCTGAGCAAAGCACTCCTCCTCAGATTCCCTTCCACCTTTTCTGCTGTCTCAGACCAACCCAAGGTCTGATAAGCCAGGCCGTCTCATTCGCTTCTACTAGGGCAAAGGCAACCTAATCTGTTTACATTCTTCGAACTACAGTGTACCATAAACAACTCTCAGCAGACAGTGAAGCTGCTAAATGTCTCTTTCAGAATGACTTAGAAAGCAGTTTCATTTCTCTAGCGCCTAGCTACATTTCTCTTCAAGCACAAGAACTACAAATGGATCAGTTTACATTCTAAATGCATGCACATGCGTGTCTCTATTGCAAACATGCCAACATCATACTAAGCAAAACCCTTCACATGACACGACCTATTTCTCTAGCAAATGCATGGTCAAATGGGGAAGCATAATATGGCATAACAATGTGGATATATCTCTAACAGACAAGCATAATATCTGGCTTTACAAAAGGCCCAGCAGTACCACAGGTGGAAAACAGCAGTGCACAAAGCAATGTACTGCTAAAAAAAGTTACAAAATGGCCAGAAATCACCTCGCCTTGCCAGGGAAACCTCACCTCAGCGCCAACTGGTCAAAAGTGGCTGCTGGAGGTGGTGAACAAGGGATTAGGTATCATTTCGAATGGGGATACTGCCTCAGCCAATCACGGACTAGGGGGGCGGGACAAAGGCCCAGCAGTAACATGGTTGGAAAACAGCAGTGCACAAAGCAATTTAATGCTAAAAAAAACAAAAATTACTAAATGGCCAGAAACTGCCTCACTTGGACAGGGAATCCTCACCTCAGCGCCAATTGGTCAAAGGTGGCAGCTGGAGGTGGTGAACAATGGATTAGGCTCCACTTCAAATGGGGATGCTGCCTCAGCCAATCAGGGACTAGGGGGCGGGACAAAGGCCCGGTGAGTGGAAAACAGTAGTGAACAAAGCAATTTACTGCTAAAGAAAGTTGCAAAATGGCCAGAAATCGCCTCACCTTGACAGGGACACCTCACCTCACGCCAACTGGTCAAAAGTGGCTGCTGGAGGTGGTGAACAAGGGATTAGGTCCCACTTCGAATGGGGATGCTGCCTCAGCCCTGGACAGGGAAACCTCACCTCAGCGCCAACTGGTCAAAAGTGTCTTCTACTCATTGAGATGTGCAGACGGTTCACTTAGCTAAGGCCTTGCTGATTACAGCTATGATCAGCCTGCAGCTCGCAGGTCACATGATTGAATCCTGGCACACCTGACTCAGCCTTTCACCCTTTTGTGCTTGAAAATAGATTCTCATTGAATTGGACGACAATATCAACTGACATTTACGACACTTTGAAATTGCTTCACCAACTGCTACTTAAAACAAGTCATCGGGCCTCATTACGAGGTTTGCGGTAAGTATGGGTTTTTACCGGCATGGCGGAAAGACCGAGTCCGGTCTGGTACAACGCCGCAATTTACAGGCCATTCCGACTTCGCGGGCACGAGCTTTCCGCCATGCCGGTAAATCCCCTAGCGGCATACCGCTAAAGGGCCCGTAAAACCCCTTAGCGGCATGAAGCGAGACGGTCGTTACAACACCGCCACCGAAGCTCTGCTGTCCGTTATTAGCGGTGACCGTAATTTACGGACACCGTAAATTACGGTCACCGCTAATTAACGGATACGGAAATTACATCATCGCACAGGAACGGGAAGGAGCGCGGCGGCCATCTTTAAAAACACAATCCATTGCCATCCCCTTGATACAGAACCCGGAGGAAGATTCTGAACCTGAGACTTTCCAGCATTCACCTATATCATGCCGAAAGCACTCAAAAAAGGAGCCGCACGCCTCCGCAAGGAGCGCTTTACACAGGATGAGCTACAGGTCCTGGTAGACACCCTGCATGCCAATGCAGAAGTGGTGTTCAGCACTGATATGCGCAAGGCCACCATAGCAAGAAAAAAACAAATATGGGACCTGGTTGCCCAGAGGGTGAGCGCTGTCGGCAACACCCCCCGCACAACAAGGGACTGCCGCAAAAGGTGGGACGACCTCCGTCTCAGGGTGCGGGCCATCCTATCGGCCAACAGGACCCAGGCCCTGGAGACAGGAGGAGGCCCAGCATCTCCAATCAAGATGATGCCCTGGGAGCAGACTTGTGCCGACATGATGGGCCCTGAATCCATCGAGGGGGTCGGCGAGATGGAGTGCGGTGCCCCGTCATCCGCAGATGGAGGTGAGTGTCATGAGTGAAGACAGTAAATGCATTCCGAATTCAAGCCACCGCCAAGGGATCGGCAAGCAGTCATGTCACATATGCCCCCCCCCAATCATGCCGTAACAAGTGAGACCCAGGCTGATGCCACTTGCAAGGCTACAACCCATACTGCCCATAGCACACAAAGAGGCAGTCACTGTGAGTCAGCACAGTACTCTGCCAGCTTGATTGACCCAGACACCTGCATGCATTTACCATCCTAGCCCAGATCAATGTCCCACTCACCACCCAAATGTCACCCAAACGCTGCAACACCATTCTCATACCATAGCCTTGAAGCGATGCTGACCCCCAAATCATAGCTAATGCCATCTCTCTCTTCCACCCCACAGGCAGCGGACATGAAACTGAGGGCCATGAAGCCACCCAGCCCTCCACCTCCAGGGGCACAGGCAGGGGACAGCGGAAGCCTGTAGGAAGGAGGAGGCCACAGGCAACACCATCTGCACCAGCAACCCCCATGGAGGCTGCGCAACCCCCACCCACACCCCTACCCATGCCTGCACTGGGAACGGACACATACCCCACAGTCCACTCGGAGGAATCCAGTGTGGCAGGGGAGCACGCTGCCATGTGCCTCATCGACGAGCCGGAGAGCCCTACATCGGTTCACCTATCTGACGTGGGGGAGACATGTGACACAGCGTACAGGCCGGAAACACCATCTCACACACAAGTCGCACTCAGCGACTCTGGGGAGAGTGACACCCCAATCCTTACAGGCCAAGGAGCACCACCTGCCTGTCCTGTATCCTCCTCCCCTGCCGAAAGCCCACAGAGCCCTGCACGGTCAACACCACAGCTGGCTACCACATCTGCCACACCATCCACGGATGGAGTGCACGGGCAGCGCATCACAGCCCTGCTGGAGGACTTCCTACGGGACAACCGTCAATCACATTCACAATGCCACAATGACCTGCAGGCCCTGGGTGAGGTAATCACTTCAAACACCAACCGCCTCTGTGAGGTGCTGGGCCGGATTGCTGATGCCCTGGAGGCAGCACACCCAAGACCACAGCCCCAATGGGAGTACCCACCATCACAAAGTTCATCCACACAGACCAGCCCTGTCCGCCGGTCAATGCGGCCACTCCGCCGCCAGAACATGAATCCCCCTGGCTCCGGAAGTGGCCAATGAACATCCTGGCACACACATTTGGGAGGGGGAGGGGAGTGAGGGTGTGTCATTGGGAGTTGGGGGGAGGGGGAGGGGGGTGAGGGTGGTGGTTTTGTTGTACACGTTCAAACTTAAACTTTTTAATACACTGGTTGTTCATTCACTAAAACAGAGTGGACATTCATCATTTTGCTTGTGTATTTTAATGTCGCACAGTACATGGTGTACATGTATCCCCACACCCCGTGCCCAATGTCCTCTCATCCTGAAACCCTCAGCTGACTTGTGAGTCAGAAATATTGTCCAATCAATGCTTGACGCACAGAACGTCCCTCCTGTGCATCGGGACCCGGCTGCTGTCCTGCCATTCCTACCTCCTCCCCCTCATCGTCATCTGGTGGTGGCATTTCCATGTCAGGGGGCAGTGGCACGTTCCGACGGATGCACATGTTGTGTAGCATTACACATGCCATGGTGATCTTGGACACCTTCTCGTGGCTGTAGATGAGTGCCCCACCTGAACGGCTGAGGCTACGAAATCGTGCCTTCAAGAGCCCGAAGGTCTGCTCTATCACCACGCGTGTACGGGTATGGGATCTGTTGTAGTCCTCCTCGTGCCTGTTCTGTGGGTTGCGGACGGGGGTCATGAGCTACGGCTTCAGAGGGTAGCCAGCATCACCTGCATGGAAGTGGAAATGAGGTAATCGTGTGTGCCCTCATGGTGGAAAATTGTACTGGTCATGCATGGCCACAGATGATTACTGGGATGAGCATGCATCCCCCCCTTCCCGGCCAGGTAGAGTATGAACCCCCCCCTTCCCAGGCAGGTGGAGTATGAACCACCGCCCCCTTCCCAGAACTACTCACAGCCCCAAAGCAATGCCATGGCCCATTCAGATGACTCACCAAGCAGCCAGGCACGACGTCCGGCATGTCGCTCCATGTAGCGTGGTAGTGTTGAGTTCCGCAGAACCAAGGAGTCATGAGTTGATCCGGGGTATCGGGCATTGCAATGTGTGATGGACTTCCTGGCATTACACACCATCTGGACATTGATGGAGTGGTATTGCTTGCGGTTGCGATACGGCACCTCCATGGCATGCGGGACCACCAATTTAACGTGGGTGCAGTCGAGGGCACCTATGCAATTTGGCATGCCTGCCAGTGCATGGAAGGCAGCTTTGGTGTCGTAGATCTCCTGGGGAGTCTGGGGTAGGGATATGTATTCCCTTGTGTGGGTGAGGAGGGCATCCAACACTTCTTTGAGTATCCGTGAAAATATGGGCTGAGAAATGCCATGCATTTGCCCCACTGTATGCTGGTAGGTGCCTGTGGCAAGGAAGTGGAGAACAGACACTACCTTCAGTAGAGGGGGGATGGCAGTGCGTATTTCTATGCGGCTCACGATATCATCATGTATCATGTCCACTATGCTGGTAATGGTGTCCCAGTCAAGCCGGTACAGGGTGTGGATCTGCTCTGGTGTGAGGTTGAAGGGGGTGGCTCTGATGCGGGGGATTGGGGGCTGCCGGCGTGGTAATGGTGGCTGCACCGGTAGGGCATGCTGGCCCTGTCTCACCCTCCTTCTCCTCCTGTGTATCCTCTGTGGTGGTGGCTGTGGTTGTTGTTGTTGCTGTTGTAGTTGTTCTTGCCTTGCAAGCAGGGCCGCCAGCTCCAGGAATGCTGCTACAATCGGTATCATTTTGGTGTGGGAGGGGGTGTGGTGTGTGGGTGTGCTCCTTTTGTGCTGTGCCAGACTCCATTGCCTCCACCTGTGCTGATTGAGTGCACCTGTTCCTCTTGGAAACACTGCTCAGGGTCCTTTACACCTTCTCAGCGATGCCGGTATTTACTCCATGGCGGTAAGGTACTTTGCGGTCTTGTGGAGGCCGTTTTTTCCATGTCCGCTTTACTTGGGATCAGCTCCGGTTTACGCCATGCCGCTAATTAAGGCATGGCGTGTCGTGCGCGTGCCACTAAACCGCTATTTACGGCATCGTACTTTAGGACGCCGTAAATAACGGTGTGGTGGGTCAGAATGGGCCGTAAAGGGAAACGATGCCGGTATTCCTTTACCGGCATCATTTTTCCCTTACCACCCAACTCGGAATGAGGCCCATCATCTTCATTGTTTGTTCTGTAAACAATGTAGAGGCTATAGGGCATTCTCATTCCTGGCTCCTACACTCTACAATGTGTTATCAGTTTCACTCAGATTTATAAGCAGCAATCCAAAGTTCTATTCAATTTTAATAGCCTGCAATATTCCTTCTTTTCATTGTTCCATCATATCATGCCGGTGTGTGCAGCACCAAGAGACCATAGGCAGGAAATATGCACTTTACAAATTGCTTTCATCATATCAGAAATATACTTTATAATGTAGTACAAAAATAACTGGAAGGACAGTTTTTGAGGAGCAGCCACCAAAGTATTCCTGTGAGAACCCTGGCCCACCTTTTTATTTTATTTTATTGTGCATTTGTAAGGCGCTTATACAACAAGAAATTGTGTTTCAAAGTGCCCACAGGGAAAAGGAGAGGGAACAAAAGGCAAAAAAATAACATTGATGAACAAAGACAGAGGCGGTCCAACTAGGCCTTGTGAACATTCGGAATGTGCAAGTGCAGAGAGAGAGAAGGGACAAGGGAAGGGGTTAGGTGCTAGAGGTTCCACAGAGGGGGAAATGTCAGAGAGTCGGTTGCAAGGCAACAGGTAAGTACCTGGCAGCAACCACTTGGTAAAGGGTGGTCACCTGCGAATACAATAAGTGCAGGCCTGTGGGACAGCACAGGCCATTATGTGCCCAAAGGCAAGTGCAGGGGGAGGGCAGAGGCTGAAGGCGATTGGACGGAAGGTCAGGACCCAGAAGGACACATAAGGGCCAAGGCCACCAATCTCAGCGGCTATGGGGTTTAGCACAGGAGGGAGAGGGGGAATAGGCCCTTATGAACGACCTATGGGCCATTTTATGTTCAGAGTCTGTGAACTAATTTCTATAGTTGGTGAACATTTGCTCCCTTGCAATATTATTACAGTTCTGTAAGAAGGCAGTGAAGGTCAATGCGACTGAAGATTTACATGTCATGAAAATAACTCAGTGCACATTCCGCCCGGAATTAGTATGCCTGGCGCAAACATTGCCTTCTGCTTACTCTAGTACAGTAGAAATATTTTATATACAGAGGCTAGCCTCTATCAACCAAGGTGTTGCAGCAGGGATCGTCTTATTAAGAAAGTGTCACTTATCACACCCCAGCAAAACTCCACACCCAAAGAGCGACGATATCCGATGCTTGCAACAATGTGGATGCGCCGGGGCAGACTTTCTGCACCTGGCGTGGACTTGCCCCGGAGTTGCTGCATTCTGGAATTCAGTGTTGGAAAAAACATCAGCGATAATTGGAGCACAACTGAACAACAAACCAGTATTAACGATGCTGGGATTAACCAAGCACCTCCCCAGCTCGGTTCAGAAACTGACAAACATACTACTTGTCCTGGCACGGAGAAGAGTGGGATGCAGTTGGGGAAGAGGGCCGCCTCCAAACCTACAACGCTGGCTAAAGGACATGACGTATTGCCAAGACATAGAAGACAATTTCATCAAGACACTGCCACTACATGCACAACCCCCGACATCTGGGGCCTGTACATAGCTTACTTGCTATCGACCATGAATGATTTGGACATACAGAACATGACGCAGACAGCCAGTCAACAGTCCTCACAGCAAAGAACCGCCAGCCCAGCAGAGAACTCGTAACATTGACAACTGACCTCGAACCCCGATTTTTCTTTACAGGGGGGAAAAGGGAAGACTATGATCTGGGTGGGGTAAAGGGAGTACAAAGGGGGGAGTGGGGGTTTCTCGCCAGGGCAGGTGCATGGCCTCACTGTTTACCGTATATGTAAAACCAATAAAGAAAGTTTTTAAAAAAAGAAACGGTGTCACTGGTGGATTAAAAAAAAATATTAAGACATGCAGGTATTGAAGAAGAGGAATCTTTACCACCGTGAGCCTGAAGTTGATGTTTTAAATATTTATTTATACCCAGGGAGAAGTCAAAGTAAGGTAACTTCAGGAAAAAAAACAAGCAAGTACCAGGGTAGCTGCTTTAATTCTCCTAAACAATAGTTCTTCTGCTCAATTTTCCAAGCATTGACTCTGCAAATGTTTGCCCTTTTCTAGAGACAGTTATGTCTATTGAATGATGACTTATCTCTTGACATGAATCCTTCCTAAAATAATCTGCAAAATCTCAAGCCAGAATGTAGGGGAACAAAAGCAAGGTGTTGTTTCTTTGACAGATTTTTCATTGTTAATGCACACCCCTTCAAATTCAACAGATGCAACAAAAGTATTTTAAAAAATGTGAACACCAAAAAGGCCTTTATTATAGTTGCTTGGCCTTTCCTTTGGGGAGGATGTTGTAGATATTATCAAAATCTTGTATTTCCAAGTGAAAGTTTGACTTGAGGTAAACACAAAGACATCTTCGGGCATACAAATCGCCTCCGGAACTCAAATAAAAAAATATTCATTATTGTTTTTAAGCCTGTGGATAAAATGGATGAATCAATCACCTGGCTAGAACAAATACCAACATATTTTAATACCTTGTGATACAAGCTACATATGACAAGCAGAATTAATTGAACAGAATTCTTGAGAAAGGTTTGTTAAAGGATAGAAGAGTGATTAGCTCTATTTATCTATACTGGTAAGGATTGCATTGATAAAATACATTGGAAAAGGCACATTTGTATGGCTTTTGTGTTGTCATGGGATAGGCAATTTGCATGCGCTGCCATAATGGTACAATCTGGCCATAAGATGGCAACAGCGGGAAAACGGTGTGAACGATTGCACATATGATGGCAGTGCCTGCCAAATGTCCATCTGATACCTAAACACAAGTCAAAACTGTTGGCTTTGCCAATACTCATTTTTAACAGGACATCGACACAAGTAAAGGATGTGCTGAGACACATATTCCTTTTTTTAAAACCTTTATTTTTGATTTTTAAAACATTAAACAACTACGCACCCACATTAGGGTGGTTTTAACTCTGCGCCATGTCCTACCTCCCTCCCGCCCTCTCCTCCCCCCTGCCCCCCCGCTCAGTCCTGTGACTCCTATGGGTGTGCAGTCTTTTTCCGGTTACTTGAGACATGTGGCCGGTGTTGTTAGCTCTGTGTCATCACAGCTGGCTTGTTCCTGTGCCAGGGGTGCCTGGCCGAATGTCAGGTGTCTCCTCAGCTTCGTTTAACAGGAATTGTACTAACGGGCCCCAGATGTCAGGTGGGCGGGCATGTAAGGGTAGTGACTTAATAAAGTCCGTTTCCACATCCTGACAGTAAAGAATGTCCCTGCGCCAGGCAGGGATTGTTGGAGGGGGGCCTCGACCCCAGGCCATAGCCACTCTCCTGCGGGCAAGTGTCAACAGGAGTCCTGCCAATGTCCTTGACGGGGCGGAAAGTGATTTTGTCATGCCGAGTAAGGCTGCCGTTTGGCTCGGTTGTATCTCCTCACCCACTATTGCTGCTGTCGTCTCCAAGACTCGGCTCCAGAAGGGTGTTATTTCAGGGCACTCCCATGCGAGGTGGACGAAGTCTGCTGGTTGCATCCCACATCTCTCGCAGTTCGCATCCGCCTCCGGGTGGTGTCTGTTAGCTTTTGCTGGTGTGTAATAGGTCTGGTGGAGGAAGTTGAAATGAATTAGTTTAAGGCGAGAGTTGAGAGCTATTTTTTGTGTCTGTTTCAGGATGTAGGTCCAATCTTCCTCTGGAATGGTCATGTGTAGGGACCTCTCCCATCTGGTCTTTGCCTGAGTAAGTTTGGGTGTCGTGTCTGTGATGATGGATTTGTAGATTTGCGACACCAGCTTGCCCTCGCCTTGCGCCTGTATGGCATTGTGGAGTAGTTGCCAGGTTGGGGGTTGTTGGGGGAAGTCTGGCAAGAGAGCTTGTAGAGTGTACCTGGTCCTGAAATATAGGAATGTGTCAAGTGCGGTGTTGCCGCCTTTCGATTTTGCTTGTTGTGGTGTTATAAAGCCGTCCTCCGTGAAGAAGTCTCCCAGGGTCTTTATTTGTAATTTGTCAACCCACTGGTGAAATACTTTCTCAGATGTCAGTGGAACTCCTGGGATGAACTTTACAGGCAATAACGGAGAGTATCGAGGTTGTACCCCGTATATTTGAGCCAGTCTCTTCCAGACCTTGTACGTTGAAAGCATTGCGTTCATGGTGCAGTTGGGGACGGGAATTTGGCTGAAGACGACTGCTGTTAACAAGTTTGGGGTAGCCAGGGCTCGCTCCACCTGCACGTGAGGTCTGATTGTATGGGTGGCGTACCAATGGCTGAGGAATTGCGCCTGGGCTGCCCAGAAGTACTTCTCCAGGTCTGGGAGGGCGAGGCCCCCGCTCATCACCGGGAGTGTCAACGTTGCGTGCGCCACTCTGGCTGGTTTGCCTGCCCAGAGCAGCTCAAGGACCATACTCTTTAGTCTTTTCAGGAAGGTTTGGGGTAGCAGTATAGGGATATTGGTGAATAGGTACAACAGTTTTGGAAGAATCACCATCTTGACCAGGGAAGCTCTCCCCCAGAGCGTTAGCGGTAAGGACTTCCACCGCGTCACTTTTTCCTGGAGGGACTTGACTACCTCTTCGTAGTTGTCGCGGAACACCTCGTGGTAACTCAGGGACATATGGACCCCCAGGTACCGGACTTTGGACGTTTTCCATGTGAACTGGAAGTCATCCGCGAATGGTTTGGTAGTAGGGGTCAGCGGGAATATGATGGACTTCGCTGGATTGACCTTCAGGCCGGAGGCTGTTCCAAACTTGATTACCTCCCTCATGACCGGGTTTAGATTTTCTTCGGGATCCCGAATGAGCAATGCCACATCGTCTGCGTAGAGGGACGTAATGAGCTTGTGCGGTCCGATTACGAGCCCTCTTTGTTGTCTATGCTCTCTTAGGTTGGAGGCCAACGGTTCCATTATCAGGGCGAAGATGAGTGCTGAGAGCGGGCAGCCCTGTCTGGTGCCCCGTTGGAGCTCTATGGGAGCGGATTTTGCCGTGCCTACGATGATGTTGGAGCGTGGCTTGTTGTACAATAGAGAAACAAGTTTGATGAAGCGCGCACCCAGCCCCATTCTGGTGAGTACGGAGAACATGAACGGCCATTCCACTGAATCGAATGCCTTCTCGGCGTCGAGGAGGACTGCGATTGCTTGAGCTGAGGGATCGAGAGCTTCGATGACGCTGAACAGCCTCCTGATGCCAAAGGTTGTATTGCGGCCCGGTATGAAGCCTGCCTGATCTGCTAGTACCAAGGTGGGCATCAGTGGTAGTAGTCTGTTGGTAAGTACCTTCGCGAGTATCTTGTTGTCGAGATTGAGGAGGGAGATGGGTCTGTATGATGCACAGTCCTCCGATGGTTTGCCTGGTTTGTGCAGAAGGATGATGTTGGCTTCTCGGGTAGAGTGGGGGAGGGATCCCTTCTCCAACGACTCCTCATAAACTGCTGTCAGAAGGGGAGCGATGGTGTGTGCGAAGGCTTTGTAAAACTCCCCGGTTAAGCCGTCTGGGCCGGGAGCTTTGGAGTTCGGGAGGGATTTTATGGCATCAATAATCTCCTCTTGAGTGATTAGCTCATTCAGCGGTTCTCGCAGGGGTTGTTCGACCCAGTACAGTTCAGTATCCTCTAGGTACTCCCTTGCGGCGGTTGGGTCTCCGTTATGTCTAGTACTGTAGAGTTCTTGATAAAACAGCCTGAATTCTTCTGCCATGTCTTCGTCGGTGTGGGCCATTTGTCCCTGTTTGTTCCTGATCCCTTCTATCGGGGGCAGTTTATTGTCGGCTCTGACCAAGTTTGCCAGAAGAGCGCCCGGTTTTTGCCCCTCGCCGTATTGCCTGACCAATCTGTCGCGGTTTAGGAATTTCACTTCGCGATCGGCGGCGTTCCTGAATCTTTGTAGCTCTTCTCTCAGGGCGACTGATCTTGTTGGGTTGTTTGTGTCGGTGCCTTGAAGTTCTAGCTGTTTTAGCTTCTCTTCGCTGGTTGCCAGCTCCCGCCTTATGAGTTTCAGGATGCCATTTTCTTTGGCGTGGCAGACCCCTCTGATGTAGCACTTCAGAGTTTCCCAGAGCGTGCTGGCTGAGGAAACTGACCCTGTGTTGGCTTCAAGGAACATCGAGATCTCCTTCTTCAGTTCCGTCGCGAAGACCTCGTCTCGCATGGAGCCTGTTTTGAAGCGCCACCTCGTTAGGGGAGGTTTGGGATTAGCCGGGATGAGGACGAGAGTTACTGGGGAGTGGTCTGAGAGAGTTCTTGGTTGGATGTCGCATGAGCCGCTGGTCCATGGGCCGTTCCTTGAGGTCAGAAGGTAGTCGATTCTAGAGCTAGAGTTGTGTGGTGCGGAGTGGAATGTGTATTCTCGCCGCTCTCCGTTTGATGCTCTCCATGAGTCTTTCAGGTCGAATGCTTTGCATATTTCTTTTATTTGGAGGCAGGCTCTGGACGGAGGGTGTGGGGTAGCGTGGGATCTGTCTTTCACCGGGTTCAGCACTGTGTTCATGTCCCCACCCCAGATTATGGTTGCGGGGTCTCGAGACGAGAGATGGGATAGCACCCAGCTGAAGTTGTCAGGGCCGTCTACGTTTGGTGCGTAGGAGTTGACAAGGGTGATTTTTTGGCCATCTATGATGCCACTTACGAGGACTGTCCTCCCTTCGATGTCTTTGGATGTGTGGACAAGGCGGAAGCCAATCCTCTTATGTATAAGGATCGCTACTCCTCTAGAATATGACGAGTAAGAGGAGAAGTACCTGTGGCATCCCCAACTCTTGGCCCACTGATGGTCCTTCCCTGGGAGCAAGTGTGTTTCTTGAATCATGGCTATGTCCACTTCATGTCTCCTTAGGTATTGGAGGATTTTCCTGGTTTTCGATGGGACATTGCCTCCTCTTATGTTCCAGGTTATGACTTTGAATGGAGTAAATTAGGGTCTATGTTGATTCGTCGTCTGTTTCTCAAGATTGTTGGTATTGTAGTTGGGAGTGATCTGGCGGATAGAATGGAGTCGGGAGGTTCGGAGGTTGGGCTTTGTGTTTGCGTTAGTGAAGCGGGGGGGTGTGGGGGAGATGGCGCGGAACCTGGATGCTCCTCACTGTTGAACCATTGTGAGGATACCCACCTCAACTGGAGGTGGTGTGGTACACTTAACTTCCCTCCCACGCGCGGGCAAACCCCAACAGACCCGCGATGTTCCCTTTTCATCAACAAACAGTAAGGGTTGCTGTGCGTGGGGCACTAGGTGCCTCCCGGGAGTCAAGGGTGGCTCTCCTACGAACTAGAAGTGTCACTTTCTGCGGCATGGGTTTGCGTGGATGCGCTGGAGGCAGGAGGTCGTCTCCCTCGGCTGCCCGGGACGATTATTATGGTGGTTCTCTGCGCCTTTGGTTTTCGCGCTGCGGCCTGGGGTTGTTTGGGGCAGGCCTGCAGCCAGCTCGGTCCAGGTAGTCGTTGGCTTCATCAGGTGTGTGGAAGAAGAACGCTTTCCCATCATGTTGAACGCGAAGCTTTGCCGGGTATAGCATTGAGTAGAGTATTTGGTTGTCTTGCAGTCTCCTCTTTACGGTGGTGAAGGAGCGTCTCTGAGTCTGTACGCTGGGGGAGAAGTCTGGGAAGAACTGAATTGGATCTCCATCGTACTGGAGGTTCCCTTTTTCCCTGGCTGCTTTGAGTATCGCATCGCGATCTTTGTAATTTAACAGTTTTGCAATAATTGGCCGTGGGTTTGCGCCTGGGATTGGTCTTGAATTTGGAATTCTGTGGGCGCGCTCGACTACGAATAGCTGGGAAAGTTCATTCCCGAAGAGCGCTGTGCAGATCTGTTCAACATGGTCTTCCATTTTGCCTTGAAGTTGTTTTTCCCTGATTCCTAATATTCTGATGTTGTTTCTTCTTGAGCGCCCTTCTAAGTCTTCATTTTTGGCACAGACTGCCTTCATTTGGGTTTCAAGGGTGGAGATCCGCGTGGTCAGTGCCGACGTGCCGTCGTCTAGGTCGGAGACCCGTTGTTCCACCGTGTCGAGCCTATCGGCGTGCTTGTCGAGCCTGTGTTGGAGTTGGTCTACTTTAGACGAGAGATTGTCTAGTTTGCTGCCTAGGTCACCAATCCCCGCCTTGAGGTCCATCAGGATTTCCCTAATGTCGAAGCTTGGTATCTGCTCGTCCGACATGGAAGTAGCGGGTGTTGGGGACGCTGTTCTGCACCCTTCGTTGGGGGGTTTGCTGGTATGGCTTGCGTCGAAGTTCAATTTCTTTTGGGTTTTGTCTGTTTTCCCCATTACGCTCTTGTTTCTGCGTTGAATGCTTGACCACCCCCCACTGGTGTTTATAGCGAGTCCGATGCTTTCGACCTGGTGAGGATGGCGAGTGTTCACCGTGCCGGAGCGCGTTCGTGCTCTCCGCTGAGTGAGAGAGATTTAGGGTGTCTTCCGGTCTTGGCGGGTATTGCGCTGTTTTGTGAGAGAGGCCAACAATGTCCACCTTTGTCGAGCTGGAAGCAGCTGAGTGTGGGGCCTGGTTCGCTCGGATTATGGGGCAGGTGATGTGCGTGCTTGGAGCACCCGATTTTGAAGGGGGGATTCGTGGCGCCTGGCAGCGGGGGTAATCTTCGTCGCTTTTGGCGGGCGCTCCGGTTGCCGTCTGTTGGGACTTGGTCAGGCCTTGGAGTGGGGAGTCGTTGCCGGGTAATGGGGCTTGTGCGGCGTCGGGATGAAGGGGCAGCGGGAATGTTCTGTGGCCGTTATTCGGGTGGGCGCCAAGGCAGGCAGTCTGTGTGGGGCTTGTCGTTGCGCCTCCTGAGTTTACACGGTGTCTGGCGAAAGGGGTTTGAGCAGCCTGGTGGGTCGGGAAAGCCGACCTTTCGCGCTGGATGGGGATCCTACCTTCGTGTCTGGCGATCTCCGCTGGATTTTCTGCCTGGTCGCTGCGGGGACGGAGACCGTGTGTCTCTGGGCGCTGTCGTGCGCACGTCAACCCGTTCTCTGGTGTGCCCTCGGTCTCCGACCCAGCGGGTCGCTGCCAGTTCTGGGCGCCGGGTGGCTCGCCGCTACTTCAGCGCTTTCGGGCCCGGGTTGCTCCTCCCCTCTTGGCCTGTTGCTGGTGTGGTCCGCGGGCCTTGGCGCTCGAGCAGGATCTCGGCCGGTGCTTCGCCGTTGGGGAGGAAAAAGGTCTCGGGGTGATCAGAGGCGCCTTCCTAGCGCACCTGGTAGCAGATTTGGGTGAATTGGATGCCGCAGAGGCGAGGATGTCGCAGGATTAATGGAGAGCCACACGGAGCTCTCTAGGAGGCGGCCATCTTGGATGGCTCTCTAGCGCCCTCTCTGAGACACATATTCCTTATAAATGATGTGGCTGGCTGAAGGCATACTTGGTGAAGAGATTTTTATTACACCAGTAGTGCATTCTACTTCCTGCCCCTACCTGCAAGGCTAAAAACCTCAGGGTCATCTTCGACTCCACACTCTCCTTCTCTCCTCATATATCTGACGTCTCTAAGAAGTCACACTACCAGCTGCACCTCCTCAGAGGTATTCTTCCCTTCCTCTCCTTCCCCCAGAAGCTCACTGTCTCTCGAGCCCTGGTTCTCTCAAGGCTGGACTACTGTAACAGCCTCTATCTTAATCTGCCTGCCTCCACTCTCCGCCCTCTGCAACTTATCCAGAACAGAACTGCGAGACTTGTCCTTGGCCTCAAGCCCAGGGACCGTATCTCTCCAGGACTGAAATCTCTTCACTGGCTCCCAGTGGCTGCGAGGATTAAGTTCAAAACCCTCTGCATTGTCCACAAGGCCTTCTGGGGCCTGGGACCTAAATACCTCCAACTCTCTCTTCCTAAATATCTTCCTTCACAAGCCCTTCGCTCATCCGTCTCCAACTCCCTCATGGTCAGCCGCTTCTCGAAGCAACGAGCTGGGGGTAGATCTCTCTCCGCAGCAGGGGCCTCCCTCTGGAACAGCCTTCCTGCCTCCCTGAAACTTGAGTAGAACCATCTCCGGTTCCGGAAGCACCTCAAAACCTTCCTCTTCGCTTCTGCCTTCTCTCTCCCTCTCCCCTGCTAATCCTGCTTAACTCCCCACTGAATTCAGCACTAAACCTGCATCTGGGCCACTCTCAGCAACCTCGGTCCAGGGCCCAGCCACTCTCCACTTGCACTGCCTCCCTGGCTCCCCCTGCACTGTGGGACTGTCACTGTATCCCTACAGCCCCTTTCCCAGCACTTGCTCTGCACTTACCTCGCACTTGCCACCAGCTGGCCCTTTTTATTTATTATTTATTATTTTTTACGCTACTTACCTTGTACTGCACTTCCCCCCCACCTACTCCCCCCTGCATTTCCTCCTTTTCCCCTTACCTCTGCACTTGCGCGATCTGAATGACACCTGGCCTAGTAGGATCGTTTGTCTGTTTTCCCCTTGTTTCCCTCCCTCCCTGCCTCGTCGCGCCTTGAAACACTTGTGTATAGGCGCGTTACAAATACCATATCATATCATATCATATCATATCATATCATTTACAGCTGCATTCAAGCCAAAAATGCCATAAACGGCATAAACGCTCAGAACGTTCAGAACGCTGTTTAGAAGAAACACTAAAATGACCAATACAGCACAAAATTGGATATTACAGGTGCGGGCAATACTTCCTGTTTTTTGACTGTGGGGGCCTGATTTACCTCCAACTCTTGGTTGGAGGCAAATCAGTCAACCCCCACTGACAAACTTATAGTTTGGCGGTATGGGAAAAGTGGTGGTAACGGAATTACCACCACTTTTCACACACCGCCAAACTTATAATGAAGCCCATTGTCTTAAAATCAAGAAGAAATCAATGCCAATAGAATTTTTTCTTAATTGTAGAAATGGAGCGACACTACATTGTTTCTGACCAGATAGACCACACCGTATTCCTAGTTTTAAAGGAGGTTGTAAGTGCGATCTTTTTGATTTGTATTTTTACAAAATCATGTTAAGGACCCTAAACTGATAACGGGTAAGTAAATAATGGGGCCCATTTCTTGTGATGTGTGATTACACACATTTCATTATAATGACAAAATATGAAACATCACACAGCAGTACCTATGTATCGGAATTCGCTGCATCCACATTCTATCAGTGCAAAATCTTCTGTGAGCCAAAGCAAATTGTCATCGTTGATTAATACAGGGTATTTGTCTACTAAGTCTATTGACATGAAGTAGTAATGAACTTCCTCTTCAGTATCCAGTAGTGGTGTATCAATCAGCCCCAAAGGAGCTTTATCATGCAAACCTAAAAAGAAAGTGAAGTTGTTCAGAACAGTATTGCATTTTTGAGTTCGATTTCAACAACATTACAGTGTACAAATAATCTTCAGCATGTGTGGATCTATAAAAAATCTAAACTTGCATTCACTTTCAATCCTAAATCTGTGAGTTCTTTTCTTGGAACCAACATTGTTAAGTTTAGCTTTATCATGGGGATACCACATTTACACCTAACATTTGGATCTGAACGATTAACGTGATAAACTTGAGAGCGATACATTTGTTTTCATCATCATGAACAAACTTTATTTGGAATTCCAACAACTTACTCCTGTTAAGTATGATATAGGGGAATAGTATAAACAAAGAATAAAAACTGGAAGGATGGAAAAACAAGAACATATCACGGATAAGCCAAACTTATCAAATATGTTGAACATGATGAACTGTGAAGAAATCAAGATCCTCAGATACTTTTAAAAATACATGCTGACCAAGCGTAGACTGTAAACTCATTGCTTAAAGTTCAATGGTTGATCCTAATGATGGGCAATTCTGGCAGGTAGTTTGCAGAGTACATATTTCACAAAAATGTATAATTCTACATGCTAGCTTCCACTATTGATATTGATATTTTATTTCTATTTCGCTCCTACACAAGTGTTTCAGAGTGCGACAAGGCAAGGGAGGGGAACAGGGAAGAACAAAACACGATCTTACTATGCCCATGGAAATTGAGAACACGCAAGTGCATGGTAGAGGGGGAGGGGAAAAGTGCATGAAAGGGAGGAGAAGTGGAAAGTGCGGAGCAAAGGAGAAACAGATAAATAATAATATATAAATAAATTATAAAGGCAATAAACAGTCGTAGTGTAGCCAGCAAGTGGCAAGTGCTAGGTTTAAGGCAGCAGACAGGGTAGGTCTGATAAGTGCAGGAAGAAAAAGGGGGGGATGTATTGGTACAGATACAGACCCCAGTGCAAGGGGTAGCCCGGAGGCAGTGCGGGAGGGTGGTAAGGTGAGCAGGTACCTGGGCCCAGAAGACAGACGGTGACCAGGTGCACGGTGCCAATAGAGAACATATCAGCAGGGTAGAGGCGGAGCGAAGGCAGAAGCAAGAGGAAAGTCTTGAGGTGCTTCCGGAACCGGAGATGGTTCTCCTCAAGTTTTAGAGCAGAGGCAGGCTGTTCCAGAGAGAGGGCCCCAGCCAAAAATAGAGATCTACCCCCAGCTCATTTCTTTGAAAAACGACTCACCCTGAGGGAGTTAGAGGTGGAGGAGCGAAGCGCTCGAGAGGGGAGGTATTTGCAGAGGGAAAGCTGAAGGTATTTTAGACCCAGGCCCCAGAAAGCCTTGTGGACAATGTAGAGGGTTTTGAATTTAATCCTTGCATCCACTGGGATCCAATAGAGAGATTTCAGAGCTGGAGAGATACGATCCCAGGGCTTGAGGCCAAGGACAAGTCTCGCAGTCCTGTTCTGGATTAGTTGCAGAGTGCGGATAGTAGAGGCAGGTAGATTTAGAATCCTAGAGAGAACCAAAGCTTGGGAGATCATGAGCTTCTGGGGGAAGGAGAGGAAAGGCAGAGTACCTCTGAGGAGGTGCAGTAGGAAGTTTGACTTTTTAGAGACATCAGAGATGTGGTCGGAGAAGGAAAGTGTGGAGTCAAAGATGACCCTGAGGTTCTTAGCCTCGCAGGTGGGGTACGAGGAGGGTGAAGGGAGGCCCGCCAGAGAGTGAGGGGAATGGATGGTGAAGGTGTGCCGATGAGGAGGATCTCCGTCTTGCTGGCATTCAGACAAAGATCATTGGCGGCACACCAATCTTGAATGGCAGTTAGGCAATCAGAGATGAGAGAAGGAGAGGAGGTGGCCAAGGGCAGCCTGAAAATGAGTTGAATGTCATCAGCATAGCACTGGAAATTTGAGCAGAAAATGACAATGCAGTGGGCGAGAGTTGCCAGGTATTGGTTGAAAAGCAAGGGCGAGAGGTTAGACTCCTGGGGAACACCACAGGGAGAGAGGAAGATAAATGATAGGAAGGACCCAAGTTGGACCTGGGAGGGTCGATCAGAGAGGAAAGAGGTCAGCCAGGCCAGAGCCTGATCAGTGATACCCAGGTTATCACAGAGACGGTTGAACAGGATGGTATGGTTGACCGTGTGGAAGGCAGAAGAGAGATCGAGTAGGATGAGGGCAGAGGGAATGTTAGAGTTAAGGTTGGAGAGCAGGTCTTCACGGATGTTCAGGAGAGCAGTTTCCATGCTTCTGGCATCTCTGAAGTCAGACTGGTGGTCATGGAGACAGCCAACAGAATTGGAAGGTTAAGCTGAGAGATGGCCTGATTTTCCAGGAGTTTTCCCAGAAAGGGTGTAATGGAAATTGGGCGATAGTTAGCTGGACAAGAAGGATCAGCTGTAGGTTTCTTGAGAAGAGGATGCACAAGGGAGTGCTTCAGAGGGGAGGGGAAGGATCCTGAGGCAAAGGAGTGGTTGCACAAATAAGCAAGGGCCGTAGCGAGGGTGTCAATGTGGTCCTTGATGGTTTTAGAGGAACAGGGATGAACCTGTTTTGACAAGGCATTCATAGATCAGGCTTGTCTAGCAACCTCATCAGGGGAGAAAAGAGGAAAGGAAGAGAAGGAGGGGGGCTGAAGGAGGGTCAGCAAGCACAGACAGAGAGGGGAGAGGAGGGGGAGAGGTGGAGAGGGTGGACAGGATGTCCTGGGGTTTTGAGATAAAGTGAGAGGCAAGGGCATTGCAAAGAGCCTGGGAGGCAACAGGAGGGGTAGAGACTGCAGCATGGTTGAACAGCTCCTTGCAGATTTTAAAGAGTTCGGCCGAGTTGTTAGATGCCACAGAGACACAAGCTTGAATGTGGACTCTCTTCTTGGTGAGGACAGAGAGTCGGTATTGCCTTTGGAGCAGGCGACAGGCCATTTTGTCAGAGGATGAACAAGAAGCCCTCCATTTCCTCTCAGCCGCCCTACACTTATGTTTAAGTGCAACTAGGTCAGAGTCATACCAGGAATTGCACTTAGCTTTGGACTTTAAACGGATCCTCATGACAGGGGCAAGAGCATCAAGAGTATCAAAAATTGAAGAGTAGAGCAGAGACAGAGCTGTGTCAGGATGTGAGACAGCCAGAGGTGGAGGGGTGCGGGGGGGAGAAGGTGGCGGTGAAAGCCTCAACTGACACACGCTTCATGGGCTGAATGTCTGAGAAGGTAGGTGGCAGTTTTGGGGTAGGCTTGGCTTGGGGGGAAGAGAGGGAGGGTTGAGAGGAGGGAATGATCGCCCCAGGAGAGAGGATTGGTCAGAGAGATGGAGAGTGGGAGGTCAGAAGAGATCAAGACATTGAGTGTTTGCCCTGCAGAGTGAATCGGGCCAGAGGGGAGGATGGCCAGGGAGAGGGAGTCGAAAAGGTCATGGAAGAGTACAGAGGAGGAACAAGGAGAGTCTAAATGGATATTGAGGTCACTGAGGAGGAGGAGTTGAGTGGTAGAGGCCAGGAGGGAGGAGGAGATGTCCTCCCACTCAGAGAGAAATTAGGTGATTTAACCAAGAGGCCAGTAGATGGTAGCTACAGTAAGAGAATGGGTAGGAGAGAGAGAGAGAGCCTACAGACAAGGCATTCAAAAGGGGAGTAGGTCTGAGTGGGAATGATAGAGGCAGGAATCCAGTCAGGAAAGATCAGGGCTACCCCACCAGCGGATCGGGAGAATCTAGGTGCGGAGAGGATCTTGTAGCCATCAGGGAGGAGAGTGTCAAAGCGACAAAGTGACCTCAAGGTCTAGTTCTTCAAGGAGGTGGCAGATGTCAGAGGAGTTTTTGACAGCAGAGCGAGAGTTGAGAGTGGCAATATGAAGAAGGTTGCCAGACTTAAAGACCTTCCAGGGAAGGGTACAGATAAGAGGTACTCCCTGCGGAGGAGAAAGAGCCCTAGGAGCGGCAGAGGAGGAGGAGAGAGAGGGCAAGGTAGCCAAGTGGGGAAAGGAGGGGACAGCAGGAGATGAGAGGAAATTGATGAGGCGAGGGAAGCGCCTATCAAAGAGGAGGAGATTGACCTGAGGGCCTTGGACCATGAAAGTGCCATTAAGGTAGACATTAATGATGACTTTAGAGGAGTTGGGGGAAGCCATGAGAACTTCCCAGCAAGTGCCACCATTAATGGGAGAGGAGGAAATAGGACAGTTCACAGAGATCATATGACGAGTCTGTAGATCTGGCGAAGGAATGACAAAGAGGATGTCGGTTAGGGTCTGTCTGGAGGAAGTATTGGAGTAGGTGTCAGAGAAAGGAAGAGGAGGGTTAGAGGCCAAGATATCCTTTTTGAGCTTCTTCCTACCAGACTTAGTGGGAAGGGAAGGATAGTCAATGGAGAAGCAGTTAGAAAAGATAGGAGAAACAGAAAGCGCCATGGGGGTGGAAGCGAGGAGAGGATGGAGAAGCGGGGGGGGCTAAGGCAGGGAGGTGTGGGACAAAAGAGAGTGGTGAGGTCACTGGGCTAGCAAGTTACAGAGAAGCAACAGTATACAAGCAATACAGAGAATTTAGCAATGGGCAGCAAGATGTGACTTTCTAGCAAAAAGCAAAAACAGCAAGATTTGACTTTCTAGCAAAAAGCAAAAACAGCAAGATCTGACTATCTAGCAAAAAGCAAAAACAGCTAGATGTCACTTTCCAATTAGGGATTCAGATGTTAGCAAAGGGGTTTAAGAAGCACTGCGAATCAGGATGGCAACAAGCAGAAAGAACAGTGATAGTCAAAGGTGGTAGGAGTGAGTCCAGAAGGAGGGAACTAACCCATAGTTCTGGAGCTGACAAGGCAGTCCAGATTTCTTAGATGAGTGATGTGGCAGCATCATTGTGGTTAAGGAGCAGGGAGGATTCCAATTAGCTTTCCGGAAATGGTAAGGGAGCAGACAGGGGCCTTGGAAGTGGGCCTTTGCTGAGAGGGCTTGGCTAAAGCTTGCCGGTCCCTGGTTGGATGGGAGAAAACACTCAGCAACCAATGGCAGTGCTGCACAGGGAGAGGCAGTTCAGCCAGCCTGCCTACACAACAAAGAAAACCATGGTGGCCATCTTGGAAGGGCCAAAAATCAGTCAAATAAGCAGGCAATAGTGGGAAAACTTGTGCTTTCAAAATAGCAAGGCAGCTTCGGGTATTAAAAAGCTCAAAAAATGGCAGCACGATGAAAATGCCCAATAAAACAGTGGTTTTGCAACAATTTTAAGCAAATTTCGCAATCTTAGATTTGCTTTTATCCTTGATAATGAGGATCATTTGGAGCACGTTCCCAAAGGTGAAAGGAGAGCTAACACCTTAGCGACCAGAAAAGAAAAATGTTTGCATGTGAAAAATGTGTATGATGAACAAGGATAGAAAACATTCTGATGTATTTGGGAAATGTATGCTGTGATTACTCAAAATATGCATTCTCAAACAATGAGTGTTAGTGAAAAAATAGCCACCAAGAGAGAAGTGGCATGCAAATAATAAAACTTCCATAGGCAAAGTGGGTTTGACAAAGTGGCCACAGGCTCGCAATGCAAAAGATGCAAGACACCTATAACCATCTAATACCTCTAACTGCAGCTTCCTTGTCATGTTATAATCTGCCCAACTACCAACACAGGAAACCTTCTTTAACATGCCTAAGTGGAAAGAAAACATGTTTTTAAGCAAGAAGAACTCTACACACATTGGGAATGACAATATTAAAGAATACCACTCTGTCCAAAGGAACTATTTTCCTAATACAATCTAAAGAACACTACAAATGAAACTACTGCTACTTCTACTTGACAAGGCCCACTTTCACTACAGTGTGCATGCAAAATAGCTGATACTTGTTATTAGTTGCTTTTGACTTGTTCCAAGTTGGCTTGGATGGTATTTGCCAATAGCTGTTGCCTAGAATGGTAAATGCCTCTGTCATTTTCTGGCTGTGACAAGGCCAGTGCCGTAGCTTTGTCAATAGGGGACAGGATGCCCTTTCTGGAGGAGTGGAACGCCTACCCAGCAGAAGTCCAAAGTAATTCCTAGCCCTCAGGACTGTGGCATTTGAAAGGACCCAAATCTGTCCCCCATCTTATGCCAGCAAGATACTTGTCGCTGTTTTTTCATTTCTCCTAGTGACAACCGAACACAGCCAGGAAACTGTAAGTAACACCCAAGGAAAAGTCGTGATCCAAACCATACATCCCTCACCAGACAACCGAGACCCAACCACTGGTGGCAAGCTTTCCAACATGCTAAGATACGCTGGCTACAAACACAGATCATTGAAAGGGGAGGAGAAATGCAATTGTGTGCTTACCTGGCAACCAGGAAAGCCATGCCATGCTGCCAGATAATCCTGGCAAGCACGTGCACACCCTGGACCACAAGCGAGAATTGCAGGGAGAACAAAAGCGCCCACACAGAGACTTACCTTTGGGGCAGTAGGAACGAAGCCTGCCAAACACAAACTAAAGAATTCAGCCTCCAAGGCCGCCATTGCTGTTCTGGCAGAGGAAGTGGGCGGGCTTACATCACTATTTGAAACTCCTGCTTATTACCACATGCCCCCGTGAGGAAGACGGGGCGGGGGTAAAACGAGCCCACAGGAGGCAGGAAGTGTGAGTTTTTTGGGTGAGGCCAGAAGAGGAGGAGGTGGACGACCAAGAGAGCAGCATGAGGGAGGGAGGAGCGGTGGCGTGTGGAGGCAATTTCTGGCAAAGGTAAGGTATTGACTAGTGAGTGAGAGTAGTAATGCGTGTGAATGTTAGTGTGGTTAGAATATTAAGTGTAAGGGGTGACTGTGAAGTGAATGGGACTGAGTTAAAGGTTTTTGAGTCCTGGTGGAGGAAGGAGTAGTGGTGTGGTGGAAAGAATAGTAGTGTGGACGGGGAGTAGTAGTCTGGAGGAGGGAGGATTAGTGTGGCATGCAAGTAGTAGAGTGAAGGTGGGAGTAGGGGTATAATGGAGTAGAGTAGGAATTAGACTAGGAAAGAAAAGTGACATTGGAGAGTATGTAGTAACATCAAAAGGTGGAGGCGAGTTAGAGACGTCAGGGGGACAACAAGAGGAGGGAGGATTTAGTAGAGCGGGGAAGTTGAGGAGAAGGAGAATAAAGACTGAGAGTAAGGCACAATTTCCCAAATTCATTAGAATGCTAGCAACTGGAAAAAGTAGGGGCAGTTAGGAAGTCCTTGAAAGAGTTTAGTGAGAAAAGGTTTTCTGCCTTCACGCCACAACCACAAACCTTATTGAGGAGTGTCTTTCGCTCCACAGTCCCATATGCTCCCATCCCGAAAATGGCAGGATGTGGCACGTGTAATCCTGAAAGTACAGCGTAATCTGCTGAGTTTTCATGCTAGGAAGAGGGGGGGAATTGGGAAACAGGGTAGGAAATTGGGTCTTTAGTGGTCCCTCTGAAAAGGTGTTCTTTTTCTTTGTTTTTGTGTTTTTACATGTTTTATTACATGCTTGCAAACCACCTTTTTTGTTTTTCTCTTTGTATGACTTTCTGTTTGCTTCTCCTCCTTCAATTTTTACCGAATTAAGGGCAACGCTTCATGCACAGTGTACAAGAAAATGGTATTGCCAATGGCAGTCAAAGAAATGCCATTTGCATGAAAGCAGTGTATGTTTTGGAAATGCATGCTCTCATAGTGGGTGGACAACATGCCATCAGTGCACATAAATGCAGACATGCTTCTGTTCATAAGACACCTTCCGAGCTGTGGCTAGGGACAAATTACACTGGCATGGTCCCATACTCCTTTTGGGGGAATGGGTGAGAAAACGACCTTGGCAGTGGGAAAAATCTGCATCACTGCAGTCATCATCTTCTTCAGGTGACGGGGCAAACGTCCATACGACATGTAACCCAAATGTAGACCTCCAAAATGCACCACAACAACTTCACCAGTAACAATAGAGGGCGCATACCTGCAAAGGCGAACCATCCCACCAAAACTGTACGCATCGAGATTGGCCCACAAAGCGTCCACTCCTTCCAACCCAAAATTAGCAGCAACGCCTCTTTGCACGGCATACCTGTACAGATCTTGTACACATGTATCACCCACGATCAGCACTGTGCGTCTCTCCATGTCCACCAACCTCATTACACAGAGAGTATTGGGAGAATGTATAACTGCCCCTTCCTGTGAACCACACCTTTGAAACATGATTCCATAATTCCCACAGTTCCATTTCCATGCCCACCATGCTGAGAATGGCAGGATGTGGCGCCTGGGCTTTCCCAGCTACAGCGAGGGCTGCACTCCAGTAAAGCAGGGCCAGTCCTTCTCCCCTCTCCACTGTTCTTCCAGCACTTCCTCATTGAGGATTGTGAAATATTCACGCACGCTTGCACCAATCACAGCCAAGAAGTCTGAATTCAACACTTCTGTACAGCACTCCATATTTACTGTTCAACACTCGAGTACACGACGCGTGTGCTTCTAACATGCACATGCGCTATGTACATGCGCTGCTAGGTAGCAATGTGTGTATATTAAAAACATTTTAATAATTATTTTATCACCGAGGATTCCCAGTCTGACGACGGGGAATATTCAAGCATGTGAATCTATGAAAGATACCAATGCTGGAGAAATACAGTTACAGGTCAGTAACTAAGACTTCTCCATCATTGGATCTTCCATAGATTCAGATGCTTGAATAGAATACCAACCACTTAAAACATGCCACCATCATATACATATATGCATCAATACAGAAAAAACATATTTCTGATCAAACATCTACCATGCAGCAACACAACGGTTACATACTTCGGGAAAGGTGGGAAAAGGAGGCTGGTCCTACCTTATGCAAAGAGATGGCGGAACACTGCCTGTCCAACTGCAGTTTCTTTGTTGGTATCTTCAGCCAGGCAGTAGTGTTTCGCGAACGTGTGCAGAGTGCTCCACGTGGCGGCTCTGCATATGTCCTTCAAGGCCACCCCTGCATGGAATGCTGTTGACGCCGGCCTCCCTCTGGTGGAGTGCGCAGATGGCGGTCTAGTCAGAGGGTCGCCTTTCATCTGATGGCAGTGGGTGATGCAGGACGCCACCCAGCATGCCAGACTTTGCTTAGAGATATGCTGTCCCTTGGTATGGCCAGAGAAAGCAATGAACAGTCGGTTTGAGGAGCGGATCCTTGGTTCTCTGCAAGCAAAACTTCAAAACTCTCGCAACGTCTAGAGAATGTAATGCTCTTTCCGCTTCAGAAGCGTGATTGTGGAAAAAAGTTGGTAAAACAATGCGCTCAGTGAGTGTCATCTCCAAAAGCACCTTGGGAAGGAACTTGGGATGCGGTCTTAAGATGACGCGGTCCTTCTGGAACAAAGCAAACAGAGGTTCAGACGACAAAGCTTGTAACTCACTGATCCTTCTGGCTGATGTGATGGCTATCAGAAAGGCTGTTTTCCAAGACAAGAACTTCACTTCGCTTCTGTGTATGGGTTCGAATGGAGGTTCCATGAGGGCTGTCAAGACGCTGTTGAGGCTCCAGTACGGGACTGGCGTGGGCGTAGAAGGATAAGTACGCATCAGCCCTTTCAGAAAGACTTTAACCGCCGGCTAAGAGAGCAAGGATTGCATCTCCGGAGTTGTTGTGTATGCCGCTATGGCTGACAGATGGACCTTGATGGAGGACAATGAATGCCCTGTCTTAGTTAAGTACAATAAGTAGGGTATGTCATGATCTCTGCTTCCAAAAGGTCAGGGTTTTCCCAACTCCCTTGGAAGCAGATCCATAACCCAGGTTCCGAGTGCCAACCAGTCCCAATTGGGACCTTTTGGACCCAGTCCTGGCGCCAGTGGCACCAGGCTCATAAATATGCCCAGTCCCAGCGCTGGAAGCGCCGGGCTCATAATGCTTGGGTGGACTTACCTGCAGCAGACCATGCTGCTTACTTGCCTGCCAGTTGAGCCTCTGATCCTCTTCTGTTTGGAACTACTTTTCCTGTTGGGTGGGGCTGGAGCCACTCCCTAGATTCAGAACACTGGAACTCTTCTGGAAGGCAGGAACTCTTTTCTTACCAGGAACTCTTTTCTTACTTAGGCGTGGCTGTGGAAGGAGACACCTAAGCACTACAGGAGGCTATTTAAACCACACCCGGTGGATGAATCTTGCTTTGCGTTATTCTGCACCCTCTGCAGCAGAACGCTCATCGTGTCTTCTGCATCCGGTCCTGGGCCTAAGGAAAAAGGCTTACCATCCTGAATCCAGTCTTCAGCAACACCTATAAAGACAAGAAAGAACAGGTTAGCTTTCCGGCATCTGAAAGGCAAAGGCTTACCATCCTGAATCCAGTCTTCAGCAATACCTATAAAGACAAGAAAGAACAGGTTAGCATTCCGGCATCTGAAAGGCAAAGGCTTACCTACTCTTCGCACGCTCCGGAGGCCGTCGGCGCTGCATCCCGCATCTGAAAGACAAAACAAGGTGCGTTTAAAGACATTGGGGAACTTTAATACTCACGTGCCATTACTCCTTTCCACATCTAACCCAGTGGGTATCCCGGCACCCTGCAGCCGCTCCGAACTTGTACCTGCAAAATAAAAAGACAGTTAGAGCGCATCGTGAAGCTGGCAACAAGCGCTTACTTACGTGCTTCCAGGCGCTTCTATCCATCACACGGGCTCCATCTTCAACTCACTTCAGCCCATCATCCGCCATCGCCGGAACCCTGCAAAACAAGAGACATCATTATTAAAGACTTTAAAGACATTTGAGTTACTCGAAACTTACCGTTCGTGCAGTAAACGACGGACAGCAGTCCTCTGAAGTCAAGAGGCCTGCGCTACCTATCCAGTGAAGAAACTGGTTACAGCACCCTGCCCCGAGGCAGATGGAGAGCTCGGCATTCACTTACCTACGGTGAGAGCGTTAACCTGTGGGGGTCTACAGGAGAGGAGAAGGGGAAAGAGATAGGGACACCCCAATAACCCCAGTTCATTAACCCCGTATTTTCTATCTGCAGACATCTTACTCTGCACGTCAGGCATACAGGGCACAGAGGTCCAGCCCAAAGAGCCAACCGGGTGCTGCACATCACCTTTGAAGATACGGTAGTCGCCCAGTTAAGACCGGCGCCTCTGCGAGAATCAGGTGAGCGTTACAGAACGCAAAGCCCACCGCAAAACTCTCGCCCAGGCGCTATGGAAACCTCAGATACTGACCACCTAGCCCGGTTACTTGGGGAACTAAGGGCAGAAGTGCATGCAGCTCGTCAGGAAACGAACGCTCTAAGAAGGGAACTAATTATTTCCAAGGAGAGAACGGATGATCTTGCTAGACAATTGCTACAGTCACAAGCCGGACAGACCCCGCTACCCGCATCAGGGGCAAATCTTCCTTCAACATCCTCTATGAATCCAGTGCAGATCAACCTACCTGGGAATGTACCTCTGGCTCCGCCCGAACGATTTTCTGGTGACCCAAAGAGGTTTGCGGTATTTATCAATCAGTGCCGGTTGCACTTCTTATGCCGGCCAGCAGCCTTTCCAACTGATCAAGCTAAAGTAGCTTTTGTACTTTCGTACCTTAGTGGCAATGCGGCAGACTGGTCGATCCCTCTAGTTAATCAAGATGATCCGGTTCTCCATGATTTTCAAGCCTTTCAGCTTAGTATGGAAAAACTGTTCGCAAGACATGCACAGGGGCAGGCCTTGGACAATGAGCTTCTTTCGTTGCGACAGGGAAATCAAGACCTTTTGGCTTATATTGCATCTTTCAATAGACTAATAGTGAAACTCAATGGCCTGAGGACAAAAGGATTACGCTGTTTTATAGAGGTCTACGTGGAGAGCTCAAAGACGTTTTAGCCCAAGTAGTGAATCCCCCACAAGACTGTTCGGATTATATAGACTTGGTCGTTCAAATAGATCACAGACTGCAGAACAGGAAGGCCGATCGTTCCAAGTTTGATGCTCGAGTATTTTCCAAACCGCCAACTCCTTCCAAAGGAGTAGACTCCGGGGAACCCATGCAAATAGGGGGTCTGAAAGGTCCTCTAACACAAAGGGAGCGGGAAAGGAGAAAACAGTTGCAATTATGCCTATATTGCGGAAACTCAGGGCACTTTCTTCGAGACTGTCCGGTGAAACCTGCCAAGAAGGCAGTAGGAGCTGCAGTTACCACAGTTACAAACTCTGAGCAGGGAAACGACCTCGCCCGACAAGAATAGAGGTCCTCTTGCCGAGCGTGAAAACCAGTTCCGTGACCTCGCATTTCGTGATACCTATGGTCCTCATTAGCCCTGATAATCCGGATCGATTACATGCAATTGAAGCTTACGTCGACAGCGGTGCCATCGGCAATTATGTGGATCATGAAATGGTTTTGAGGATGAATCTAATTCTTTGTCCCAAGGCTGTAAAGGACGTCATTACTACTGTGGATGGTACGGAGATAGCCTCCGGGCCAGTAACGCATACCACTCAAGAGGTGACGCTAGTAAGTCAAGATGGACACCATGAGAAGATCGTGTTCGATGTGATCAAGGCCCCTCAGTTCCAGATTATTCTAGGAATACCTTGGTTAAAGAAACACAATCCTCTGATCGATTGGCGAGCAAGAACGGTCCAGTTTCCAGAATGTGTCTCTACTTGTCACCCTCCACCTGGTGTTGCACTGGCAGCAATTTCTTCAGAGACTCCCCAGTTACCTCCCGAATACCTAGAATACCAAGATGTTTTCCGGAAGGAGCAGGCTAACTCTCTACCTCCTCATAGGTCTTATGACTGCCAGATAGACCTGATACCTGGATCTACTCCTCCTTGTAGTAGAATTTATGCCCTCACTGAGCCTGAGAACCTTCACCTTCGACAATACCTGGATCAATACGTGGCAAATGGGTTTATTCGTCCTTCCAAGTCCCCTGCCTCTTCAGCTTTGTTCTTCGTTCCAAAAAAGGAAGGAGACCTTAGAACTTGTATCGATTATCGCTCCCTGAACCAGATCACCGTTAAGAATAGATATCCGTTACCTTTGATCCCTGAACTCCTGGACCAAGTCAGAAAAGCATGCATATATACAAAGCTGGATCTTAGAGGAGCTTACCACTTGGTACGAGTAAAAGAGGGCGATGAATGGAAGACGGACTTCCGCACCAAGTATGGGCTATTTGAATATCAGGTCATGCCCTTCGGACTTTGCAATGCCCCGGCCGCCTTTCAATATTTTATGAACGATGTCCTCAGAGAGCTCATAGATGTGTGTGTTGTTGTTTACATCGACGACATTCTCGTTTATTCTTCATCGGAATCTGAACATCGGAAACACGTAAAAATGGTCCTCGAAAGATTGCGTCAACACAAACTTTCGCTAAGTTGGAAAAATGTGTTTTCAACGTGACTGAAGTTGAATTCTTGGGATTCATATTATCACCTGGCGGAGTGCGTATGGATTCAAAGAAGGTCGATGCAGTTCTCAAATGGCCATCACCATCCTCCGTAAAAGGTGTGCAAAGCATGTTAGGCTTCGCTAACTTTTACCGCAGGTTTATCCCCGAGTTCTCTCGAATAGTCCAGCCCATCACTGCCTTGTTAAAGAAAAACAAACGTTTTGAATGGTCTACCGAGGCGGAACAAGCTTTCCAGGATTTGAAGACTAAATTTATCTCTGCACCAATCTTAAAACACCCTCGCCCCGAACTCCCCTACATCGTGGAAACTGATGCTTCAAGCCTTGCCATGGGGGCAGTTCTATCACAAAAGGACCCGGTAACCAATCAGTTGCATCCCGTGGCATTTTGGTCCCGCAAATTCTCGCCTCCTGAAGTCAATTACACGATTACTGACAAGGAACTTCTGGCTATCAAGTCTGCCTTTAAGGCTTGGCGGCATTATCTGCTGGGGGCCCGACACACCGTTACTGTGATTACGGATCACCGAAACCTGCAATATTTGAAAACCGCAAAAGCCCAATCCTCTAGACAACTCCGTTGGGCATTATTTTTTGCCGAGTTTGACTTCATAATTACCTATCGACCTGGTACAAAGAACGGTAAAGCCGATGCCCTTTCTCGGATGGGAGTGGAAGAACACTTGATCAACCCTAAACCTTTACCAATCATTCCCGAACAAAGAATTCTGGGTGTAATCGCCACAGAATCCATAGAGGAAGTTAAGGATAAAGCCAGGCAACTTGTAACTCCAGCAGACATACAGAATTGGCATCTGCAGGGAAAGGACTTTGCAGTAAAGGACAACTTATTGTATTTCCAAGAACGATTATACCTACCCAGCACAGATTTACAGAAAAAAGTAATCTCTTGTTATCACGACTCTTTAATGGAAGGTCATCCCGGTATAGCCAAGACCTCAGAAAAGATCAAGCGCTACTTCTGGTGGCCGTCTTGGAAAAAAGATATCAGAGACTTTATAATGTCCTGTGGAGTATGCGCCCAAAACAAGAGTCAAAAGGAAAGACCAGCAGGCCTCTTACGCCCTATTGACATCCCACCTCGCCCTTGGCATACGCTTTCTATGGACTTCATCACTGATCTACCTCCATGCTCCGGATACAATACGATTCTAGTAATCGTGGACTTATTCTCCAAGATGGCGCATTTCATTCCGATCAAAGGCTTGCCAACAGCAGCAACTCTGGCCCGAGAATTTCTCGAAAACATCGTCCGACTGCACGGTTTTCCTTCGGTTCTAATTTCGGATCGAGGTAGTCAATTTATTTCTCATTTTTGGCGAAGTTGCTGTCGGTCGGCTCAAATTGATGTGAGACTATCGACCAGTCACCACCCTCAGACCGACGGACAAACCGAGAGGACCAATCAAACTCTGGAACAGTATTTACACTGCATGCTGCAACAAACTGAAAAAACTTGGAAAGATATCCTTTGGATAGCCGAGTATGCCTACAATAACTCTGTCCATTAGGGAACTGGGAAAATCCCGTTTTTTCTTTTGTACGGCAGTCACCCTCGAACCTCGGAGTTGGATCCCCTCCAAGATCTTGAAACACCAGCAGTGGACTACCTGCATTCTACAATCACCCAAGCCTTTAAGGAAGCTGTTTCTCACCTTCAAAGGGCTAAAGAACAATACAAGAAAGGAGCAGATCAACATCGGAAGGAAGCCCCTCACTATCAAGTAGGGGATCAAGTCTGGTTATCCACCAAATATCTATCTCTAAAAGGGCCACGCACATTCAACCCAAGATACCTTGGTCCCTATTCCATCACTACCATAGTAAACCCAGTAGCGGTCAAGTTGGACTTGCCCCCGCACATGAAGATACATCCGGTCTTCCACGTCTCTCTATTAAAACCCGTGCAACCTCAAACCCGACTAACCAAATCTCCAAAACCTATCCTAGTTGATGGAGAACTCGAGTTTGAAGTCAAAAGCATTCTGGACTCCAAGATCTCCAAATCTAAACTATTCTACCTAATTGACTGGAAAGGCTACGGCCCCCAAGAGAGATCCTGGGAACCTGCTGAATATGTCCACGCTCCTCGCCTAATCAAAAGATTTCACCGAACATTTCCTGACAAGCCAAAACCCCCGGAGAAGCCCGGTTTGGGAGGGGCCTTGAGGGGGGGTACTGTCATGATGTCTGCTTCCAAAAGGTCAGGGTTTTCCCAACTCCCTTGGAAGCAGATCCATAACCCAGGTTCCGAGTGCCAACCAGTCCCAATTGGGACCTTTTGGACCCAGTCCTGGCGCCAGTGGCACCAGGCTCATAAATATGCCCAGTCCCAGCGCTGGAAGCGCCGGGCTCATAATGCTTGGGTGGACTTACCTGCAGCAGACCATGCTGCTTACTTGCCTGCCAGTTGAGCCTCTGATCCTCTTCTGTTTGGAACTACTTTTCCTGTTGGGTGGGGCTGGAGCCACTCCCTAGATTCAGAACACTGGAACTCTTCTGGAAGGCAGGAACTCTTTTCTTACCAGGAACTCTTTTCTTACTTAGGCGTGGCTGTGGAAGGAGACACCTAAGCACTACAGGAGGCTATTTAAACCACACCCGGTGGATGAATCTTGCTTTGCGTTATTCTGCACCCTCTGCAGCAGAACGCTCATCGTGTCTTCTGCATCCGGTCCTGGGCCTAAGGAAAAAGGCTTACCATCCTGAATCCAGTCTTCAGCAACACCTATAAAGACAAGAAAGAACAGGTTAGCTTTCCGGCATCTGAAAGGCAAAGGCTTACCATCCTGAATCCAGTCTTCAGCAATACCTATAAAGACAAGAAAGAACAGGTTAGCATTCCGGCATCTGAAAGGCAAAGGCTTACCTACTCTTCGCACGCTCCGGAGGCCGTCGGCGCTGCATCCCGCATCTGAAAGACAAAACAAGGTGCGTTTAAAGACATTGGGGAACTTTAATACTCACGTGCCATTACTCCTTTCCACATCTAACCCAGTGGGTATCCCGGCACCCTGCAGCCGCTCCGAACTTGTACCTGCAAAATAAAAAGACAGTTAGAGCGCATCGTGAAGCTGGCAACAAGCGCTTACTTACGTGCTTCCAGGCGCTTCTATCCATCACACGGGCTCCATCTTCAACTCACTTCAGCCCGTCATCCGCCATCGCCGGAACCCTGCAAAACAAGAGACATCATTATTAAAGACTTTAAAGACATTTGAGTTACTCGAAACTTACCGTTCGTGCAGTAAACGACGGACAGCAGTCCTCTGAAGTCAAGAGGCCTGCGCTACCTATCCAGTGAAGAAACTGGTTACAGCACCCTGCCCCGAGGCAGATGGAGAGCTCGGCATTCACTTACCTACGGTGAGAGCGTTAACCTGTGGGGGTCTACAGGAGAGGAGAAGGGGAAAGAGATAGGGACACCCCAATAACCCCAGTTCATTAACCCCGTATTTTCTATCTGCAGACATCTTACTCTGCACGTCAGGCATACAGGGCACAGAGGTCCAGCCCAAAGAGCCAACCGGGTGCTGCACATCACCTTTGAAGATACGGTAGTCGCCCAGTCAAGACCGGCGCCTCTGCGAGAATCAGGTGAGCGTTACAGGGTAGAACTTGATCAACCGAAACCGTGAGAGGATCGATGGCCGATCTCTCGCACCCTGATGATATCCCAACATTCTGATGGCAGCTCAAGGTTCATCAGTTTATGCTGCTCAGGAACCATGCCTTTAGCTCCTCGGGTCGTGGTGAAGAACCTTGCGGTTCTGTTGTGTCAACAGATATTGATGCGCCTTGAGGCGAATTGGAAGCCGTCGGGATAGATGCTTCAGAGTCGAGTACCAGACTTGCCGCGCCCAATCCGGCGCAATTAGGATCACAATTCTGTTCCTTCAGTCTGCGTAGTACTCTCGCCATGAGAGCAGTCGGTGGAAAGGCATAGAGGAACTTTCCCGTCCAATTCACTGAGAAAGCGTCTCCCAGTGATTGATACTCCGGGTACCTCGAGGGAAACCTTCTGCACTTCTTGTTGTCCTTGGTGGCAAAAAGGTCGATCTGCGGATGGCCCCATAAGGCAAAAATCCGTTGGGTTTCCTTTTCGTCCAGCTCCCACTCGTGAGACGACATGTATTCTCTGCTTAGTCTGTCCGCTAGGACATTGTCCACTCCCGGAAGATGCTCTGCCTTGATCTGCACTTCGTGGTGTAAGGCCCATGCCCATAGCTTTTGGGCTTCTTGTGACAGGATCTCTGACCTCGTGCCTCCCTGATTGTTTGTGTAGTGCATGGAGGTTGTGTTGTCTGTCTGAACTGTAAGTACCTGTCCAGCTACCACAGGCAGGAAAGCTTTCAGCACCCACATTATGGCCCTGAGCTCTAACACATTGATGTGGAGCTGGGACTCTTGTGCCAACCAAGTGCCATTGGTGTGGAGGTCCGCAAGGTGGGCGCCCCAACCTGATAAAGACGCGTCCGTCCTCAGCCGAAGGGTCGATGTCAGTGCTTGAAATGGCATCCCTTGTAGAAGATTCCGCGGAACATTCCACCATCGAAGAGCCTTGTGTAACATCGATGGAATCTGGACGATGTCCTCCCAGCATCCAAGAGCTTGTTTCCATTGGTGGTCCAGGGCCTCCTGAACCGGTCTCATGCGAAGCCTGCAATTTGGTATGAGGAATATGCATGAGGACATCATGCCCAGAAGGGATTTGTAAGAGCGCACAGATGTTGTCTCTCTCTCCAGGAAGCACGATGTTGAGCATAGAATCGCTGCTACCCTTTCTGCCGATGGTCTCCCCCTGGGAATGCTGTTATCGAACTCGGCTCCCAGGAAGAGAGCTGTCTTGCTGGGAATGGGGCAGGACTTTGTGTTGTTTATGGAGAAACCTAACTCTTCAAGGAGGTTGATAGTCCTTAACACTGCTGAGCGAGCCCTTGCGGCGGAACATGCTTTTATTAACCAGTCGTCCAAGTATGGGAAGACTTCCGTTCCTGTCCTCCTGGGTATTGCAGCTACTGGTGCCAAGCTTTTTGTGAAAACTCTTGGTGCCGATTTCATCCCGAACGGGAGCACTCGAAACTGAAAATGAAGTTCTCCCACCGTGAACCTGAAGAACTGTCTGTGAGCTGTATGGATCGGTACATTGAAGTATGCATCCTCCAAGGCTAAAGTGGCCAAGAAGTCGGGCTTGTTTAACCAAGGCAGCACTCCTTGTAATGCTACCATCTTGAATGCTATGCGTTTGATATATTTGTTGAGTGCCCTCAGGTCCAAGATGGGTCTCCATTGACCGTTTTTCTTTTTGATGAGGAAGAAGCAGGAGTGAAACCCTTTCCCCTCTGGGGGTAAGGCACCGGCTCTACCGCTGCTTTCTGGAGTAGTTTTTGCACTTCGGACATAACCTGTCTTAACACATGCACCCTGCGTGAAGTTGGAGGCAGGGAAGGAGTTGGTCTAGAAATTCTAAGGTGTGGCCCTTTCGGATCACTTGCAACACTCATTTGTCCGATGTAATTGACTGCCAGCGGTGGAAGAACTGGCTGACCCTTCCCCCCACCGGGGTGTGGCGTTGAGGGGAAAGAATCGGGTAGTCAGTTTTGCTTGCTTTGTGACTTCCCTTGGGCGGAGCCAGACCTGCCTCTATGGGCGTATCTGTTGGAAGATTGATACTTATTTTCTTGGTACATGCCGCCTTGCGCCTTCTGGCCATAAGAGGAGCAACCGTACCCTCTGTATTTAGAAGATGTGCCTCTATAGGGGCGAAAAGATCGACGGTCCTTATCCTTGTCCTTTAAAGAACTGATGGCTTGGGCTGTGTCTGTGTCTGATTTGATTCCCTTCAGGTGGTCGTCTATTTTATTTGCAAAGAGGTCTTGTCCATCAAAGGGCATGTCCAATATCTGCGCTTGGACTTCTGGCCTGAAATTAGTAGCCTTCATCCAGGCCTGCCTTATGAGTACTGTGCCATGTGCCATCTGTCTGAAGCCTGATTCGGCCACATCAACCGCTGCGTCGATCATATGATCCGCAGTTGCCTCACCATCTGCGATTATCGATCTAGCCTGTTCCTGGAGCTCTGGTGGTAACTGCTTAGCCAATTTGGACATGCGGAGCCAAATCTCGCAATCAAACCTCGCGGTCATGGCCAGCGCATTACCCGCTCTGATGGTAATGATGCTGAAGCTGATACCTTCCTGCCCATGGCTTCTAGTTTATGCCTGTCCTTGTCCGGTGGTGCCGACAGAGGCGAAGCGGGATTGGCCAGCTTCTTCCTTGCTGCAACTGTGATAACCAAGTCTGGTTTTGTATGACCTCTCAAAAAAAGTGGTGCAGACTCGGGTGCTTTATATTTCTTCTCTGGTCTGAACACCAGAGCCGGAGTAGACAAGGGCGTAGATAGGATCTTGGATCCGGATTCCCAGATTGTGTCGAGGAGAGGAATGGTGGTCACCGTTCTCCAGCATTGTCCCTGTGCTCATAAAGCACTGATTTCTTTCCTCTGATGTAACCTGAATTTTGAACAATTCTGCAGCTGTTAGGGAGCATTCTCTGTAAAGGCTAATTTCCCAAACCTAGTGAGTCCCCCAGCAGCTTTGCTGGATTTTTGGGGTTTATTTTTTTTCTCCTGCTAAGAGTGAGACTCTTTTCCTCCCACTCTTAGACATGATTTGAGGTGTTCATTTGACTTTGTATGTGTTTTATGGGCTATGGGGTCCTTTACCCCATAGGGCTTCATGTGTTTTTGATATGTGGGTTACACAGCACCCTCCGTGCCGTAACCCAGGGGTGTTGTAGCGACCCCCAAACATAGGGGGTCATTACGACCCAGGCGGTAAGTACGCCAACTTTACCACCATGGTGTAAACTATGTTTACACCATGATGGATGGCGGATTTACCGCCCCATTCCAAGGTGAGTGGGGCGGTAAATCCCCATTTCCCATTTTACCCTTCCCCATTCCCATTTTTGCCCCATAGGGCATAATGGGAGTGGGGAAGGCGCTAATTACGCCACCGTAAATTACGGTGGCGTAATTAGCACCAAGGCGGTTTAGCGCCATGGATTTTAACGGCTGCTAAAAGCAGCCGTTAAAATCGGAATAAGGCGTTAAGGGTTAACAACGGCGTTAACCCTTAACGCCTGAGTTGTAATGAGGCCCATAGACTCCACACCCTGGGACTGACTACTGTCTCCCAGGGCATGTAAAGTCACCATTGGCTTTACTAGTCTTAAATTGTGAACAGAACCAGTACAAACCATCATATTGTGGACGTACTGGTCGGGGCAATTCGTTTGCCCCGGGGTCTGTTGTTCGAGGGGGCACTGTCCAGTCCCCCCGACCGAGTTTTGGCTGGTGGCAGTGGATACTACTTTTTATATTCGACCGCGAATATATTCCTATGGGATTTTCCCATTGTTCGAGGCTACCACTTTTTAATGTAGCCTCGAACATACAGCCGGTTTATTAAATTAATATAAATTCACCGGTTGGTATTTTTTGCTGATACTGGGTTCCAAAATGGCATTTGTTTTCGCTTCTGTGACTCCAACCCAAGTCGAGCCCTTTGTTCCACTTTTTGGCGGGCTTCTCCACAGAAGCCTCCAAAAGTGGTGCCACTCTGTCTGGGTACCACAGGGGGTGTGGGAGGGGGTTTAGGCACCCTGGACTGAGTTGCCTCGGTAACTCAAGTTGCACTCTGTGTGATTGGCCCAAGTGGTGAGCCACCCGGCTCACCACTTAGCATATGTTTGAGTGACAGCTAGGCTGAATGAATGGGGGTTTTCTGCATAAAAGCAGGGCCTTGGGGACTGGAACTTCAGAGGTCGCCACAGGACCTAAAGAATCCGAGGAGGAAGAAGCCAAGCCGACCTGCAATGACGACACCAACGGTGGAGCCCTGCTGAACCGTCTCACCACTTTTCCCGACGACAGAGGAGATCTCCAGTCCGGAGAGTCTTCTTCCTTTGACTGGTGAGGATAACCAGTTTGCCAGTCTTTTTGCCTTCCTGGACCATCTCGTGGCCGCCTTGCCCGTGCCAAGCACCCCGGCAACCGGAATACCAAGGTTTACCACTACCGCGAAGAAAAGGGCAGTACCTTGTAACCGGGAAACTCTGCGGCTGGTTTCTTCCCTGGCAGTGCAACGACTTTCAGCTTTCCTCCACGTCAACACCTCCTCTTCCTCTGGACGAAACACTGACTTGCACCCGCTGCCAGGAACAACTGCCCCGCTCGAGCGATCTTCCCATTTTCAGGTACTGTGTCCCGCCTGGCTTCCCTTGCGACAGATCGTTCGGGGTGACAGTAAATCCTCGACTTTCTAACCTGGGTTAGCCTGGGGCCTGTTAACTTTTACCTCCCTTTCAGCCTCAGCTGGAGGTGGAGTTACAGGTGTAACTTTGGACAACCTAGGGGAAGTGCTTGTTGGAACCACTGGAGTGCTTGCTGTTGGCTGTTTCTTGGAAGTCTTGGGTTTCCCCTTTGCTTCTTTTTGTTCAGTGATAGCAAGTTGTAACTCCAGTGGAGTAGGAGTGATATCTTTCTTCATCATCTCCTTGGGAGTACCTCTCATGGTTCTCTCCCTTGCAGGTCTGGTGAGCTCCTGTAACCTTTTACTAGGAGGTCTGGGGGTATGTGACACTACTCCAAGAGTTTTCAGGTCATTACCCAACAGAACCATTCCTGGTACCTCACTTTGTATGCTGACAGGTATCTTCACAGTCATGTCATTACACTGGATGAGAACTGGTAATTGGGGAAGCATCTGTACAGGCCCTCCAGATAACTTGGTGAGGCGTTTGGGTGCCTTAGCAACATCCTCAGCCTGAAAATAAAGATTTATCCACCACAGTTATGCTGGCCCCAGTGTCCCTAATGGCAGGAGTCTCCTGACCATTCACCTGGACACTGTCCTTATAATACTCTTTAGTGTTATCTGGGATAGAGTTATAGACATCTAAATTCTGTTGTTCCCACAGACCCAGAGACACTAAAGAAACACTGACTGAGACTCCAATGGGTTCATCAGTCAGCAGTAGAAAGTTTCCACTTGCCATTTGTACTTCCTCCTCTGGAGCGAAGGCTAAGGAGACAAGCTGGACCCCTGAAGGTTTACCCTTACATCTGGGATCTCCTTTCACATGGTCAGGCGAGCTACAAACATAGCATTTACCAAATGCTTTCTGGAATGGTGGCTTGCTCTGACCTCCTTCTGGTTTTCCACCAGAGGGTACACTACTCTGATTTGGTTTCCCTTGTGGCTTACCCTTATTGTTTTGTTTGGGGCCCTCTGTGGGATTGGAATTATTAGAATTCTCTTTGGAGTCCTTTTTTGGCTGTTTCCCCTCATCCTTTTTCTGAGTTACCCCAGAGTCCTTGTGAGTAGCCCTGTTGGCAACCCACAAGTCAGCACCCTTAGCTAGTTTCCTGGAATCTAATTCCTTTGAATCAGCCAAGTGCTTTCTGAGCTCAGGAGAGCAGGCATCATACATTGACTCCAACATCACAAGATTCTTCATTCCCTCATAAGTGTTCACTTTGTAACCCTTAATCCATCCCTCTAAGTTCTTCAAACATTCACTCACCCAGGTAGCCCAAGGGGTACCATCGTGCTTCTTGAGGGTCCTAAACCTCTTAAGGTACTGGGAAGGGGTCTTCCCAAATCTAGCTATCAAAGCTAGCTTCACACATTCATAATCCTTCTTAACCTCCTCCCCCAACTCCATTACCACATCAGTTGCAACAGGGGGGTGCCTAGAGAACAACCAGGAAAGTAACTCATTTCCTGTGATGTTCTGGAGCCCATGATTATATTCAAAGAAACTCAACCAGTCCAACACATCCAACTTAGGTTCATACATACCCACCAACTCCTTAGGCATCTGGGGTCTTTTGGGACTGGAACTCCTAGAGGATTCGGAGAGAGAAGCACTTTCCACAGACAATTTTTTTCATTTCTAGCTCATGGTTGAGCTCCATTTCTCTGAGCCTTAGTTCTTGGTGCAGTTGTTCTGTTTGAGCACTAATTCTTTTGAATTCTAATTCAAGCTTCATTTGTTCTGTATGGTTGAGCTACACTCCGAAGAAGAGCTAGTGGAAGGCCAAGAACTCATTGGAGATCTGGATCCTGTTGACCATCCTGAGCTGCAGTCTTTATTGGCAGAAGGTGGACCCAACAGGGCAGACTTCAGGAAGGAACAGAGAGAATGTCCAACTCTGGAAGGTCTTCGCCAACAGGCAGCTTCTCAGGCTGATGGGCAAGAGCCTGGAAAGTATAGGTTACACTGGGAAGATGGCCTCTTCTACAGTGAACCAACTGAGTCTGCACCTGGAGACTACAAGCAGCTTGTAGTACCTCAAGAAAACAGACAACAGTTCTAGCAACTGGCCCATGAGTTTCAAGAAGACCAAGGAAAGGCTATCACTCTACTTTTATTGGCCAAAGATGGGGGCTGAGGTAGATAAGTTTTGCAAAAGCTGCCATACCTGCCAAACTTCTGGTAAGGTTGGGTCCAAGAATGTAGAACCTTTAGTGCCTCTCCCAGTTGTGGGAGTCCCATTTGAGAGGGTAGGGATTGACATTGTTGGTCCTCTTGATCCCCCAACCTCCTCAGGCAACAGGTTTATCCTTGTTGTAGTAGACCATGCTACTAGGTACCCTGAGGCAATTCCTATGAGGACTGTTACAGCTCAGGCTGTGGCTAAGGCCCTCCTTGGTATTTTTTACCAGGGTTGGGTTTCCTAAGGAAGTAATCTCTGACTGGGGGTCAAATTGTATGTCCCACTACATGTAAGCCATGTGGAAAACCTGTGGAGTTACTTACAAGTTCTCTACCGCCTACCACCCTCAGACAAATGGATTGGTAGAAAGGTTCAACAGAACCATGAAGTGCATGATAAGTGCTTTAGAAGATCCCCTTAAAAGAAAGTGGGACCTTCTATTGCCATGCCTTCTCTTTGCTTATCGAGAAGTCCCTCAGGAGGGATAGGTTATTCTCCCTTTGAACTTCTTTATGGCCATGCAGTCAGAGTTCCATTGGCACTGATTAAGGAGGGGTTGGAGAGTGCTCCTTCCACCAAGCCAGTCAGAGTGACTGACTATGTGATAGGTCTCCGGAGGAGAATGTCACAAATGATGGTAGAAGCAAGTGATAACCTGAAAGCTGGACAAGCTTTGGTCAAACATTGGCGTGACCAAAAGGCTAACATGGTTGAGTTCACTCAAGACCAGCTAGTTCTAGTTATGATCCCAACAAGGCAGAGGCCTTGCAAGATAAATGTACCAATTTAAGGTTATTCCTTTTGGATTGAACAATGCACCTGCGACATTCCAAAGGATGGTAAATCAGGTTCTGGCTGGGATGGAGGAATTCTGCATGGCATATATGGATGACGTTGCAGTATTCAGTCAATCGTGGGAAGAGCATGCTAACCACCTAGGGCATGTTTTGCAGGCTCTTGGACAGGTCAGCTAACAAGAGCTGTGTTGTCCTCTTTTTAGGGGCCTTATGGGAAAGGACTACAATCTATCACACAGAAAAACACCCCATATACACAGCTTCCTTCCTTTAGGGTATAAAGCTGTCTATGACACATACACAATCCACCCTTTCTCACTTCAGGTAGTCACACAAGGTTATTTCCAAAAAATATACATATTTTTAATGTCTATCACAATACATTTAAAACAATTATAAAAAGGACAAATGTTTTATTTGTCTCTACTCAACACCATTTCATCTTAGTCAATATGCTTTCTTGTATAAACACACATTTCTATGGTGTGCCTTCACCCAACTCTTGCAAATACCCACACATCAGTGATATATACAAGACAAAATGTTCCCCATTTATAAGGAACCCAGTGTGTCAACACTCGACATGTGTTTCTGGAATCTATACACATTTTTAAATACAGTTCAAACCCATTGTTTTTGTATTTTCATAGACTCTGTCTTCAGGACACATTTTCTTTTATGTCACGCATCCATTCTGTGCGTGTTGCATACTAAGAGCGAGGAATTTTCCCACAGATCTACAAAATTAAAACCAATTGACATACATATCAATATCTTGTGGACTTTGTGTAATGCATCAACAAGGCAACGATGTCAAAAAACATGCTCTAACTTATCTTATTAAAAACCCCAAGGAATATATCCCTGAATATTGTATTTATCAGAGAATTCTCTTCAATGGACACTATTACGTTGAATCTGTACTTTTTCCTGTTTATTTGAAACATCAACAATCTTTTTCTGTTTCTTTTCACTCGATATTACATCACAATTGTATTCAAACAGTATACCGTATTGTCATCATTGGAACTCACAAATGCAACATCCCTGATGCTGCTATGCTGCTCTCCAAAGCCTCTTATTTTCACTTTTCCCTTGGAGAAATGCGTTTCACTTTCAGGGATCTAATGGTCCAAAGAATGTTCTAATTTTCTTTGTATCTACAACAAACCCAAAATTTCAATAGTGACTTATCAAACCACCTCTTTTTTCGAAGTCTGCCTTAGCCATTTGTTCCCATATCTTACCAAAAATACTTAAGGCAGGGCCCGCACACCACAACGCCTGTTTGTGATTTGTTTGGTTCAGTCGTACTTTCCAATAGCCCTCGGTCGTCCCGCAAGGAATCCCAGATAGTGGAACCTATGGCAATAACATTTCTAGCGTGACAATAAATCCATCATATTGCCTAATTATGTGTGCGGAAAAAATCTTTCATTTACGTTTTCGTTTCTCTTCGAGTCTGTTCCGTCCCGTTTGTCTGCGCGCAAGTGTTTGTCTACGCGGTACGATCGTATCAGCCAGTCTTACGTGATTTGTCCTGTTGGCGTGATGACATCATCACGCTACCCTCTGTTGTTTACGCGGTGGACTGCAGGTCGCCCAGCTGCTCATGGGAACTGTAGTGTCCATCCAGGAACTGAGTCCAAACCAGCCTTACGGCTTAATCAGCCTCTAGATCTGGGTCTAGAAATGAAAGATGTAACCCTAGACTACCAATTTGCTATCATGTATTCAGTCTTATTTATAAAAGCCGGGTGATGAACTACAATGTATAACTCAGTTTCAATGCGAGGAGGGAAAGACAAATAAGGCACTCTTTTGAGTATGTTACTTAGGGGCCGATTCATGGAACAAACGTGCGCCGAAAATCTTCGCGCAAGCAGGCGCAAGCGGAAAAAAACAGGCGCACGCGCACCCGTGCGATTCATGGAAGTCCCTGCGCATGTACACCTCGGGATGTGCGCCAAACCCGTGCATGGCGCACAAGTCACTGCAACATCCCGAAAGGCGTGCGCAACGCGCACAGTGAAAGCGCACAACCTCGGCGCATACACCAGAAAGTGGGCGGGACACGGGGCGTAACATGCGGAATGGGGAACAACGCGCGAAAATAAGGGCGTAACTGGGGATGTACTGCAGGGAAGCAGACGGAACGCCCACACGCACTCGAACCACACGTATTCATGGAATCGAATAGGGCAAAGCCACGCACAGCCAAAGACACGCACAAGCTGAAACACGTCCGCCACACGAAGGCAGGCGGTAGAGTCCCAGCGCATCACAAAAGTGGCAACATACAGCAATGGGCCTGTGCGAGCGGGGTACGTGTATTTTGGGGGCGCGCAGGAAGTTACACACGCGATTGAGCGGGGTACGTGTATTTCGTGGGTGTGCCGGAATTTACACACGCGATTGAGCGGGGTACGTGTATTTCGGGGGCGCGCGGGAAGTTACACACGCGATTGAGCGGGGTACGTGTATTTCGGGGGCGCGCGGGAAGTTACACATGCGATTGAGCGGGGTACGTGTATTTCGGGGGTGCGCGGGAAGTTACACACGTGATTGAGCGGGGTACGTGTATTTCGGGGGCGCGCGGGAAGTTACACACGCGATTGAGCGGGATACGTGTATTTCGGGGGCGCGCGGGAAGTTACACATGCGATTGAGCGGGGTACGTGTATTTCGGGGGTGCGCGGGAAGTCACACACGCGATTGAGCGGGGTACGTGTATTTCGGCGGCACGTGGGAAGTTACACACGCGATTGAGCGGGGTACGTGTATTTCGGGGATGTGCGGGAAGTTACACATGCGATTGAGCGGGGTACGTGTATTCCAGGGGTGCACGGGAAGTTCCACACGCGATCTCATCAGGGTACGTGTATTACAGGGGTGCGCCGGGAGCAGCACACGTGAATTGCACGTGTGGGTCCTCCCAGGTGTTCCCTCTACACCCTCCACGGCCCCTGCAGGTGGCTCACACCACAGGGGCCTACCCAGCACATGTCCTGCAGGCACCCCATCCACCATGGCCATGCCCACCAGCCAACCCACATGTCAACTTGCACTACTGCCCACCAACGCATGTCCCCCTGCACCCCCAGCCACCAGGGGCACCCACCACCAGGCCCCCACCCATGTCTCCCACCACCCTCCCCCAGCAGTGCAGACAGCCTCCACCAGGCCCCCACCCATGTCTCCCACCACCCCCACCCCCCAGCACTGTGGGGCACCTGCCAGCAGGCCCCCACCCATGTCCAACTCATGATCCCCACCACCCCCACCCCCCAGCACTGTGGGGCACCTGCCAGCAGGCCCCCACCCATGTCCAACTCATGTTACCCACCACCCCCACCCCCCAGCACTGTGGGGCACCTGCCAGCAGGCCCCACCGATGTCTCCCACCACCCCCACCCCCCAGCCACCAGGGGCAGCCTCCACCAGGCCCCCACCCATGTCTCCCAGCACCCCCACCCCCCCAGTCACCAGGGGCAGCGTCCACCAGGCCCCCACCCATGTCTCCCAGCACCCCCACCCCCCAGCCACCAGGGGCAGCATCCACCAGGCCCCCACCCATGTCGACCACCACCCCCACCCCCCAGCAGTGCAGGGGCAGCCTCCACCAGGCCCCCACCCATGTCTCCCACCACCCCCACCCCCCCAGTCACCAGGGGCAGCCTCCACCAGGCCCCCACCCATGTCTCCCAGCACCCCCACCCCCCACTCCCCAGGGGCAGCCTCCACCAGGCCCCCACCCATGTCTCCCACCCACCCCTCACCCCCCAGCAGTGCAGGGGCAGCCTCCACCAGGCCCCCACCCATGTCTCCCAGCACCCCCACCCCCCAGCCACCAGGGGCAGCCTCCACCAGGCCCCCACCCATGTCTCCCACCACCCCACCCCCAGCAGTGCAGGGGCAGCCTCCACCAGGCCCCCACCCATGTCTCCCACCACCCCCACTCCCCAGCAGTGCAGGGGCAGCCTCCACCAGGCCCCCACCCATGTCTCCCACCACCCCCACCCCCCAGCACTGTGGGGCACCTGCCAGCAGGCCCCCACCCATGTCCAACTCATGTTCCCCACCACCCCCACCCCCAGCACTGTGGGGCACCTGCCAGCAGGCCCCCACCCATGTCCAACTCATGTTCCCCACCAACCCCACCCCCCAGCACTGTGGGGCACCTGCCAGCAGGCCCCCACTCATGTCCAACTCATGTTCCCCACCACCCCCACCCCCCAGCAGTGCAGGGGCACCCACCACCAGGCCCCCACCCATGTCTCCCACCACCCCCACCCCCCAGCAGTGCAGGGGCAACCTCCACCAGGCCCCCACCCATGTCTCCCAGCACCCCACCCCCCACCACTGTGGGGCACCTGCCAGCAGGCCCACACCCATGTCCAACTCATGTTCCCCACCACCCCCACCCCCACCCCCCAGCACTGTGGGGCACCTGCCAGCAGGCCCCCACCCATGTCCAACTCATGTTCCCCACCACTCCCGCCCCCCAGCACTGTGGGGCAGCTGCCAGCAGGCCCCCACCCATGTACAACTCATGTTCCCCAGCCAACATGTCATCACAATCTAGATCCCTGGTCCCTATGGTCAGCCTCCAAATGCAAAACACCCACCCGAGTATTGCATCCACCCACTCATAATTTGCAATTACATCACAGAACACCAATTGCAAGTTCCGAAACAAACACATTTCCCTCACATACACCCAATGGGTGTCAGTGAATCTCAAAACACATATCATGAAATGCATGAAACCAATGAGATACCACACATTGAAGTTCACCAAAAAAATATGTATCAAAGGAAACATAAATAGAATAAAAAATGAAGAAACAGAAATGTGAATATACAAAAATGAAAAGAAGCATGTCCGTTAAAAAAAGCAAAACCAAAAATAAAATTCCAAAGTAATGTTGTCCAAAGTCAATGTCCACAAAACAAAATCCAATGGGAAATAAAAAAGAAAGCCATTGCTCCATGGTTAAAAAGTGAAAAAAAAATACAATCCAACTGCGAACTATGTACATGGGAACAAGCCAGGGTCCATTATCCCAACAAAATAAAGGAAACCTATCTAACTACACTAACTAATAAAATAAACTATATACAAAAATGTGGCCAATGTCCGAAAGGTCCAAATAAAATAAAAACAAAAATGAAACCTAACACTACCTACATAACTATGTACAAGGGCAGCGGGCTAGTTTCACGGCTCACTTGTGGATGTCCCAGGCCAGGGCATCATCGAACTCCTCCTCAATGTCCCGGAGGCGGTCCTCCTCCATGGCCCCAAGGGTCCGCAGGGCCGTCGACGTCTCCACCTCCAAACCCCTGCGGATTGCCTCGAGGCACTCGGCCCGCCTCAGGGCCCTCCGCATGGAGTTCTCCGCCCTGACCATTGTGAGCCGTGCCTCTTCCACCCGCTGCCGCTCCGCATCTATGGCGTGGCCCAACTGCTGCTACACGGAAGGAAGACACTCTCTGTCTTGGGTCCTCCTGCCCTCCGGCCGATGCCTGCCCCTCCGATGTTGAAGGCCCCGAGCCTTCATGGCTCCCACCACGTTGCTGCTGCTGCTGTGCCTCTGCCCGTGCACTGCCTCCTGCTGCCTGCACATCCTCCGCCGGCTCGGGTGCAGTCGTAGATGTGGCCACCCCTGCTGGACGTCCGACTCCTGACTGTGGCAGGGATGCCTCCTCCACCAGCCTGGCCGCACCGTCAGAGGCAGCTCCACAGGGCACCCAGGTGACTGATGGGTGGGAAGATGGCACAGAGGACGACTGGCGCGTAGGGGGTCCAGTTGAGGAGGGGGTCGTAGCAAGCCCCATCAGACGGAGGAATCCGGCCTGGGTGACCTGTCCCAGCAGGCTGACGTGGTCAACGAGCCATTCGAGATGACGTGCAGTCTCTTCATGAAAAGACTGCAGGTCACCTCGCATGGCCCGTTGACGCAACGCCACACCAGCCAGGACAGGCTCCACCCGGACCTGGATAGCCACGTCCGCAGGCAGAGGAAGGCCAGTTGACGTGAGCACATCCCCTGCCTGAAAACGGGTCTGGACGTAGGCATCCCTGCTGGTGCAAGATGATGCAGGGACAGGATCAGGGACAGGATTGCACACAGGCACCTCCGCGGCGGCCTGTGCTGCCTCCTGTCCCTGGTCCTGCACTGCACCACTAGCACCAGTGGGATCCCTACCTCCAGACCCCGTCTCTGGTGCTTGCACGGCCTCCTCCTCCACCAAACCCCCCACCAACCTGGATGACTCCATGCCATCTTCCCCTGTTGGGCCCTGTGGGGTCCCAGCTGCCCCTTCTGCTGCCGAGGAGTCCAACTCCAACCTTTGCCTCTTGGACCTCCCCCCGGCAGCTGCGGCCTGGGACGGGGCACCGGACTCCTCACTCCCCGACGAGATGACAACATGGGAGGGGAGCCGGGCCTTGCGTCTCCGGCTGGCGGTGGGATCCCCGCCGCTGTGCTCCACAGCACCTTCTCCGCCCTCTTCATCAGTTGACGCTGCAGATAAGGAGAAACAAAACACAGGCATCAGGGCACTGTACAATGGACACATACACACATGACAGTTGTACATGAGTGGCATTGGCAAACCTCAGACATGTCATCACAATCCCCAACACACATGTCATTACAACTCGCACACATGAGCCATACCACAGCCATATCGCAACTGCCACCACCATCCATACACATACAACAGCATGAGCAGCCAAAGGTGAGCCAGAAATCACATGCAACACAGGAAGTGCACCACACATGTACACACACCACCACACTTGCATGCATGTGTACACCTCTGCCAAGTGTCGCAGTGTTCAGACGGGCATCCATGTCACATCTGCCAATCAGGCTTCCACATACCGCTGTCACATGCATCCATGTTGCATCACTGTTGCACCCTTGTCAAATACACACACATGCACATGTACACAGTGCTGATACATGCAGCCAAAAACAACGTACATGCGTGACATCACGGACATGTCTACTTACATACACATTCATCCAAACATGTGTGCCCACACAACTGCATTTGGCATGCAAGCCTACACACACAAGCACCATCCATGTCTCACACATTACAGCCCTCACATGTGTCAGCCCCACGGCCCTGTACACCCCCACCCATACTCGACCCCATACAAACAGATGTGCAACCTGCACACTACTGAATAATCACCACACGCACTGCTCACAATCAGGATGCATGTACACTCACCTCTCGACTCCAGACGGGTCTACTTCTCAAGGACCTGGACGTGGAGCGCTGGGGATATGCGTTCCAGGACCCTCATCTGTTCTTCCGACAAGTGGCCCCGGCGCCCCTTGGCATCCGCTGCCTTCAAGAGGCGCCGGGCCTTGTTCAGGGTCCTTGACCTGAAGTCCTCCCAGCGCTTCTTGACATGTTGTAAGTCGCGGACTGCCACCCCCTCCGCGTTGATGGCAGTCACGATGTCAGTCCAGATCCGAGTCCGTCCTTCCTTGTCGGCGCGGGAACTTCCGAAGAGGGCATCATACTGCCCCAGGACTTGCTCCACCAGGACACCAACTTCGGTGGCAATGAAGCTGTTGCCCCTCTGGCTCTCTGGCCGGGGGTTGTCAGTGGTCCCAGATGGTATTTGCCCCGACATGACAAGCCCAGAGGCAGGAGTGGGTGGGCAACTGGGTCCTGGGGCTGGGCTGTGGAGCGATGGAATCCCAGTCGGGAGTCTTCGGTTCCAGCAGGGGTGGTCACAGCAACAGCACCCCTGGCTGATGTGCAGGCAGCAAATGGCAGGGCACGTGGGCAGCAGGCAGTCAGGCAGCAGCAGATGGCAGGTGGGAGCGTGCTCAGGGCTCTGGGGGGCAGTAGTTCAGCCTTCTGGGAACGAGCTTGGTCTTCCGTGTGTTTACGCGTGGCCAGCTTGATACGGAGTGATATGGCACGTGAAAAATGTGCATGTCAGCGTGTAATTCGAGGAAAGGCCCTTAGCGCGTAAGCGCGTCTGCACGCATACGCATTTTCATTGGACTGAAGGCCCCTCAAGCGCAAGCACCCCTGTGACGTGATGCTTACAGACATGCATGGCATTTCAGCGCGCGTGAAAAACTGCACGTCCGCGTGTAATACGAGGAAAGGGCCCATGCGCGTAAGCGCGCATGGAAAACTGCACGTCCGTGTGTAATACGAGGAAAGGGCCCATGCGCGTAAGTGACGTGACGCGCGCGTGCGTTTCCCTCAGCACGGGTTAAAGGTGAACGGGCCCAGCAGTTCGCTGTACGTGCCTTTCGTGGAGACCGACGTGTGTTGCTGCTTCCTGTTGTTTTGCGCGCCATCACAACTTCACAGCTATCAAGGACGTATCTCTTCTTTTGGCGGGGGTATTGGCTACGCGTGTTTTTCTGCATCGCGCTAGTCAGACGGTGAGTCGCACACGCTCTTTTTCCCACTGCGGGTGCCCCTGTGTATCGCACCCATTTTCGATGTCATAGTAGCCTGCTTGTCCCACGGGTACGCGTTATTCGTGTTACTGGGTGCCACCGCGTACTGCGGGAGGTTGAATCCACGCACGTAGGCTGCAGGGTTGCGTGCACGGTTTTACTGCAGTTTTGGGGTGCCTGAGCGTTGCGTGACCCGTCACCACATCACCGGGGTCACATACAACCTTGCAGGTGCAGGGGGGTTGTTAACATCTTGCTTCCCACCCCCTTCACCCTAATTGCCCAGGTCAATTGTGGTGTACACCTCCCATTGGCACCACTCCATCTGTGCCAGCACAACTACATCTGTGCCATGGTTGGGAGGCCACCAAAGGTGAGGGGCGCCTCAGCTGGGCGTACTCCTCGTGGCGGGCGTGCTCGGGGACGTGGCCGTGGTGACCAGGGAGTAGGGGGACTCCAGGGTGTCCAGGGCAGCCACAGAGGGGGAAGAGGCAGGGGTGCGCCACTTCAGCACAATGTTGTGCCATGTGTCGGTGCAGCCATGCCACCACCCCCTGTGGTTCTGGGGGATGCAGCTCCTGCATCTGGCACTGGCACCCATATGACCCGGCAGTCCGTTCCATCGACTGGCACAGGCCCAAGGCTAGTGGTAGCTGCAGGTGCAGCTGTGGACACCGCCACCCAGGCTCAGGGTCTGCCAGCGCAGGCTGTGTTGGCACTTGAAGAGCCCTTGGTAGATCTCCAACAGGCCAGGGGGAAACCATAGGGGCAGGCCGGGCTGCTCAGACCAAGACACGAGTCCCTGGGGCAGTCATGTCATCTGCTGCACCGAACAGCCGGGTGTTGGCAAGTGCAGGGGCAGATGCACCCAACAGCACCCCGGTTGTGAGTCTGCCAACCAGGACCGTTGCGGTCAATGACCCTGCCACAGCTGATGTTGCTGCGCAGGGTCCATTAGTGGGCACCCAGCTGCCACTGACACAAGTCAGGCCTTTGGTCATCCCTCCACCTGCCACTCCCTTGGCTCAATCCACCAAACCCATTGGCCATACTGGTCAGGGCAGCATTAGCCAGCCAGGGTCTGCGCCACAGTCCAAGAGGAGGAAGGTTGCACCTGCAGCACAGGCTGGGACCCCACACACAGCCACGACCTCCTGCACGTCGAGGAAGAAGCCTTTCTGTAAGCAGGAACTGGACTTCCTCGTGGACTACGTGCGGGGCCACAGCCGTGACATGCTAGTGGGTGCCAATTGTCAGACTACGGCTGCCCAACGTGACACCCACTGGAAGCATGTTGCGGAACATGTCAGTTCATTCGGCCATGAGGTGCGCACGGCGCAGGAGTGCAAAAAGCGTTGGAATGGCATCAAGCGCAGCACTAAGGCCATGCGTGCCTCAAATTACAACTTGACTCTGGTGACTGCCGGTGGGCCTGCACCAGAGGAGGAAGAACTCACTCCGCATGAGGTTCTCATTGCGGAGTTCATACCACCTGAATTGGTCGAAGGAGTGGGAGAGATGCTGGACTTTGATGCCCAGTCCAGTGAGTGTTGATGCGTGTTTGTTGAGGACGTGTATGTTTCACTTGTGGGATGTGTTGTGCATGATTGCTGCTACATTTGACGTGTACATGGTTCTGATGTGTAAGTAATGCAATGCTACCGTCATGCATGTCTCCTCTGCCTGCATGCGGGACTCCATGTAGGCATGCTCCCTTGCCCCTCCTCCGCCACTCTGCACCCCAGTTCCACCTTTGCACTGGTCTGCTTCAATCTTGCCAATGTGTACTTTCTTGTTCATGTGTCCTGTGTAGATGCTAACTTCCAGCGTAGAATCTGCGAGACATATGCCGTGTGGTACAGCCTTAGTACTCGGTGCAGGGTATCTCACTTGTACTGTGCATGGGTCAGATGTCCCGCGGGGACATGAGTGCCCATTCATGCTCCATGTGCATTGCACGCATGCCCCTATGTGTCCTTGACTGGATGATTACTGTAATATAAGTCCTTGGTTACATACATTGCCTGCCATCTCATCAGCCTTCCCATGTCAACTGTGGCTCAGTCCTGCGTTGCACACATGTTTAGGCTCTGACAATCTGTGTGGCTCACAGGCCTCAGCCTGTTCAATGGCCAATGACTCTGTCCAACTCTTGTTGTGTCTTCTTCACACGTGGGCGGCCTCCGGAGTTTCCATCATGTGTCCTGCCCACTGTCCCAGCATCATTTGCAGTGTTGTGATTTGAATCACATTAAGCTGTTGATGCCAGTCAACACTGCCTGTCAATACACAGGTGTATGGTCAGCCTTTTGATACCATGCTAGGCATCCCTGCTTTGGTACTGGGGTGGAGGGGTGCTTGGCTTCTAGACATGGTACACATTGAATGCACAATGCACGTGATGTCTGAATTTGACATTGCACTGCCTTCACATTTCCTGGCACACACCATGTAGTGCTTGTACATGTAGGTAGTGAGTGGCGTACACATTTTCTGCACTGCATAGACCCACTTCCATGGAAACTGCCACCTTTCAACAGGTCTGATCACAGAAGCTATTCAAAGTAGACCCAGCATGCATGCCAGGTCATATGTTGTGTGTCACATGTCTGCCGGATGCCTTTGCTGTCGGTGTGTGTGTGTGTCGTGTGCTTCTGACATGTGTATTGACCTTTTTCTCTCTATTTTTCAGGTGATGACGCAATGGAGGCAGAGGATGGTGTTGTCATGCCAAACACAGGGTTGGTAACACCACATCAACCAGGCACTAGTGGGGGTCGTGGGGTGGTAGGCCACGAAAACCCCCAAGTGCTGCAGTCCATCTTGTCTCTGGCTGCCTATGAGTCCAGCCTTGATGACGACTCTGACGTCCATGTTGAGTTGGATGAGCATCAAGTCCATGTGTCAGGGGTGAGTGATTCTGATGTGGACACTCCTCTGTCTGCGACACCTGCACTGAGGGACCAGACAGTCTTGGTTCCTCCGCCCGTGGTGGATCGGGATGCAGGGTCACCCTCCACACCAGTCACTGATGTGCCTGGGACATCACGTCGAAGGAGGCATGTAGTCGTGCAGCCGCAGGCGGTGCCAACACAGCGAGGACCCCCGGTCCTTGGGTCCCGCAGGGGTCAAGCCCGGCAACGCGGTCGCCGCGCGCAACCGCTGTATACTGAGTGGGAGCAAGACATGACTGCCAATTCCGAACGGCAGGGGGCAGCAATGGAGAACATCGCTGAGAGCATGGAGCGTGTGGCCCGATCTGTGCTCCCCACTGCTAGGCAGGTGCTTCTCCAGCAGCAGGCGGCACGGTCCATGGCCCGCTCGCTCAGGCTGGGCATGGTGGCCTCAGACAGGGCACGCCAGGCTGAAATGTCGTCTCTGCGTCAAGCAATTGCTGCTCACGCAGAGGCGCACATGGATGCCCTGAGGGAGGAGTATGCTTCCCTCAGATCCACTCTGGGTGTCCTTATGATGTCCCAGAGGCAGCAGGCAGAGGAGAGGTTTGCACAGCTTGAGCGTACCATCTCGGCTGAGCTACAGGCTTGCAGGGAGGTGCAGCGGTTGTCCAGCCAGGCCTTGCAGGAGGAACTCCGTGTTACATGTGATACCTTGCAAGAGGAAGCACGTGTATCATGTGAGGTTCTGCATGCAGACCTACGTCACATTGCCACACAGAACCAGGCTCACCAGTCCGGCAGACTTGCTGCCGACGAGGGGCAAGCTGCGGCTAGGCGTGGCCAGGCTACTGTGCCACGTCCTCCTTTCCAGGATGAGCCAGACTCGGACGACCATCTATCTCCCACATAGGTCGTGCTGTGCAGGCGTTGAGCCCATGGAGGATTTTTTTTTTGGCTCAGCATCATCGCATGTGGATGTTGAGCAGCACCCTGTACCTCCCCCTCCTGGGTGCCTCCCCTCCTCCCCAGGTCGTATGTGGCCATTTTTGATTTTTCTTTTAGTTTAGTTAGTTAAGTTTCTGTTTGATAGTTAGTTTAAATAGGTAATGTAGGTTTTCCATAGTTAGTGTAATTAGTTAATAGTTGAGTTAGTTTAAAATTGCTAGTCTATTGTGCTTTCATGTGACGGTGCGGTGCTTTGTGGCTTTTGAAGGCATCCACTGTCTGTTCCAGCTGGGCCCTTCATGGTTGTCTTGTGTATGTGTTTGCTGCTTGGGGTCCTTGACTCACATATGCCACTCCTGCTTCCCTTATTCATGGGCTCGCAAGGATGGTTCGGTGTTACAGCATTTTACACAAGGGCTTTGGACTGTCATATCTGTGGCATGTCTGGTGCTGTGTGACTTGTGTTGACACCCCTAGTGGGGATGATTTAGGTGTCATTGTCCACTGTTCAGCTTTTGCTAGATGGGGTGTGTCATGATTAATGTGGACATTGATTACTATGCATTGTGTAGTATGTTTCATATCTTTCCTGTACATGTGCTTGTTGCAATTCATGCTGTAGATAGTGTTCCACACTTTAGAGGTGAAAGACGGACTGATGGTGTGATTTGTGATGTGACTCTCTGACATGGTCAAGTAATGAGATGCTTGATGAGACACACACATATGACTTTGAAGCATTAATCATGTGTTTCATGCCCTTTCTGCAGGGGGATGAGCCTCCAGAGCACCTTTGCCAGCAGACATGGCCCATTGGACGACGGAATTCTGGACCCGTTTGTTGGTGCCCACATGCACATGTGTGCACAAGCAGAGGCACAGTGATTGCAGACCCACATCCTAGAACTGCTGACATGTTCCAAGGAACTCCAGGCAAGGTGAGCATCACAGGGGGGCCACGACACAACAAAGCTTGCACCAGGCGAGTTGCACATGCAGGCTTAGTCACAGCACTGAGGGTGAGCTTAGACGAATATTGGTGTCGAAGCACACAATGCAGCTCAGATGTGTTTGTGGACTGATGGCTGTTGATAGTAGGGTTGTCTGGGACACATGCAGGGGCAGTGGCACATATCCTCCGGTACACCAAGGTCCATTGAGGCACTTGTATCAACCATGTAGCCTTCCGAGACATGGAAAGGGGCAGCTCACAGGGACATACAGCAAGGGACATACTCGGGTGCAGTGGATGTCTTTTCCACGTACTTCATGATAAATGCACTGCCAACTTTGTTTCGGTCATGGTGGTACGCAACTTGGTCTGTAGTCATGGCTTGCTATATGGGTCTGTCTGCTTACCCAGGGAACATTGCATGTTGTGTGAATTGTGACACATTGGTGTTCCATTTGCCACGCACCCACCAGCGGCTGACTTACTGCATTGACTGTGTATGACCCGTCAAAGGGGTGATGTTATATATGGGTACGAAGCATCAACCACAGATTGTCTGTTTGTAGAGTAGTTTGTTGCTATGGGGCATGTTTGGTGTTGTGTTTTTGTGTAATTGGCACGTACAGGTTGTTGACTGTGGCTCTCTTTGCAGCATTGCAGTGCTCCTGTAACCGGACCTGAGAGTGCGCAGGCAGGAGGCCAGCACTTAAAACCAGAGCTAAGTGTCTTGTTGTTTTTCTTACGAACTGCTCTGCATAGGCTTGCTGGGGAGTGTACTGATGCATGGATGTATGTGTGGTTCAATTTGGTATGTTTTTTCTCCCTAATCACACGTGATCCTATGCAATTTTGAAACCTGTACCCTCTACCCGGTGTTCCTGCTTCCCCTGCCTATCCAAGCAACGTTCCCTGACCCTCTTTCCCCACTGGGGTTGCAGATGCCTGTGTAAGCCCCGAACTTGCAGGCGCCAAAACCCTAGAGGGGGTGGTTGGTTCGTACCACTCCTGAGCCTGGACTACAGAAGGCCATGACAATGATGTCCAAGTTTGTTTGGATTGTGTATGTTTTCATGCAGGTTGTACATTTTCGTGCATTCCCTAGTTTTATGTGTCATTCCTCCTCCCCTCTCCTGCCACTCATTCCAGTCATCCAGTGTGTCAACACCTGTCCCGACTGCATATCCCTGAACCTCATTCCCCACCAGGGTCTCAGGGGCCTGTGTGAGTTTGACCTTGCAGGCACCCGGGACATGGTGGGGGTGGTTGTTTCGTGGCACTCCCGCGCCTGTACAGGGGACCTGTGACAGTACACATCCATTCATGGTGCATCATCCTATGTCATGTACCACACATGTCTCACATCCTGTCGTGACATTGTTTTGCTGTGCTACCTTGGTTGTTGCATCATTGTGGTAGTACTTGGCCTTTGTGAGGTACTGCTACGTCAAGTCATCTACTGGAGGGGGTTCGGGTTCGTTTTTATGCCTTGGATTTTGTGATTTTGGAAATGAGTGTGGATTCTGAGGGTTCAGGCATCTTTTAACACACAAGGTGGGAGATGGTGACGAAGGGTAAAGGTGATCCTGTGGCCAGGTGGAATTGAGGTTTGGAGGCTCCATGACCCAGGTGCAGTTGTTCAGTGGGTCATGGTCATTTGAGAGGGAGGGGGGGTGTTGTTAATAGTTGCCTTGCCCTGCAGTGTGATGGGAACTCTGACATAGTAATGGTGGTATCCTATGTACATGTTGTGTTCTGCTGATCAATGCCTGTTCATGTGTTGTGTTTTCCTTTCAGGTGCGAGGGGATAGTTGTGGTTTGACATGCTGGGGTGTACACATGGTGGATGTTCACATGTGATGTGTAGGGAACACTGATGGTCACTTGAGTGCACATGCATATGTGGAGTGCATGTCCTTGCAGAACCACACACTTGCACTCTGATGCACTACATGTACTCCCACCCTTACATATCCACGTGTACACTGTTTGCCTTCTGGTGCCCACTGTGTCCCGGCAGCACATGTTCTGTGACCGATCATGGATCCAGTACATGCCTAATTTGATGTTTGACGTGGTCTGTCACTTAGATGTGATGCTCAGGGTGTGCATCACACACAATGGCTGTTCACTGTGCTGTGCGCTGAGCAGTGTGATGCAGGAGTAGGACACTGCACACATGAGCTGCAGTGTTGATTTTGCAATGCATAATGTGCATGTAGACAGGCATTCATTGTGATGTTACGTCTACGACTGTTGTAATGCATTTGGAAATGACTTATTTTGGGTGGGAGATTTTGTTGGTCTGTCATTTCATCTGATTCCGGGTCAGGCAGCAGTGTCCGATGCCACTGTACATTTAGGACATGGCAATGTGTACCTTATCGTTACTGCATTGGTGTATGGGTATTGCTTGCCATGTCATGTTGATGTTTGGGAGGGTTTGAGTGACATGACAGTGATGGCCATGGCCTGTTTTGCAGGTGTGTGTGATGCACACCTTGCATGTCCGGGTCATCCGCTTCTCAGAGCAACTAGCTGGGGGTAGATTTCTCTCCGCAGCAGGGCCCTCCCCCTGGAACAGACTTCCGGCCTGACTTGAACTTGAGGGGAACCATCTCCAGTTCTGGAAGCACCACAAGACCTTCCTCTTTGCTTCTGCTTACTCTCTGCCTCTCCCTTGCAGAATTCTCCACTGGAACTGCACAGGAGCTGCAACTGGGCCACTCTCACCGACCTCGGTCCCTGGCCCAGCCACTCTCCACTTGCACTGCCTCCCTGGCAACCCCTGCACTGCAGTACTGTCTCTCTATCCCTACAGCCCTCCCTTCCCAGCACTTGTCTGCACTTACCTTTGTAGTTGCCACCAGGCGACCTATGTATTATTTTTTTGGGCTACTTCCCCTGTACTGGACTCCCCCCCACCCTTCCCCTTGCACTTTTCCCATTCCCCCTACCCCTGCACTTGCACGATCTCAATGGCACCTGGCCTAGTAGTGCCGTTCTCTGTGTTCCCTTGTTCCCCCCTCCCTGCCTCATTGCGCCTTGGAATACTTGTGCATGGCCCATATCATGTCATATGTCATATGTGTGCCTTTTGGTCACACAGGATAGCTTGTGTTTAAGTAGCTAGGGATGCACACGATGTGGCACTTCCATGGCAACTATCTCAGGGTGGTAGGGTTGTGACAGTTGACTGTCTCTTTGTCATCATCGATTGTCACCTGGTATGTGCCAGGCCTGTGTGCACTCCGCAGGGGTGGGAGTTTAGGTGAAAAATGTGGCCACAAGCTGGGTCCGGGTTTCCTCGCCACGTGCCCTGTCCCCTCCCATGGGCAGGGCCTGTGCCTGTGGTTGGGGATGTGGGGGCACCACCATGTCCACCGGGACGCCCTGCCATGTTGCAACATTGTGCAGGACACATGCTGCCACAATGATCCTGCACACTACTGGGGGTGCATAGAGTAGTTGCCCACCAGAGCGGTCAAGGGAGCGGAAACGTGACTTGAGCACTCCGAATGTGCGCTCCACTATGCCCCTGGTTGCAATATGGGCGGCGTTGTATCTTACCTAGGGTGGTGTGGTGGGGTTCCGGATTGGTGTCATCATGTGGTTGCTCAGAGGGTAGGCACTGTCCCCTGGGGAGGTGATAATAGTTGAGATTATTAGGGTTTGAATATTTGTCTGTGTGTGACTTGCATGCATGTGCAAGGGCATTTGTACTGACCTAGGAGCCATGTGTCGCCATGCTGCCCAGCTTCCAGGGCCCGGCTCAGGGCGGACATTCTGTAGATGAAACTGTCATGGGTGGAGCCAGGGTAGTTTGCATAGACAGAGGTGATGATTCCCTTTGCATCACATACCACCTGTACATTGATGGAATGCCAGTGCTTGCGGTTTCGGTAGATGTGCTCAATGGCCCTAGGTGGACGTAGGGCCACATGGGTGCAATCTATGGCACCGAGCACTTTGGGGAAGTGTGCCACCCTGAAAAAATCCAGGACAACGGCCTGCCTTTCTGCGGGTGTTCTGGGCATGTATATGTGCCTGCGGACTGAGGGGCGCGCTGTCATGATTGCCAGTACCTGGTGTAGGCAGCGTGACTGCGTGGCCTGTGAGACCCCCCCACTATGGCAGTGGTCCGCTGAAATGACCCAGTGGCCAAAAAATGCAGGACATTGAGCAGCTTCTCCAAGGGGCTCAATGCTTGGGAGCAAAGGGTGGGGGATGTGAGGTCATCTTCCCACTCCCTGACCAGGTCTAGGATGATATGGGGTGGAAACCTATACCTGCCATAGACCTGGTCGTCAGGCATCCCAAAAAGGCTTGTCCGTGGTGCGAAAATGCGTGGCCTGGCTATTCTCCTCCTCCTGCGGTGTCCCACGATCAGTGCAGCGACAAATGGGGCATTCATCGTAGCTGTATATACGCGTTTGTTGCTTGCGTGCACTTTTATGCTGTGCGCTGGGACGGCTCCGCCTGCCTTCGTGTGGGCGGACGCGTTGACGCCTGTGCACGTCTTTTGCCGTGCGCGGGTTTCCCGTATTCGGATACGGTCCGAGTGTCATCGCGTGTGATCGGAGGGGAGTGAGCGTACATGCAACTGGCCTGGGTATGTGTGTTTCGGGGTGCGCGGGAAGTTCCACACGCGATTAGCCTGGGTACGTGTGTTCCGGGGTGCGGGAACTTTCACACACGATTGGTGGAAATCCACGTGTGTTCTGTCATCAAGTGCAATGAGGGAAACACCTGCGCGCGTCACGTCACAGATGCGCTCACGCGCAAAGGGCCTTTGGTCCAATGAAATCGCATATGCGTGTTGCCGTGCATAGGCGCTAAGGGCCTTTCCTCGTATTACACGCGGACGTGCAGTTTTCCATGCGCGCTTACGCGCATGGGCCCTTTCCTCGTATTACACGCGGACGTGCAGTTTTTCACGCGCGCTGAAATGCCCATGCACGTCTGTACGCGTCACGTCACAGGGGCGCTTGCGCTTGAGGGGCCTTCTGTCCAATAAAAATGCGTATGCGTGCAGACGCGCTTACGCGCTAAGGGCCTTTCCTCGAATTACAGGCTGACGTGCAGATTTTTCACGTGCCAAATCACTCCGTATCAAGCTGGCCACGCGTAAACACACGGAAGACCACGCTCCTGCCCAGAAGGCCGAACTACTGCCCCCCAGAGCCCTGAGCACGCTCCCACCTGCCATCTGCTGCTGCCTGACTGCCTGCTGCCCACGTGCCCTGCCATTTGCTGCCTGCACATCAGCCAGGGGTGCTGTTGCTGTGACCACCCCTACTGGAACCGAAGACTCCCGACTGGGATTCCATCGCTCCACAGCCCAGCCCCAGGACCCAGTTGCCCACCCACCCCTGCCTCTGAGGTTGTCATGTCGGGGCAAACACCATCTGGGACCACTGACAACCCCCGGCCAGAGAGGCAGAGGGGCACCAGCTTCAGTGCCACCGAAGTTGGTGTCCTGGTGGAGCAAGTCCTGGGGCAGTATGATGCCCTCTTCGGAAGTTCCCGCGCCGACAAGGAAGGATGGACTCGGATCTGGACTGACATCGTGACTGCCATCAACGCGGAGGGGGTGGCAGTCTGCGACTTACAACATGTCAAGAAGCGCTGGGAGGACTTCAGGTCCAGGACCCTGAACAAGGCCCGGCGCCTCTTGAAGGCAGCGGATGCCAAGGGGCGCCGGGGCCACTTGTCGGAAGAACAGATGAGGGTCCTGGAATGCATATCCCCAGCGCTCCACGTCCAGGTCCTTGAGAAGCAGACCCGTCTGGAGTGGAGCGGTGAGTGTACATACATCCTGATTGTGAGCAGTGCGTGTGGTGATTATTCAGTAGTGTGCAGGTTGCACATCTGTTTGTATGGGGTCGAGTATGGGTGGGGATGTACAGGGCCGTGGGGCTGACACATGCGAGGGCTGAAATGTGTGAGACATGGATGGTGCTTGTGTGTGTAGGCTTGCATGCCAAATGCAGTTGTGTGGGCACACATGTTTGGATGAATGTGTATGTTGTTTTTGGCTGCATGTATCAGCACTGTGTACATGGGCATGTGTGTGTATTTGACAAGGGTGCAACAGTGATGCAACATGGATGCATGTGACAGCGGTATGTGGAAGCCTGATTGGCAGATGTGACATGGATGCCCGTCTGAACACTGCGACATTTGGCAGAGGTGTACACATGCATGCAAGTGTGGTGGTGTGTGTACATGTGTGGTGCACTTCCTGTGTTGCATGTGATGTCTGGATCACCTTTGGCTGCTCATGCTGTTGTATGTGTATGGATGGTGGTGGCAGTTGCGATATGGCTGTGGTATGGCTCATGTGTGCGAGTTGTAATGACATGTGTGTTGGGGATTGTGATGACATGTCTGAGGTTTGCCAATGCCACTCATGTACAACTGTCATGTGTGAATGTGTCCATTGTACAGTGCCCTGATGCCTGTGTTTTGTTTCTCCTTGTCTGCAGCGTCAACTGATGAAGAGGGCGGAGAAGGTGCTGTGGAGCACAGCAGCGGGGATCCCACCGCCAGCCGGAGACGCAAGGCCCGGCTCCCCTCCCATGTTGTCATCTCGTCGGGGAGTGAGGAGTCCGGTGCCGCGTCCCAGGCCGCAGCTGCCGGGGGGAGGTCTAAGAGGCTGAGTTTGGAGTTGGACTCCTCGGCAGCAGAAGGGGCAGCTGGGACCCCACAGGGCCCAACAGGGGAAGATGGCACGGAGTCATCCAGGTTGGTAGGGGGTTTGGTGGAGGAGGAGGCCGTGCAAGCACTAGAGACGGGGTCTGGAGGTGGGGATCCCACTGGTGCTAGTGGTGCAGTGCAGGACCAGGGACAGGAGGCAGCACAGGCCGCCGTTGAGGTGCCTGTGTGCAATCCTGTCCCTGATCCTGTTCCTGCATCATCTTGCACCAGCAGGGATGCCTACGTCCAGACCCGTTTTCAGGCAGGGGATGAGCTCACGTCAACTGGCCTTCCTCTGCCTGTGGACGTGGCTATCCAGGTCCGGGTTGAGGCTGTCCTGGCTGGTGTGGCGTTGCGTCAACGGGCCATGCGAGGTGACCTGCAGTCTTTTCATGAAGAGACTGCAAGTCATCTCGAATGGCTCGTTGACCACGTCAGCCTGCTGGGACAGGTCACCCAGGCCGGATTCCTCCGTCTGATGGGGCTTGCTACAACCCCCTACTCAACTGGACCCCCTACGCGCCAGTCGTCCTCTGTGCCATCTTCCCACCCATCAGTCACCTGGGTGCCCTGTGGAGCTGCTTCTGACGCTGCGGCCAGGCTGGTGGAGGAGGCATCCCTGCCACAGTCGGGAGTCGGACGTCCAGCAGGGGTAGCCACATCTACGACTGCACCCCAGCCGGCGGAGGATGTGCAGGCAGCAGGAGGCAGTGCACAGGCAGAGGCACAGCAGCAGCAGCAGCAACGTGTTGGGAGCCATGAAGGCTCGGGGCCTTCAACATCGGAGGGGCAGGCATCGGCCGGAGGGCAGGAGGACCCAGGACAGAGAGTGTCTTCCGTGTGGCAGCGGTTGGGCCACGCCATAGATGCGGAGCGGCAGCGGGCGGAAGAGGCACGGCTCACAATGGTCAGGGCGGAGAACTCCATGCGGAGGGCCCTGAGGCGGGCCGAGTGCCTCGAGGCAATCCGCAGGGGTTTGGAGGTGGAGACGTCGACGGCCCTGCGGACCCTCGGGGCCATGGAGGAGGACTGCCTCCGGGACATTGAGGAGGAGTTCGATGATGCCCTGGCCCGGGACATCCACAAGTGAGCCGTGAAACTAGCCCGCTGCCCTTGTACATAGTTATGTAGGTAGTGTTAGGTTTCATTTTTGTTTTTATTTTATTTGGACCTCTCGGACATTGGCCACATTTTTGTATATAGTTTATTTTATTAGTTAGTGTAGTTTGATAGGTTTCCTTTATTTTGTTGGGATAATGGACCCTGGCTTGTTCCCATGTGCATAGTTCGCAGTTGGATTGTATTTTTTTTTCAGTTTTTAACCATGGAGCAATGGCTTTCTTTTTTATTTCCCATTGGATTTTGTTTTGTGGACATTGACTTTGGACAACATTACTTTGGAATTTTATTTTTGGTTTTGCTTTTTTTAACGGACATGCTTCTTTTCATTTTTGTACACTCACATTTCTGTTTCTTCATTTTTTATTCTATTTATGTTTCCTTTAATACATATTTTGTTTGGTGAACTTCAATGTGTGGTATCTCATTGGTTTCATGCATTTCATGATATGTGTTTTGAGATTCACTGACACCCATTGGGTGTATGTGAGGGAAATGTGTTTGTTTCGGAACTTGCAATTGGTGTTCTGTGATGTAATTGCAAATTATGAGTGGGTGGATGCAATACTCGGGTGAGTGTTTTGCATTTGGAGGCTGACCATAGGGACCTAGATTGTGATGACATGTTGGCTGGGGAACATGAGTTGCACATGGGTGGGGGCCTGCTGGCAGGTGCCCCACAGTGCTGGGGGGTGGGGGTGGTGGGGAACATGAGTTGGAGATGGGTGGGGGCCTGCTGGCAGGTGCCCCACAGTGCTGGGGGGTGGGGGTGGTGTGAGACATGGGTGGGGGCCTGGTGGAGGCTGCCCCTGGTGACTGGGGGGGTGGGGGTGGTGGGAGACATGGGTGGGGGCCTGGTGGAGGCTGCCCCTGGTCACCGGGGGGGTGGGGGTGCTGGCAGACATGGGTGGGGGCCTGGTGGAGGCTGCCCCTGGTGGCTGGGGGGTGGGGGTGCTGGGAGACATGGGTAGGGGCCTGGTGGTGGCTGCCCCTGCACTGCTGGGGTGTGTGGGTGGTGGGGAACATGCCTTGGACATTGGTGGGGGCCTGCTGGCAGGTGCCCCACAGTGCTGGGAGGTGGGGGTGGTGGGGAACATGAGTTGGACATGGGTGGGGGCCTGCTGGCAGGTGCCCCACAGTGCTGGGGGGTGGGGGTGGTGGGAGACATGAGTTGGACATGGGTGGGGGCCTGGTGGAGGCTGCCCCTGCACTGCTGGGAGGTGGGGGTGCTGGGAGACATGGGTGGGGGCCTGGTGGTGGGTGCCCCTGGTGGCTGGGGGGTGGGGGTGGTGGGAGACATGGGTGGGGGCCTGGTGGTGGGTGCCCCTGCACTGCTGGGGGGGTGGGGGTGCTGGGAGACATGGGTGGGGCCTGGTGGAGGGTGCCCCTGGTGACTGGGGGTGCAGGGGGACATGCGTTGGTGGGCAGTAGTGCAAGTTGACATGTGGGTTGGCTGGGGGTCATGGCCATGGTGGATGGTGTGCCTGCAGGACATGTGCAGGGTAGGCCCCTGTGGTGTGAGCCACCTGCAGGGGCCGTGGAGGGTGTAGAGGGAACACCTGGGAGGACCCACACGTGCAATTCATGTGTGGTGCTCCCCGCGCACCCCTGTAATACACGTACCCTGATGGAATCACGTGTGGAACTTCCCGCGCACCTCTGGAATACACGTACCCTGCTGAAATTGCGTGTGGCACTTCCTGCGCACCCCTGAGATACGCGTACCCTGCTCGCACGGGCCCAATCGCGTGTGGAAATTCCCGCGCACCCCTGAGATATGCGTACCCTGCGGAAATCGCGTGTGGCACTTCCCGCGCACCCCTGAGATACGCGTACCCCCAATCGCGGGGGGAAATTCCCGCGCACCCCTGAAATACACGTACCCTGCTGAAATCGCATGTGGCACTTCCTGCGCACCCCTGAGATACGCGTACCCCCAATCGCGTGTGGTAATTCCCGCGCTCCCCCGAAATACACGTACCCTGCTGAAATCGCGTGTGGCACTTCCTGTGCACCCCTGAGATACGCGTACCCTGCTCGCACGGGCCCAATCGCGTGTGGAAATTCCCGCGCACCCCTGAGATACGCGTACCTACGGAAATCGCGTGTGGAACTTCCCGCGCACCCCTGAAATACGCGTACTCTGCTCGCACAGGGCCAATCGCGTGAGGTACTTCCCGCTTGCCGTGCTGGTACAGGGTTAGCGCAGCCCTTTGCGCTGGATTGGGTATATTGATGGCTTTTCCCTGCGCGAGAGGCATTCTTGGGGGCATAACTGGCGCTGCTGCAGGGTCGCTGCGCCACTGTGCGCCACGGCTGGTTTTGGTGGCTGGAATCCATGAATACGCTGTGCTCGGAAATGGATTTTAGAGCACGCGGCTGGCGCAGGGATTCGCACGCGCACACTGTGCGCCAGCCGCGTGCTGCACTTGTGCTCTGAATTCTATGAATTACCCCCTTAATGTAGGAATAGCCCCCACTCTATGGCAATGTTTAGACCATCTTTTACTGTGTTAAAGTCATACATCCATTTCTGCTTCGTCTTCCTTAATTTCAAATCTCTATCTCCCCCTCTCGGGTGGGGCCTGATTACTTGGATTATGAACCAACGGATATCTTCGTGGGTGTGTTTGGCAGAAATGAAATGAGCAACAAGGGGCTTATCAGGTACCTTATTCTTAACACAGGATCTGTGTTTACAGATCCTCTGTCGTATAGGTCGTTTTGTCTTTCCAACATATATAAAGCCACACAGGCACTTTATCACGTAGATTGCTCATTTTGTGTTGCAGTTTGAGAAAGTTCATCATTTCCAATTTCTACCCTTTAGATCAATCTCCTTTATGTTTGATGTAAGACTACACACAGAGCAATTGCCACATTTAAAGTGACCCACCACTGGTTGTGTGTTCCACAATGTAGACTGTATAGGGCCCTTCTCCACGGTCTCCGATTCATATGAATGGACTAATTTATCACGCAAGTTTGTCATGCATTTAAAAGCAAAGCATGGTTTGCTTATTGTGAAGTCCTCCCTGTTGATCATCCCCCAGTTTTTGAGTATGCTCCGTCGCAGGGCATTACTTACAGGCGAAAAAGTTGACACACATGTGATTTTATCCTCTTTTACCCTATGCTGTTTTTTAAGACAATCCTGTCTATTAGCATTTCTAGCTCTCTTAAAGGATCTCCGTATTACATGGGACGGATATCCTCGGGCTTTCAGTCTTGTGGATAGATCTTTACTGTTCATATCAAAATCCTCTCTTTGGGTCCAATTCCTCCGAATGCGTAAGAATTGACCAAAGGGTAAATTCTCACGTAGACTGGCTGGGTGGTAACTATTAAATACCAGTAGTGAGTTCTTATCAGTTGGCTTTCTGAACAATCTTGTCCCGACAGTGTTGTTTTCTCCCTTATAAATTTCTAAATCTAGGAACGCAATCTTTTCGGTGCTGGTTGTCATCGTAAAGTTTATGCATGGTTCTTGTTCATTTAACCATGTGAGAAACTGCAATAACTCTTGTTCATTGCCTGACCATAACATAAATACATTGTCGATGTATCTGTGCTAGGTTTTCATTAGATGTTTGAATGGGTTATTTTCTGCATATACTGAACGATTTTCCAAGTCATCCATGAACAAATTGGCCAAGTCTGGGGCAAAAGTCGACCCCATGCTTGTGCCATGCTGTTGTAAATAAAAAGTGCCATTTACGATGAAATAATTGTTAGTCAAAGCTATCTTAATGCACTCTGTAATGAAATTGGAAGGAACCAACTTATCTTCTCTTGTCTCTAGAAAAGCATGCATGATGTCTTTGCATTTATTCTGCGGGATACTGGTGTATAAAGCCTCCACGTCTAATGTTACCAAGATGTAGTTGGCCATTACAGTGGTATTCTCTAGAATATGGCTCATATGTGTAGTATCTTGAATGTATGAGTGCATTTTGGTCACAAAAGGCCTCAGGAACACATCAGCATAAACAGATAACGGTTCTAAAACAGAACCAATCGCTGCTACGATCGGACGCCCGGGAGGGCAGGTGGCATTTTTATGCATCTTGGGCAAACAATTTAGGGCTGGTATAGTGGAATTCTGTTGTATCAAGAAAGATTTTTCTTCACTATCAATCCAGCCTTCTACTTCTGCATATGTCATCAGACTTACAATCACCTCCACGATCCTTGATGTCGGATCTCCTGGTAATTGTTTGTAAAAAGTTCTATTGCTTAGTTGTTTGTCAATCTCTGCATTGTAACTTTCAGTACCCCACAGTACAATCCCTCCCCCTTGTCTGCCGGTTTTATTACAAACAATTTATTATCAGCCAAATCTTTCATTGCTTGTCTTTCCGCTAGGGATTGATTATCTTTATAGATGTTTTTAGTGTTTACCAGCATTTTGATTTCACAGAGAATTTTATTCTCACAACTGATAATTTCAGACGATACCATGGAAGATGTCGGAACAAAGTTGGAATGAGGTTTCAACCCAGAGCAACTCTGATTTTTTGATTGTCGATCTTGTACATCTCGAAAAAAATAACGTAATCTAATGATACGAAAGAAGTTTCTCATTTCAATCTCAGTTTGAAACAAATCTGCTTTATTAGCTGGTACGAAAGTAAGACCTTACTCAAAATTCTTATTTCAGAGGGGGTAAGAACGTGAGTACTTAAGTTAAAGATAGGCATCACCATATCTGTGGCGGAGGTTGCCACTGGCGGGTCCGCATCCCGCATCGTTGTCTCGGCCTGCCCCAGGTCCCCCGGTTCTGAAAAGGGCATCCTCTCGGTGGGCCCGCAATTGGATTGTTTTGTGGGCCGGTGGTAGAGCCACCATCACTACTATTCGACGAATTCGAAAAAGTGACACTTTTTTTTATGGTCTTCTCTGATTATTGCCCATCCCTCCTTGATTGGAGTTGCTTTGGGTGAAAAAACCGGGCGCCAGATAAAGGTAAGTTGTCTCCTCCTTATAATTCTGGGCATCTTTCTTCAGCTTCCACAATTTTTTGTCAATAGTGAAAGTTTTAAATTTTTCATAGACAGCTTTATACCCTAAAGGAAGGAAGCCGTGTATATGGGGTGTTTTTATGGGGTGTTTTTCTGTGTGAGACGCTCTTGAACAGGCCAATCTGACCATAAAGGCAAGTAAATGCCAAAATGGTCAGAGTAAGGTGGTCTACCTTGGGCATGAGGTAGGAGGTGGAGAAACAAGGCCTTTGCTCAGTAAGATTGAAGCTGTGCAAAATTGGTCAACACCTGCTACTCAAACCCAGGTAAGAGCCTTCCTAGGCCTCACTGGGTATTACAGGAATTTCCTAGAAAACTATAGGACCATAGCTTCTCCACTGAATGTCATCTCCTCTCCAAAATTCACTAAGAAGGTCAAATGGAATGAGGAATGCAATCAGGCCTTTGAAAACCTGAGGACAGCTCTTTGCCAAGCACCAGTATTGAGAGCTCCTGACTATCACCAAACTTTCATTGTGCAGACAGATGCTTCTAATGTAGGTATAGGTGCAGTCCTTAGTCAACTGGATGTGAAAGGTAGGGAGCACCCCATTTGCTTCATCAGCAGAAAGCAGAAGGATCCTGAGACAAGGTGGGCAACTATCGAAAGAGAATGTGTTGCTATTGTGTGGGCACTGAAGAAGTTTAGGCCATACTTGCATGGTTCTACTTTTGTCATTCAGACTGACCACCAACCCTTGAGATGGTTGATGCAAATGAAAGGGGAAAATCCAAAACTATTGAGATGGTCAATCTGCCTGCAAGGGTTTGATTTCACCATTGAGCACAGGTCATGGTGTCACCACCAAAATGCTGATGGTCTCTCTAGGATGTATGTCATCGACTAGAGGTATGAGATTCATCCAGGAGTGGATTAAATCCTCCTGTCCCTTAGTCTGGGGGGGGCAGCTGTTAGGGAGAATTCTCTGTAAAGGCTAATTTCCCAAACCTAGTGAGTCCCCCAGCAGCTTTGCTGGATTTTTGGGGTTTATTTTTTTTCTCCTGCTAAGCGTGAGACTCTTTTCCTCCCACTCTTAGACATGATTTGAGGTGTTCCTTTGACTTTGTATGTGTTTTATGGGCTATGGGGTCCTTTACCCCATATGGCTTGATGTGTTTTTGATATGTGGGTTACACAGCACCCTCTGTGCCGTAACCCAGGGGTGTCGTAGCGACCCCCAAACATAGACTCCACACCCTGGGACTGACTACTGTCTCCCAGGGCATGTAAAGTCACCATTGGCTTTGCTAGTCTTGAATTGTGAACAGAACCAGTACAAACCATCATATTGTGTACGTACTGGTCGGGGCAATTCGATTGCCCTGGGATCTGTTGTTCGAGGGGGCACTGTCCAGTCCCCCCAACCGAGTTTTGGCTGGTGGCAGTGGATACTACTTTTTATATTCGACCGCGAATATATTCCTATGGGATTTTCCCATTGTTCGAGGCTACCACTTTTTAATATAGCCTCGAACATACTGCCGGTTTATTAAATTAATATAAATTCACTGGTTGGTATTTTTTGCCGAAACTTGGTTCCAAAATGGCGTTTGTGTTCGCTTCTGTGACTCCAACCCAAGTCGAGCCCTTTGTTCCACTTTTTGGCGGGCTTCTCCACAGAAGCCTCCAAAAGTGGTGCCACTCTGTCTGGGTACCACAGTGGGTTGGAGGGGGTTTAGGCACCCTGAACTGAGTTGCCTCGGCAACTCAAGTTGCACTCTTATGTGATTGGCCCAAGTGGTGAGCCGCCCGGCTCACCACTTAGCATGTTCGAATGACAGCTAGGCTGAATGAATGGGAGTTTTCTTCATAAAAGCAGGGCGTTGGGGACTGGAACTTCAGAAGTCACCACAGGACCTAAAGAATCCGAGGAGGGAGAAGCCGAGCCGACCTGCAACGACGACACCACCGGTGGAGCCCTGCTGAACCGTCTCACCACTTTTCCCGACGACAGAGGAGATCTCCAGCCCGGAGAGTCTTCTTCCTTTGACTGGTGGGGATAACCAGTTTGCCCGTCTTTTTGCCTTCCTGGACTATCTCGTGGACGCCTTGCCCATGCCAAGCACCCCGGCAACCCGGAATACCACGGTTTACCACTACCGTGAAGAAAAGGGTAGTACCTTGTAACCGGGAAACTCCGCGGCTGGTTTCTCCCCTGGCAGTACAACGACCTTAAGCTTTCCTCCACGTCGAGACCTCCTCTTCCTCTGGACGAAACACCGACTTGCACCCGCTGCCAGGAACAACTGCCCCGCTGGAGCGTTCTTCCCATTTTCAGGTACTGTGTCCCGCCTGGCTTCCCTTGCGACAGATCGTTCGGGGTGACAGTAAATCCTCGACTTTCTAACCTGGATTAGCCTGGGGCCTGTTAACTTTTCCTGACTTGATCTCAATCTTTTATGAACTATCTATAAAGACTCTTTGGGCATAACCCTACTGTCTGATCCTGGACACATTTCGCTTGTCCTCTCTAAGAGTGGGCATGGCATATGAAATTCCTTGCTCTCCAGTAGACTTTGCCTGACCTGCCTCACTGTGGTTCTTTGAAAAGTATTGAAATGTGTGTGCTTTCATAACTTTGCCTTTTCCTCCCTTTTTCTATAACTTATTAGAGTACCATCTTATGTTAAGCGCTCACCTCTGTCTGAAAATAAGTGGTGTTTCTCATTAAGACTCGTCTAATAAGTAATCAGGGTTGTATGCATATAATAGTGACTGTGTGTTGAAATGACTTACCTCTTTTTGTGCTAGTGTAATTTACAAGTGTGTCTTTAAATAAATAATTATATACTTTTACACCAAAGCTCTGGTCAGTGTTTGCTTGTGCTACTGTATCTCTGTACCTATTGCGTATACTCTATATACTGCCTAACTCATCTTGAGAGAAGTCTGACTGCTCAGCCGCAGCTACCAGGTAAATCTGGGTGGTACAGACTGCTACCAGTTGGGTTTACTGCCAACCACCTGTAGTCCTAAATCTTTTGCAGTGGTCCCTAAGGGAACTGCACAGGTTTCTGCCTAACAGCAGCCTTGCCTATTATGGTGTGGAAAGAAATCAGATCATCCGGCGGTGAGGCATAGCCTGATGAATCTCTCTTCCTGGGCTTCTCGACTAGGTAGTCATCCCACTCACTGGCTGCGTCAAGCTCCTGTGTAATTTCGCCATCTTCTGGATCAAAGAATTCTCTAAAAGGATCCTCCTGCCAATCTGAGACTGAAACGGAGGACGGCACCATTGTTGGATCCCTATCCGGAGATCGAGGTCTATGCGATGACTGTGGTGATGGGACTCTTGGCGGCGAAGCACTGTGAGTCCTGCTCCTAGGCCTTCGAGCAGGCTCAGGTGATCACGTTCTCTTTTGAGGTCTACTCCTGTGATGTGAACTTCCCGACGTGCCAGGAATTGGAGACGTGTCTCTCCGATGGGTTTGCGTTTCTATGGGATCAGTCGGTTTGCTCTTCTCCCTTTGACGCCTGTAAAACTCCTCCATGATCCTCTGTACGGATAACATTAGTATCGGGTCATGAGGATAGTCGGCCTCTTCCGTAGACGGCCGCCAAGGGGGACTGTGTTGCTTAGGGGAGGGACAAGGTCGCTCTTCCACCACTTCTGCATCTGAAAATTCTTCCTGAAGAATCATATCAGGAAGCTCTGCCATGTCCCCCAAAGGAGAAACTTGTGGTACCATTGGTTCAGCAGCTTCAGCACCCTCAAGGAAACTGTCCTCAATGACAGGTGTAACCCTGGCATGAGCAGAAGGCTCCTCATACTCCAATTCCTCCGTAGATGCAGGAACTTGCGGTGTCGCCGACGGTGTTGTGGTTGATGGTACCTTCGCCGACGAGCGTCCCCCCGACGGTAGTTGCGTCGACGAATGTGGTTTGGATGGTCGCTCTCCCATCGACGAGTGTTTCGTCGACGAATGTGGTTTGCCCGTTGATGAGTATTCCATGGACGAGCACGTCGTGGACGAGTGCCTCGTGGACGAATGGTGTGTTTCCTTCGTCAACGAATGCTTCGTGGACGATAAATTTGATGACGAGGATCTTGCCGTAGACAATGGGCCTCATTACGAGTCCGGCGTTAACCGAGGCGGTAAAACCGCCTGGTTAACGCCGGACTCGTATTACCATTCCGCCTCCGTGACTCCCGGAATTACCGGGGCATCACAACCCCGGTTTTCCGGGAATCACGGAGGCGGAATGGTGTAAATCCCAATTCCCATTGAGTCCTATGGGACTCAATGGGAATCGGGATCATGGAAACACCGGCAGCATCTTGTAATGCTGCCGGTGTTTCCTCGTCCGCCTGCAGGCGGGCGGTGTTAAACCCGCCAGGTCAGACCTGGCGGGAACATCACCTCCCGCCTGCAGGGGTCGGGATCAGGCGGTTCGGAAACAACGGTGGCGGCGGGTTTACCGCCACCGTTATTTCCGGACCGCCACGATCGTAATGAGGCCCAATGTTTTATGTGTAATTGTCATTGATGATGGTTTCGTCGACGGTCTGGCCGACGACGGGCCTTTACCTTTCCCTTCACTCGTGGACGGTTTCTCCGTCGACGACTGCCCCCCCCCTGTTTTTTTGCAAACTCCTCCTTACCTTTGGAGGTAGATTTTGCTGACGAATGCGACTTCTTCTGGCTCGAGGAGTACAGTGGAGGCAGAAAGGGTATTCACTCCAGCTTCCTCTTGCTTTTGGCAATGGGAGAGGAACTCCTTCCACTGAAGAGGACCTTCTCTTTGAAGTTTGCCTCTCAGATGGAATGCTGGAGTGGACAGGAGCTGTTCTGACAGACTCTTCGCCCGAAGATTGATCCCTGGCTTTCAGGTGTAAAATAAGTCTTCTGTGCCTGTCCTAAAGGGTCTTGTTGGAAAAGGTTTTGCAAATATCGCATTTCTGAATGTCATGCGGATACAAGCAATAAATGCAATGTTCATGGAGGTCCTTCATGTAAACTAACTTCATCTTGCACCTCGTGCAGTCCCTGAACAGGGAAGACTTCTTGACAGCCTGAGATGCAGCCATTCTGAAGAGAGGGTTTACACGACAATTTTGGGTCAAAAACAACAATTATTTGTCCCAAAAATTCTCTGAGCCCAAAGCTCCTCAGCAGGGGAACAAAGCAGAATATATTTGAAAAATATATTCCACACAAAAAGTAGAACAATAATTGAAGAGCTCAGAGAGCTTGAGGATTCCCTGTGTCTGTTAGACTGCGGTGAAAAATCTGAAGATGGCTGCCGGGGGAGGAGCTTAAGCCCTGCCACCTCATTGGTTGGGGCCATAAAGGACCAATGTGAGGTGGAGGGACTGCACAACAGAATGGCTCATAGGCGATAATGGGCTATGTACATGCACTGCTAAGTAGCAATGTGTGTATATTAAAAAAAAAAATGAATAATTATTTTATCACCGAGGATTCCCAGTCTGACGACGGGTAATATTCAAGCATCTGAAACTATGAAAGATCCAATGCCGGAGAAGGAACAGTTAGCAGATTCCACAAACATACCATTGCCTCCGCCACCCCTACCCACTTCCATGCACAAAGTATTATGTCACTGGCAACCAAACCGCACAATCCTCACAACATTGGGCCTACTCCCAGGAAGCTACACAAACCAGAATGTCCAAACACATCGAAGATTCACTTCAACCCTACTCTCTTGTATAATGACAGTGTTCCAACACTGCATCCAGTGGGCACACTGCAAGACTTTTTACTGCACAATCTCCAGCCATACACCGAAAACCATAGGATGTTCCAACAATGACCGCACCCATGGAACCAACAATGTATGCATGTCAGAGAGTAAAATGTGTTCCACAACCATTCTGTGAAGGTGACCACCCTCTGAGAGATGCAGTCAAAACTGCATTGCTGCAGTGGGTGTGGTGAAAGCCTTGGTTTTCGGGTGCATGGCCATGCACCCAATAGTTTATGCCTTGGCCACACCGACCGCAACAGAATGCAGCCATGCATGGCAACATGTCATCAAGTACCAGAATCCACTCACATATCACAGCCACCGCCACTCCTACCCAAGCTGCGCACCGTCATATGGCTATGCATAGAAAGATTCACCTTCTACCATGATCTACAAACTTAACACAGCCTCTGGCACCCCTACCACTTTCATTCACATACAGTGGTGTTACTGCCAACCCAACAAACCAATAGTATTTACATGTCAGCTGACTTCTATCAAGTGTACAATGTGCTCCACAACCATTCTGTAAAGGTGAGGAGTCTGTGACAGATGCAGTGAAAACTGCATTGCTGCGGTGGGTGTGGGCAAGGCCTAGACTATTGGGAGCATGGCCTACGGCCTAAGGCCTTTGGCCATGCACCCAATACTCTAGGCCTTGCCCACACCGACCACAACATAATGCAGCCATGCATACCATCATGTGCTCACGTACCACACTGCACACACGTACCACAGCCACTGCCACTACTACCCAACCTCCACACCGTAATACAGCTATTCGAGGAAACATAACACAGCCTCCGGCACCCATACCCACTTTATTCACAAAGTACGTCTACCAGCTCTCTATTCAGTACAGAAAAGCAATACGTCATACTGCAGTACAGAAGTCTCCACTCCACGCAATGGACACTACACAATCCAATGCGATATGCAGTTTAGTCCGTCTCCACTTCAATGCACACACTAATGAAGAATTGCACCCAATTCACACATTGCAGTATCCATGCACATAGAAGGTGCACTTCATCCCTACCCTCTTCAATACTGTCAGTATTACAGCACTGCACTCAGTGGACTCACTGCGCAACTCATCACTCCAGTAGCTGCAGCCATGGATTAAACACTGTAGGATGATCTAAGAAGCACCGCACCCAGGCAATCTATCATCTATGCAATGCTGACGTACCACACACAGAAGCGAACAATTTGAAACCTAACTCCAACCACAGCACATAGTTGTCGCTGCAAGGCCTCCATCCATGCAACACACCGGAGTACAAGCTATCTAATAATGTGTATGTCATGTGCAATGCACTCCCCTTCTGCAATTGAGCTCCCACCAGTCACCAAGGAAATAGGTCCCTGCAACAGCTATCATGCCGTAATGAAGCACACATAGGAGGCGGCTGTGCAGAGACCCACAAATTGGCGTTGTACGCAAGGACACTGCAGGCACATCAACGTCTTCGTCCACCTATTGACATATCTCAGATGATTCACTCCTCACTCCCCCACCCTTTCCATCCCTTCTTCTCACCTCCACATGCTGTAATATATGTTTTGCAATGCACTCCCCATCTGCTATCCAGGTACCACCAGTCAGCATGGTAGGAGGTCACGGCACAAGCTAATGTGCCGTAACAAAGGCTGCCTGCCTTCACCACAGATGGTTGGGGCCTGTGCACGGACCGGCGAATTGGCGCAGTACGCACGGATACTGCAGGCACACCACCATCTTTGTCCACCTAATAATCACATTTCTCTGATGAACCACTTCTCTCTCCCCCACCCTTTCATCCCCTCTTCCCACCACCACATTCCGTACATTATGTTTGTCAGTCCCTTTCGGCGGCGCACTGTCCTCCTATACAAATGGTGGCGTTTCCCAAAAACGTTGATGCACAGAGCCCTTCTCTACAGCCAACCACCGGCCGTGTCAAAAGTTCGTCAACAGCACAGTGTACTGCAAGCCAATGAGCCTTCTGTCCGTGGAGTGAACAGGGAAATGGGTCCGCGGAGCTGAGCCAGATATCGCTATTAATTTTGACATACATTTGAGTTCTTTGCAAAAAAAGTACTGGTTGGATATCCACCAAACACACAAAAGCATGCTTTCTGACCCAATCCCTTGCTCCTGCCGCAAATTTGGTGCAAATCCGTCCAGCTGTTCCGCTTGTAGCTGTGCGCAATGTTTTCGGACATTCAGTCTATGGGGAAAAAAAATGATTGGAACCCCTCCCTATAACTGCCCTCCCCCCCTGCATGAAACCGCACCAAACTTGCTGGAAAGATTCAGAGCGGCCCATATACTTCTTTTGCAAGGTTTGGTGAGGATTCCTCCAGGGGGAGCGAAGTTATAAACTGCCGAAAAAGTGCTCTTCCTATGAGTTTAGCAACATAACCATACTACACGCCTGCTACCGCGGGCCGTGTAATATATATATATATCATATTTTTTTAAATTTATTTAGGTGCTTTTAGGAGCACTTGGCATCCTTTCGCACTCTGCATAAAATACACACAAAAGGTCATACTCAGTAACATGGCATAAAAATACATAGATATAACAACAGTACATTAATAAACAGCCCACATAAAAAGACAACTAGTAATGTTAAATGATCTATGGCAGAGTTTAAAATCAGATAATAAAACAGCCGCAATTCATGTAGGCAATTAACAAGCATAATGGGTCAATTGAAGATTGGATATGGCGAATTTACTTTAAGCCAAACATGGAAGGCCGATAACATAGGATTCTGCAGAGAAGAGGGCACTCCAAAACTGATCAGAATGATGATTGACAAACCTAAGGCCGAGGCCGTGATAACATAGGATTCTGCAGAGAAGAGGGCACTCCAAAAGTGATCAGCAGGATGATTGACAAACCTAATACAAAGATGATATGGTGTTGGTGAGAGAAATGAATGCTAAAGAGCAAATGTTTTTCATAAAGAAGCTGAACTATCTCGATATAAATCTAGCCATAGCGGGAAAGTATAAAAAGAGGGTCATGCAAAGGTTCTTTGCAAATCTATATAAAGAGGAGGCTTGTGAGAGTAAGGAACAAGACATATATAATCTACAAGGTTGGAAGAGGTACTCCCATTTTGATATCAATGGATCCGCCCGGGTTCCTCCAGGGGAGAAAAACATTTGACAACATGAGGAGAATATTACACATAGTAGATAAAGCAACTAGATTAGGAGGGAAGGTATCAACCCTGCTGCTAGCACTAGACACTGAGAAGGCATTTGATTGTGTAAACTGGGCCTTCATGTTTAAGGTACTTGCAGGGCAGGGGGATCAGGGACGGGCCGCTATTCTGGAAAATGGTTCAGACAAACTATAGAAATCCAGAAGCTGAGGTAAAGGTAAACTAGGAGCTAACGAATGTCTTTGCAATAATCAAATGAACAAGACAAACTAGGCCGTTGGGTATCTCCATTAACACCTTTCCTTCAAAACCGAGCGTTCTCTCCAGGGATTGAACATAAGATATTTAGAAGATTGATCGAGGGACGAGCAGTGAAGTTAGGAGATTTATTTGAGGCAAAACTATTACATTCTTTGAGGAATTCTGCCAAGAGTTCCAGGTCCAAGCATCAGATGTATTTGCATATCAACTAATAATACAGTGGTCGACAATACAATATATAAAAGAAGGCAGCACGAGACATCTTGGAAATCTTTCATTAGCTCCCATACCACAAACACATTGTGTACAGGTACATTATACATTACCTATAAATAAACAGTGGCACATTATCAGCCATATACAAATTATTGTTTAACGGGGAAAGACAAGTCCAGGTAGGACCCAGAGACAAATGGTAAAGAGACACATGTAGAAAATTCACAGAGGAAGAATGGGGTAAGGCAATAAGAGCTAGTTATAAGAACCACAGAAGCACCCAGACCCAAGAGCTGCAATACAAGACAATTCACAGATGGCACTATATCCCAAAGAAATTAAATAGATGTAGTCTCAGAGATCGCCCCAATGCAGGGGAGAGTGCTGAATGGCGAGTACAACAATCCGCTTTGGTGGGGATGCCTGCAACTCAGGAATTTCTGGCAAGAGGTCAAATCAAGAATCAGCGAGATGATAGGGTTCCCAATTCGAGTATACTCAGCACTAGCACTAATGAACATCCTCACCACTCTGTGAAAACAACTACGGGGGCGGTATATATGGCCTCCGTTGTAATTTATTACTGAGCAAAACTATGTATAACACAAGAATGAAGTAAGACAGACGACCCATCAGATATACAATGGTATTAGAAGATATGGGAGGTTTTTAGTATGGACAAATGACAGCAGTAATGAATGGTACTAATAAAGAATTTACCAGGGCATGGTCACCCTTTATGCCCTATGCCCTAAAGGACTTATAATCAAATGTACATTCTAAATAGATTAAAGGCTCTGGGCATTCTGTCAGAATATGATGTACCCCATAGATGACAATTTACTGTACTGATACTTCTATCACCCAAGAGAGAAATGACCTGCAAGGGGGGAGTGATGGTGGTTGAAATCACAAGGAATTAGAGATAATGGGAAAGCAATTAGTGCAAGGTAAAATATGAGGTTAATGGAAAGTTCTGAAAGTGTTTTCTTTGATATGTTTATAATAGGGATTTTAACTGAAATTGTAAAATTGTATATGGTAACTGCCGAATAAAGATCTGATAAAAAAATAAAATGGTAGAGGGCAGGCAGTGGAGGTTCATCCTTCCATACTTTTGAAGTGGGGCCTGTGTCCGCAAATAAGAGACATAGATGAACATAATCTATAAAGATGGAAATTGCTGGCTCCTAGTCTCAGGGAGCCACTCCAAGAAGAAGAAAAAGAAGAATAATCTACCAGTTTGTCTCATTCCCCTCGCCTAAGATAGGCAAAGGGGTTGTCTACATAATCACCAAAGCCGGTCCATTTGTCCTCCTTCCCCCACTTAGACGTTCTCCCCTATTATTTTGAACACAACACTCTTCAAAGTCATGCACCAAGCTATTGCTCTCAGCTTTCGGTACTCTGCTACCTTCAAAGTCTTCTTCCATGATCTTGACTCGTCATGGAATCTCTTCCCACTGAAGTCCAGTCAGTTGAACAGTGGACTTCGACCTCCCCAACATGATCAATGTCCATAAACACCAGGTAGTCTCCACTATCTCTGAATATTCTATGGTCATACTCTATAGCCTGCTGGCCCACAGTTGCAGCAAATCACTTGATCTCATCTTTCTACCCTTCTCACCCAATTCTTCTGCTCTTTCCTTTGACTTATTGCCCTCTGGTCACTCTCATCTCTATTTCCCTCTGTCATTTCGGCACTTTCACTTTCCCTCCCTCCTTTTAAAATCAATAAAGTCATTCAAATTGACTCCACATGCTTACTACACCTAAAACAAGTTAGGAATGTGTTATCCTCTCCACACAAAGCGCATGACTTAGCCAGCTACTTCTCCTACAAAATCTCTAAAATATGGGATAGCCAGTCTGCTCTCCTCTGCCTCCCCCTTCCTCCTGCCTCCCTGTCACCTACCCTACCCTTATCCTCATATCAGTATCAAACTATCTACCCCAGGCACCTATTCTCCAGGTTGACAGCCCCTCCACTGCTCCTGCTGGTCCCTTCACACCACTAATAGAAGCAAGCCCCCTGACCGTCTTCTACTGCTCTCCTCTCTTCAACACTTTGAGTTTCCTCTGGTATCTAACCAGCATGGTGGTCAGTGCTATACTCATTTGAAGACTCCTGTTGCTGCCACCAAAGCCCAGCCGACAGTCAACCATCTCACTTCTTCCTCACTATTCCAAAGTTATTGAATGTTTAGCCTCCAATCGCATCACTCACTTCCTGGAAGCTGACAAACTCAGTGCACCCCTCCAAAATGCATTCCGCAGCAGACATACATCCATGTCTCTAATTCCCTCGCTGTGGCTCATCAGTGCCATCTGCCACCTATCCTCAATTGCCTTAAACTCTCTGCAGCCTTTGACACAGGTGCCCCTTGCTGCCTCTATCATGCTCTTTCGCATCATAGCTTTTATGAATACCATCCACACTTAGGTGGCCTCCTATGCAACTTATTACTCCTTTTCTCTATTCCCTGGATCACTGGAACCTCCTCTGCCATCCCACTACTGGTAGGAGTCCTGCAAGGGTCTGTCCTTGGTCCCCCTCCTCTTCACACTATACACCTCTCTCATCAAACGCATCTCCTGCTTCGGCTTCTCATGTGGGCTTACTGCTGATGACCCTAAAATCTTCTCCTTTCCCTCCTTCACTGCTGAACATTCCTCTTACATTATTGACTAGCTATGTTCAATCGTCACTGGTTGCCATTACCATCCATTGCCTGATGCACTTCCCCTCTAAAATTGAAATGCTCTTCCTCCCAGGTTCCAATGCCAGTCCCTCTAATCCGTCTCCTTTATCCTTTTCTCCTGACCTCCTTATGTCACTCTCCAAGAGTCGCAATCTTGGGGTTTCTTTTAACAGCGATCTGAGACTTCCCACCTCATCACCTGCACAACTACATCTTTTGCACCTTCACCATCCGCATCACTGGAACTCCCTACCTCACAAAATCAAGGACATTCCAAGAGTGACTGGCTTCAAAATCACCCCTACGGACCGCCTTTTCTCCCAAAAACGGACCCGCTGTCACCCCCCTCCAACGCCTAATGATCCCTAGCCTACATCTCCATCATATAGCATGTAAATACTGAAAATTGATTTAAAGTCAGTCTTGTGGTATCATCATTCACTGGTTTTAGCTCCTTCTCCACTGAGAACCTGCAAAGGTTTGTAAAGCACCCAGAAATGGGACTGCTACAGCCATGCATCAATATATCCTCTGTAGAGTCCTTTTTGGCGAAGCATGTATAGTCCAAAAATGTTTTCCCCCTCACCTGCTTGCTACATATGATTTTATGACCTGAAATATATGTGATTGTTGATTTAAATGTTTTTCTTTTTATGAGCTAAAACAAATGTTGTGGTAGGCGCAGAGAGAGGATATACACATGCACAATGGCTAATTAGCCCAGACAAGAGTCTCAAATGAGGAGATTACAGGACTTGATTATCCAAACTGTGTTTGTTCACGTGTCTTTTTATTTTTGCTGTTTATGTATTATCTGGCCGTTTATGGATGTAGTACGTACAAATCAAGACAAACTACTGTTTGATTTAGCAAGTGCAGTACCTGTGAATGCTGGACTTTTAATGGGAAACTCTGAAGGCTTGCTGTTACATTTGCGTGTTTTCCAGTAGTTCATGGACGCCCTTTCAGCCACTGGAATATCTGCAGCAGGCCTTACACGCAAATTGTGCTTCCCTTCCTTTAAATTGTCTAAAGCCTGTTGGAAATACAATATCTTATTTTTAACTAGCACAAACAGCGTAGACTCTAAAATTGAGTACGTTCATACAATTGAAAGAACAAAGCAAAAGGCATATAATGTCAAAGTATGACCAAAAGACATCACGACTTTATTTTAAACAATACGTTCTGCAATCCTCCTGTAAGAGGTGTTCAAAAACCTGTCTTTCCGGTCTTTAAACACGCTAATTTCAAGTGATCATTTGTTGCATCCAGATGGAATTCCCTTTACCAAGTTTGAGTGCGTAATTCAGAGGTTCGGGTGAATAGTTGATGATTATAATTGCAGTGGAATACAGAACAGTGGAATAGCTTACACATTACCATATCACAACACCAACCCTTCAGAACATTTGACCCATATGCAGTGCCTACACACACTTCCTCACCATCCCCAAATACAAACTACAGAAAGCAGGAGGCAACAGTTTCCCAGTGTTAACTGCTAAACATTGGAACGCCCTGGAACACCCTACCATCCTCACTAAGGTCCGAAGCCTCTTTCTGGACATTCTGCAAACATCTGAAAACCCGACTATTCACTCAAGAGTAACTTAGTTAACCCAACCACATACCAGATCTCCAGCTTTAGGCTTACAGCCCACCTGCAATTCTTACTGACACTGGTATTGGCAAGCTCCTTCACCCATTGTACCTTAAAATGTAAAGCCATGTTGCTGACTTTCACTGCCAATTTATACTGTACCACACGATTTTAACCTGTATTTTCGCTTATGCTTAACTTGTTTGCAACTCTCTAACATGCATGCTAATCCAACTGCTACTGATCAAATGTATGTAACCTTTAAAAATATCAGCGTCCAGATGCCTCAGGGTTAAGTGCGCTCTACAAATGCCAAAATAAATAAAATAAATAAATAAATATATGTACCCATACACGTTTTGCAATGTTGTGTCCAGTTACGTCGTCTGAATGTTCTTAGAAGCTGATGAACAAGGCATTTCAGGCTAAACCTTGCTTACTAGAGAGATTGTGGTAGGTAGACTCTATGACAATGAGAAAGAAGACTCCCTGAGAACGCTGAGCCTTGATGACTTTTTGAGGGGTTTGGCCAGGGAGACTCCTGAGCCAGAAGAGCTTGGTGTGAGTCCGAACTAGGAAGGACACATAAGCATCTGAGTCAGCAGGACTTGTGGCGAATCGGTGCCAGAGGGCGCATTGATAGCACAACCAAATGAGATGACCAGAACCTGACCCAGGTGTACTCATTATGAATATACTTCATGGAGGAGCCTGTAATGAGTTTGTGAGATTTATAAGCCAGGAATGTCATGGGAAAAGTCCAAGCCGGTAGCAGGCATCAAACTTGAAAACAGTGGCTTGGCTTGTTCAAAGACTGTATTCTGACAATTGACCCAGGACAGACCGGGAAAAGCTAGAAGGGCCAGCCCTTGCCAGTAACCTCTACAGAGAGGTCCCAGGATCTATGGAACTTGCAATGTGAGAGACTTTGTATAATAATTTGCATGGCTAGTTCATCGTCACCATGAACCACTAAAGGCTAGGATATTTGGACATAGGACCTTGGTCCAAGTGTAGATCAGCCTTTGCTTCTGTGAGCATTCCGCTTGACTGTTTTGTTCTCCATGAGCCCCATAAATGTAATGTGAAGCATATTTGTTTGAGTTACATCTTTGCTCCAAACCCTGTGTTTTGGACCTAATAATACTGTTTTGTTTAAAACCTTATGTGAGTCCTTTGTCATCTGTTGATCACTCGGTCTGTGACACCTAATATCCCTTTCACCAGACAGCCTCCTGGAGTCACTTACATTAGATTGGCCAAATATAAGAAGTAATAGTAAAAGGAGAGCCTAACTCGGTTAGCACCTTCATCACAAGGATACAAACTTTGCACAAATGGGCATGTGCTTCTCTCAACAAGTGCTTGGAAAGAGCCAGTCTGTCTCAAAATAGCTGCCTGGGCGAATCCCTTCAAAATCTGCTCTTTGTGCTCAGTCCGGAAGCATGCCTTTCCGGATATTATCAAGAAACTCCCCCTCTGCACCATCTTGCCCCATTGTGAGCATTATGCTCCAACCAAACATTCCTCTCAGGCAGAGGAGAATCTTCAAAACCTGCCAGCAGATTTAGGCCTACCTTCCAACCTAGATGGGAGCCTCCATGTCACTCCAGGATACCATAAGCATGACTCAATTTCCTTGTTATCATCTGGAATTAATTCACTGTACTAATGCAGAGAAAGGCAGAGCTAACAATTTTCAAACTACTCACCGAGCACCAAACGCACTACAGCTAAATACCTTTTACTCCACTTTAGCCTTGTATAATCGCAGAAACCTCAGGCTCCATTTGGATCCCTCACATGACCAACACCAGCGAAAGATTTGGCCTCAGATATTGCAGTATAATCCCACACACAGCTTCTGACTGTAGTCTATTGCTAACATGACAGGACAGACTTCAGACTATCTCTTAAGGTTGTAATTACTCTCTCACTATGAATGCAACATGTGCTATGTTTCAGACTACAGTCTACCAGAAAACCTAATAAAGTACAGCAGCGCTCTGCAGAGTTTTTCCTCAGAACTATGGCATGGCGTTTAAAAACCTTCCAAATACCAAGTCGCTTAATTGAATTCATAAACACTGAACATCTCCTAGGTGTCTGTGCCGGCCCTGTGAACACTTTACTAGAAAGAAAATTCTCTTTAAAAGTGTAGCCAACTATACATTTTAGGCCACCCTTCTAGCATTTGACATATCGTTAAGGAAGAATCTCCCTTTTTCTCCATCTTGTTCCATCCTGTCTTTCTTATGGAGGCAGGTGGGCTGTTTATAAATTGTATTCCTTTCAAATGAAGGTCTCCCCTACTTTTGGAGGAAGAGATGAAACAGGAAATATAGAACCAAAAGATGACAAAAAAGGAAACGCCAGTAGAAGGGAAATGATGTAAAACATTTCCAAGCAATGCTTGTCCCACTTGGGCACACCGTTGTCTGTTCTGAAAATGTGGTAAACTAGGGTTTTTCTCCCCCCGCAGGACTCTCAAACTTAGGTGGCCCCACCACTGTGTACCTAATTCGCATACCGTTTTCTGTTCTGAAAATGTGGTAAACTAGGGTTTTCTCCCCCCGCAGGACTCTCAAACTTAGGTGGCCCCACCACTGTGTACCTAATTCGCATACCGTTGTCTGTTCTGAAAATGTGGTAAACTAGGGTTTTTCTCCCCCCGCAGGACTCTCAAACTTAGGTGGCCCCACCACTGTGTACCTAATTCGCATACCGTTGTTTGTTCTGAAATGTGGTAACCTGTGCTTGCCGCTCTCTTCCTGTCTGCGTGCTTTCGCATCGTCTGTCCTCCCCCCAACCCCCTCCTACTCCATGGTGCTCTCTATCTCGCCAATCTTCTCTAACTGCTTCTCTATTGACTATCCTGCTCTCCTCACTAAATCTGGTAGGAAAAAGTTTAAAAAGGACATCCTGGTCTCCAACCCAGGCCTCCCTATTGCTGACACCTACACTAGTGCCTGCTCTAAGGAAACTCTCACTGACATCCTCTTTTTCGTGCCTTCGTCTGACCCATGGACCCTTCATATGGTCTCCGTGCTCTCTCCTTTTTCCTCTTCTCCCATTAATGGTGGCACCCGTTGGGATGTCCTCTTGGCCTCCTTCCTCTCCTCTAAGGCCATCATTAATGTCTACGCTAATGGGACTGTCTTGGTCCAAAGCCCTCAGGCCAACCTTCACCTCTTTGATGGACGCTTCCCACGCCTCATCAACTTCCTTTCCTCTCCTGCTGTCCCCCCTCCTCTGTCCTCGTCTACCTTACCTCTACCCTCCCTCCCTGCCCCCTCTCATGCACCTTCTTCACCTCCTTCTTCTACACCTCCGCAGGGCGTACCTCTGATCTGTACCCCTCCCCGGAAGTCCTTCAAGGTTGGCAACCGCCTCCACATTGCCACTCTTAACTCTCGCTCTGCCATCAAGCATTCCTCTGATATCTGTCGCCTTCTCGAGGAACGGGACCTTGACGTCCTCGGTCTCACTGAGACATGGTTCACAGCCTCCCCCTTCGGCTGACTCCCACCCTGACACAGCCCTCTCCATGCTCCACTCTGCTATATCTGATACTCTTGATATCCTTGCCCCTGTCATGAGAATCCGCCTGAAGCCCAAAGCCAAATGTAACTCCTGATATGACTCGGATCTCGTCACCCTTAAACGCAAGTGCAGGGTGGCAGAGAGGAAATGGCGTGCTTCGTGTTCATCCTCTGACAAACTGGCCTGCCGCCTGCTCCAAAGGCAATACCGTCTCTCCGTTCTCATCAAGAAGAGAGCCCTTATCCAAGCCTGCATCTCTGCAGCATCTAACAACTCGGCTGAACTCTTTAGAATCTGCAAGGAGCTTGCCAACCCCGCTGCAGTCTCTACCTCTCCTGTCCCCTCCCAGGCCCTCTGCACGGCACTGGCCTCTCACTTCATCTCTAAAACTCAGGACATCCTGTCCTCACTCTCCTCCTATCACCTCCCTCCCTCTCTTCCCTGCTCTTCCTCTGGCCCTTCTGCAGCCACCCCTCCTCCCTCCTTCTCTGCCTTTCTCCTTTTTTCTGCTGACGAGGTCTCCAGACAAGTCCGATCTATGAAAGTCTCATCTAAACAGGTTCACCCCTGTTCCTCCAAAACTATCAAGGACCACATCGCCTCCCTGGCTCCCGCCCTGGCTGACTTTTGCAACCACTCCTTCGCCTCTGGAGTCTTCCCATCCCCCCTCAAGCTCTCCCTTGTGCACCCTCTTCTTAAGAAACCCTCTTCCGACCCCTCCTGCCCGGCTAACTATCAGCCAATCTCCATCACTCCCTTCCTGGGCAAGCTCCTGGAGAAACTGGCCATCTCCCAGCTTAACCTCCATGCTGAATCTGTTGGTAGCCTTCTTGACCATCAGTCTGGCTTCAGAGCTGCCAGAAGCACGGAAACTGCTCTCCTGAACATCCGTGAAGACTTGCTCTCCAACCTTGACTCTAACACTCCTTGGGCCTCATTCCGACCCAGGCGGTAAGGGGTTTACGGCAGCGTAAACAGCGCCGACCCTTACCGCCTGATTCCGAGGTCCCTTAGCGCCATGGAGGATTTAACACCTGCTTTTAGCAGGTGTTAAAATCCATGGCGCTAAGGGACCTTGTTGTTAATTACGCCACCCACCCTATGGGGCAAAAATGGGAATGGGGAAGGGTAAATGGGGATTGGGGACTTACCGCCCCGCCAACCTCGGAATGGGGCGGTAAGTCCGCCAACCACCATGGCGTAAACATAGTTTACGCCATGGTGGTAAAGGTACGACCCAGGTGGTAACTTACCGCCTGGGTCAGAATGAGGCCCCTTGTGTTCTCATTTTGCTCGATCTCTCTTCTGCCTTTGATATTGTCAACCATGCCATTCTGTTCAACCGTCTCCGTGATAACCAGGGTATCACTGGTCAGGCTCTGGCATGGCTGACTTCTTTCCTTTCCAATCGACCCTCCCAGGTCCAACTTGGGTCCTTCCTCTCTGACATCTTCTTCTCCACCTGTGGTGTTCCCCAGGGATCTAATCTCTCTCCCTGGCTTTTCAACCAGTATCTGTCACTCCTTGCCCACTGCATCGCTGCCCTCTGCCCCAACTTTCAGTGCTATGCAGACGATACCCAGCTCATTTTCAGGCTACCCTCGGCCTCCTCCTCTCCTTCCCTCATCTCTGACTGTCTGTCTGCTATCCAGGAATGGTGTGCCGCCAATGACCTCTGCCTTAATGCCAGTAAGACTGAGATTCTACTCATTGGCACACCCACTCCCTCCTTCCCTGCAGCTCTCTGGCCGGCCTCTCTTGGCCCTCTTCCTGCTCCTACCTGCAAGGCTAAAAACCTCAGGGTCATCTTCGACTCTACACTCTCCTTCTCTCCTCACATATCTGACGTCTCTAAGAAGTCACACTACCAGCTGCACCTCCTCAGAGGTATTCTTCCCTTCCTCTCCTTCCCCCAGAAGCTCACTGTCTCCCGAGCCCTGGTTCTCTCGAAGTTGGACTACTGTAACAGCCTGTATCTTAATCTGCCTGCCTCCACTCTCCGCCCTCTGCAACTCATCCAGAACATAACTGCGAGACTTGTCCTTGGCCTCAAGCCCAGGGACCGTATCTCTCCAGGACTGAAATCTCTACACTGGCTCCCAGTGGCTGCGAGGATTAAGTTCAAAACCCTCTGCATTATCCACAAGGCCTTCTGGGGCCTGGGGCCAAAATACCTTCAACTCTCTCTTCCTAAATATCTTCCTTCCCGAGCCCTTCGCTCATCCGTCTCCAACTCCCTCAGCGTCAGCCGCTTCTCAAAGCAACGAGCTGGGGGTAGATCTCTCTCCACGGCAGGGGCCTCCCTCTGGACAGCATTCCTGCCTCCCTGAAACTTGAGGAGAACCATCTCCGGTTCCAGAAGCACCTCAAAACCTTCCTCTTTGCTTCTGCTTTCTCTGTCCCTCTCCCCTGCTAAATTCTACACTGAAATTGCACTGAATCTGCAACTGGGCCACTCTCACCGACCTCGGTCCTGGGCCCAGCCACTCTCCACTTGCACTGCCTCCCTGGCATCCCCTGCACTGCGAGACTGTCTCTGTATCCCTACAGCCCCCCCTTCCCAGCACTTGTCTGCACTTACCTTGCACTTGCCACCAGCTGGCCCTATTTATTTATTTATTTTTATTCTACTTACTTGTACTGCACTTCCCCCTCCCCTTCCCCTTGCACTTTTCCCTTCCCCTACCCCTGCACTTGCGCGGTCTGAATGATACCTGGCCTAGTAGGATCGTTGTCTGTCTTCCCCTTGCCCCCCCCCACCTCGTCGCGCCTTGAAACACTTGTGTATAGGCGCATTACAAATGCCATATCATATCATATCATATCATACCTGCGTGGGTATCTCAATCAAGACAATAATGAGCCTCAAAGGTAAGGCTGGACCTTCCTGTAGCAGCTTCGCACATCCCACATATTGGGCTAGTGCAGCTGCCTCTCCTCTTGTAGAGTGAGCCCTACGGTTGGCAATATGTTACTTCTTATCCTAGTAAAATAAAATAATGCAAGAGGCTAAGCACCTGGTGAAGCAGTAGAAAACCGGGTCCATCTGCACCATAACACTGGAATCTTTTAATAATGGACAAGAACTTAAACAATTCCTGGGCCCTAGACCAGACTTGATCTACACTAAAGCCCACACCCTTAGAAGTAAAGTATATCCATCCTTTTTGGTCAACAAAGACATAAATCAGGGCACAAGAGAGTGGTGGAAACAAAGGCATAGATTTTTTTAAATAAATGTGGTAACTGCTCCATCTGCCAATACGCAATGGGCAATGCAAACAAATTGGTCATAAATGAGAAGAGGGCACTGTATATCAAACATTTTATTAACTGCAAGTAAATTCGTTGTATATGCCATATATGTGTCTGCCATAAGGTATACATAGGGAGCACTATAAGAGAATTGATAATAAGAATCCATGAACGTCTCAACATGTTACAGAGTCAAGACCCGAAATTACCCCTGGCATCGCACTAGGGTGCTTTTACAAAACGTTTTGGTGGACTAACTGAGTTACGACAGGAGGGAAAGGGGTAGTGTGGGAACATAGACTAGGTACTAGGACAGGACTACAAAAGATACATAACATCATGGGCCAGTAATGATATATTAATAATTTACATGTGGGCAATCCTGGGAGACATGGGCACAAGAAGTGGGTTAGGTGGTCCATTTAGGTGTAAAGGTTAGGGGGAAGGAGCGCTCCTTCAGATGCTAGCAGATAGAGTTTCAGTCTTGTTTTGAAAAGAGCAATGGGTGGAATGGCTTTAATCACAGAGGAAAAACATTCTACTGAAGTGGGGCACGTAGAGAAAAGAAGAAAACATTGGAGGAGGCGTGGGGCCGGGGAACAGAGGCAGAGGAGTGGAGTGTATGGGTGGGAACTTATAGAGAGAGGCAGTTGGTGGGGTATAAGACTATGGCCCTCATTACAACCCTGGCGTTAAGGGATTACTGGTACCGGTAAGGGTACCGCTGCCGGTAATCCCTTCACGCCTGATTACGAGGTCCCTTTGTGGGTCCCGACCTTAACGGCTGGTCTGTACCAGCCGTTAAGGTCGGGACCCGCAAAGGGACCTTGAAGCTGATTACGGTACTGCATTTTGCAGTACCGTAATTACCGCCTTCCCCATTCCCATTGAGCCCTATGGGGCAAAAATGGGAATGGGGAAGGGCCAATGGTAAATGGGGAATTACCGCCCCGCCAACCTTGGAATGGGGTGGTAATTCCCCCTTTCACCATGACGGATTCGGTAAGTTACCGGCGTTAACCATGGCGCTAATAGCACCATTGGTTAACACCAGGGTCCTAATGAGGGCCTATGTATGGATTTAAAGACAAGATGCAGGAATTTAAAGAGGTAGCCGTTTTGAACAGCGAACCATCCAGGATGGTGACAGTGAGTAGAGGTATTGGAGAATCTGGACAGGTTGAAAAGTGTGTGTGCCATTAAGTCCGGTACTTGGTTGAGGGGCATGAAAGAGTAGAAGGCAAGACTAAGGAGGAGGGTTGACAATAGTAAAGTTTGCTGATCACTACAGTAGACATTAGAGTTTTAATGGAGTGGTGTGTGAGGTGCTGCTTAGTGGTGTGGAGGTTATGCCTAGATGCAGTGGCAGTGGTCATTATGAACTTGAATAGTTTTAGCGTTTTGGGATTCTATAAAAGAGAACCACCAGGTTGCAAGTTATGGGTGAGGAAGTCTAGGGAAAAGAAGACAGGGAAAGTAAGAGTGAGTTTGATGTGGGTGGTACGGAGAAAGAGGACCTCATTTTTAGAAAAGTTAAGCATGTTGAAGAACAGTAATCCAGTGGTAAATGGCATTTGGACAGTTCAATATAAGTTCAGAGATTTATTTGGCAAAGAAGGGGAAGAGAATATAATCTGGGTATTGTCAGCAAAGAGATGACAATTAAAGCTAAATGAAGACATGATTTATCCGGGAAGGTGCAAAGAGTGAAAAGGAGTGGGCTTAGGACTGATTCTTGGGGAATGCCCACCAGGAGGTATCAGGTAATAATGTCCCTATATATATATGATTGCCGTACATAATGTCGCCTCAAAATGTTTGTGGCGACAATATATAGATGACCATAAATACAGGGACAGGGTGAGCGGGGGATCCACGGGTGTTCCCTGCTCCCCTTTAAAAAAAGGGTTTTGGGGCCTGCAGGGGAGTCCCCCGCATGTTCCACGTAATAATGTCTCAGCAAAAAATGGCAATTTTTCGGCTAATCTTTTGCACTGCGACATTTTTGGGGGCACTTTATCACATGGAACCCACCAGAGTGGTGTGGGGGAGAAGGTGATAAGAGTCCCATGAGAAGGAGAAGAAGCTCACAGAAGGATAGGAGGACACTGTGAGGAACCAGAAGTAAGGCTCGGACACAAGGGTGGCATGTTTTTGGGTATAGACTTTTATTGACCAAGAAAGGTTGGGAAATGGCCTCTAAATCCCTAAATCTAAGAGGGGTTTCCTGCCTCAAAATAACAAATGAAAACTGCCATAATGTCCAAAAGTAAAAAGTCTGTCCCAGTCACATCCCCAAATCCTATTTCAGTTCCTCACTCTATAAACTAACAAAATGGTGCTAGGATGCTCTGACTCTAAAGAAAATATGTTCATCAACCCAACATAAATGTTCGCAGCCAGTCCGCCCTCGAAAGGATTCAAAAACAATGTTCAAGAAATAATGTTCCACTATTAGGGGGTTGCTACTTTCACCTAGACTTCAAAAAGGACAAATGTCTTTCCAGTCTCTTCTCATAAAACACAAAGTGGTCTTCCAAACAATACTACAACAAGTTTCTCAGTCTTGGGGTTTTAAACCCTGTTGCTTCCATGTTTTAATTTGGGTGTGAATTCCAGACTCACAATACTTAAAGAGTCTTGGTGTACTCTCCTGCCAAGACCCAGTTATTTCATATACTCTCCTTCTTTCTCGTGTAGGGCTCCAGCCCCTGTTATTTCTGATTATCTTTGGGGGCCCCAGAACCTGTTATCCCTAGCCTTTCATTTGGGTGCGGACCACAGACTCGCAATGCAATTTAGGGGTTGCTTGCCAAACATAGCATTCCTTGTTTTCAAACCTGCTTTCATGTATTATATGCTCTACTTCAATTGGGTGCGGGCCCCAGACGCGCAATTGCTGTCCACAATAGCCTGGTTCACTCTCCTGCTAAACTAACATTTCTTTTATCATGTGTTTACTTGTCATGCAATCATTTGCCATATATTCATTATTGATTGGGGTAACTACCCCTCATGGTTTTCCTTATGTCTCTCAGTGTGTTAGACCAAAATGTTTTGGGACCCTTCTTTGGTCCTTTCCATGCTTGTCCCGGCTTCCCCGGACCTCCTGTTACTTCCCACCAGCCAGCGTACCTTCATTTTGGGTCTGTGTCTTCTGGGCTGAAGGATTCCTTCTTGAGGCTCCTGTAGCCATTGGGCTTGTTTTCACTTCGGTTTCTTGTTCACAGTGTTCCGCGTTCTTCTTGCGGTCAGCTCTCACCTCGGTGCTGCTGCAGACACAGTAAGAAACTCCCACATCTATTCAGTAAGTGAGCTTCAGAGAAGCCGCCTCCCAGGCTGCGTTCATTCCCTCTCCTTCCTCAGCAGACTGCGTCTTGTCTCCATGTCAGTCTCACGTCTCCGTGCTCTGCTCTCCAGCTGACAGCTTTCTTTCTCTAGTCACACCTATTCGGAGGGATCCTCCTCTGACTCACATATGTGTACATTTAAACTCCCTCATTGGGAAAGAGAGTTGTTCGGAACCAATCAGATGCCTTAAAGAACAAGACTACTCACTTTGGTTTACCGGAGTGATCTTCATCCTTGCAGTCCTCTTCCTCATCTCAGTAGATGGTTTCAGATATAAGTCAATACTGGTTTGCTCTTTACACTGCATAAATGAATTAGTTGGATTGGTTTCACAACAAAACATATCAGTCGCATCAGGACAGATGGGAGAGGAATTTAATTCCTGAAAAGGCGTTGAAGGATTCTCAGCTGGATTATACCGCGTCTCCTGAAGATGATCATCCCCAGTCCCAAAAGGGGCTTCCCTTCACAGGTGATCTTCCCACTGCACACCACCCCCAGTAGGGATCATTGTACTGTGGACACACTGCCCTGCCCCCTGGGAAAGGTCTCCTTCCAGAGTAGAAGGGACGACATCGCATGCTCACCCTCGGCGAAGTACCTTTGGTAAAATACTGCTTTGCCTGTGTGAGACGCTGTGTCTGTATGGACGTTGCTGACTCGGATTGTTTAATTCCTGGTTCCTGCTGAGAGTGACTTTTTTCAAAGTGACAAGCACCGCTCACAACAGGGCTGGACTTGATTCTGTTTGTATAAGAACGTGCACGCCCACGCACCCGTGCGTGCGCACCCTAGGCAAAGTACCTTTGGTAAAGTACTGCTTTGCCCGTGTGAGACGCTGTGTCTGTTTGGACGTTGCTGACTCGGATTGTTTCATTCCTGGTTCCTGCTGAGGTACCTAAGTTTACCAGCCTTTCACGCTCAGCAAGATGCCTCTTGAAAAAAAAGACACACTTCCTTTTATGTTTCTTTTGTTTTAGAGTGACTTTTTTCAAAGTGACAAGCACCGCCCACAACAGGGCTGGACTCGATTCTGTTTGTACAAGAACGTGCACGCCCGCGCACCCGCGCGCTCAGTGCCTTTGGTAAAGTACTGCTTTGCCCGCTTTGCCCAGCGTAGCTGAGTGTAGCTTTATTTTTGTTTCTTTTTTTTTTTTACATTTGCTAAGGCTGTCAAAGGATATCATATCATCGTCTGTTCAAGCTGAGTGATTTCTCAAGTGTCTACACATTAACTTCAATGTTTAATCACTTATATTCTCTCAAATCCGGCATGCCTGACCATGCTCTTATTTCATCTAAGATGGCAGCTACCGGCAATTTTCATGCAATGTCCAGAACGCATACCTCGACTATGCTGACTCCTAGTGGCAACACCAAAAGTACATTAAACACATTAAACGCGACCATAAATGCGAGTCGTTTGGAGTGCCGGAATCTTTCTAATGCGCGTTCTTAAAACCACCTGCCTTTATCATTTGGAAATACGCGTTTTCCAGGTTTCTTTAAACTCCCCCTTTTGCGGCTCTGAGGGTTCCTTTCGAATCAATCATACTAAGGCTCTTTCCAATAATGTCATTTCCATGCTGCAGTTGCCTTCTGACTCTACCTTGCTTGCGGCTGACGGTTTAAGGGATACAAAGCTTATTGAACCTTAAATACACATACCAAACGTTAACAATGCCTCTCATGAAACTCATGAATCGCCAAATGATGACAATATCTCTATTCATGCGAGGCAATATGCATCCCCCATATCTATTGGCAGCAATACTGCTCAACATCAGAACGATATTGCATCAATAAGCAGTGCCTCTGATGAGACCTCACAGTACGTTCAGCCTACCCCGCAACCACACTCTAAGACACTCCTAGAGCAGCTTCTTCCATCGGTGACTCCTATGATGTTAGAGATAACTCTTGCTGCTATAAATACTTCTATTCTGAGTGTTTTAAACTACTAGAACGGTTGGATGAAAAGACCTCTAAACAGAACCTACAGATTGACTCTATATGTGAATGGATGGCTGCCATAAAAAGCTTGCTCCCTGCTCCAAGTCCCTTGGCTTGTTCTGCACCGATTATTATTGCAGATGTAAGTTATCCAATCGTGCCTGCCATCCCGGCAATCATTCAATCACTTAATGGCGCCAACTCTAGTTCTATTCCACAAGTGGGTGATACCTCTTGGTCGAGTATACTATCAGTCCACGGGAGTGTCTCTCCTGAGGATTATAGACAATCCAGGTGAGGCTGTCCCGGGGAATGAGGTATCTTCTCCTCTTGCATCCACTAGTCCTGCGTCTCCACGTTACTCTCGTAAAGACAAAAGGCAGACGAAAAAGAAAATGGTTCCACTTCAGTCTTTGATCAAAAAATCTAAAAACATGGTTACACCCAAGATACCTAAAAACTCTATTGCATCCTTCTTTAAAGTGATACCTACAAGCTTCAACACAGAGTCTGATATTACTAAGAAAACCCTTTTGAAACCACATGAAGTTCCTGTAGCAAACTCAGCTGCGGCTTCAACTCACAGCCTGCAATATAATCCTTTAAGTAATCTTGTTCATGCCTTGGGAAACCCGGCTACAGAGACCTTACCAAAAAATCAGCTCCCTTTAATATTCAAGCCTATCCCAAAGCCTGTTGAAGTTGGTACTCTCCATGATTCCATATCCAATAAGTCTCCTGTTTCTAGTTCTAATTTTGCCCACATAAAGTTGTCTATTGATGAGTATCTGAATTCTAAAATGTTGGCGAAGCATGCCCCTTTTGAAATAGTTTCCCAAACTTCATCTCAGGAGAATATGAGAGAAATGGTTGACAAATATCTCCAAACTAAGTTTGTGCCCACTGTTCCATCTATTTTGAACTCATCAAATGACCCTTCTAGAATTGCTCAATCTGTTTCCCCTCCGGTTTCATCATTTGATGGTGGTCAATCCGTGCACCAAAATCCAGTTAATGACTATTCCCACCCTAACTTGGTAGCACTAAAGTTAAAGAGTATTGTTGATGTTTTTTTTGACAAACAGGTGAATGCAGTCATGTGCAATTCCCAATTTGCTCGAATGTCTGAAGCTTTAGCCCATAATTCTTCTGACCAACAAACAATGAGATCTGTTGTCCCTAATATCAACGCCATTGATTCTAATCTAGCACCATGGCTAACCAGGTCTTTAGGAGCTAGCAAGTCTGATAGACTGCCTTCTTCCCTTTCTTTGAAGTCCCATGATTCCAATACCAGGCCAACTAATGAGTTTATCGAAAGGAAACTGGCCCAGTACTCAAATAATCCTGCCTCACGTTTTCACTCTCTTGTCATGAAGTGCAGAGGAGGGAAATTTCCCTTATATGATCTCAACAGACAATGTGTATTGAATATACTTAATGATGTTGACACTGTAGAGAACGTGACTTCTGGTGACATTGATCTTGTGGAGTTCATAGCTGGCCCAGATCTCACCGCAGTGAGATTATGGATCCCTTCGGCGATAGTTGCAAAAACCATCTGGAAAGCCAAAATATCAATTTTTGATATCGGATTTCTCATCTCCCAAGAACCCGACAGGTCTCAAACATTGTTTGTTCCTATGATTCCGTCCTTAACTGGGCCAATCTCTTCCACTTCTCAGACACGTACATATCATTCAACCAAAAATGCTTCTATTTCATAACTACAAAATGAACGACAGACTAGTTCTGTAACCTTATGCAGTTGGAATACGAGGGGGCATGTACATCTTCAGACTTCCATCATTAAATTTGCGCACCCCTATGATGTTCTAGTTTTCAAAGAGACATGTTTGATCACTCCTCCAGTATGGGACAATTATACCATTTCTCTTGTGCCTGCTTCGAGAGGAGATAAGGGACGACACACATCAGGCCTCTTGGTGGCAGTCACTTTAAGCTCCGGCTTTTCGATTGAACCTTGGGCTACCTTTGATAATTTCATACAATTGGTCAAATTAACTGGTTTTTGTGGCAACATTGCTCTACTTAACATCTATCACAACCCGCTGGAAATCACAAACAATTCTTTCTTCCAAGAGCTCTCTGACATGTTAGAGATAGTTGCTCTTGCTAAAGACATAAAAGCAACCATACTAGCTGGCGATATTAATATTGATTGCCTAAAACCAAAAAATTATGCTGCTATTTAGGAAACCGTGACGTGGTCTGCCTTTATGTCGGAACGAAACCTCAAAATGGTAAATGGAGCTGTGCTAGGAGATCTACCGGCTGCCACTACCTGGCATAGAGATAAACTAGTCAGTACAATCGACTATATATATGTAGATTCAAATTTATTCCAATATATCAATTCTCTAATTATCTCGTCTCAGCTGCACAGTGACCATAACCTGTTGTCTCTTACTTTTTCCAGACCAGTCCCATCAGCAATTACACTTAGACAATTCTATTGTCAACCACTTTCAATTAAACAAGCTAGAACCTTCTTCTCTTGGTCCCCTTATAAGCTATATGATCTTAATAAGCTTGTTGCTCATTTACCATTCGATAATAGGAAAATGGAATATACTCATATTCTTCAAAAATGTCAAAACAATATGTTAATTATGAAGAACAAGCCAATAAACCATTTGCATTCTTTTGATATTGAGTTGCATCACAGGAGGGCCATGTATAGAAAGGAACGCAAGACACTGCTTGCTTCTTCCTCCATTAATCGATTTGATGCTCTTCAAATGGCCACATGCAGATATACGAATTGGGTGCGTGCACGTAGATCCCCTCTTTTCCAGCACGATGGTGAAATTATGCTTAACACTCTTGCTTCCAAAAACTCTGCGGAAATCTGGAAACTTCTTCACTATGCAAACTGCTCTCACCAACTTGATTCCCAGGCAAACAGAGTACAAGAGGATCAATGGATCTTGCATTTTTCTATGATGTATGCTGATCCCCTGTTTGACAATTTTTCTTATAACATACAGACCATGTCCAACTGGCTCCTAAACTCTGATTTGAATCCATCATTCATTATGTAAAACTTGCTAATAAATCCAGGGCAGCTGGACCAGATGGTCTAAGTAATAACATGTTAAAGAATAATCCAGAGCACTGGGCAAGTATTCCGTTTCATCTATTTCAGCATATACTAGTTACAAAGACTCTACCTGCATCTTGGCACAATCCAACATTGTGCTAATTTTTTTAAAAAAAGGGAGCGGTCTTTACCATCAAAAAACAGACCCATCGCTCTACTTGACACTCCGGGTAAAATCTTTGCCAAATTTGTACTCAGAGATTTTTGTGCTTGGACATTGCGTAGTCACCATCGAGACCCTCATCAATCGCGTTTCATTGCAGGAATGGGCACTACTATAAATCTGTTTTTTCTCAATGCATTAAAATCACAATGCAATTCGCAGAATCAACAGATCTACTTTGCCTTTGTAGAATTACATTCGGCATTTGACTCGATTTCTAGAGTCAAACCTATGACAAAACTTAATAGAGAGAAGTGTCCTTCTACACTCCTTGATATAATTTACAGCTTTCATTCTTCTACGTTTGTCCAAATCAGAATTAATCTCAATGGTTTACTTTCAAGACCCATTCCTACATCGCGCGGTCTCAAGCAAAGCTGCTTATTGGCCTCGGCCCTATTTAATTATTTTATTCACAACATAAAACATGCTTTTGAATCAGTGATGTCTGACTCTCCCAGAATTAATGGCGTTCCGGTAAAGGCTCTCATGTATGCAGACAATATTGTTTTAATATCGAAGACTCCTAGTGGATTACAAAAATTTATATCAACTTTAGTTGAAAATGAACTAAAAGTAAATACTGCCAAAACCCAAGTGGTTATGTATAATCCTAATCGAGGATGCCAGACTATGAAGCATTGGACCATTGACAATGTAAAACTATTGGTTGTCCCAGCTTACATATACTTGGGTGTCATTTTTGAAGCAATACCTAATTCTACTAAACATCTAAAGCACATTGGGCCTCATTACACGGATGGCGGTAAGGGTTAACGGTCACCATTAATGGTACCGGTGACGTTAACCCTTACTGCCTGATTACGAGGTCCCTTTTTGGGTGTTGGAGACTTTAACGCCTGCTTTTTGCAAGCGTTAAAAACCAACCCGCAAAGGGACCAGGGAGCTAATTACGGTACCGCAATTTGCGGTGCCGTAATTAGCACCTTCCCCATTCCCATTATGCCCTATGGGGCAAAAATGGGAATGGGGAAGGGCAATGGGGGAAGGGGGAATTACCGCCCCACCAACCTTGGAATAGGGCGGTAATTCCCCTTTCCTCCAGTATTTTACCGGCATGGACCAAGGTGCTAATAGCACCTTGGTCCACCGCCGTCCGTGTAATGAGGCCCATTGACTCTAAACTTATATCAGCAACCTCTCAAGCTCGCATTCTACTTGCAAGGTATGGCACATTTTCGATCACTCCGGCAGTGACCTTTTGGAAAATGAAGGTTACTCCCATAATTTTGTATGGTTTGGAAACTGGGCCTCTACTGTCAGCTCTTACCCTTGACAAATGGGAAGCAAAATTCTGGCGTAAAGGATTACATCTTCTCCAATGTAGTCCAATCTCGTGGTTACGTTATGAATTGGGTATGATTTAATTATCTGCAATGTACCATTGGAGACAATGGGCCTCATTACGAGTCCGGCGGTAACCGCGGCGGTAAAACTGCCTGGTTACCACCGGACTCGTATTACCATTCCGCCTCCATGATTCCCGGAATTACCGGGGCATTACAACCCCGGTTTTCCGGGAATCACGGAGGCGGAATGGTGTTAATCCCCTTTCCCATTGAGTCCTATTGGACTCGATGGGAATGGGGATCATGGAAACACCGGCAGCATCTCGTAATGCTGCCTGTGTTTCCTCGTCCACCTGCAGGCGGGCGGTGTTAAACCCGCCAGGTCAGACCTGGCGGGAACATCACCTCCCGCCTGCAGGAGTCAGGATCAGGCGGTCCGGAAACAATGGTGGCGGCGGGTTTACCGCCACCGTTATTTCCGGACCGCCTGAGTTATAATGATGCCCAATGTGCACTTTTGAAAAAGTGCCTTATCTCAACTCAAACAGAAAGTCTGTTAAAAATACTGTCAAACTATATGTTCAGAACTGAACATATATTTTTACAAAAATGGCTCATTTATATATACAAGATTATGGAGCATGCAGACATCACAATTGATTTATTAATTTCAAACCCAGATAAAGTCAAACACAAAATGTATCAAATGGACTGGATTGACAATCAACTTAAATATTTGACATATAGAAATGCCTCTAGCCAACACTTTCCACCACAATCAAGAGGGGTCATGGAAAATTATTTGTCCAAATCGCCATCCCCTAATCATAGGCAATTGATTTTGCGCTTTCGTTTCCATATATGGAAGACTAGAGATCTGCTGTGTTCACGTAAAATACTTTCCATTGCCCAAAACATTTGTCGCTTTTGTTGTACTCCTGCCACTGCTGACTCATTAGAACATCGTATTACACAATGTCCCTTGTTATATACTAAGAGACAAATACATTTTAATAAGTTTTGTTCTACTTTTGCCATTATGGATTCAAGTCAATGTTGGGCATTTATCTATGGTTCTTCCTCTTTAGCTCTCCAAATTGCAACTGTACATTTTTTGACATTATTACAATTAGACATTGTTTGAAAACTTTGTTCTGATGGATCTTTATATCTATGATATATTGGCTTTAAAATTAACATAGTTTTTACTAATGCTAAATCATCGTTAATTGATGTTTGCTTGTGTTAAATAATATTTTTTGTAAATTGAATTGGCATATTTTAACGTTATATTGTATTCACATTCTGGTATTTACTTCTTATTTTTTCCTTTTTATTCCTGTATTTATTGTTGTATTTCCTTTTTTTTCTCTTCCTTTTTCGTTGTTTTCCTCCTTTTCGTTTTCTTTTAAAGAGGAAAAAATGTAAATTGCAAATTGTAAATATGAAGTATGAGATTTGTATAATTGTACATATTTGTATTGAATGTATTCAAATGTATATTGAAAAGTTGATTTGTTTCAACTAAATCAATAAAAAAAAAATTAAAAAAGAAGGGACGACATCCTAAGATTCATCACAACACCTAGTCAAGTGCAGTGATTTTTATGCCAGGGAAGGAAAGTGTTAAGAGGGAGGGAGGGATGAAGAATAGTGCAGAAGGCAGGAGAAAGGTCTAGAAGAATGAGGATAGAGGAAAGATGAATGGTGAACAGTGGTTAAGAAGTTGGAGATGTGAAAGCCATCTCATTGGATTGTTTTGTCATTAATTGCATGATATGACTTTAATATGAATAGCTCTAAATTCCAAGCAAGGCCAGATCATTCTGTAGCTACATATGCATATGAAAAATTCCTGTTAGCATTGACCGAGATACATTTCACAAATGTGCATTCCAACCATTGCCTTTGCCAGCATTCTTTTGTGAAGCACAACTGGAAATATACAGAACATTACTGACATTTTTCAGAATGGATTATGGGATTAATGTGTTCACTGGAAACCAAAAAGCTTGATGTGTTTAGAAAATATGTATTTATTTATTCCTATGCTCACAACATCTTAAACCTAATGCAAGCTGGACAGCAGCATTCTGGACTCATTTTAGTTGTGATGGGAAAGCTTTCTCAAGGAGCATGTCCATGACAGTTTATGCGATCACTGCGACCTCAAATTGTCTTTTTTCATTCAATGCATTATGCAGTGTACAGCTCGGATACCCAAGAGTTCCAGGGTTTCTTGTTCTTTATCTGGCATCATGTGGTGAATGCCCTAGGGTCACCGCAATGCATGCACCACAGTGTACATTAATGGCAACCGCCTTGTAAAAACGTGGTGTGTCCCATTATAAGGGGTATCTCTCCACCAGAGTTTGTCAGTGGATATCCACATTCATAAAGATGTCTTCCACTAATATGATGGTGGACAATGGGTGAAGAATGATATAATAGTCTAAATGATTTGCTTATCTAGAGAAATCCAATTTTCTGTTATTTTGGGCACAGCAGGAATGCCCGAAATTGAAAAAGAATTGGCAGAATCTTCTGAACTAAAACGCAGCTTTTTTATGAGGGGGTTGAACACAAAAGTTCTCATCCTTTCTTAGATGTGCTGCCACCTCAAGACTTTGTACTGGTGGTGATATACCTTCATTGCAAAGCTGGGGATTTATTTATGTTTCTTGGCAATTGAAAAGTGAGAGTAGGTATCCTACATGTCTGTAGAACACATCAGGTTGAACATCATAACATGAGGACATGCCACATATAGGGAAAGATGCATCTCTCTTATCACCCACTTGTTTATCATGTTCATATCTAAGATAAGCCAGAGATGGCCTGTGCCACTTTTATCCACTAGAAAATCGTGGGTATAGATGCGTTTTTCCATTGAGACCTGGAAACCTATCTTATGGCTCCTTTTCAAATTAGAATTTTGAACTAGTGGACCAGCTAGTCCCTGTGTCAAGGATTTACCCCCTTTCTTAGCGAATGTTGGAGGTAAAGGAAACAAAACATGAATAAGCTGTGTGGTCATTTTCACCAAATTGTCTTTTGTAATCGCCTGCCATGCTGTAAAGTGGGCAGTCATGTTTGACCACCTGGGTACTCTACGAAGGGAGTAAAATCTAGAAGATCACTGTTTTGATGTTAGAGGAGGATTCCCCAGCACTGCTGGAGCACGTTTCCTACCTCTCTGTTGTTAAAATTCTGGCTCTTGTTTGTTATTTGTGTGGTTACTGTTGGAACTGCTACCCATAACTTGATTGACCCGTGTGAAAGTAGTTTTTCTTCCTCAATGATCCAAAGGGAGGCCTGGCCACTTTCTTGTACTCAAGGCCAACTGTCTTCAGGATTTCTGGTCCCATTTTTGTGCGAGTAACTATTCACCCTTCCGAGATCATAATAAAAAAGTGCCTAAAAAACAGAGACTCTGAATCTTCTTTTAGCTGTTTGATGTTGTAGACTACACAAGGTTGGTCCCTCCAGAAAGACAGCAATATTCTCCCCCTTACACTGGAGCCCCACTAGAGCCAAAGAGAAGGGAACTCTCCTGCCAGGTGGTCAGATGAAAAGGCAGGCGGGAAGCAACCAGGATTTCTCGTAGGCTGTAGGGAAAATACAAGGCACAAAGTAAGTGCAAAAGAACAGACCTCCATCCACACACTTTGCAAGTTTTTAATATGCAATCACTCATCTGAGAAGAAAACAGGCACATAATATCCAAAGAAAAGGTGATACAGACTGGCAGATTAAACACCACACAATGATTGCGGGACGTCACCCAGATGCACCCATGCAAAAAGTCCAAGTGAAACAGTTAGACAGGGGCCTAACCCAATGACACAAAGGCACAGCTAAGCAGGTGGGACCAATGGTGGCACAACTGCCCCTCCCACAAGGGATTCCAGGTCCGTGTTGGTCAGTAGGCTGGTCACAGGTGAACAACTACTCCCCCTCAGTGTGGAAAAGAGGGAGGGAGAGAGGGAAATAGAGAGAGAGAGAGGGAGAATTTAGTTTCTGTAGCTCATGCTCTAGCAGCAATGCATGTTCTGTTTTCATTTGCATTTGCACAGATATGGTCATCTTAGAGCTACGATGTTAAGATGGTGTTGTTGTTTTCAGTTGTTGTGTCTGGTGTGGTGTTCTGTGGTACTTTGTGAAAATCTGAGAGGTGTACACAATATCTCAGCACCTTTACCTTAACTGCAAGAGGGGTGGAGAACACCACTTCATAGGGTCCATGGAACCTGAGTGTGTTCCATTTTCGGACAAAACCTCTGACATATATTCACTCCCCGGGCAACAAGGGTTGGGCTGGGGTGGTGTCATAGTTTCTGTGAGGTAGTTATAGTTTCTCTGTCTTCTGTGTAGGGTGGTGCGATCTGTTTTGAAATGCATCTGATGGCGTGTGTGAGTTGTGTTAGGTACTATTTTAATTCTTCACCCAGGATCGTGGCAGCTCTATGAGCATTTGATGCTCTTCTTACTGGCGTCAGCGGTGTGCACATGCCTCGGCCAGTCATTGTTTCGTGGGGGGACAAGTGGTACTCCTTGCTCATGGAAGGGGCACACAAGGCAGGTAACGTTCCTCTCAGAGTCCTCATCGTCATTCCTGTGCTGAACACTTGACACGTGGTACATTGGACCACCATCTGTGTTAGGTGTTCCTTTAAATTTGCAATGAACCAATCTTCCTGAAGGTCTGCAGCAATGTGTTGCTTAGAACTATGAGATGGAAAATGTAACTGTTCAAATGCTGTGTATAGTAACTCGACAGGCATCACTATTTTGCCCGTCGCCTGTTTTCTCTATAGGAGATCAGTGGGTGATAGGATACACACACGTTTGAGCCATAGATCCTGCTCTTCTGCAGGCACTCTCCGCTGCAATTTGATAATTTGTGCTATAGGGAGGACTGTGTATGCATCTGCTGTTTGGAGCATGGTAGATGATGCTAGGACTTATTCTGCTACCATGGGTATTGGGAGGTATGCCGCTTGCTTGGCTGCTGCATCAACAGCAGCATTTCGCAATGATATTTCATCTGTGTTTTGCACGTGTGCTATGCATTTGACCACTGCTACTACAAAAGGCTCATCGAGGGACGAAATCAATGTGTTCAGTAGATCTGTGTGTTGTACTGGGGAACCATCTGCTCTTCTGAACCCCCTCCTTTTCCACTGGGACAGACCTGTATGCTCCGTTGTGTTGATGTAGAAAGAGTCTGAATAGATGGTAACACAACGCCCTTTTGAAGCTCGCAGCGCCTCTATGAGGGTGACAAGTTCTGCTGCCTGTGCAGAATACTTTTTGGGTAATCTTTTTATCATTAGTGTTTCATATTCCCCCTCTTCAAGTCACACCACTGCTGCCCAACATGTTTTTCACCTGTGTCCTGGTCAATGGATGCTGACCCATTAACGAAAAATATTTCTCCTTCTGCTAAGGCACTATCTTTGGCTTTGGGAATGTCATCAACTTACCCTTCATATGTTGCACAGTCGTGTTGTGGCATGTCCTCAGCAGTGCATGTCTCTGTGAGGAATGTGGCAGGGTTTACTGTTCTACATCGCACCACATGGATATGGGGGCTAGAGAAAATGATTTCGTATGCAGATGCCCTCTTTGTGATTAGGGTGGATTTTGATTGTTCTAGTAATGCAAACAGTGAGTGCTGAACATATAGGGGCCGATTCATGGAACAAACGTGTGCCGAAAATCTACGCGCAAGTAGGCGCAAGCAGGCGCAAGCGGAAAAAAACAGGCGCACGCGCACGCGTGCGATTCATGGAAGTCCCTGCGCGTGTTCACCGCGCGATGTGCGCCAAACCCGTGCATGGCGCACAAGTCACTGCAACATCGCGAAAGGCGTGCGCGACGGTGCGCGACGCGCACAGTGAAAGCGCACAACCTCAGCGCACACAGCAGAAAGTGGGCGGGACATGGGGCGTAACGCGCGGAATGGGGAACAACACGCGAAAATAAGGGCGTAACTGGGGATGCACTGCACGGAAGCAGAGGTAACGCCCACACGCACACGAACCACACGTATCCATGGAATGGAATAGGGCAAACCCACGCACAGCCAAAGCCGCGCACAAGCTGAAACACGTCCGCCACACGAAGGCAGGCGGTAGAGTCCCAGCGCATCAAAAAAGTGGCGCCGCGGGAAGTAAAATACGCGATTGAGCGGGGTACTTGTATTCCGGGGGTGCGCGGGAAGTTACACACGCGAATGAGCGGGCTACGTGTATTCCGGGGGTGCGCGGGAAGTGACACACGCGATTTGGCCGGGTACGTGGATATCAGGGGTGCGCGGGAAGTTCCACACGCGATTGAGCGGGGTACGTGTATTTCGGGGGTGCGCGGGAAGTGACACACGCGATTCGGCCTGGTACGTGGATATCAGGGGTGCGCGGGAAGTTCCACACGCGATTTGGCCGGGTACGTGTATTCCGGGGGTGCGCGGGAAGTTCCACACGCGATTTGGCCGGGTACGTGGATATCAGGGGTGCGCGGGAAGTTCCACACGCGATTCGGCCTGGTACGTGGATATCAGGGGTGCGCGGGAAGTTCCACACGCGATTTGGCCGGGTACGTGTATTCCGGGGGTGCGCGGGAAGTTCCACACGCGATTTGGCCGGGTACGTGGATATCAGGGGTGTGCGGGAAGTTCCACACGCGAATCGGCCTGGTACGTGGATATCAGGGGTGCGCGGGAAGTTCCACACGCGATTGAGCGGGGTACGTGTATTTCGGGGGTGCGCGGGAAGTGACACACGCGATTGAGCGGGGTACGTGTATTTCGGGGGTGCGCGGGAAGTTCCACACGCGATTCGGCCTGGTACGTGGATATCAGGGGTGCGCGTGAAGTTCCACACGCGATTGAGCGGGGTACGTGTATTTCGGGGGTGCGCGGGAAGTTCCACACGCGAATCGGCCTGGTACGTGGATATCAGGGGTGCGCGGGAAGTTCCACACGCGATTTGGCCGGGTACGTGGATTTCAGGGTTGCGCGGGAAGTTCCACACGCGATTGAGCGGGGTACGTGTATTCCGGGGGTGCGCGGGAAGTTCCACACGCGATTTGGCCGGGTACGTGGATATCAGGGGTGCGCGGGAAGTTCCACACGCGATTGAGCGGGGTACGTGTATTTCGGGGGTGCGCGGGAAGTTCCACACGCGATTCGGCCTGTTACGTGGATATCAGGGGTGCGCGGGAAGTTCCACACGCGATTGAGCGGGGTACGTGTATTTCGGGGGTGCGCGGGAAGTTCCACACGCGAATCGGCCTGGTACGTGGATATCAGGGGTGCGCGGGAAGTTCCACACGCGATTTGGCCGGGTACGTGGATTTCAGGGGTGCGCGGGAAGTTCCACACGCGATTGAGCGGGGTACGTGTATTTCGGGGGTGCGCGGGGAGCAGCACACGTGAATTGCACGTGTGGGTCCTCCCAGGTGTACCCTCTACACCCTCCACGGCCCCTGCAGGTGGCTCACACCACAGGGGCCTACCCAGCACATGTCCTGCAGGCACCCCATCCACCATGGCCATGCCCACCAGCCAACCCACATATCAACTAGCACTACTGCCCACCAACGCATGTCCCCCTGCACCCCCACCCCCCAGCATCCAGGGGCACCCTCCACCAGGCCCCCACTCATGTCTCCCACCCCCCAGCACTGTGGGGCACCTGCCAGCAGGCCCCCACCCATGTCTCCCACCACCCCCACCCCCCCAGCATCCAGGGGCACCCTCCACCAGGCCCCCACACATGTCTCCCAGCACCCCCACCCCCTAGCATCCAGGGGCACCCTCCACCAGGCCCCCACTCATGTCTCCCACCACCCCCACCCCCCAGCCACCAGGGGCACCCTCCACCAGGCCCCCACTCATGTCTCCCACCACCCCCACCCCCCCAGCATCCAGGGGCACCCTCCACCAGGCCCCCACCCATGTCTCCCAGCACCCCCACTCCCCAGCAGTGCAGGGCACCCTCCACCAGGCCCCCACTCATGTCTCCCACCACCCCCACCCCCCAGCATCCAGGGGCACCCTCCACCAGGCCCCCACACATGTCTCCCAGCACCCCCACCCCCAGCATCCAGGGGCACCCTCCACCAGGCCCCCACACATGTCTCCCAGCACCCCCACCCCCAGCATCCAGGGGCACCCTCCACCAGGCCCCCACACATGTCTCCCATCCCCCCCACTCCCCAGCAGTGCAGGGCACCCTCCACCAGGCCCCACTCATGTCTCCCAACACCCCCACCCCCCCAGCATCCAGGTGCACCCTCCACCAGGCCCCCACTCATGTCTCCCACCCCCCAGCACTGTGGGGCACCTGCCAGCAGGCCCCCACCCATGTCCAACTCATGTTCCCCACCCAACATGTCATCACAGTCCAGATCCCTGGTCTCAATGGTCAGCCCCCAAATGCAAAACACCCACCCGAGTATTGCATCCACCCACTCATATTCTGCAATTACATCACAGAACACCAATTGCAAGTTCCAAAACAAACACATGTCCCTCACATACACCCAATGGGTGTCAGTGAATCTCAAAACACATAACATGAAATGCATGAAAACAATGAGACACCACACATTGAAGTGCAACAAATAAATAATGTATTAAAGGAAAGATGAATAGAAACAAAAATGAAGAAACTGAAATGTGAATGGAAAAAATGAAAAGAAGCATGTCCGTCCAAAAAAAAGAAAAAATCAAAGAATATAGAAATCCAAAGTAATGTACTACAAAGTCAATGTCCACCAAACAAAATCCAATGTGAAAAAAAAACATAAGCCATTGATCCATGGATAATTTCAAAAAATAAAGTTTGTACAAGTCCACAACTATGTACAAAGCAAGAAGCCAGGGTCCATCATCCCAACAAAATAAAGGAAACCTAACTAACTACACTAACCAATAAAAAAAACTATATACAAAAATGTGGCCAATGTCCAAAAGGTCCAAATGAAATAAAAACAAAAATGAAACTTAACACTACCTACATAACTATGTACAAGGGCAGCGGGCTAGTTCCACGGCTCACTTCTGGATGTGCCGGGCCAGGGCATCATCGAACTCCTCCTCTATGTCCCGGAGGCGGTCCTCCTCCATGGCCCCGAGGGTCCGCAGGGCCGTCGACGTGTCCACCTCCAAAGCCCTGCGGATTGCCTCGAGGCACTCGACCCGCCTCAGGGCCCTCTGCATGGAGTTCTCCGCCCTGACCATTGAGAGCCGTGCCTCTTCCGCCCGCTGCCGCTCCGCATCTATGGCGTGGCCCAACCGCTGCCACACGGAAGACACTTTTTGTCCTGGGTCCTCCTGCCCTCCGGCCGATGCCTGCCCCTCCGATGTCGAAGGCCCCGAGCCTTCATGGCTCCCACCATGGAGCTGCTGCTGCTGTGCCTCTGCCCCTGCACTGCCTCCTGCTGCCTGCACATCCTCCGCCGGCTGGGGTGCAGTCGTTGACGTGGCCACCCCTGCTGGACGTCCGACTCCCGACTGTGGCAGGGATGCCTCCTCCACCAGCCTGGCCGCACCGTCAGAGGCAGCTCCACAGGGCACCCAGGTGACTGATGGGTGGGAAGATGGCACAGAGGACGACTGGCGCGTAGGGGGTCCAGCTGAGGAGGGGGTCGTGGCAAGCCCCATCAGACGGAGGAATCCGGCCTGGGTGACCTGTCCCAGCAGGCTGACGTGGTCAACGAGCCATTCGAGATGACCTGCAGTCTCTTCATGAAAAGACTGCAGGTCGCCTCGCATGGCCCGTTGACGCAACGCCACTCCAGCCAGGACAGGCTCAACCCGGGCCTGGATAGCCACGTCCGCAGGCAGGGGAAGGCCAGTTGACGTCAGCTCATCCCCTGCCTGAAAACTGGTCTGGACATGGGCATCCCTGCTGGTGCAAGATGATGCAGGGACAGGATCAGGGACAGGATTGCACACAGGCACCTCCGCGGCGGCCTGTGCTGCCTCCTGTCCCTAGTCCTGCACTGCACCACTAGCACCAGTGGGATCCCCACCCCCAGACCCCGTCTCCGGTGCTTGCACGGCCTCCTCCTCCACCAAACCCCCACCAACCTGGATGACTCTGTGCCATCTTCCCCCGTTGGGCCCTGTGGGGTCCCAGCTGCCCCTTCTGCTGCCGAGGAGTCCAACTGCAACCTCCGCCTCTTGGACCTCCCCCCGGCAGCTGCGGCCTGGGACGCGGCACCGGACTCCTCACTCCCCGACGAGATGACAACCTGGGAGGGGAGCCGGGCCTTGCGTCTCCGGCTGGCGGTGGGATCCCCGCCGCTGTGCTCCACAGCACCTTCTCCGCCCTCTTCATCAGTTGACGCTGCAGACAGGGAGAAACAAAACACAGGCATCAGGGCACTGTACAATGTACACATACACACATGACAGTTGTACATGAGTGGCATTGGCAAACCTCTGACATGTCATCACAATCCCCAACACACATGTCATTACAACTTGCACACACGAGCCATACCACAGCCATGTTGCAACTGCCAACACCATCCATACACATACAACAGCATCAGCAGGCAAAGGTGAGCCAGACATCACATGCAACACAGGAAGTGCACCACACATGTACACACACCACCACACTTGCATGCATGTGTACACCTCTGCTAAGTGTCGCAGTGTTCAGACGGGCATCCATGTCACATCTGCCAATCAGGCTTCCACATACCGCTGTCACATGCATCCATGTTGCATCACTGTTGCACCCTTGTCAAATACACACACATGCACATGTACACAGCGCTGATACAATCAGCTGAAAACAACATACATGCGTGACATCACGGACATGTCTACTCACATACACATTCATACAGACTTGTGTGCCCACACAACTGCATTTGGCATGCAAGCCCACACACACAGGCACCATCCATGTCTCACACATTACAGCCCTCGCATGTGTCAGCCCCACGGCCCTGTACACCCGCACCCATACTCGACCCCATACAAACAGATGTGCAACCTGCACACTACTGAACAATCACCACACGCACTGCTCACAATCAGGATGCATGTACACTCACCGCTCGACTCCAGACGGGTCTGCCTCTCAAGGACCTGGACGTGGAGCGCTGGGGATATGTGTTCCAGGACCCTCATCTGTTCTTCCGACAAGTGGCCCCGGCGCCCCTTGGCATCCGCTGCCTTCAAGAGGCGCCGGGCCTTGGTCAGGGTCCTGGACCTGAAGTCCTCCCAGCGCTTCTTGACATGTTGGAAGTCGCGGACTGCCACCCCCTCCGCGTTGATGGCAGTCACGATGTCAGTCCAGATCCGAGTCCGTCCTTCCTTGTCGGCGCGGCAACTTCCGAAGAGGGCATCATACTGGCCCAGGACTTGCTCCACCAGGACACCAACTTCGGTGGCACTGAAGCTGGTGCCCCTCTGCCTCTCTGGCCGGGGGTTGTCAGTGGTCACAGATGGAGTTGGCCCCGACATGACAACCCCAGAGGCAGGAGTGGGTGGGCAACTGGGTCCTGGGGCTGGGCTGTGGAGCGATGGAATCCCAGTCGGGAGTCTTTGGTTCCAGCAGGGGTGGTCACACCAACAGCACCCCTGGCTGATGTGCAGGCAGCAAATGGCAGGGCACGTGGGCAGCAGGCAGTCAGGCAGCAGCAGATGGCAGGTGGGAGCGTGCTCGGGGCTCTGGGGGGCAGTAGTTCGGCCTTCTGGGCAGGAGCGTGGTCTTCCGTGTGCTTACGCGTGGCCAGCTTGATACGGAGTGATTAGGCACGTGAAAATTCTGCACGTCAGCGTGTAATTCGAGGAAAGGCCCTTAGCGCGTAAGCGCGTCTGCACGCATACGCATTTTCATTGGACCAAAGGCCCTCAGCGCGTGAGCGCGTCTGTGACGTGACGTGCGAGGGAGTATCCCTCATTGCACGTGATGACAGTACACACGTGGATCCCAACCAATCGCGTGTGAAAGTTCACGGGACCCCGAAACACACGTACCCCAGCCAATCGCGTGTGGAACTTCCCGCGCACCCCGAAACACACGTACCCAGGCCAATCGCGTGTGGAACTTCCCGCGCACCCCGAAACACACGTACCCAGGCCAATCGCGTGTGGAACTTCCCGCGCACCCCGAAACACACGTACCCAGGCCAATCGCATGTACGCTCGCTGCCCTCCGATCACACGCGATGACACCAGAATACGGGAAACCAACGAGTCCGCCCACACGGAGGCGGCCCGCGCCCGCGCCCAGCATAAAAGTGCGCGAAAACAACAAACGCGTATATACAGCGACGATGAATGCCCCATTTGTTGCTGCAGTGATTGTGGGACACCGCAGGAGGAGGAGAATAGCCAGGGCACGCATTTTTGCACCACGGACAGGCCTTTTTGGGATGCCTGACGACCAGGTCTACGGCAGGTATAGGTTTCCACCCCATATCATCCTAGACCTGGTCAGGGAGTGGGAAGATGACCTCACATCCCCCACCCTCTGCTCCCAAGCATTGAGCCCCTTGGAGAAGCTGCTCAATGTCTTGCATTTCTTGGCCACTGGGTCGTTTCAGCGGACCACTGCCATAGTGGGGGGGGTCTCACAGGCCACGCAGTCACGCTGCCTACACCAGGTACTGGCAATCATGACAGCGCGCCCCTCAGTCCGCAGGCACATATACATGCCCAGAACACCCGCAGAAAGGCAGGCCGTTGTCCTGGATTTTTTCAGGGTGGCACACTTCCCCAAAGTGCTCGGTGCCATAGATTGCACCCATGTTGCCCTACGTCCACCTAGGGCCACTGAGCACATCTACCGAAACCGCAAGCACTGGCATTCCATCAATGTACAGGTGGTATGCGATGCAAAGGGAATCATCACCTCTGTCTATGCAAACTACCCTGGCTCCACCCATGACAGTTTCATATACAGAATGTCCGCCCTGAGCCGGGCCCTGGAAGCTGGGCAGCATGGCGACACATGGCTCCTAGGTGAGTACAAATGCCCTTGCACATGCATGCAAGTCACACACAGACAAATATACCAACCCCATTAATCTGAACAATTATCACCTCCCCAGGGGACAGTGCCTACCCTCTGAGCAACCACATGATGACGCCAATCCGGAACCCCACCACACCACCCCAGGTAAGATACAACGCTGCCCATATTGCAACCAGGGGCATAGTGGAGCGCACATTCGGAGTGCTCAAGTCACGTTTCCGCTCCCTTGACCGCTCTGGTGGGCAACTACTCTATGCACCAGCAGTTGTGTGCAGGATCATTGTGGCAGCATGTGTCCTGCACAATGTTGCAACACGGCAGGGCGTCCCGGTGGACATGGTGGTGCCCCCACATCCCCAACCACAGGCACAGGCGCTGCCCATGGGAGGGGACAGGGCACGTGGCGAGGTAGCCCGGACCCAGCTTGTGGCCACATTTTTCACCTAAACTCCCACCCCTGCGGAGTGCACACAGGCCTGGCACATACCAGGTGACAATCGATGATGACAAAGTGACAGTCAACTGTCACAACCCTACCACCCTGAGATAGTTGCCATGGAAGTGCCACATTGTCTGCATCCCTAGCTACTTAAACACAAGCTATCCTGTGCAACCAAATTGCACACATATGACATGTGACATGACATGAACCATACACAAGTATTACAAGGCACAATGAGGCAGGGGGGGGGAACAAGGGAACACAGAGAATGGTACTACTAGGCCAGGTGTCATTGTGATTGTGCAAGTGCAGGGGTAGGGGGAAGGGAAAAGTGCAAGGGGGGGGGGAGTCCAGTACAGGGGAAGTAGGCCAAACAATTATACATAGGTCGCCTGGGGGCAACTGCTAAGGTAAGTGCAGACGAGTGCTGGGAAGGGAGGGCTGTAGGGATAGAGAGACAGTACTGCAGTGCAGGGGTTGCCAGGGTGGCAGTGCAAGTGGACAGTGGCTGGGCCAGGGACCGAGGTTGGTGAGAGTGGCCCAGTTGCAGCTCCTGTGCAGTTCCAGTGAAGAATTCTGCAAGGGAGAGGCAGAGAGTAAGCAGAAGCAAAGAGGAAGGTCTTGAGGTGCTTCCTGAACTGGAGATGGTTCCCCTCAAGGTCAAGTCAGGAAGTCGGTTTGAGGGGGAGGGCCCTGCTGCGGAGAGAAACCTACCCCCAGCTAGTTGCTCTGAGAAGCGGATGACCTGGACATGCAAGGTGTGCATCACACACACCTGCAAAACAGGCCATGGCCATCACTGTCATGACAGTCAAACCCTCCCAAACATCAACATGACATGGCAAGCAATACCCATACACCGACCCAGTAACGATAAGGTACACATTTCCATGTCCTAAATGTACAGTGGCATCGGACAATGATGCCTGACCCGGAATCCGATGAAATGACAGACCAACAAAATGTCCCACCAAAAATAAGTCGATTCCTAATGCATTACAACTGTCGTAGACGTAACATCACAATGAATGCCTGGCTATATGCACATGATGCATTGCAAAATGAACACTGCAGCTCATGTGTGCAATGTCCTACTCCTGCATCACACTGCTCAGCGCACAGCACAGTGAACAGCCATTGCGTGTGATGCACACCCTGAGCATCACATCTAAGTGACAGACTACATCAAACATCAAATTAGGCATGTACTCGAACCATAATCGGTCACAGAACATGTGCTGGCGGGACACAGTGGCCACCAGAAGGCAAACAGTGTACACGTGGATATGCAAGGGTGGGAGTACATGGAGTGCATCCGAGTGCAAGTGTGTGGTTCTGCAAGGACATGCACTCCACATATGCATGTGCACTCAAGTGACCATCAGTGTTCCCTACACATCACATGTGAACATCCACCATGTGTACACCCCAGCATGTCAAACCACTACTATCCCCTCGCACCTGAAAGGAAAACACAACACATGAACAGGCATTGATCAGCAGAACACAACATGTACATAGGACAACAACATTACAATGTCAGAGTTCCCATCACACTGCAGGGCAACGCAACTATCAACAACAACCCCCCCCCCCCTCGCAAATGACCATGACCCACTGAACAACTGCACCTGGGTCATGGAGCCTCCAACCCTCATTCCCACCTGGCCACAGGATCACCTTTACCCTTCGTGTCCATCTCCCACCTTGTGTGTAAAGAGATGCCTGAACCCTCAGAATCCACACTCATTTCCAAAATCACATAATCCAAGGCATGAAAAGGAACCCAAACACCCTCCAGTAGATGACTTGACATAGCAGTACGTCTCAAAGGCCAAGTACTACCACAATGATGCAACAACCAAGGTAGCACAGCAAAACAATGTCACGACTGGATGTGAGACATGTGTGGTACATGACATAGGATGATGCACCATGAATGGATGTGTACTGTCACAGATCCCCTGTACAGGCGCTGGAGTCTCATGAAACAACCACCCACACCATGTCCCGGGTGCCTGCAAGGTCAAACTCACACAGGCCCCTGAGATCCTGGTGGGGAAAGAGGTTCAGGGATATGCAGTCTGGACAGGTGTAGACACACTGGATGACTGGAATGCGTGGCAGGTGAGGGGAGCAGGAATGACACATGAAACCAGGGAATGCACGAAAATGTACAACCTGCATGAACACATGCACAATACAAACAAACTTGGACATCATTGTCATGGCCTTCTGTAGTCCAGGCTCAGGAGTGGTACGAACCAACCACCCCCTCTAGGGTTTTGGCGCCTGCAAGTTCGGGGCTTACACAGGCATCCGCAACCCCAGTGGGGAAAGAGGGTCAGGGAACATTGCTTGGATAGGCATGGGAAGCAGGAACACCGGGTAGAGGGTACAGGTTTCGAAATTGCATAGGATCAAGGGTGATTAGGGTAAAAAACATACCAAATAGGACCACACATACATCCATGCATCAGTACACTCCCCAGCAAGCCTATGCAGGGCAGTTTGTAAGAAAATACAACAAGACACTTAGCTCTGGTTTTGAGTGCTGGCCTCCTGCCTGCGCACTCTCAGGTCCGGTTACAGGAGCACTGCAATGCTGCAAAGAGAGACACAGTCAGCAACCAGTACATGCCAATTGCACAGAAACACAACACAAAACATGCCCCATAACAACATACACCTCTACAAACAGAAAATCTGTGCTCCATGCTTCGTACCCATATATAATATCAACCCTGTGACGGGTCATTCACAGTCAATGCAGTAAGTCAGCCGCTGGTGGGTGCGTGGCAAATGGAACACCAATGTGTCACAATTCACACAACATGCAATGTTCCCTGGGTAAGCAGACAGACCCATATGGCAAGCCATGACTACAGATCAAGTTGCGTACCACCATGACCAAAAGAAAGTTGCCAGTGCATTTATCATGAAGTACGTGGAATAGACATGCACTGCACCCGAGTATGTCCCTTGCTGTATGTCCCTGTGAGCTGCCCCTTTCCATGTCTTGGAAGGCTACATGGTTGATACAAGTGCCTCAATGAACCTTGGTGTACCGCAGGGTATGTGCCACTGCCCCCGCATGTGTCCCAGACAACCCTACTATCAACAGCCATCAGTCCACAAACACATCTGAGCTGCATTCTGTGCTTCAACACCAATATTTGTCTAAGCTCACCCTCAGTGCTGTGACTAAGCCTGCACGTGCAACTCGCCTGGTGCAAGCTTTGCTGTCTCGTGGCCCCCCTGTGATGCTCACCTTGCCTGGAGTTGCTTGGAACATGTCAGCAGTTCTAGGATGTGGGTCTGCAATCACTGTGGCTCTGCTTCTGCACACATGTGCATGTGGGCACCAACAAACGGGTCAGGAATTAGGTCGTCCAATGGGCCATGTCTGCTGGCAAAGGTGCTCTGATGCCTCATCCCCCTGCAGAAAGTGCATGAAACACATGATTAATGCATCAAAGTGATCTGTGTGTGTCTCATCAGGCATCTCATTACTTGACCATGTCAGAGAGTCACATCACAAATCACACCATCAGTCCGTCTTTCACCTCCAAAGTGTGGAACACTATCTACAGCATGATTTGCAACAAGCACGTGTACAGGAAAGATATGAAACATAATACACAATGCATAGCAATCAATGTCCACATTAATCATGACACGCCCCATCTAGCAAAAGCTGAACAGTGGACAATTACACCTAAATCATCCCCACTAGGGGTGTCAACACAAGTCAAAAAGCACCAGACATGCCACAGATATGACAGTCCAAAGCCCTTGTGTAAAATTCTGTTACACCGAACCATCCTTGCGAGCCCATGGATAAGGGAGGCAGGAGTGGCATATGTGAGTCAAGGAACCCAAGCAGCAAACACATACACAAGACAACCATGAAGGGCCCAGCTGGAACAGACAGTGGATGCCTTCAAAAACCACAAGGCACCGCACTGTCACATGTAAGCACAATAGACTACAAATTTTAAACTAACTCAACTATTAACTAATTGCACTAACTAAGGAAAACCTACATTACCTATTTAAACTAACTATCAAACAGAAACTTAACTAACTAAACTAAAAGAAAAATCAAAAATGGCCACATACGACCCGGGGGGGAGGGGAGGCACCCAGGAGGGGGGAGGTACAGGGTGCTGCTCAACATCCACATGCGATGATGCTGAGCCAAAAAAAAATACCTCCATGGGCTCAACGCCTTCACAGCACGACCTATGTGGGAGATAGATGGTCGTCCGAGTCTGGATGATCCTGGAAAGGAGGACGTGGCACAGTAGCCTGGCCACGCCTAGTCGCAGCTTGCCCCTCGTCGGCAGCAAGTCTGCCGGACAGGTGAGCCTGGTTCTGTGTGGCGATGTTACATAGGTCTGCATGCAGGACCTCACGTGATACACGTGCTTCCTCTTGCAAGGTAGCACGTGTAACACGGAGTTCCTCCTGCAAGGCCTGGCTGGACAACCGCTGCACCTCCCGGCAAGCCTGTAGCTCAGCCGAGATGGTGCGCTCAAGCTGTGCAAACCTCTCCTCTGCCCGCTGCCTCTGGGACATCATAAGGACACCCAGAGTGGATCTGAGGGAGGCATACTCCTCCCTCAGGGCATCCATGTGCGCCTCTGCGTGAGCAGCAATTGCTTGACGCAGAGACGACATTTCAGCCTGGCGTGCCCTGTCTGAGGCCGCCATGCCCAGCCTGAGTGAGCAGGCCGTGGACCGTGCCGCCTGCTGCTGGAGTAGCACCTGCCGAGCAGGGGGGAGCACAGATCGGGCCACACGCTCCATGCTGTCAGCGATGTTCTCCATTGCTGCCCCCTGCCGTTCTGAATTGGCAGTCATGTCTTGCTCCCACTCAGTATACAGCGGTTGCGCGCGGCGACCGCGTTGCCGGGCTTGACCCCTGCGGGACCCAAGGACCGGGGGTCCTCGCTGTGTTGGCACCGCCTGCGGCTGCACGACTACATGCCCCCGTCGACGTGATGTCCCAGGCACATCAGTGACTGGTGTGGAGGGTGACCCTGCGTCCCGATCCACCACGGGCGGAGGAACCAAGACTGTATGATCCCTCAGTGCAGGGGTCGCAGACAGAGGAGTGTCCACATCAGAATCACTCACCCCTGACACATGGACTTGATGGTCATCCAACTCAACATGGACGTCAGAGTCGTCATCAAGGCTGGACTCATAGACAGCCAGAGACAGGATGGACTGCAGCACTTGGGGGTTTTCGTGGCCTACCACCCCACGACCCCCACTAGTGCCGGGTTGATGTGGTCTTACCAACCCTGTGTCTGGCATGACAACACCATCCTCTGCATCCATTGCGTCATCACCTGAAAAATAGAGAGGAAAGGGTCAGTACACATGTCAGAAGCACACAACACACACACACACACCGACAGCAAAGGCATCTGGCAGACATGTGACACACAACATATGACCTTGCATGCATGCTGGGTCTACTTAGAATAGCTTCTGTGATCAGACCTGTTGAAAGGTGGCAGTTTGCATGGAAGTGGGTCTATGCAGTGCAGAAAATGTGTACGCCACTCACTACCTACATGTACAAGCACTCCATGGTGTGTGCCAGGAAATGTGAAGGCAGTGCAATGTCAAAATCAGACATCACGTGCATTGTGTATTCAATGTGTACCATGTCTAGAAGGCAAGCACCCCTCCACCCCAGTACCAAAGCAGGGATGCCTAGCATGGTATCAAAAGGCTGACCATACACCTGTGTATTGACAAGCAGTGTTGACTGGCATCAACAGCTTAATGTGATTTCAATTACAACACTGCAAATGATGCTGGGACAGTGGGCAGGACACATGATGGAAGATACGGAGGCCGGCCACGTGTGTAGAAGACACGACAGGAGTTGGACAGAGTCATTGGCCATTGAACAGGCTGAGGCCTGTGAGCCACACAGATTGTCAGAGCCTAAACATGTGTGCAACGCAGGACTGAGCCACAGTTGACATGGGGAGGCCGATAATATGGCAGGCAATGTATGTAACCAAGGACTCATATTACAGTGATCATCCAGTCAAGGACACATAGGGGCATGTGTGCAATGCACATGGAGCATGAATGGGCACTCATGTCCCTGCGGGACATCTGACCCATGCACAGTACAAGTGGGATGCCCTGCATCGAGTACTAAGGCTGTACCACACGGCATATGTCTGGCAGTTTCTAAGCTGGAAGTTAGCATCTACACAGGACACATGAACATGAAACTACACATTGGCAAGAATGTAGCAGACCAGTGCAAAGGTGGAACTGGGGTGCAGAGTGGCGGAGGAGGGGCAAGGGAGCATGGCCACATGGAGTCCCGCATGCAGGCAGAGGAGACATGCATGACGGTGGCATTGCATTACTTACACATCAGAACCATGTACAGGTCACATGTAGCAGCAATCATGCACAACACATCCCACATGTGAAACACACACGTCCTCAACAACTACGCATCAACACTCACTGGACTGGGCATCAAAGTCCAGCATCTCTCCCACACCTTCGACCAATTCTGGTGGTATGAACTCCGCAACGAGAGCCTCATGCGGAGTGAGTTCTTCCTCCTCTGGTGCAGGCCCACCGCCAGTCACCAGAGTCAAGTTGTAATTTGAGGCACGCTTGGCCTTAGTGCTGCGCTTGATGTCATTCCAGCGCTTTTTGCACTCCTGCGCCGTGCGCACCTCATGGCCGAATGAACTGACATGTTCCGCCACATGCTTCCAGTGGGTGTCACGTTGGGCAGCCGTAGTCTGACTATTGGCACCCACTAGCATGTCACGGCTGTGTCCCCGCACGTAGTCCACGAGGAAGTCCAGTTCCTGCTTACAGAAAGGCTTCTTCCTCGACGTGCAGGAGGTCGTGGCTGTGTGTGGGGTCCCAGCCTGTGCTGCAGATGCAACCTTCCTCCTCTTGGACTGTGGCGCAGACCCTGGCTGGCTAATGCCGCCCTGACCAGTATGGCCAGTGGGTTGGGTGGATTGAGCCGAGGGAGTGGCAGGTGGAGGGATGACCAAAGGCCTGACTTGTGTCAGTGGCAGCTGGGTGCCCACTAATGGACCCTGCGCAGCAACATCAGCTGTGGCAGGGTCATTGACCGCAACGGTCCTGGTTGGCAGACTCACAACCGGGGTGCTGTTGGGTGCATCTGCCCCTGCACTTGCCAACACCCGGCTGTTCGGGGCAGCAGATGACATGACTGCCCCAGGGACACGTGTCTTGGTCTGAGCAGCCCGGCCTGCCCCAATGGTTTCCCCCCTGGCCTGTTGGAGATCTACCAAGGGCTCTTCAAGTGCCAACGCAGCCTGCGCTGGCAGACCCTGAGCCTGGGTGGCGGTGTCCACAACTGCACCTGCAGCTACCGCTACCCTTGGGCCCGTGGCAGTCGATGGAACGGACTGCCGGGTCATACGGGTGCCAGTGCCAGATGCAGGAGCTGCATCCCCCTGAACCACAGGGGGTGGTGGCATGGCTGCACCGACACATGGCACAACATTGTGCTCAAGTGGCGCACCCCTGCCTCTTCCCCCTCTGTGGCTGCCCTGGACACCCTGGAGTCCCCCTACTCCCTGGTCACCACGGCCACGTCCCCGACCACGCCCGCCACGAGGAGGACGCCCAGCTGAGGCGCCCCTCACCTTTGGTAGCCTCCCTACCATGGCACAGATGTTATAGTGCTGGCACAGATGGAGTGGTGCCAATGGGAGTTGTACAGCACAATTGACCTGGGCAATTGGGGTGAAGGGGGTGGGAAGCAAGATGTTAACAGCCCCCCTGCACCTGCAAGGCTGTATGTGACCCCGGTGATGTGTTGACGGGTCACGCAACGCTCAGGCACCCCAAAACTGCAGTAAAACCGTGCACGCAACCCTGCAGCCTACGTGCGTGGATTAAACCTCCCGCAGTACGCGGTGGCACCCAGTAACACGTATAACGCGTACGCGTGGGACACGCAGGCTACGATGACATCGAAAATGGGTGCGATACACAGGGGCACCCGCAGTGGGAAAAGGAGCGTTTGCGACTCACCGTCTGACTAGCGCGATGCAGAAAAACACGCGTAGCCAATACCCCCGCCAAAAGAAGAGATACGTCCTTGAGAGCTGTGAAGTAGATGGCGCGCGAAACAACTGGAAGCAGCAACACACGTCGGTCTCCACGAAAGGCACGTACAGCGAACTGCTGGGCCCGCTCACCTTTAACCCGTGCTGAGGGAAAACGCACGCGCGCGTCAAGTCACATGCGGACGTGCACTTTTTCACGTTTGATTACGCGCATTACACGCGGACGTGCAGTTTTTCACGCGCGCACGCTTATGCATGGGCCCTTTCCTCCTATTACACGCGGACGTGCAGTTTTTCACGCGCGCTTACGCGCATTACACGCAGCGTGCAGATTTTTCACGTGCCTAATCACTCCGTATGAAGCTGGCCACGCGAAAACGCACGGAAGACCACGCTCCTGCCCAGAAGGACACTTCACTGGCCCCCAGTGCCCCAAGCAGCCTCCCACATGCCATCTGCTGCTGCCTGCCTGCCTGCCTGCTGCCACCGTGCCCTGCCATTTGGTGCCTGCACATCAGCCATCTGCAGGGGTCCAGTTGCTGTGTCCACCCCTGCTGGTACAGAAGAGTCCCGACTCAAATGACATCGCTCCACAGCCCAGCCCCAGGACCCAGTTGGTCACCCACTCCTGCCCCTGGGGTTGCCATGTGGAGCACATCCACATCTGACACCAGTTGCAACCCCCGGCCAGAGGGGCAGAGGGGCAGAGGGGCACCAGCTTCACTGCCACCGAAGTTGGTGTCCTGGTGGAGCAAGTCCTGGGGCAGTATGATGCCCTCTTCGGATCGTCCCGCGCCAAGAGGGAAGGACGGGAGAGGACGCGGAGGGGGTGGCAACCCGCACCATCCAGAAGGTCAAGAAGCGCTGGGAGGACTTGAGGTCAAGGACCCTCATGAAGGCCCGGCGCCTTGTGGAGGGGGGCCGGGGCCGCATGAGTTCCATCCAGTTGAGGGTCCTGGAACGCATACACCCAGCGCTCCACGGCCAGGTCCTTGAGAGGGAGACCCGTCTGGAGTTGAGCGGTAAGTGGCCAAGCATTGCTGTGTGAGACAGGGCATGTTGCAGTGTGCTGGTTGTCTGATACCTGCCTGTATGTGTGACATAGGCCATGTACGCATGTATGTGTGCAGGGACATCATGGTAATGCATGTGCGACCTGTAATGTGTGAACCGCATGGTTGTTGCATGTGTTTGAATGTGACATGGGGAGCCCTGTGCAGATTGCACACATGACAGCATGGAAGTCTCTGTTCCTGGACATGGGTGGGGGCCTGGTGGAGGCTGCCCCTGGTGGCTGGGGGGTGGGGGTGGTGGGAGACATGTGTGGGTGCCAGGTGGAGGGTGCCCCTGGATGCTAGGGGGTGGGGGTGCAGGGGGACATATGTGTGGGGGCCTGGTGGAGGCTGCCCCTGGTGGCTGGGGGGTGGGGGTGGTGGGAGACATGTGTGGGGGCCTGGTGGAGGCTGCCCCTGGTGGCTGGGGGGTGGTGGTGCTGGGAGACATGGGTGGGGGCCTGGTGGAGGATGCCCCTGGTGGCTGGGGGGTGGTGGTGCTGGGAGACATGGGTGGGGGCCTGGTGGAGGCTGCCCCTGGTGGCTGGGGGGTGGGGGTGCTGGGAGACATGGGTGGGGGCCTGGTGGAGGCTGCCCCTGGTGGCTGGGGGGGTGGGGGTGCTGGGAGACATGAGTCGGACATGGGTGGGGGCCTGGTGGAGGCTGCCCCTGGTGGCTGGGGGGTGGGTGTGCTGGGAGACATGGGTGGGGGCCTGGTGGAGGGTGCCCCTGGTGGCTGGGGGGGTGGGGGTGGTGGGAGACATGAGTCAGACATGGGTGGGGGCCTGGTGGAGGCTGCCCCTGGTGGCTGGGGGGTGGTGGTGCTGTGAGATGTGTGGGGGCCTGGTGGAGGCTGGCCCTGGTGGCTGGGGGGTGCTGGGAGACATGAGTCGGACATGGGTGGGGGCCTGGTGGAGGCTGCCCCTGGTGGCTGGTGACTGGGGGTGGTGGGAGACATGGGTGGGGGCCTGGTGGAGGCTGCCCCTGCACTGCTGGGGGGTGGGGGTGCAGGGGGACATGAGTGGGGGCCTGCTGGGGGGTGGGGGTGCAAGGGGACATGTGGCTTGGCTGGGGGGCATGCCCATGGTGGATGGGCTGCCTGCGGGACATGACCAGGGGTGCAGGGTAGTCCCCTGTGGTGTGGGCTGCCTGCAGAGGTCGTGGAGGGGGTAGAGGGGAGACCTGGGAGGACCCACACTGGCAATTCACCTCTTCAACTTCCCGCACACCTACGTAATACACTGCCCCACTCGCACAGGCCCAATCGCGTGTAGGATTTCTCGCGCACCCCTGAAATCCACGTACCCAGGCCAATCGCGTGTAGAATTTCTCGCACACCCCTGAAATCCACGTACCCAGCCCAATCGCGTGTAGATTTTCTCGCGCACCCCTGAAATCCACGTACCCAGGCCAATCGCGTGTAGATTTTCTCGCGCACCCCTGAAATCCACGTACCCAGCCCAATCGCGTGTAGATTTTCTCGCGCACCCCTGAAATCCACGTACCCAGGCCAATCGCGTGTGGAATTTCTCGCGCACCCCTGAAATCCACGTACCCAGCACAATCGCGTGTAGAATTTCTCGCGCACCCCTGAAATCCACGTACCCAGGCCAATCGCGTGTAGGATTTCTCGCGCACCCCTGAAATCCACGTACCCAGGCCAATCGCGTGTAGAATTTCTCGCGCACCCCTGAAATCCACGTACCCAGGCCAATCGCGTGTAGAATTTCTCGCGCACCCCTGTAATACACGTACCCAGGCTAATCGCGTGTAGAATTTCTCGCGCACCCCTGAAATCCACGTACCCAGGCCAATCGCGTGTAGATTTTCTCGCGCACCCCTGTAATACACGTACCCAGGCTAATTGCGTGTAGAATTTCTCGCGCACCCCTGAAATCCACGTACCCAGGCCAATCGCGTGTAGGATTTCTCGCGCACCCCTGAAATCCACGTACCCAGGCCAATCGCGTGTAGAATTTCTCGCGCACCCCTGAAATCCACGTACCCAGGCCAATCGCGTGTAGAATTTCTCGCGCACCCCTGTAATACACGTACCCAGGCCAATCGCGTGTAGATTTTCTCGCGCACCCCTGTAATACACGTACCCAGGCTAATCGCGTGTAGAATTTCTCGCGCACCCCTGAAATCCACGTACCCAGGCCAATCGCGTGTAGATTTTCTCGCGCACCCCTGTAATACACGTACCCAGGCCTATCGCGTGTGGGGACACCCGCACACCCCTGAAATACACGCTCCCCGCACTGCGTTTGCTGCTGCCCTTTGCGCTGGATTGGGGATTTTGATGGCTTTTTCCTGCGCAAGGGGCGTTCTTGGGGGCGTAACTGACGCTGCTGCAGGGTCGCTGCGCCACTCTGCGCCACGGCTGGTTGTGGATGTTGGAATCCATGAATACGCTGTGCGCCTGAATGTGTTTCGGCGCACGCGGCTGGCGCAGCCTACCGCACGCGCACACTGTGCGCCAGCCGCGTGCGCCACTTGTGCGCCGAATTCTATGAATTGGCCCCATAATGTTACTGAACACCCCATCACAATTCTGTAACTCTTTTCAATGGCGAAGGCTGCGACAGCCAGGACTTGTTCACAAGCGAACTGTCCCTGCATGACAGAATCAAGCATGCCACTGTAGTAATCTAAAGGATTGTGTCCCATGGAACTCTTCTCTGTTAGCACCGCTGTCATGAGGGTGCCGTTTGAATGGGAAAAGAGGTAAAATTCCTGTGTGTAGTCTGGGGTGGCTAGAACCAGAGCTGTTGAAATCACCTCCTTCAGATCATTGAAGCTAGTTATCATCTCTGTTGTCCACTGAATTATTTTTCCCACTTTCTGTGTCTCCTTGAGGCCTTGCAGGAGTGGCCTTGTGTAAGCTGCGTAGACTAAAACCCAGGTCCTGCAGCAGTTAAAGAGCCTTAAGAATTTGTGCATGTCTTTCACGGTTATTGGTTTGGGAGTGGCACGCACCACAGCTGCACTGTCTGGGATTATTCTCTTGCCGTCTTTGGAGATGAGTTGCCCCAAATAGAGTACCTCTAGTAAACAGTACTGGGACTTTTTCTTATCCACCCTGTACCATTTCTGTGCTAGCAGCTGGAGTAATGCAGCGGAGACCCTTTGACAGCTCTGCTCGCTGTCGCTGCAGACCAGAAGATCATCTATGTATTGAATGATCGTGCTGGGCACCTGAATGTTACCTAGATCTTCATGCAGTATTCTATTGAAAATACTGGGACTTTCACAGTTCCCTGGTGCAAGGGGTACTGAGAAGAATGAATTCTTCAAGTCTACCTAGGTGAAATGGGTGGCCTGTTTGGGAATGCTGCACAAAATGGAGGCCGGGTTAGGGACAAGAGGAAACTCTTTCTGTGCAATGACATTGCGGGGGCGTAAGTCCTGGATTATCCTCCAACTGCCCCGTTGCTTTTTTGACCAGATAGATAGCAGTGTTGCATGGTGAGGTGGAAGGCCCTATAATCCTGTGCTGTAATAGGGCCTGCAACGTTTCCTGAATTCCCTCCTCTGCTTCTCTGGACAGGGGTACTGCTTGACCCTCAAGAGTACGGCACACTGGTTTAAGTGTTATCTTTACTGGTGTTACTTCCTTTAGCATTCCTACATCATGACCAAGACTGCCCTTGTCCGCCTCCCTTTGGTCCCTGTCCATCAAATCTCCCTCCTCTCTGCCCTCGGAACACACCTAGTCATTGTTGTGGCCCGCTTTGCCACTGGGGCCCTGAAAAGTGTTGTTTTCCTCCCCACTGTCTTTGTCCGTAGTCTGCCCATGCCGCTGCCATCCTTGCTTGTGAGGCAACAGAGGCACACCCTTCCTCTCCAATCTGTTCTGGGGCGGTACCACTGATACCGCTGCTACTTTCGCTAATTTGTTTTGAACTAGTTTTGCTTCCTCTGCCTGCCTTCTTCGAATGGTTTATTTTTCATGCTCTTTTATCCTCCTCTAATGGTGCACTATGATGGCCTCAATCTCCGGCCAACTCTTTGCTTCCATCCCAGCTATCTTATCTCGTGTGTTCTGCAACTCATTAGGCAGTCCCCATTTTACAATAAAGTAAAACAAAGACGTTGATTGATCCCAGGCACTGCCCGTTTCTGCTCTCCACATCTCTTGAACCCTGAGAATGTACTGCGCAGTGTCTTCCTCGTCCCCCATTGTGCATTGCATTATCGATTGTAAATTAGAGGTGTCCGGGAAGGTCCTCCGCAGTGCAACCCAGACACGCACTCTGATCTTATTAAAGGACGCCCCGTCATGGGATCATTACTCAATGTTACTCTTGGGTACACTGCTTTAACACACACTGGGCCTCATTACGACCCAGGCGGTAAGTTACCGCCTGGGCCGTGACTTTACCACCATGGCGTAAACTACGTTTACGCCATGGTGGTTGGCGGACTTACCGCCCCATTCCGAGGTCGGCGGGGCGGTAAGTCCCCAATCCCCATTTACCCTTCCCCATTCCCATTTTTGCCCCATAGGGCATAATGGGAGTGGGGAAGGCGTTAATTACGCCACCGTAAATTACGGTGGCGTAATTAACTCCATGGTCCCTTAGCGCCATGGATTTTAACACCTGCTAAAAGCAGGTGTTAAAAGCGCCATGGTGCTAAGGGACCTCGTAATTGGCGGTAAGGGGTCGGCGCAGCTAACGCTGGCGTAAACCCCTTACCGCCAGGGTCGTAATGAGGCCCACTGTCTCCGCATGGTCTCCCACTGCTGCTACCAACAAGCTCTTGATGTCCCCTATGGTGAGGGGCACCCCTGCAGTGTTTTTCAAAAGCATAAATCCATTTCCCTGCACCCGCGGTGAGTTGGGGGAGGGGCTTGAGGAGGTAGTTTTTGTCCATTTGTGCCCTGGGGACATAATGAGGCCACCCTGCACCTTTATGTATTAAAGGCATTTGTAACTTCGTTTTTCCTTTCCCAACTTTTATAACACTTCTCTTTTTGCTTTGCCAATGCTATCTTTCCAAACCGCTCCCTTAATATCCTGCCCCACAGACTTCCTAATCTTGGAGTGGTTGCTCTGCCCCTCCCTCTGCTCCTTCTTCAGTCTCTTCAAAATCACTCCAACACTCCTCCTCCCCTCGCCAGGACCCCAAATTCTCCTATTCCAGGCTGTCTGTCTCACCCTCCCGCTGTACATGAACCGCTCTTATCGGGGCGCTGTCAATCCTGAGCAGGAAGTCACCAGACTTCCACTCATTCTGAGGCCGCGGGGAGTGGTCTTTGGGGGCAACATGGGAACCTCTGCCGCCCGTGTTGCTTCACATGCTGCCCTTAACCTAGCCAGTTCTGTATGTCTAGTTGCCAATGCCACTTCAAGGTCTCTTGCGCTTACCCCTGTATGAGTGGACACTTCAAGGGGTGAAATATACAGTGGGGGCTGGGCCGTGCTGGGACCAGCCAAAATAGTTCCCCCATACACATAGGTTGGATTGGTGTACCCTTCTGCTGGTTGTGTAGCTAATGGATAAATTCCCTTCTTTTTCTCCCCGTCTTCTTACCCCTGAGCCCCTCTCTCCTGTATTGTTGTCTTTCCCAATGTCTGGTGTTGTCCCATCCCATTCAGGGGCCTCTGTATCCTCAAACATTCTCCAGAGGTCCAATATCTCTCTTCTTTTCTGTAATTTACATTTACATTTATTTATTTATAATGCGCTCCATAGACCCTTAGGCGTGATGCTGCGGACAAGAACAAACATAAATACATAAACAGTGCATATCATGGTAAGTAAAATTCCACAAAGGCTCAACCAAAATCAATGTGGCAGTGACAACAATCTATCCAACAAGGCAACTATCCAACATTCATCAATAACACAATAGGGAAAGCACTCAGCGAGAATTTCCAAAGGGCTATACATTTAAAGAATGAGATTGCAATTAGAAGCACCTTTGGGGAGATATTTACAGCATCTGAGAAAGGACGGTATGGTGCTAGCCCCACAGCCCACTATGATGCAGTCACTGTTAGGTTGCGAGCACCAGTCGCTCTGATCAATCCTACGAATGATAATTAAGTCTGTGCGTCTAACCTCCCCTGAACCTGTTCTCTGACGCAGCCAGGCTAGAAGCTTGTTGCGCAGGGCTTCTTTAGACCCTTTTCCTTCAGTTTTCTGGATATTAGTTATAATAAAGTTTCTCTCTTCCATAACAAAGTCATAAGTGTTCACATCCTTTATTTTTGGCATTTGTGACTTTTTTAGTAGTAAATTCCGGGAGAGTGCTCTCTTCAATTTAGTATTCGGAATTGTAGGCTGATTGACCTCTTTGTGTACGCGGTGCCAGAGGAGAAATGTCCTGTGGTCTGACCAATGTGGGGATGAGAACTTTTTCCTTGTAGTATATGACTGCCCCAATAGGAACCAATGAATCCATGCTACACCAGTCGGTTTGAGTCCCTTGATCTCTTATTTCCCTTTGTATAGGGGCTTGGCCAGCAACATTGACACTTGAGGCCTTTATACTTTGCAGTTAAGTATGTGGAAATATGGTCTAAGGCACACCGATAGAAGGACCCTCCCTCTGGCCACGAGTTGGGCATTCCTTCTCCTTTAGTCTCCGTCACCCATTGATTGTGGTACTTCTTGATTTTGTCACAATACAGGGTTAAGGCTTTACATATATGACCTATGGGCATGTCTGTCCCCATGGCGAGACTCAGTCAGCGTCTTGTTAGAAGAGCCTTTGCACAATTACTCCCCAACCTAGGCCCAAACAAAATGCAATTTGTCTCCCAGCACCCTTTAAAACACATATATTCTCGTCATACCTATGCGGTCAGTCATTATGGTCAGAATATTCGGAACCAAAAGACAGTTATTTTACTTCTTCCCCCCTCCCCTTAAGAGCATTTTCTTTCACTCTCTTTACACTCCTCTTGCTTACACATGCACACCCAACATATATGCCCATCCTGGGCCTCTTCCGTACATATAACAAAATAAACTAAAATAAGCTAAAACTACAACCACTACTTTTCCCCGAGCTCTCCAAATATATAGAGCTCCTATGTTTCCTCTTGTTTTTATCTGCCGCACTGGTCGAGGCAATGCACTGTGGTGCCACCTTCTCCCCTTACCGGGGAAGGCTCCTGTATTCCTTTTTTCCATATCTCAAAATATTTTAAGAAAAACAACCTGAATAAAATTGACCAACAAAAATACTTTCACAATCCCCAACTATGTTTTCACTTTCATTCACTGCGTGTTCACCTGTTTCACACTGCTCTACATCCTCACCCAGCATTGTTATTCCTTGCAGGCTATACTCACGTGTTCATGTTCTTTCCGACAGCCTCCATTCATGGAGAATCCACAACAGGCCTGGGCCTCTCCCTCTGGCCTTACTCGGCTTCAATGAGCAGGCGGGAATTCGGCAAAGACGGCACCCGCAAGGGCCACTGCTGTGTACGCGTTTAGGGGACTGGTCACCGTAGGTGGGCACGGCACTTCCGGAGAGGCCGACTGGAAACCGGTGCAAGTACGTGAGCTATGGAATCACGTCATGGGGTCACCAAATGAAGGCAAGTCCCTCTATGCGCACACTCCAGAGTAAAGACAACCTGCTAGGGAAATAGGCCAAGAGATAGTGTTGCAAGGATAACAAGGTTTAATAATACAGGATACAAACATCAGAAAAGGACTCTGCTGCTCGGGAGTGCTCTAACTCTAACAGTCACAAAACATGGGCTTAAGAACCCAAAGAATGTCATCCATAGGGTACACAATGGGTGTCACTGATTGGAGGCACCCATCACATGGACCTGCTCCATAGGGGATGCCAGGCAGTAATTGGTTGGCTCTTTTTCCATCGATCAGGATCCACGTAGGTCAGCTGGGCTCATCCTCGCAGTGAAGATCGCGTCACACATTAGACATTGTTTCTATCTAAGCTAAACATGTGAAGCCTGAATATTAACTCATTGTGGCAGGCACCTGGGCGGCATGGGAAGTGGTGCCAAGAAAGAAGGAGCTTAAAATACAATCATGCTGACCCACACATTCAGGGTTTGATTGATACCGCAGCTCTCGCACTCGAGGGATTGATCTTTAATTTATCCCCCCTAGAACCTTGTGTTACATGGGGTATGTGTTGTTGCTTGTAATAAATATAGCCATGCATGATGAGATCTCCTGTGGACACTTGATGAGGGTTGAGACCTGGGGGTTGCATGCATGTCAAATAATGCAAAGGTGTGGGGGTCAAGGCAGTGGGGTGAGACTGGCTCTGGCATGGCCAGTTAGTGGATATGAATGGAAGCAGCGTGGAGCCTAGTGTTGTCTCACGCTCTTTTACGCCACATTCCGGTGAAGATACTAAATATTCACAACACTAAAGGGACGAGAGGGAAGCTGACTTCCGTGGGAACAGTGTTCTAGCAGAGCCAGCATGTTGTGCAAAAATTAGGCTTTGTGATCTAGGAATGTGAGCAGCGCGAACCTGCAGCTTATCTTTGCTGGGCCTAATAAAAAATGGAGCTGAGGGCTATGGGCTTCTCTAGTGCCATGCACCTACTTCTAAGCACTGCTGGCCCGCTATATATTGCCCAATGATGCAGATTGCGCCCCCCCTTGTATGTTATATCACCTCATATGGTGTTCATTATATTTGGAAGTACATAGGGGGGTGGGATAGGCTCAGTTCCATCCCAATAAAGGTAAGAGTAAGAAGTATGGTGAGTATTCAGATTCACAGCTACAGAGCAGCAATCCAAGGTTCTGCCTCCAGCAAAAACATCCAGACTCAGTACACAGTACCAATGGTACATCCAAACTCAAATTTGTGATGAGCAAAATCCTAGGATTTGGAAATGGGAAGACATGCACAAAAAAGAGGAAAACAAAACCGTGCAACACAATATAATAATCGGCAAACAGACACAAAAAACACTATTTGATGACAAGAGTTTGCTGAGAAGCGTGGAGCGCTCGTAGCAAACACTCTTGTTTGCGGATGCGCAAGCTTGTTCTGACCGAGCAAGAGTCTGATTGGCTGGCAGCTCGCTGCTGCAAGGATGTGGATGCATGCAAGTTCTTGTGGGGAATGTGGTTTCTGTTTCTGTTTCTGGGATATCTCCACCAGTTATGTGTGAATTGCCAGCGTTCATAGACGGGATATTGCAGGCATCATGGCATATACTTAATCAGACTCTTTCTCACGTGGGACTCCCACCACTTCTGGTATCAATACGGCTAGGTGTTAACAATTGGGAGTCCAGGTAGGCCGACCATGGCAGTAATTATTCAGAGACATTTTTAGAACTTCTTTTGAAATGACTATGGTCAAAAACCAGGTGTCCCTTCTTTACCACCCTAACCATATCTTGGTTCTTGTCCAAGGGAAGGATTCTGCAAATGTGTGTACTGTGTGTACTGGGTCCCATAGCAATTAATCATATCTTCCAAGCACGGAGGAAGAACTTGCTTGTCTAATAGTTGTAGCAGAAGTGGTGGAGATTTGCTCTCAAAGAAATGCCAAACTTCTACTCTCCTTACTTGGAAGGGAAAAAGAGGTAGAACCAATGTGATTATATTGTCTTCACTCACAATGAAGAAGACTGCTCAAGGGTCTACTCTCTAGAATAGAGGGTCCAATTCCAAGGTACAATACTTCTTAACCCACTTGGATTTGTGTGATAGTGGCAATCGTTTCCAATAGACCTGGTACCAGAGGGATTATAGAACTAGGTGCATCCTTAGGCTTTGAGGTGTCACAAATAAATGATATCTGAGGCCTGGAGACCAGCAAAACCATGTTATGCTGCACTGCATTTCTTTCACTAATGTCCTCAAAAGCAAATCATATATCAGGGAAATCCTTGATGAAGTCTGTCAATTGTGGGGAGTAGGAACCCCAATCTAATCCTGATTCTGGGTCTCTTTGTCATGAGGAATTCCTTGCCATGGCAATAAGAGGCTTAGACAATAGGCCTGATCACGACTTTGGCGGTAACTTCCGGTGGTATTACCGCCGGCGGTATTAGCCCTACCGCCGAACTCCCCGGCGCTAATAGCGCCGGATCACGAGTTTGGCAGTAATGTAATTCCTCATACCACATTGAGCCCATTCGGAAATACCCCATTCCCCATTGGGCTCAATGGGGAAAATTTGCGCTCTTACCGCCGGAGGATTTCCCGCCGGTGGTAACAGTGTGAATTTTCATCAGATTTCCCCAAGCCAAGAGCTGGGGCGAAATCCGCCCAAGTCCTGATTTGGCGGACCCTTAAATCCGGCGGTAATAGCGCGACCACCGGATTTAAGGCTTACCGCCAACGTCGTGATGAGGCCCAATGTCTCAGAGAGGTCCCTGGATACAATGCATGGGACTAGCTTCAGCATTATGCTTCTTGAATATGCTTGGACCTATGGCATGTAGTATCCTCTTCCGGTGTGACCGGATAATCTGTAAATTCTTCTCTGGACCTGAATGTCAAAATAATTGACATAGATGTCAAGGTCATCAACGGCAAGCAAACTAACATTGACAGGCCGATTCATGGAATTACTGTGCGCCGAAAAAACGGCGAACGCGTGCGAAAACGTGCAATTCGCAGCGAAATAGCGAAAATCGCAGTGCAAGTGCGATTATCGCACAGAAAACATCGCACATCTATTCATGGAAGTCCGTGCACGCGCAAAATGTGGGATGTGCGCTGAAAAAGTGCGCGGTGCACGCTTGCGCACGCTGGCGCACAGGTCATCGAACGCCGTGCGATAAGGCCACAGCGAATTCGCACATAGAGCGGCGCACATAACAAAAGTAGGCATAACACAGGGCGTCACACGCAGAATGGGGAACAACTCGTGAGAATGTGAACGCCCACACGCTCGCCTACAACACGTATTCATGGAATCGAATAGGGAAAAACAGCGCACGGCCAAAGACGCGCACAGGCCCATACATGTCTGCCACACGAAAGCAGGCAGTAGCGTCCCTGCGCAGGAAAAAAATGTGTGCCAAAGTTCTACATGCGCGAGAAGGCCCACACGCGATCGGCCCTGGGGGAGCGTGTGCGTGTATCTCAGAGGTGCGCGAGAAGTTTCACACACGATCGGGCCTGGGGGAGCGTGTGCGTGTATTTCAGAGGTGCGTGAGAAGTTTCACACGCGATCGGGCCTGGGGGAGCATGTGCGTGTATTTCAGAGGTGCACGAGAAGTTTCACACACGATCGGGCCTGGGGGAGCGTGTGCGTGTATTCCAGAGGTGCGCGAGAAGTTTCTCACACGCGATTGGCCTGGGTGCGTGTATTTCAGGGGTGCGTGAGAAGTTCCACACGCGATTGGCCTGGGCGCGTGTATTTCAGAGGTGCACGAGAAGTTCCACACGCAATTGGCCTGGGCGTGTGTATTTCAGAGGTGCGCAAGAAGTTCCACACGCGATTGCCCTGGGCGCGTGTATTCCAGAGGTGCGCGAGAAGTTCCACACGCGATTGGGCCTGGGGGAGCGTGTGCGTGTATTACAGAGCTGCGCGAGAAGTTCCACACGCGAATGGCCTGGGCGTGTGTATTCCAGGGGTGCGCGAGAAGTTCCACACGCGATTGGCCTGGGCACGTATATCTCAAGGGTGCGCGAGAAGTTCCACACGCGATTGGCCTGGGCGCGTGTATTTCAGGGGCTCGCTGGTGGTTTTACAAGCAATCAGGCCTTGGGGGAGCGGGGTACATGTATTTCTGGGGATTGCGGGTGGGTTCACACGCGATCGGGCCTGGGGGAGCAGGGTACCACTCACCCGTCTGCCTTGCGTGTAGAAGAACGTGTAGCCAACACCCACCCGCTGTGAAGTGATAGCGTGTGAACCCCAATGCCTGCAAAACACACGCACCGCACCCCACGAAAAGCAACGCCCGTGCGCGATACGTCACAGACGTGCATACGCGCTAAGGGTCTTTGGTCCAATGGAATCGCGTATGCGTGCCTTTCCTCGAATTACACGCTGACGTGCAGAATTTTCACGTGCCAAACCACTCCGTATCAAGCTGGCCACGCGTAAGCACACAGAAGACCACGCTCCTGCCCAGAAGGCCGAACTACTGCCCCCCAGAGCCCAGAGCACGCTCCCATCTGCCATCTGCTGCTGCCTGACTGCCTGCTGCCCACGTGCCCTGCCATTTGCTGCCTGCACATCAGCCAGGGGTGCTGTTGCTGTGACCACCTCTGCTGGAACCGAAGACTCCCGACTGGGATTCCATCGTTCCACAGCCCAGCCCCAGGACCCAGTTGCCCACCCACTCCTGCCTCTGGGGTTGTCATGTCGGGCACTGCAACATCTGGCACCACTGACAACCCCCGGCCAGAGAGGCAGAGGGGCATCAGCTTCAGTGCCACCGAAGTTGGTGTCCTGTTGGAGCAAGTCCTGGGGCAGTATGATGCCCTCTTCGGAAGTTCCCGCGCCGACAAGGAAGGACGGACTCGGATCTGGACTGACATTGTGACTGCCATCCGCGCGGAGTGGGTGGCAGTCCGCGACTTCCAACATGTCAATAAGCACTGGGAGGACTTCAGGTCCAGGACCCTGAACAAGGCCCGGCGCCTCTTGAAGGCAGCGGATGCCAAGGGGCGCCGGGGCCACTTGTCAGAAGATCAGATGAGGGTCCTGGATCGCATATCCCCAGCGCTCCACGTCCAGGTCCTTGAGAGGCAGACCCGTCTGGAGTCGAGCGGTAAGTGTACATGCATCCTGATTGTGAGCTGTGCGTGTGGTGATGTTTCAGTAGTGTGCAGGTTGCACATCTGTTTGTATGAGGTCGAGTATGGGTGGGGGTAACACATGCGAGGGCTGTAATGTGTGTGACATGGATGGTGCTTGTGTGAGTAGGCTTGCATGCCAAATGGAGTTGTGTGGGCACACATGTTTGGATGAATGTGTATGTAAGTAGACATGTCCGTGATGTCACGCATGTATGTTGTTTTCAGCTGCATGTATCAGCACTGTGTACATGTGCATTTGTGTGTATTTGACAAGGGTGCAACAGTGATGCAACATGGATGCATGTGACAGCGGGATGTGGAAGCCTGATTGGCAGATGTGACATGGATGCCCATCTGAACACTGCGACACTTGGCAGAGGTGTACACATGCATGCAAGTGTGGTGGTGTGTGTACATGTGTGGTGCACTTCCTGTGTTGCATGTGATGTCTGGCTCAGCTTTGCCTGCTCATTCTGTTGTATGGGTATGGATGGTGCTGGCAGTTGCGATATGGCTGTGGTATGGCTCATGTGTGCGAGTTGAAATGACATGTGTGTTGGGGATTGTGATGGCATGTCTGAGGTTTGCCAATGCCACTCATGTACAACTGTCATGTGTGTATGTGTCCATTGTACAGTGCCCTGATGCCTGTGTTTTATTTCTCCCTGTTTGCGGCGTCAACTGATGAAGAGGGCAGAGAAGGTGCTGTGGAGCACAGCGGCGGGGATCCCACCGCCAGCCGGAGACGCAAGGCCCGGCTCCCCTCCCATGTTGCCATCTCGTCGGGGAGTGAGGAGTCTGGTACCGCGTCCCAGGCCGCAGCTGCTGGGGGGAGGTCCAAGAGGCGGAGGTTGGAGTTGGACTCCTCGGCAGCAGAAGGGGCAGCTGGGACCCCACAGGGCCCAACGGGGGAAGATGGCACAGAGTCATCCAGGTTGGTGGGGGGTTTGATGGAGGAGGAGGCTGTGCAAGCAACAGAGACGCGGTCTGGAGGTGGGGATCCCACTGGTGCTAGTGGTGCAGTGCAGGACCAGGGACAGGAGGCAGCACAGGCCGCCGCGGAAGTGCCTGTGTGCAATCCTGTCCCTGATCCTGTCCCTGCATCATCTTGCACCAGCAGGGATGCCTACGTCCAGACCCGTTTTCAGGCAGGGGATGAGCAAACGACAACTGGCCTTCCTCTGCCTGCGGACGTGGCTATCCGGGTCCGGGTTGAGCCTGTCCTGACTGGTGTGGCGTTGCGTCAACGGGCCATGTGAGGTGACCTGCAGTCTTTTCATGAGGAGACTGCACGTCATCTCGAATGGCTCGTTGACCACGTCAGCCTGCTGGGACAGGTCACCCAGGCCGGATTCCTCCGTTTGATGGGGCTTGCTACGACCCCCTCCTCAACTGAACCCCCTACGCGCCAGTCATCCTCCGTGCCATCTTCCCACTCATCAGTCACCTGGGTGCCCTGTGGAGCTGCCTCTGACGGTGCGGCCAGGCTGGTGGAGGAGGCATCCCTGCCACAGTCGGGAGTCGGACGTCCAGCAGGGGTGGCCACATCAACGACTGCACCCCAGCCGGCGGAGGATGTGCAGGCAGCAGGAGGCAGTGCACGGGCAGAGGCACAGCAGCAGCAGCAACGTGGTGGGAGCCATGAAGGCTCTGGCCTTCAACATCGGAGGAGCAGGCATCGGCCGGAGGGCAGGAGGACCCAGGACAGAGAGTGTCTTCCGTGTGGCAGCAGTTGGGCTACGCCAAAGATGCGGAGCGGCAGCGGGCGGAAGAGGCACGGCTCACAATGGTCAGGGCGGAGAACTCCATGAGGAGGGCCCTGAGGCGGGCCGAGTGCCTCGAGGCAATCCGCAGGGGGTTGGAGGTGGACACGTCGACGGCCCTGCGGACCCTCGGGGCCATGGAGGAGGACCGCCTCCAGGACATTGAGCAGGAGCTCGATGATGCCCTGGGCCGGGACATCCAAAAGTGAGCCGTCAGACTAGCCCGCTGCTCTTGTACATAGTTATGTAGGTAGTGTTAGGTTTCCTTTGTTTTTTTATTTATTTTGGACCTTTTGGACATTGGCCACATTTTTGTATATAGGTTATTTTATTAGTTAGTGTTGTTAGATAGGTTTCATTTCTTTTGTTGGGATAATGGAACCTGGCTTGTTCGTCTGTACATAGTTCACTGTTGGATTTAATTTTTCTTTCACAATTTACCCATGGAGCAATAGATTTCAATTATTATTTCCCATTGGATTTGCTTTTGTGGACAGTGACTTTGGACACCATTACTTTGGATTATGATTTTTGGTTTTGCTTTTTTTCACGGACATGCTTCTTTTCATTTTTGTACATTCCCATTTCTGTTTCTTTATTTTTGAATCGATTTATGTTTCCTTTAATACATATTTTTTATCGAACTTCAATGTGTAGTATCATCTCATTGGTTACATGCATATCATGATATGGGTTTTGAGATTCACTGACACCCATTGGGTGTATGTGAGGGACATGTGTTTGTTTCGAAACTTGCAATTGGTGTTCTGTCATGTAATTGCCATGGATGCAATACTCGGGTGGGTGTTTTGCATTTTGAGGCTGACCATAGGGACCAGGGATCTAGATTGTGATGACATGTTGGCTGGGGAACATGAGTTGGGGCCTGCTGGCAGGTGCCCCACAGTGCTGGGGGGTGGGGGTGGTGGGAGACATGAGTGGGACATGGGTGGGGGCCTGCTGGTAGGTGCCCCGCAATGCTGGGGGCTGCGGATGCAGGGGGACATGAGTGAGACATGAGTGGGGGCCTGCTGGCAGGTGCCCCGCAATGCTGGGTGTGGTGGTGCAAGGGGACATGAGTGGGGGCCTGCTGGCAGGTGCCCCGCAATGCTGGGTGTGGTGGTGCAAGGGGACATGAGTGGGGGCCTGCTGGCAGGTGCCCCGCAATTCTGGGGGTGCAAGGGGACATGAGTTGGTGATCATTAGTGCAAGGAGACATGTGCCTTTGCTGGGGGGTATGCCCATGTTGGGTGGGCTGCCTGCAGGACATGACCAGGGATGCAGGGTAGTCCCCTGTGGTGTGGGCTGCCTGCAGGGGCCATGGAGTGTGTACAGGGAACACCTGGGAGGACACACACTGCCAAATCACATGTAAGACTCCCCGGCACCCCTGAAATACACGTACCCTGCTGAAATCGCGTGTAAAACTTTCCACGCACCCCTGGAATACACGCACACGCTCCCCCAGGCCAGATCGCATGTGGAAGTTCACGCGCACCCCTGAAATACACGCACACGCTCCCCCAGGCCAGATTGCGGGTAAAACTTTGCGCGCACCCCTGAAATACCTGCACGCAGCCCATTCATGTGTGAAACTTCCCGCGCACCCCTGAAATACCCGCACGCAGCCCAATCGCGTGTGAAACTTCCCGCGCACCCCTGAAATACACGCGCCCAGGGCAATCGCGTGTGGAACTTCTCGCGCACCTCTGAAATACACGCGCCAAGGCCAATCGCGTGTGGAACTTCTCGCGCACCCCTGAAATACACGCACCCAGGCCAATCGCGTGTGGAACTTCTCGCGCACCTCTGAAATACACGCGCCCAGGCCAATCGCGTGTGGAACTTCTCGCGCACCCCTGAAATACACGCGCCCAGACCATTCGCGTGTGGAACTTCTCACACACCCCTGAAATACACGCACCCAGGCCATTCGCTTGTAATACTTCTCGCGCACCCCTGAAATACACGCACACGCTCCCCCAGGCCAGATCGCGTGTGAAACTTCTCGCGCACGCGTGTTCCCGACACCCGTAATACGCGTTCCCCGCTTTGCGTTTGCTGTTTGCCAGTCCGGTAAACTGGTACAGGGTTGGCGCAGCCCTTTGCGATGATTTTGCGATCTTGATGGCTTTTCCTTGCGCGAGGGCGTTCTTGGGGGCGTAACTGGCGCTGCTGCAGGGTCGCTGCGCCGCTCTGCGCCACGTCTGCTTTTGGAGGTGAGAATCCATGAATACGCTGTGCGCGGAAATTGATTTTATCGCACGCAGACATTCAGTTTAGGTAACTCCTCCACTTTAACCTCCAAAAATTGGCGGTATTACCATCCGGCAATCCTGCGAAAATCCCCATAAAATGGGGATTTACACCACCAAACCGCCACTTGTAATCCAGCTGTAATACCGCCAGACCAAGTGGCAGTAACAGTAACAATGAAAACATCCTATATCTGTTTACCTAACATGCAGGTGGACAGAGGGAGAGAATAGGGGAAAACCCTAATGACTAGTGTCAATGACGAGATTATTGATTGAAAGTTATGTTGTTTGTTAAAAAGGTAGGTTTTTAAAAGTTCTCTAAATCAGAGATGATCATCAATACTCCTTAGTGAATGTGGCATACTCTGATATTAGCATTGTGAAAGATCTGCTGCCTAGTTTCTTGAAGTTATACTTGGGAATGAGAAGCACATTCTGTTTGTATTCTGGGGGCGTGGAGTGCAATCTGGTCTTTATTTAAGAACACTGTTCCTGAAGAAGGATTTGTGTGTTGGGCAAAGTGATTTAAACTTTATCCACTCACATATATAAAACCAGTGAATTCAACTGAGCATTTGTGTAATGCAGGTGTTCTTTGAGCATTTTTAAAAGCTATCTAACCATCGGGTTTATCTTCTTTGTAGTCGTAGTTTGAAGTTCATTATTAGAATATTTGGATAAAGTGAGGTATCTTGAGTTTCCATAGATCAACCTTGAAGAAATGTAGACATTTATAAATGTAATTTGTTGAGGAGAAGTAAACAGCTAATATTTTGAAAATTCTCATTTGCCAGCTTGAGGCCTTGGAAGTTTTATTAATCTGGGTAAGGAAAGCTGGTCGAGGGGGGCCAGTTCAAAGGCCAGAAGTAAACAGTAGGCAAAAATGTAGGGTTAGGGGGCTTCAACGTAGTGAAGCCCTAAATTGAGAGAGTGTAATTTCAGACCACAGAGGTGGAAAAAGGTTGAAGGACCCTGTAGCCTAACTCTTGATGACATTCCAGAGGCATGCCACAGTCGGAAACCTAAGGGTGCTGTATGATGGTGCCTGGTAGCAGAGTCCAGGAGGACCACATCCTATGCACACAAGCGTTCCCCATTGATTAAATTCATAATCCACATTATAAACACGTCCCAGCCCTTGACCACGGGTTAGAAGCACAGTTATATTTATGCTTATGATGCACACTAAGTCTACAACCCCCTCGGTCCTTATCCGTCATGCCACTTAAATTGTAGTGCTAAACTGCACCTCCAATAGGCACTTTCCACGCCTTATCCTCAGTGGCACACCATGTTTTTGATTTATGCTATATTTATTACTTAGATTCTGGCATCTGACTTTTGCAGACCTGCCTCCCAGCTGCATCAATCAGCAACTGGTTAAATCAAGTATTTTAGACAAGGCATTTTACTTACCTGACATGGTAGGTTTATCCTCTTGCAGCTTTGTTTTAACAACCTTAGGACCATCACCTCTCTTCTCTTCACTCACACAGTACCCCTCTACTTTCGGTGGACGCCTTTTTCAATCAACAACATCCCGACCACGACTACTCTGTCCTGAAGACAGTTCCCTGTATCCCAGCAGCGCTGCTCACCTTGTACAGCCACTGCCCACCACCAACTACACACCGAACCAGAAACACCCACCAGTTTGTCGACAATGTTAACGTATTGTTACTGTAAAACAATCCAAGAAATCAAATAATTTGTCACTCTGTCTATTAACCCACTAAATATGCAGACCACAAAGTACTTGACCATGCATATTCCACGTGCTACGGCACCCTTTTATACGTCTTTCTGTTAGTTAAAATAAACTTTTGTTCATTTAACACTCCTGTAGTCTACAGTGATATTCCTTTCTGGGAGCCAGCAGTCACCTGGCCCCGCTGCAAAATGTGTGGTGACCCCGAGTCACGCCTATGTCTAGGGTAGCCTTTGACTCTATCTCTACTTGTTTCAGTATATCTCCTAACCCTCTAGTCGGGCCCCGTTACTAAAAAATAGGGTTCGGCCAATTTTTTCTTACACACGGACCAATACAAGAGCCAGACAAACTCTGCATCAACCAAGAAAGACCCGTAGCAAACAAAGAGTTTGTACTGCCTGGGAGGTGGGCTTGCACTAAGGGAAAGAGAGAAGGATTGAGGATCATAGTCCCAAATGAAGTTAAGGATCTGATTAGGTGCCATACTGGTTGCTCTACGGTTTCCAATATCACTGCTGTTGCTTGGATCAAACCTAATCCCTTTTGTGATAAGGTGGAAACAAGTTGATAACTTCAAGTTGGTTTCAAGCCATTTCTCGATCTTGCAGCCGTGACATGCCATAGACCGAACAATTATTGAAGAAGGTCACAGCCAATTCAGGGCATGTACCTTCAGCTATCCCACCGCAAATACCTCCCCTCTCGAGCTCTTCGCTCGCCTACCTCTAACTCCCTCAGGGTCAGTCGTTTTTCAAAGAAACAAGCTGGGGGTAGTTCTCTGTCTTCGGCTGGGGCCTCCCTCTGGAACAGCCTCCCTGCCACTCTAAAACTTGAGGAGAACCATCTCTGGTTCCGGCACCTCAAGACCTTCCTCTTTTCTTCTGCCTTCGCTCCCCCTCTACCCTACTGATCTGTTCTCTATTGGCACCGTGCACCTGGAACCTAGCATTTGCAAATTGCTGGCTGCACTACCACTGTTTGTTGCCTTTATTATTTATTTATTTATTATTTATCTGTTTCTCCTCTGCTTCGCACTTTCCACTTCTCCCCCCTTCGATGCACTTTTCCCCTCCCCCTCCCCCATGCACTTGCGCGTTCTCAATATCACTGGGCCTAGTAAGATCGCTGTTTTGTTATCCCGTTCCCCTCCCTTGCCTCGTCGTACTCTGAAACACTTGTGTATGAGCACAATAGAAATAAAATATCAATAGTATGGAAAGGCCAACTCTTCAAAGTTGTCTGGTAAGTATACTGTGATCAATGTGCAACCCCTGCAGAGACAAAGAAGGAATCCCCAGCAGAGGAATGCTTTCAATCAAAAAGGGAAAGAAATGAGATTAAAGGACAGTTTTTTCTCCTTTTAAAGTAAAGGATCCCCCGCACCGCCACACATGCAGGATCCTTTACTCTAAACGGGGAAAATAAAAATAAAACGGTGTAAGCCCACGCGAGCGGAAGGCGCCATTAAACTGATTTCCACGCATAGGGGGGTTGAGCAGCACTCCACTCCACACTGTTAAACGCTGCTGCCGGGGCTCAGATGGTGATGCTCCTCCGACAGGCAGGGGGGCGCCTGAGATTGCTGCCACCTCCCCGGGGCGTTCCGCCACCGCCGGGCTGCTTAATTGGAGCTACTGCCCCAGCAGGGAGAGCCCAACTTCAGAGTCCCCTCCCAGGATGCATATAATTATAAGCAGGGCCTGCCCCTTGCCAAGCCACTACAGATTCCCCAGGCCACTGCTGGCAGATGCGGCACAGGCTGAGGGAACTATAGAGCCCCCCACTACTGCTATCAATCCCCGGCTGCAACTGGCATACAAAGCCCAGCCAGAATAATTAAAGGGACTTCCCAAGCTGCTGGTGATTGCTAAACTGTACCTGAAATACACACGTGACCCCCACACGTTGCTGCTACTGATGTGCCTCCGAAGTACCAGCTTGAAGAAAGATGATAAAGAACTGCAGCAGCAAGGTCCTTCAGACAGCCCTGGCCAGGCTGTCTCCCAAGTATGGCTTTCTATAAGAAGTTCAGTGCACTGTCCAGAGACTTTTATTTTATTTTTAAATAGCTTTTTATATTTTTGAAATAGGAATGAAGCTGCTTAGGTAGGGTAAGATTGTTAATAGTGTTGCATGATTTCCCCCGTTTTATATAAAACAGTTCAAAACTGCTGGTGCACTGGGAAAGGAGATAATTAATTAAAAGATCAACTAAAGATACCGCACATCAGCATGTTGTTGTCCGCCTTTCCATTTGTGTGCTAAGTTATCATAACCCAGCCTTAAGGCTGTTGGGACTCCCATCCTAACCTTTGCCTTTCTGCCCAACACCTTATCAGAGAGGTCAACAAAGGCGGTCTTGAACTCAGGTAAGCAGGGTTGAAGTAGGTATGAGGCGGGTCAATTGGTAAAGTTGAGTGTCATAAAAAGTATGGTTGTTACCACCTGCACCTGTCTCCCAGTAAGTGCATTGTGACCATCCCCCCACTAAATATTTTGAAGGCACTGTTAATATTACCTTTGGGCTGATTATACCTACTCTACCCTAACTACATACCTACTCCTACCTATCCGTTCTCCTTCCCGTGGTAGTGTACAAATTGCTAGAGTTTTTGTTTTTGTGTGTAAATAAGTGTTCTGTGCACATTTGTGGCTTTGGTGATTTGTATATACACATTAATTATTGTTTTGTGATTTTTTAGCGGATTTGCAAACCCACCTGACAGACAGGCACCATCTTCATGGATCAGCGTATTGTACACATTTGGATACACCGCCTTTCAACCCACAACAACGGTCTAAATGATGAAATTCACTGGCCCAGTTTAGTATGTTAAAAATAAATCTGTTACTAATGGCAGCCATCTTTTCCAATAAGATGGCTCCCACTTTCAGACAATCAGGTGAGATCACGGTCTAGCCTCTCACATTTGAGCTGCCTTGAGCCAGCAATGATTGAAAGCAGCTTTCCCACCATGTAGTGCCGTCAGAAACCCTGCCGTAATGCGAGGGGGAACAGAATAACTTCTACAGCAATAGATTAGAAATTGCTAAAATATTAGGCACTGAAAATGGTCACCTCCATATGTCTCCGCAGCTGTAGGCATGAATGAACAAAAGCACACCAATTAAACAGAACGCTTACAAATCAAAGAAACAAATTGTAAGCGTGTGTCAAGCTTTGTCCTCGCTACATTGTATTTCAACTATACCTTATAACATTGACCTACTCATTGAGTATTTCATATACCTCTGTTTTAGGTCTCTTGCATACAGCCACATTACCTGAACCACGCAAACCAAATAGGAATTGTCAGTTTAAACTAACTGCAAGATAGACACAGTAGTGCGCCTACGAAGGCTAATTCACTACACACATGGGAAAGCACAGCATTATTACCAGGTTGATTGCTTAGTTTCGTAACATAACAGGTGTATTTGTAGAGCACATGTTCACCCCCAGATGGGTATTTTGGCGCTATTGACAGATAACAGATGCTTATTCTTACCAAACTCAATAGTACTCATTTTATTGACCTCAGAAGGATGAAGGGCTGAGTGGACCTGCTGGGATTTGGACCTGTGACCATGACGTCAAACACAGGCCTCTGTAGTGGATGCATTAGTCCACACTGCACTACAGATCCAGCTATGGTTATAAACATACTGTTAATAAACCACAGAATTATATTACAAGTGGATTCACAGCTGGGCTTTCTATTTTTAGATTCACCCTCAGAATACAGCACAACATTGCTGGATTTGCCCCGAGGAAGGCTGAGCTATAAACTAAAGGCTCACATAGCCAAAACTTAAGTTGGCGAGATATGGGAATAGTTTCTTACCTGTAACTCCATTTCTCCAGCATTGGTATCTTTCATGGATTCACATGCTTAGAATGGATTCACATGCTTAGAATATTCCCCGTCGTCAGACTGGGACCCCTCGGTACACATATATAGCCTTTTCCTATAGGAAAACTTCCGACACTTTTGTGTCCTATCTACGTCCTTTTAGGACCTGCCTACGCATGCTCCGTAGGCCGTCCCAGTATAAGAGGCCCGCCCCCGCGGCTCCCCTTCAGATTTCGGCCCCTCCAAAGTAGGAAGGGTTAAACTTATCAATCAAATACATTGCATTCCAGGGAGGTTGGCGGGCGCATGTGAATCCATGAAAGATACCAATGCTGGAGAAATGGAGTTACAGGTAAGAAACTATTCCCTTCTCCAGCATTGGATCTTTCATGGATTCATATGCTTAGAATAGATTGTATAGCAGTAACACTTGAGACGGCGGTGAGAATGTAATGTAATATAACCTCACCATACTACACAATGCATATGTACAGTAGGAATAAGTTAACTCATATAACCTTACCCACATAAAGTATACTGTCATCAAAAAGGTAGAAAACAGATTCTCCACAGCGTGGAACTTACCTTACTGAAACAGATGGTGCAGGACAGCTCTTTCCATCTGCACCTCGTCCGCATGCTGCCTGGCAAGGCAGTAGTGGCGGGTAAACGTGTGGGGCACTGACCATGCCGCAGCTTGGCATATGTCCGTCAGCGGAATTCCTGCCCATAAAGCTGCTGAGGAGGACATTGATCTTGTAGAATGGGCTCTAGGATGTCCTTGCAGTGGCCTTCCGGCCTTGGAGTGACAAAACGCAATCGTTGATGAGACCCATCGAGCCAATCCCTGTTTAGAGATTGCTTTTCCTCTCGTCGACGGACCATATGCGATGAACAGTTGTCGAGTAGACCTGAGTTCCTGTGTACGATGTAGATAAAATTTCAGAGCCCTCTTAACGTCCAGGGTATGAAGAGCTTTTTCTGCTGTCGATGATGGTGTGGCGAAGAAAGTAGGGAGAACAATGGACGAGTGTTTGTGATACACTGTCGGAACTTTTGGGACGAACGTAGGATTAGTTGCCAGGACCACTTTGTCCTTAAAGAATCTTAGGTATGGCGGGTCTACGACCAGCGCTTGCAGTTCTGAGATTCTCCTAGCTGATGTAATAGCAATCAAGAATGCCAACTTCCACGAAATGAATTTTATGTCGGACGTGGCCATAGGCTCAAAAGGCGGTTTCATTAAGCCTACCAACACTGTGTTGAGACTCCAAGTTGGGGGGAAACGTTTTACGGGGGGAAAAGCTCGAAATAAACCCCTCATGAAGTGTTTCACAAGTCTGTCGCTAAATAGAGGAGACGACTGCCTCTTCCTCGTGAACCTTCAGACGGCCGCCAGGTGCACCTTTATCGATGTGAAGGATAACCCCCTCTCCGCCAAGAGGAGCAGGTAAGGTAGAACTTGTTCCGGCGTCAACAACAACGGTTGTAGGCCTTGTTGTCCTCTACACCATTCACAGAACCTCCGCCACTTGTAGGAGTAAGATTTGTTTGTAGAAGGGGCTCGAGCTGCCTGCAGAATTTTTTGACAATCCTCCGAAACGTCTAAAGCACCGAACTCCGAAAAGTCAGGAGCCAGGCAGCAAGGTTGAGACTGTCCGGGTCGTGATGCCACACCGTGCCTTTGTCCCGGGATAGTAGGTTCGGGACTCTCGGAAACGCTATGGGATGTTCCAGCGACAGGTGAAGCAGGTCGGAGAACCACGGTTGCCTTGGCCAGTATGGTGCCACTAGAATTACCCGGCAATTGTATCTGCGTATCAACTGTATTGTCCTCCGTATGAGGGGGAATGGGGGAAAAGCATAAAGGAACATGTCCGTCCATCGGAAGGAGAATGCCTCCCCCATGGAACACTCTTGAGGCCATCTGCTTCCGAATTGCTCGCATTTCTTGTTGTCTTTGGTCGTGAAGGCGTCCATTTCCCACTCGTGTATCTGGGCCATGCTTCTGCTGAGGGAGTCTGCTTGGGAGTTCCTCACTCCTGGGAGGTGGTGAGCCACGATGGAAATGTCGTGCTTTAATGCCCAATGCCATGTTTTCTGGGCTTCTATGGAAAGAGTTCTTGATCGCGTCCCTCCTTGTTTCCTCAGATAAAACATGGCCGTTGTATTGTCGGTCAGTGCTCGTACTCGCGAACCCTTGATGTGTGGTAGGAATGCCTTCAAGGCCCATCGTACTGCTCTGAGCTCTAACGCGTTTATGTGTAGGAGTGACTCCGTTGGAGACCAGCGACCTTGCGTTTGGAGAGCACCCATGTGAGCTCCCCATCCGGTTAGGGACGCATCCGTGACTATGGTTCGCTGAAACTCCGGTTCCTGTAGGGGTACACCGTTGTTCAGATTGTGGAAACTCTGCCACCACTGAAGGGTCCGAAGCAGCTTGTCGTCGTCGATGGTTATCTTGTCTGACCACGATCCTTGAGCCTGCGTCCATCGGTCCGCGAGGAATTCCTGGACTGGCCTCATGAATAGGCGACAGTTTTCCACCAGATGGATGCAGGATGCCATGGCCCCTAGGACCGAAACGTATTTTCTCACTGAGAGCCTGGTGTTTCGCCGTAGTCGGCTCGCTTGCTGATTGAGTCTTGAGGTTCTGTCGAGAGACGGTTTCACTAGCCCTAACTGGGTCTCGAACTGTGCCCCCAGGAATACCAGCATTCTCGATGGCCGCAGAGAGGATTTTTCGAAGTTTATGGCGAATCCCAGCTGTTGTAGAAGCTGCATGGTGGCTTGTAAACTTGTGTTGGTCGACGCTGGGGAGGATCCCCTTACCAGCCAGTCGTCGAGGTATGGGTATACATGGTGGCCTTGCTTCCTTAGCCAGGCAGCTACTGGAGCCAGGCATTTCGTGAACGTTCTGGGGGAGGTCTTGAGCCCAAAGGGAAGAACTGTGAACTGGTAATGAGTCCGCCCTATTACAAATCTCAGGAATTTCCTGTGTTTCCGACACATTGGAATATGGAAGTACGCGTCCTGTAAATCCAGGGACGCTAGAAAATCCCCCTCTTGAACGGCGCTGATAACTTCCTGCAGATTGAGCATCTTGAATTTTAGGCTCTTCAAAGACTTGTTGAGATCGCGTAAGTCTAAAATGGGACGCCATTTGCCGTTCGGCTTTTTTACGATGAAATATCTTGAGTAGACTCCTTGACCTCGCTGTGATGTTGGAACTAATTCTATCACGCCCTTTGCTAACATGAGTGTTACCTCTTGTTGCAGTATCTTCAGATGGGAATGAGCGGTGAACGCAGGTGGAATGTGCGGAGGGCTGTGTTTGAATTGTAGAGAGTGTCCGTTTCTTATAGTGTCCAGCACCCATTGATCCGTCGTTATTCGTTCCCATTCGTCGACATATGCTGACACTCTTCCCCCCAGAACGGTGCGTTGTATGTCACTGCTGATCTTTATTTTGCTTGTCTCTCGACGACGACGGATATGATGGTCTTTTCCTGGACGTCTGGAAGTTACGGTGTCGGTTTGCCATTTGGGAAGCACGTCTGTATCCCTGTGAGGGGTAAGCCGATCTGCCAAAGGATCTGTCTCCAGACGCAGAGAATCTGGAATTACCTGAAGCTCCTCTAAAGGGACGAAAAGACTTGTAGCTTCGGCCACTCTGGAGGGCACCCAATGAACGTGCCGCGTCCGAGTCCTCCTTCATTCCCTTTAGGGCTTCGTCCACCTTCTCACCGAAAAGAAGGTCTCCCTCAAAGGGCATATCTAAAACTTTGTATTGTACCTCTGGCCTGAAGTAGGTACACTTAAGCCATGACTGTCGTCGTAATATGACCCCATTATTGACTTGCTTGAAGCCTGACTCAGCGAGGTCCACCGCAATGTTTATTGCGTGATTTGAGGCTTCCTCACCCTCTCAGACAAGTAACATCGCTGCTTTCCTATGCTCTTCCGGAAGATGATCAAGCAACGGAGCTAGCCTGTGCCACATCTCCCTGTCGTATCTGGCTACAATCGCCAGAGAGTTTGCGGCCTTTACTGTGGTTGCTCCCACGGATAGCACTTTTTTGCCAAAGGCATCCTGGCGTCTCGCTTCGTTTTCAGGTGGAGTCGTGCATTTGTGCTCGGCCTTCGCCTTCCTCGCCGCTGCCGCTGACACCACCGAGTCTGGCGTTGGTTGGGAGGATAAACACTTGGGGGTAGACTCTGGAGCCTTAAACATTTTCTCGAGGCGTCCTTTCACTGCCGGCTCTGAAAAAGGGTGACGCATTGTCTGCAACCCCTCTTTCCACACGTGGTCTAGTATTGGTATTGAGAACACAGACCTCCTTCTCTTACCCATGTGGTCGAACAAAAAACAGTCCTTTTTCTGTTCTTCCTGGGACAAACCAAATTCTGGAATGATGCAATGTTCGCCGGAGGGGACGGGTGAGCTGAGCTTCTAGGGGTTTCCAACTCCACCTCTGACTCCCAGGTTGGATCCCTGGAGGGGGATGATGAAGTATCCGACACGGCTCCCCTCTCAGACTCCGAATCTGGCAGCTCACCTTCCTCTTGTGCCAGTGCTGAGATTGGCGTGCGTAGGTGCGTCGGTGGATGGGACGGGCCCGGCTCGTCGACGGGTGACTGTGGCAGGTTTGCCTGAGGTAGTCTCTGGTCCAACGACTGTAGCAAGGACTGAAGCGTGGACAGAATTTCCAACGACAAAACAGATTGAGGATTGAGAAGAGATGCAGATACCGATATACCGGATACCCTCATCGACGACTTGTCAGCCACTCGTAGCCCTAGGTCTGCTGGGCCAGCTATTCTCTCGTTCTCGTCTTCTGAGGACAGCGACACAGCCTGTTCTTGCAGTAAAGTATCCGGGGGGATAAAAAACTTCAGGCCTCCAGGCCTCCTGTAGAACCCCCGTCGATGAGGCCATCGTCGCCGCCGTTGTCGGTGGGACGGTGGATGCCACCTGCGTTAGTGGCAGGGTGGAGGCCGATGACTGGACCGCCGTCGACGACGGTGACTTAGCAGGTGGTTTAGGCGGTCCCGCCTTTTCCACACTTGGCCTGCTTTTACTCGAATCTCGACTCGTGGTCGATCTATGCGGATCGCCCAAGGAGGATTTCCTTTCCTTTTCATGCTTTTTTGATGAAGATGATTTCTTTGACGAGGAGTCTCTAACTGAGTGACTCCCAGATGACTCTTTTTCCGTCGGTCGAGATTTCTTCGCCGGTGGTTCCGACGAGTTAGCGCGGCGTGATGTTTTCGCCGATTGTGTGGAGCCTACCTCCGAAGGGGGGTATGCCCCCGCTCCATCATTCAGCCATGCCATCAGCCTTCGACTCCGGTCTTTGAGGGTTTTTTGAGAAAACCCTTTGCATATGTCGCAGTTATCCGCCGAATGATGAGGGTGGAGGCAATATATACAATCCATATGTCCGTCCCCCTCGTAAACTTTTTTCAAGCCGCACGTCCCGCATGGACGGAACAGCGCTTTTCCTGACATGGAGGACATTTTCTCTAACTCCAACTCCAGGTATACAACCTTGTACAAAATAGTAAGACAACGCGAGGAGATCCCACTACTTTGGAGACGGTTGAAATCTGAAGGGGAGCCGCGGGGAGCCTACGGAGCATGCATAGGCGGGTCCTAAAAGGGCGTAGATAGGACACAAAAGTGTCGGAAGTTTTCCTATAGGAAAAGGCTATATATGTGTACCGAGGGGTCCCAGTCTGACGACGGGGAATATTCTAAGCATGTGAATCCATTCTAAGCATGTGAATCCATGAAAGATCCAATGCTGGAGAAACAAGATTTCTCCATTAACTGATTAGCATTTCTTCACTAACATGGCAATTAACACAATGGGCCTCATTATGAGTCCGCCGGTAGCCGTGCCGGTAAAAATTACAGCCCTGGTGGTCCCAGTAATTTCTCATTGACGGGCACCGGAAAATATTGCTCCCCATTTCCATTTGAGTCCCATTGGACTCAATGGGAATGGGGAGGTCATGAATGGTGCCGGTGCATCCGTCAAGGTCTGCGAGCGGGTGCCTTTCCGCCCGCCAGGACAGATCACTAAGCCCCTGACCGGTACACATATGGTGGTGTGCATGTGAGGGTGGGCTGGGAGATTAGTGAAATTAAGCTTTCAATGTGATTTTTACTTACAAATCGATCCATTTATTTTATTTTTTATTCGTCATTTATATAGCACCTATACACTTAAACAAGAGTTTCAAAGCGCTCCAACGCAGACAGGGTGAGTAGGCAAACAGAATCAGTAATTGACATTCTTAATAGGCATCGGAACATTAAAAAATTATTACAACATAAGTCAAACTATTGTACGTGCCTGACGGTGGTTTCAATAGTGTAAGAGCTATACATAAAGAAAGGAGAGGGGGAGGGTAGGGTAGAGACAAATAGAACAATAAGACTATCGTATGAGCCTGACAGCGAACCTGATAGTGAAGTGCGTGAGACATGTAGAAGGAGGGAGGGGGGGAGAAGGGAAGGGAGAAGCAGCCAGGTTGCTAGAGGCGGGATGGTTTGGGCAAAGGAAGCCAGGAAATAGAGGCTTCAAACAGGCGAACACAGCTGAGCAGGCGAGGAGCATGATGGTAACAGCCCATGATTGCAATGATAGCAGTGCACACAGGGATGCAAGATCTAAAGTACACTCCACCAAGATACAAATTTAGAAAGGATCTAACACTTAGAGGTAAGGTGATAGGAAGAACGGTCAATGGAAGTTCAGCCAACACTCACATGAGGAGCAGAAGGGGTAAGATGAGTAGCAGTTCATGTTCGTGTAGGCTTTGATGATCACGGCAGGCGACATTATAGCTTGTTGAGGGGCATGGCCCGGACAGGCACAGAAAGGGCCTTAGCAAGTAGGCTTTGGGAGGTGGGCTGGACATCGCCTACCAGCTTCTGGGCCATGCTGGTATTCTGTATGCCGGTGAGCCAAACAGGCGATCTGAGGGAGGCAGGTGGAAGCCTCATAGCCAAAGCAGGTAGCCTAGTGGCCATGGCGGTAGGGATCCTGGGCCGCTGATGGATAGAGCAGACACAAGGCCCCAGGGCCTTGCTGGAGATGTTGCTCATTAGGGGTTTACTTGCCAAGGTGCCATATTCCAACAAGTCGTGTTTGGAAGGTGTTGTGGCAGCATGTCGGATCAAGGCTGTACTGGAGTGGAGAAGAATTTAGTATTGGGTCAGGAAGCAGATTGCAGAGAGCAGGGGCCCAGACAGGGATTGCAATTGCCCTTATATGAGGCCCTTGCATGAGGGCTAGCGTTCGCCTCCGGCTTCCAAAAAAAACGGTCTTTGTTTTAGCTGCTTCCAATCAGCTCGGCCTCCAGGTAGAGCGCAAGGGGACAGGGTCAGGCGGAGGCGGCCATGCTGGGGAAGGCCTTGCAGGGCCTACTGGAAGGGCTCCATGCAGTCAGGCAGTGGGCAGATGGTTTTAGATTTATATAAATTGATTTTGAAACAAATATACTTTAAATATAACTACACCAAATGTGTATTATCCTGTGTATTATCCTGACATGTTGTGCGTTATTAAGCATTGTTGTACTCATGCCAAAGTATTTTTAGAGATCTGTTTTTGCTGAATTTTGATTGATGTTGACCCTCCATATCTCTACCTGATTTTTACTTTGGGTCACCCTCCTACTTGTTTGTTTTTATTATTTATATTGCGCACCAGACCCAGGGGTATTCGGGCACGAAGGCATAAAGAGGGTTGTTCAACTTAGGTTACAGGTTACAGATTAAACATGGGGGTACAGCTTTGGTTACAATGCTGTAGATCTGTATTGTCAGAGAATCACAAATGTATATACAGTAAGTTTACAGGAATGCAGGTGTGACATATAAATAAGGCCGAGAATTGCCGGTAGGGGAGATCTTCCTTGAGAGCAGTGGGAAGGGAGTTCCAATATTGTGCTGCTTTAACAGCGAAGCTGCTCCCACCAGATTTAGTGAGTTTGAATCTGGGTACTAACAAAAGGTTGGAATTAGCTTTTCTTAGGGGGCGAGAGGCTGTTTGTCTGGAGAATCTGTCTATAAGGTATTGCAGGGCTGCGTGGTTAAGACATTTGTGCGTGAGGGATGCTGTTTTGAGGAGGATTTTGTCTTTTGTGGAGAGCCAGTTAGTGGATCTCCTGAGGTCTGATATATGGGCGGACCCAACATTGCAGAAATAAATAAATTAATCGGGTCCACGGACCCGGCAAACATTGAACAAATAAATAAATAAACCAGGCCGTGGCGGAGGACTGTTACTGCCTTTGCCACGGCCCGGTTTATTTATTTATTTGTTCAATGTTTGTCGGGTCCGTGGATCCGATTAATTTATTTATTTCTGCAATGCAGCACCAGAGGCAGTTACAGGCCACGGCCCGGTTTCAGGGGCGCCGAGTATGCGGGTGCTCCGCCCTGCCCCCCACCCCCCAGGGCCGGAGAGAAGAGACGCAGTATGGATGGCCCTTTGTTCCATCCATACTGTGTCTCTCTCTGGCAGCCCGGGTGAAAGCCAGGGAAAAAAGGATGTTTAAAAATTGAGAGACAGATGCAAAGCAAGAGGCTCAATGTCTAAAAATCTTTTTGGGTTGGATGTATTTGTAAATCTGTGCACCCCTCTTGGCAAGAGGGGTGCACAGATGTAGAGGTACACCCAACCCAAAACAATTTTTAGAAATGGAAGCACAGATGCAAAGCAAGTCTGTCCCTCAATTTCTAAAAATCGTTTTGGTTTGGGTGTATGTGTACCTCTGTGCACCCCTCTTAGCAAGAGGGGTGCACAGATGTAGTGGTATAATATACCCAGAGGGATCGAACCTGTGTTGCTCTTTGTCGTCTTGCTTCCAAGGCGAGCATGTTGCCCCTGAGCTATCCTCCCGAGACTCTGAAGATCTGAAGTACATTTAATGATACAGAACCAGAACGATTGAGCAAGTCTAACATCCTCTTCATCATCATCAGAATACATCAACACTGTTGTGGTTATACAAGGGATAATATATTTAAAGGGATGGAATTACTCCGAATGTAGCAGCACTATTCAATAACCCAAAGTACTTAAGCATAGTTAATGTGAAAATATGACACTTCTCACCATTGGGACAGTACTGCCTTGGACAGAGTTTCACACTGAAGAAGTGAGCAAGTGATCCGGGGTCTGCAGCCCACACACATGCATGGGATTCCCATGCACCTACTTGCGAGATTTGCACCAAATTAGTGAGATTGTGCTCCAAGGCACACGCACAATCTTTGCTCTGAGGTTTGACACACTCACAGGATGGGATGGCATTTCGTTCTCCTATCCTAGTTGTGTTGCTCTGCCTTTTGAGTGCTACTACAACCTGGATGATTATAGAGGGGTGGAGTAGGGGCAATATTGGCCTACTGGAATGCAACTGGAAGGCTTAAACCTCCTTCTTACTTGCCTTTAGTATATGCAATACATGATAGGCAATGTTTCCACTGTTCTGCACCCCCCGTCCCCCTGGCACCAAGTTGGCGACTACGTGCAAATGCGGTCATATAAGTGCTAGTTATGTCACTTTCTATATTTGGGCACCCCGCGGGAAATTCATAAATCGGCTCCCCTGCCCGATTTATTTATTTGTTCAATGTTTGTCGGGTCCGTGGACACAATTAATTAATTTATTTCTGCAATGTTGGGTCCGACCAATAAACCGGACCGTGGCGGAGGACTTTTACTGCCTCAGGTGCCCCCTGGAATTGGATTATGCTTCTTTCATTACCACAGTAGTAATGAATGTGTATTACAGAGATAAGCTGGCATATGTATTGGGCACACTGCACATGCTCAGGCAGCATCAATCATGCTTTGTAGAGGATAATGCTGGCCTAAATTGGGAACAGCCAGCATAGCCATGTTGCTACAGAGGCATATTTTGGGCACAACCAGCATGTCAATGTGTTACATCAGTGACAGTGCTGTCTTACACTGTGGACACATTGATCATTAAAATGTGTGTGTTCTACAATGTTCTTGTCTCCTCTTATTGACATGGAATGTACATGTTCCCCTTTAGAACTGATTGTAAACTTATGGCTTTTTGGTCACTTTTCCTGCTGTAAAATGCACAATTTCAGCCCCATATTTGGAAAGAAAATCTTGGGGGTAGACCCCCCCAAACCCTCCCTAGATTGTTATAGCTCCCTCGCTACGCTCGGTCGCCCCCACTATTTCCGAGAAATATCAACACATACACACTGGAAGAAATCACAAGAAACTAACCATTGATCACTGCCCCGACACCAAAAGCTATCTTTGGGACTGCATGGCTATGCCTGTGATGCTATTGCGTCAAAGGTCACACACCATCGCTTTTGAATATACTGCTTTGGGTCAGGGTGTTCACTTTTGGCTCGCCAGCCCACCGGGTGACAAAAAGTGAATGCTTTGGCCCCACATTCAAAAAGGTTGGACAAGCCTGGTCTGGATCATCGAAAAGGGGCTTTGCGAAAATATTGCAAAGGGTGGGAGATACACATGATCCGTGGGGTACGCCGCATGAAATAGGTGCTGGGTCTACAGCTGCTGGAGGAGAGAAAACTCGCATTGTCCTGTTATCTAATAAGGACTTTATCCATGCGACTGCTTCATGGGAGAAGCAGGCTGCCGTGATCAGATGATTGTCATGATGCCTACCCCCGGGCATCCAGATCGAGCCCATCAGCCCCGGGAGCAGGCATCCAGACATTTACAAAAACCCCAGCAGCCCCAGCTAGGGGCTGTCTGGGTTCGGTCCTGGCGCCGTAGGCACCAGGCTCATAATAAAAATCAGTCCTGGCTCATAGACATTACTTACCTCATGCAGACCATGCTGCAAATAAATCCAAGCCAACGTGAGGCCTGGATGGGACTATTTTACTACAGGGACTATTTTTTACTCGGGTGTGGTCCTGGGGAACTTCTTTCCTGGGACTACTTTGGAGGCTATTTAAACCACGCCCGAACAGCAGCACATGCTTCGTGTTATTCTGCATCCAGCAGCGTGACTCTCACTGTGCCTGCAGCCAGCATCCAGTCTTCTGCCACGTCCGCGTGCCTACAGCCAGCATCCAGTCTTCTGCCACGCCCGCCTTGAATCCGGAGCTCCTAGAATAAAGAGGAAGAAAAGGACAAGGTTAGAAAACAAACTTATTTCAAATTCCTCACCTGATTCCGGATCCATTTTGTCTCCCGACCTGGAAAGTACATCAGTCCTGCACGCGTCGCTTCGCCAGCTCCAGCACGGCGCCATACTCACCAGTTCTCACAGCATCTTTCGATCCAGCACTGTCTCCATCATTTCTTCGCCATACTCCGGCACCTAGGGGCACAAGAATAACAAGGTGAGCCAAGGGAATCAACAAATACCTCTTACCACCATAGACTTACTTGATTTACCACTGGCGGTATTATTCTCCATATCTTCATATGCCACATCTGTAAAGAGAGAGAAAAACAACACGTTAACGCATGCAATAGTTACCGGACTGCGTTGGGTAACACAGACTCTTACCTGAACGCCAGCAGCAGCTACGAGACCTTCTTCTCACGAACTCAGTTGCAACTTAAGGAAGGAAGGGGACAAGAGTGAACATCGGGCACATTGAACTCTTTGAACTTGATACTTACCAATCCCACCTGGGACTTCAGAGTCAATGCTTACCGGAACTCTCCCAACGCCTTCAAACCAGTGAAGTAACTGGTATCTACGCGCCCCTGCAAGACACGCAGGATGGAGAGCTCATCTTTTACAAACATAAGGTGAGGTTACTAAGGGGATATCGGAGGTGATTAGTGGGGGAGAGCGAGAACAGTTGGGAGGCCATCACTAAAACCCACAGGTGGCTAATCCCTGTCTCCACTTGCAGGAAAATATTTCTTCGGGTCCAGCAGACAAGACTAGGCGGGCCAGTCCAGACAGTCATCTCTGCACTACGCATCACGTTGACGGAGACCGCAGCTGTCCGGGTCCGATCGACACCCCTGTGGGGTCCAGGTGAGCGTAACAATGATTGCATAGTATTGCATGGTCTACCGGATCGAATGCGGCAGAGAGGTCGAGGCGTAGTAGGAGTGAAGTCATACCTTTATCTCTTAGTGTGTCTATTTGTGTCTTAAGGTCTAGGAGTGCAATCTCAGTACCGTGCTGTGGTCTGAAGCCGGACTGTCGGACTCCTAGGAGATGGCTTAGTTCCAGGTGGTGCTGAATTTGTAGGTAAGCTACTTTGTCGAGGATTTTCAGTAGGAAAAGCACAGTGGTTATGGGGCGGTAATTGGTTGGGATGGCGGGGTCCAAGGTTTGCTTTTTGACGAGGGGGAGGACCCAGGAGTGTTTTAGGTTGCTAGGTATGGTACCTGATGTGAAAGGGGCGTTTATGAGTTTAGCAATGAAGGGTGAGAGTTCACGGGCAGCGTCTTTTATGATTTGGGCTGGACATGGGTCACCCTGGCAATTGGAGGGTTTGAGAGTGAGGGTGACTTTCTCGACTTCTTTAGTGGAGACTTTGCGAAAGTAGAAGGGAGGGGTGTCCAGAGTGGGTGGAGAAGGGGTGGATTTCAGAATTGGTGATGGATTCGTGGTAGCCCTAGAGTGGGTGCCTATGTTGACAGTATTAGGGACAGTTATGGAAGATTTTTTGTTGTGGATCTTTGACTGGAGCATTGTTATCTTATTGGCAAGGGCATTTGTATGCCTGTGCACCAGTCCTTATCCTTGAGGCAAGAGTTGGGAGCTTGGATAGGGGATTCTACTTCCTTTAGGATGGCGAACAATTCTTTGGTGTTGGATTTGGCTTGAGTGATACGGGTGTTGTGGGATGTTTGTTTCGCAAGGATGATTTCTTTTTTGTAGAAGGTAGCTAATTTCTTCAGGTTATTTTGTATTGATGTCTGAAGGGTCTGATCTCCAAGTTTTTTCACTTAGGCGTTTCTTTTGTCTGATGTCTTTCAGTAAGGGTGTGAACCAGGTATTTAGGTGTTGGTGGAGTTTGCTCTTCCTAATTGTCAGTGGTGCGATAGCGTCCAGAGAGGCAAGCATTACTTCATTGTACTTATACAGCCTCAGAGTATGATCTGCGACATCAAGCAGAGGAGTTGTACCAGACCATCCAGGCGATGCAGCTGCAAATGGCGCCGGCCAAGACACCACCTGTAGTGATATCCAGGACACCAGAGTGCGCAAGAGGCTCTACACCATCATCCTGGTAAAGGGAACACCAGCTCTTCCCGTGTGCTCAAGAGCCAAGGCCGCCCAACAGTATCAAAGGTGTATCACACCACTCAATACCTGGCAGTTCTGCCGCAGATGTTAGGAACACTCCGTAGGAAACTACAGATGAACCTTTGAGCCTAATATATGCAGATGTGTACAATAAGCAACTAACCTGATCAGGTACAGAGTGATGGGTAATGAAGAATTCCCCAAGACCCCTGCACACCTCTTCCTTGTGAAAGAAAGAAGAAGGGGATACAGCAGCCTCAGGGAAATCCTATGGGTAAGAAAACCCTGGTATCAGGAACTGTAGGACTTCGGATCAGCCTTTCGTGAGGTCGTCAATGTGGATGTTAAGTGGGTAGGCTGCCGGAGCGTCTTTCTGCCTTCTCGCTCTAATCTTTGTGCAATGTTCGAATCCCGGAACTAAGCCTGGCCGTATCGTCCTAATAAGAAAGAACAGCATAAATGTAAGATTGAGCAGACAGGGAATGGAAGGTTAAATGCAGCTTTCTACACTAGGAATTGTACTGAATTGTTTGCAAGTTCTGTGTCATGCGCGATACAGAGGGTAATTGCTGAGATTCTGCAGAGGCTCTAAAACGAAGAAGGAAGAAAGTGGATATAAGGAACAGCAGTATTCCGCTAAGTATACATTTTAGGATACAAAGAAGGCGAATTTACGGCGTGTCCAGAGAAAAGAGTAGCTATGCATGGGGTCACTGGAGGAGACTTAATAAGACTTGTTCTGTTGCTGGAACGAGAGGAAACCAGGAAGCCAGCTACCGAAATGACTAGACTTGCACGCGGTCCAGTGGGCGCCATCTTGGGTGAAGCCAAACAAATGGTCTGAATACCTCTCCACCTATGCCAAACAGAATGCCGCTGTACCCGGGATGCTACACTATGCCCCCCTCCAAGAGAAGACATACCCAGTTTACCCGGATGGAACCGGTGAAACAATTGAACCAGTATAGAAGCATGAACCGAAGAAGGCGGTTCACAGGTCCAGTCAGCAGGAGAATACCCCTTCCAGTCCACCAGGTACTGAGGTTGGCCACAATGGTAACGGGAATCGCAAATACCAGACACCTCGTACTCCAGCCCTGAAACAGTGTCCACTGGAGGGGGCGATGCACTCTGGTGTGACGAAAAAGGTCTGGTAGAACCGGCTTCAACTGTGAGACGTGAAACACAGGATGAATCCTGGGCCAAGAAGGAGGCAGCTGGAGCAAAAAGGCAGCCGAACCACGGCATCCCAGCCCCTTAAAAGGACCAAAGAACCTGGCCGACAACTTGGAAGGAACCAGATGACGGGGCAAAAAACGGGATGCTAGCAGAACCATAGCACCTGGCATGATGACAGGTGCCGGCGTGTGATGTTGATCAGCAGACCCCTTAGCCCAGTCCTGCGCCTCCTGCAAGGCAATGCCAGCAAACAAATGACCCAGTTGGATATCTGAAACTGGGGCATCCACATCAGGAAACTTAATAGAGAAAGGGGTAGCAGTAGGAAAACAGGAACGATGGAATCCATATGTGCACAAGACAGGACTGGACTTCAAAGCAGCATGTTTAGCATTATTATATGTAAACTCAGACAGAGGCAACAACAACACCCAATTATCTTGTGCGGATGAAATGAAACAGCGCAAGTAGCCCTCAAGAGTTTGAATTAGGCGTTCAGTCTGGCTGTTGGTCTGGGGATGGAAGCCAGAGTTCAAACTCCTCTTGATGTGTAAAATAGAGCAGATTTGCTGCCAATAACTGGAATTGTACTGAGGACCCCAATCAGAAACAATAGTGTCCAGTAAGCCGTGTCGAGAAAAGATTGTGTCAATGAAAAACCTGGCCACGCTAGCAGCAGATAGAACCTTGGGTAATACATAGAAGTGAGCGAGTTTAGTGAAGTAATCAATGGTTACCAGGATGGCAGTGTAACCCTTAGAGAGGGGTAGGTCCATGATGAAATCCATAGAGATGATCTGCCAAGGTCTGTTGGGAATCAGCCTTCTTACTAAGGTCCTCATCACCAGTTGGGCTGCAGCCCTTAAATGTGGTGGTAACGGTATTACCGCCAAATTTGAGGGCTGGCCCTATCATGAGTTGGGTGCTAAATGGGCTGTTTTACCTCCAGCTTTTTTCTGGAGGTGAAAATCCCTGTTTTTGGCTGTGTTACCGCCAGCTGTATTAGCCCACAGTATTAGCGCAGAAAATGCCCCATTGGATCCAATGGACCCAATGGGGATTTACGGTTAACGCCCAACCTGTGATCTAGCGGTAATACTGCCGAACCGGTGGTGCTAAGGCTATTACAGTCAGGCGGTATTACAGCCGGGCTACAGCCCAACTCGTGATGAGGCCCTAAGTGTCCTAGAGGAGGTTTCCTGGGAACCTTTGTCTGCAAACAGGTGGTACAAGCAGAGACGTCGTCTCAGACATACGGAATCATAGAAGGCCACCAGAAATGCTGACGAACAAGATCCAGGGTGTTAACGAATCCCTGATGACTTGCTGCCACTGAGTCAAGACACATATGTAGGGCTTCCTGTTGTAGGGCCCTAGTAGGTAGAAAAACCTTTCCTTCAAATAAAAGGTATCCACCTTCGTACAGCAGGTTGTAGCTGACAGCGGTCTCTTGATGGGAGGTGACATTAGCAACAGTTTTCCTCTTCACTGCAAGGAGGAAATCCGAAACTGCATGAATAAAGACCGCTTTGGGAAAGATGCACTCCGGTTGGAAATGAGAAGTGGCCTGAGGGACTTTCTTTGAAAAAGCAACAGCCAGAAGTTTGGACCTGCCAGGAATGTACGTGCACGTCACGTTGTAAGGGGGAAAAGAATTAGCCCAACTAGCTTGCCGGCAGTTCCAGGTTTCGGCATATTGAAGGCTTTTCAGATTTTGGTGATCTGTCCTGACCACCACAGATTGCTTGGCTCCCAAAGGAAGATGTCTCCACTCCTGAAAGGCGTGTTTAACCGCCAACAGTTCTTTTTCAAGAACAGAATAGTTCAGTTCTGAGGAAGACAAAGTCTTGGAAAGATATGCCACCAGGCATTCCAGTCCCTCATCCGAGACTTGCAGTAGCACAGCCCCTAAGGCATAATTAGATGCGTCTGTTTCCATGATGAAACCCCTGTTCTGATCAGGAGCTGAAGAGAATAGGGATTTTAATGACATAAAGGCGAGCCGAGCCTCAATAGTCCAGAGAACAGAGACTTCCTTCTTTAACAGAGTGGTAAGAGGACGATTCGCGGAGGAATAGTGTGAAATTAATTTCCTATAGAAATTAGCGAAGCCCATGAAGCGTTGTAACTCCTTCACTGTAGAAGGTGGAGGCCGGTCTTGGACTGCAGCCACCTTCCTTGGATCCATAGAGGTACCCTTGTTGGATAAAACATATCCAAGATAGGTGACTTCGGGTTGGTGGAATTCGCACTTTTCCTATTTGCAGAACAGATATTGGTCTTGCAGTCTGGATAACACTGTACGAACGTGGGAGATATGTTCTGTCATGGTATGAGAAAAAACAAGAATGTCGTCTAGATAGAGTATGATGGAATGTAGTAGTAAATGGGCAAAGAGGTGGTCCATAAATCGTTGAAAGATGGCAGGAGCGTTGGATAAGCCAAATGGCATAACTCTGTATTCAAAATGTCCAAAGGGGGTACGGAATGCCATCTTCCATTCATCTCCGGACTTGACCCGAATGAGGTGGCAGGCCCCTCTAATATCCAATTTAGTGTAAATAGAAGCAGTCTGACAGCTTAGAAAATATCTGGAATAGACGGCATGGGATAACGGTCTGGCAGAGTTATCCTATTGAGCCCACGATAGTCGATGCAGGGGCATAGTTCATCAGTGTCTTTCTTAGAGACAAAAAACAACAAGGCTCCTGCGGGAGAAGAGGATTCGGTAATCAGCTCATTCCGAAAATTGATGTGCCAGTACTCCTTCAGTACCAACCTCACCTTTTCAGAAAGAATATACATTCGTCCAAAGGGTGTTGGATGTTCCGGAAGAAGTGGTATAGCTCAATCGGCTCAACGGTGTGGAGGCAAATCTGAATATTCAGAAGAAGTCAAAATCCCTTGGAATTCTCTGTAGGGTTAGGGTAGGATGCAGATGTTATCGATCTGTGTGTTAACTAAACGACCGGTCACAGAAAAAGAGGAGTGAAAGCCTACAGAGCCTTCAGAAAGACAGTGACTAATGCAGTGTTCGGAACCCAGGAACAGGGAGCCAGCTCAACCAGGATAATCCTAGAATGACCGGATAGTGAGCAGCCTAGATTATGTCAATGGTCAGCTGTTCCTTATGGGAGGCCATGAAAATTAAGATGGGGACTGTCTGTTCAAATATGGGACCAGAAACTAAAGGACTGCCATCTACCCCTTCTACAGGAATAGAAACCTCCTTGGGTGTATGTGAAATTCCATTCATACTGGCCCATTGGTCATGGATAAAGTTACCCGCTGCCCCACAATCTAGTAAGGCCAGAATGTTGCGTATCTCAGAACCAGGGAGAACAAACTTCACGTTAAGTAGAACCATAGACGTATCCAGATGACAGGATCCTGGTGGTAAGGGGGGCTGCACTGCACATTATAATGTGGAACCAGCCACTTTTTCCCTGATCGTGGTTCCCCCTATGATCGAGAAGAAGCGTTTCCCTGTCACCTAGGAGGAGCTATTGGACATTCCCAGACCAAATGCTCCTGCGACCCACAATACATGCACAGGCCCATGGACCTTCTAGAGTGTCGTTCCTCTGAAGACAGGGGCCCACAGGTAACCCCTAACTGCATGGGTTCATCGGGCTCACTTGCTTTTGTGACTACATGAGGTCGATCAATTGGTAGTTTCGTAGACCTGACTTTTCTCCTCTCTGTGTGTCGTTCTTGCAGACGATAGTCAAGCTGCATAGTGAGAGTAATCATTTCTGCCAAATTAACAGATCTAGGGATATGAGAAATCTTGTCAGATAATCCCCTACGGAACAGAGTGATTAGTGCATCGTCCGGCCAAGCTATGCCAGAAGCCATCTGTTTAAATCTAGCAATATATGTTAAAATATCTTGGGACCCTTGTTTGAAATCAAGAAGGTGTTATCGAGAGGAGACAGTTATCTCCTGTCTGCCAAACATCAGCTTTAGGCTGTGGGAAAATGCTTGATATGAGTCTAGACTAGGGTTGTTTGTGGTGACCAAAGGAGTAGCCGAGGCAAGGGCTGGACTTATGAGACGAGAAACCATGTAGCCAACTCTATCCCTATCAGTAGGGAAAAAGGCAGTCTTGAAGAAGAACTGCACAGTGCAGGCATCCAATAAACTCTTTTAGTTTATGGGGATTTCTGTCATATTTACCCTCAGGCAATGACCCTGGCGGTATTTCTGTGATAGGGGAGGGGGGGAGCTATCTGCTGAAGAAGCAGGACATTCTCTTGCTTTAACATCTGTACTTCTACAGTCAAGGATTGTACTGCAGCCACCAGTTGCTGCATCTGATCCATAGTTGCAAATTGTATATTATTCTTTTTGACGTTGCTAACTATTAGGAACACTGCGTAGGAAACTACGGATAAACCAATATATATAGATATATACAATAAGCAACTAACCTGATCAGGTAAAGAGTGGTGGGTAATGAATAATTCCCTAAGACCCCTGCACACCTCTTCCTTGTGGATATAGCGGTCTCAGGGAAAGCATCTGGGGAAGAAAACCCTGGTATCGGGAACTGTAGAACTTCGAATCAGCCTTTTGTGATGTTGTCAATGTGAATGTTAAGTGGGTAGGCTGCTGGAGTATCTTTCTGCCTTCCCGCTCTAATCTTCGTGCAGTGTTTGGATCCTGGAACTAAGCCTGGCCGTATCGGGCTAATAAGAAAGTCAGCTTTCTACACTAAGAATCGTACTGAATGGTGGCATGTTCTGCATCATGCGCGATACAGAGGATAATCTCTGAAATTCTGCAGAGGCTCTAACATGAAGAAGGAACGAAGTGGATATAAAGAACAGCAAGATTCAGGTAAGTATAGGTTCTAGGATACAAAGAAGGCAAACTTACAGAGCGTACAGAGAAAAGAGTAGTGACATGCTGCGTCGCTGTAGGAGAGTGAATAAGACTTGTTCTCACGCTGGAACGAGAGGAAACCAGGAAGCTGGCTGCTGAAACGACTAGACCTGCACACAGAGCAGCAGGCGCCATCTTGGGTGAAGACTTATGCCAAACAGAATGTCGCCGTACCCGGAATGCTACAACAGGTGTGGACAGGAGGACCACACCTTCCGTATTTGCATGAACATGCCTGATTAAATCCGAGTCCCAGAGAGGTTCCACGCCTTGAATACTCCAACATGCGCGATGGTAGGAAACACCAGCGAGGACCAGGAAGTGGAGTACCTCAATACTCCTATTTACTATGCTCCGACCAAGTAATAACTGATAACAAGTCTGTGCCACCAGAAGAGCCCAATGCTGAAGTGACATTGCCAGTGAGGAACCAGCATCCACCCAGACCAGCTAGTCCACTTGAGAGGAAGATCACCTGTAGTCTAACTACCAGCAAGTGCAGCACCCAAACACCTTGGGGAGTACCTGACAGGCTGCAAGGACCACTAGCTACAGTGACAGCTACCATCAATGGACAATAGGCACACGCGCAACTCTATAGAGGCACGCAGGTGACCATCATGTACGAGCCATTTTACTGAAAACACCTAGTGCATGTCCCATTGGAGACCTTGGCTGAATTGAACCTTCTCGGCATGGGAGACAACCCCTGCAAATATCTATGGTACATCCAGGTCAGAATGCAGTTTCCACACAATGTAGCTGGAGTCAGCACTCGTATTGACACTCTGGTTCTTGTCTGTAGCAGTCTAAATGAAGTGATTGGAACCAATATTTTGATGTTCAACGCACCGCCGGCATTATGTCGGGAGATGGTTGGACCATGATATGTAAGCACAATGTCCATAAACACCATGTGCCAGAGAGATGCGGCCCAGAGCTCCATTTGATGGACCCTTTTTGAGATGTTTGCATCACACGGTTAAGGGCAGATCACGATCCCGGCACATGCCATAGTGATGGTTCATGGCAGAGTGCGACTCAGCTGGGAGCAACAGCCAAGACAGCTGGTGATGGAGGCACCAGAACATGGAGAGCTCTGGGGGTTTACTGGTACTGCAGACCCTGTTGACGACAGATGGCACAGACCTGAAGACTTTCAAGGTACCAGTCATTAATTTGACCAATAGGACCATCTGCTTACCAGGATGCACATGTATTGCACAGTTCCCCCTGACCACTTCTGTAGACCCAGCGAGTGTAGCCACCAGCCCACCTGAGAGGGCGCTGGATCCTGTGACGAATCTAGGCAATTCGTCCTTTCTCCCCGGGGGAGGGATACCCCTTTGAGGCTAGGGAGGTGAACCCACTAAGCGAGACCCTCCCTAGGGGTCTGGGCAAGTTACTGGGAGTGATTGCCCTCTTGGGGACAAAGACTCCCATTTCGTTAAGGAACTCCCTGTCCAGAACACGCTATCCACCTACATGGGAATCGTAAAGACGGTTGTTAACCCTGGTTTGAATTTAATGAATAGTGAAATGTCTTCAATCTCTTTGGCTTCAGGTAATGCTGGTTTCAGCCTGAACGCCACAGTCAAAGAAGAATAATACAGCACTTTTGTTTGGAAGTACGTACATAAAAAGACGAGGTACCTTGAATGGCGAGGAGAGAATCCTCTGCAGAGGAAAGGCTTTGATGGGAAGACATCCTGAAGGGGCGAAGCCACGATAGACCCCAAAGCCAGCGGTAGCATGGAGAGTGAAATTAACACTCGCAAGACACTGGAAGGCTGGCGTCCTGACCGGCGAAGAGGCCTGGGTTAAGAAAGAGATGGGGACAGTAAAGCAACCGTCTCCACTTGTGGCAAGACCACACGCAAGCCGTGGTGAGCCTGTGGCCCATTAACTGACGCTGAGACCAGAAAGTAGCGGAGAGACCAAATCCCCAAGCACCCCGCAAGAAGTGAAATAAATGCCGATCCAAGCAATGGAAGGGATTGTGAGACAGGCATGGTATCAAGAGAGACATGGACTCAAATGGGTTCATTTGAAAACCTTAATTTACTAAGGTTCCTGGGTTGGTGTAATGCCTGACTGGCCCCAACTCTAGAGGGATGATTCCCTCAACCGATGTTTCTAATGGCCGTCGTTGTCTAAGAGTCCAAAATAAAAATCTGTCTGTGTCTAAACGTATGCTTGCCCTCACTCTATACAATAATATGAAAGGAAGTCTTTTCAAAAATAAAATAAATAGTGGTTCAACAAAAATGAAAACCAGGATTGGTTTCAAGTGGCCTTTCACCAGGTGCTGTAGGGTCTAAGTCACACAAAAAAGTTCAATCCACAGAGCTGTACGTAACACTTTCTCCACAGGTCCCTTGTAGTTATTCCAACTACCTTCAAATGTCTTTAAATTCCTTGGGGATCCCTTCCCCAAGCTTCAGCTTCATCAAGTTTCAAGACACCATTCAAAAACAACAACACAGTTCCTTTTGCAAGCTTTCCAGGGTTCCCTTCCCCACGCTTCAATCCTCTTTACCAGCTCGACCTACTTAACAAGTCTCTTACCTGGTTTGGCCTCTTAGGGTTCACTTCCCCAAGCTCAGGCCCCTTTCAACCTTGAAACACAAAACTCAGTTCTCCTTACTTGCCTCTTACAGCTTCCAAACACAACATATGATTTATTACAGTTATCTCTTGAATTCATAAACCATTCTTTCACGGGGTAGAGTCAGAGGCTTTCGAAAATGCCAGGCTTTTTGCTTTTCCTAGGTGCGACCACTCTGACCCTGTTGCCCCTCTCTTTGCTCTCACATTCTTCTGTTACCTCTTTATTTCCTTTAAATGCTCTTTGCATTCCATTTCTTCATCTTTCCTTTACGTGCACACTTGCACCCTTTTAACGTGCCCCTGGCACTTTGCTTTCTTCTGCTTTCCTTTACGTGCAAACTTGCCCCTACTTTAATGTGCCCCTTTCACTTTGCTGATCTGTTTTTTCTTCTGTGCACCCTTGCACATTCTTTACTAAATTGCTGTCCTTTCCATGCAGCCTTGCACCCTCTTTTGAATCTGTGCACACATGCACCAGCCTTTCTCGTGCCCCTCTCTTATTATGGGCCATTCACTGTTCCTTTTTCAATTTCTCTCATCTTCCGCTTCGATCTGGCTTTTATTTGTCTTTCGCCACATTCTGCTTTTCTCACTGCTTTTCTTTTGCTTTCTGTCTCCTTGCTGCACCTTCAGTCTTTTTACTTTTCTTTCACTTTTAACTTTCACACTTTTCTTTCTTTCTGATTCTATACCGCTTTTCTTGTTCGTAATTTTCTCCCGCTCGGCTCTCATTTAAACGCACGCTCCCGGGATTCCATTACATTCTTTCATGAAACTCATCGGGCAGCATCGTGTAGAGAGGTAGCTCCTTCAGGTAATGCAGCATGAAATTCTGGGTCTCACCACCTGCCCCTCAGGCACCCTTGGGGTCGGCACTGGCCCCAAGGGAACAAGCACTTTACTGGTCCTCACCTGCGGAATGCAGGCAACGCTTCACCGGCTCCCTGGAGGCACGGCTCCCTTGCCACAATGCAGCCCGCACACACCGGGTCAGCATCTACGCGTGCCGTCTTCCCCCTGCCTGCAGCTCCTGCTTCTCTCCGCTTCTGGGCTTCACTGGACTGGACTGCATCCCCAGCGTGCTCCAGTTTTTGTGACTGACCACACCTTTTATAGCTGAACATACAGTCAAGTTGAGTCAGGTGTGAATGGTTACCTACCCATGCCTGACTCTGCCTGACTATTAGTGGCACAGTGGTTAACTCTAAAATCGGTTGCCCTTACTTTCCCCATGTTATTCCTATGGGTAATCCTCATTGATCTTAGTGGCATCCTCCTCATCTCAGTATTTCTTGGAAATTGGGAGGGGGAGATGAAGTGAGAGTGTAAACACCACACAAATGTGGAGGGACAGTAGGGTAAGGTGTTTTTAGGATTGGAAAATACCATGTCTCACCCTTGGGCATTCTCCTCCCAATTCTTTGTGACCCTCTACTCAGGTGATCCTCCCTTGTTTTCGACCCCCAGGGTCGGGATCCAAGAGCGATGGCCCTTCCCTGGCCACCTGAATAGAAGATCCAGAGGGAGTGGGTGGGAGAATACCATCAGGTTTCTCACAGGAAGCAAACGCTCCTGAAAAGGTAACATCAAGGAGAGGGCCGAACAGAGACTTCTATAATTGAGGGTGGGAAGGCCACAAGGGTTATAGGACCCTTTTAAGCCCAGATAGAGGCAAAGCAAGTCTATCAGAGGGCCACAGGGCTTAGGGGACCCCTGGGAAACCGAAAGAAGTTGACACCCAAGGTTGGAGAACCCACAACGCTTACGGGAGCCTGGAAAATCCGAACAGGCAGACGCCATACCGAGCAAGCCTGACAGAGGGCCAAGGGACTTTGGGGAGTCCAGGAAATTAGAAACATAGTCAACAGAATTGGAAGGAGAGAGAACCTGGGGGGGGTTCAAGGTTTTGAATATAAAACTAGGACATGGTCAAACACCAAGCTGGAAATGGTGGAGTTGTGTTAAGGAAATCTTGTCTTTCCAGAGAAAGAGGAAACCATATGAAGTAGAAATAAAATGTGGCACACAGAACCTGCAGAGAGGCTGAGGGTTGTACTTCAATAAATTGTGGAACTCTTAATACCTATTTCTTGAGGAAAAGGAATCCAAGTGTGGAGCCAAGCAAAAGCCAACGACAGAGGTTATTGTCCCATCCTCCTTCTTTTTGTTAAGTTTTCCTAAGTGGTAGGGCCAATTAACGGAATAGGATTTGGACTTAGCACTTTCTTTTGGGACATTTGAGGAGCCCCATTAGTTTTAGTTTGTCAGGTAGGGAACTTCCCTCATAGCAGTAGGTCTACATAAGTGTTTTCCTTTTATTTTAAATAAACACCCTTGAACATGTCAGTAATAAGTCAGACGTCTCCTGGTTCGCCACAATCCGAAGACCTTGGATCCGATCTCGGAAAGGGACAAGGACCATCTGATCCCTTGCGCCAAGTCTTCCTCCACTAGCTCCTGGGACATCAGCAAGGCCCATGGAATGGAACACCGGATCAATGCGCGCGACGACACGCCCTTCAAGGAGCGATCGTGACACATGGCCCCAAAAGATAAGGAGGATGTATGCTGCTACCTGTATGATCTTCTGCATGCAGGAATCATCCAGGAGTCCCTACGCGTCTCCCATCATCGTTGCCCAGAAGAAGAATGGAGATGTCCAGACATCGCATCGACTGACGTTGACTTAACCCCCATACTATTCTGGAAAAATACAACACGCCCCGGGTGGACGAGGCATTGGACTGCCTGGTGGGAAGTAAGTGGCTTTTGATCCTGGACTTGAGGGGTGGGTACTACCAGATCCCGATGCATACGGCAGATCATGAGAAGGCAGCCTTCATTTGCCGGCTTGGATTCTACACATTTGTCAGGATGCCACAGGGGATCTCCGGTGCGCCAGCGACTTTCTAGCACCTCATGGAAACAACCATTGGTCGAATACCGATCAAGTCTATATTGACTGAAGTATCTGACGGGCATTTAAAGATTTACATTCTACAGATTTCCCTGAATACCTAGACAATGGTACTTGCATTTACTTTGAATTTACTTTGAATGACTACCCCAGATGTTAAATATATGTCGAGAATATGTGTGGAAAATAAACTTTGTAAGGTGCACAGTGAACCAAGAGTGGTGGTTTAGAGATTACATGATATTACTGTCGTGAACTACAGAAGACGACCCTTTTGGAATTCCTGGTCCTTGTCACAACAGGGTTTGCACTCCATAATACTCCCAACATGGTCGTCCAGCGTGAAACCCCTTTCTCGCTCCACGCACTGGACGTAACGTATTCTATTAATAGACCACGCCTTCCGCGGCTCTGCGCGTCTCAATGCTATTGCAAAGTAGCGATCCAACGTGTGTCCCATAGCTGGCGGTATTGTTTCCTTGTACCTGTCTATCTACCCGTTCCTTGCCCCTTCCTTTCCTCCTATTTCCTGGACTTGTGTGCTAGTTGCACCTTTCCTAGTTTCCCGGATTCCTGGACCCGCGTCCCGGTAACTGAATGCACTCTGGAGTCAGAAGAGACTCGGGCAGCCTTGTTCAAAACCAGGTCCATCCACAAGAAGGCAGCGACCAAGGACTCCAGCAAAGAACGGACCCAGGTGAGAAGGGGGGCAACTCCTTGACAGTTTGAGACGCCACCCGACCGAACTCGATAGCGACATGGAAGCCGCTGTTCAGGACCTGATGCGTGGCATGCAAGAACTATCAACCGAGGTCCAAAATCTAAAGGCGGAAAACGCTGCACTCAAACAATTGGTCCTATCCCGGGATTCGGCCACAAAAGAAAGTGTATTGTTGGGCGGCATTGTTGACAAATACGATGGGTCGGCAAAAACCCTTTGTGGATTCCTGGATTCATGTTTGGTCCACTTTACATTTAAGCCTTATTACTTTTCGACTCCCAGGGCTAAGGTGGGGTTCATAATTTCCCACCTTTCCGGGAATGCCTTAACCTGGGCTACACCCCTTGTTAACTCCGGTGATGCCCTCCTTGATGACTATGATGGGTTCATACAGGCCCTTAAAAACATGTTTGATCGCACTGAGCAGGTCTTTAGTGCCCAGGAACGTCTGTTAGACTTTCAGCAGGGTTCCCAGGATATGCTCACTTATGTGACCCGATTCAAACAATTGGCCAAGGAAGCTGATTGGTCCTCTGAGGCGAGTTTCACACTGTTCAGGAGAGAACTGAATGATGAGATTAAGGATGAGTTGGCCAGAGTGGCTCGACCAAACTCATTCCAGGCACTAATGGACTTTGCCATGCGAATAGACTTCCGTATCCAGGAAAGAAAGGCTGAAAAGAAAAAATCCAGGGGAAATCCTTCCAAGGTGTCCTTTGAGAGCACGGTCAGAACGGACACAAACCCAGGCTCAGTCACAGAACCAGAACCCATGCAGGTAGGAGCATTCCGTGGACCCATATCCCTGCAAGAAAGGATGAGAAGGATTCATACGGGGTTGTGTATGTATTGTGCTTCGGACAAACATTTGGTTAGGGAATGTCCTCTAGCCCCCCCTCAGCGTTCGGGAAATGCCAGCTCCTGATCCTAGATGGAGCAGAGCTTCAGGAGAGAGATGTTTGCTCCACATCAATTCCATCCTTGAACTCTCCTGGACAAAACAAATTGGTCATACTGCAGGCATTTCTATCACCCTCCAAGAGCAAGACCTATCCCATTTTCACCTTGGTAGACTGCGGAGCAATGGGGATCTTCATTGATCATGATTGGGTTGCTAGTCACCAGATTCCATACGAGACACGAAGTACCTTGCAGCCTGTGGAAGCCATCGACGGAAGACCCCTCACTTCAGGGCCCATAAGCCTGCAGACCAAGGAGATCCAGCTCTCAATAAATCACCATCAAGAGCTGATTAGTTTCGACATCATTAAGTCAGCCCACTACCCCATGGTATTGGGTATGCCCTGGTTACAAAAACATAATCCGTATATCAACTGGACAGCAGATTCACTATTCCTAGGCTCCGAGTTTTGTATGTCTCACTGCCTATTCCTGGAACCTTCATCAACACCCCCTGTCAAGAACCGAGGCTTCCCCCCCCAACTCCTCACCTGATTCTTCTGGGATTGATTCTTTAGGGTTGGCCTCGGACTTCTTCTGATCCCTTCTCCTTGAGGGAGTCTTGTCCTTTGGAGTTCGGACCTTCTTATCGTGTAGGTAGGGTCTGGCCCCTCCGGAGGCCACCTTGGCAGAGATGTAACTCTGACCTCGGGGATCCTCAGAGGGCCAGTCCTAATTTCCAAGGAAAAAGCACAAATGCAGAAAAAACCCTGTTTCCGGATGGGCTCAGAAGGGGGGTAGTCGGTTCCTCTCAATCGACAAGGAAGGCGTAGCTTCTCCACACCAAAAAAAAAGGAATACTTGTAGAATAGAAGTCAGATTCCTCAATAGTTCAGACTGTAGGGAGTATAAAAGGAATAGAACTCCAGAAGTTCTCTAAATTGAATGCTGATAAGAGTAAAGGATATAAGGTGAAAAGGCAACACCACATGATAAGAAGAAAATAGGATTATGACAAAAAAGAATATCCTAAACGGTTTAAGAAAGGCTGACCGAACGGAAAAATAGAATAGTATACGGATCTAGTCTGATTGAGCAAAGGCAAAGTTTCCCAGGGTGTAGTCAGAGAAACCGGGACCCAAACAAGTGAAGGGCAAGGCAGCGCCGATAGAAGTAAGGATACCGGCACCCACAGTTCAACATAAAATATAAAAGGATAGGCTGAGAAGAGAAAGGAACAGGAGCAAATAAGGACAAACTAAAGGCAAGGCACTGAACAGGCGGCGCCGAGACACCGGGAGTAGAAAGATGTAGAATATAAGGCGGGAAGAGAAACAGAGCAAGCAAACAAAAGAGGCACGGGCAGGAAGGAGGAGGGTGACTAAAGCTGGATACAAGGCGGAAAGTAAGTTCGCTGAAGGCACAGAAGGATCCACGGAGGAAACTCCAACACACGAACCGAGCGTTGAAAAACAGATACAACGCACCGGCTTGTGGGAGGAGCCAGCCTCTTAAAGGTACGGTGGCCATCTTGGGTGAGGACTGGAGCGCGCGCGGATCATAGCCTCCAGCGCTTCCACAATCTCCAGTTCCTGACAGTATACCCCTTCTTCCTCGGGGCACGCCCAGGTTTGCCCGGATGAAGTCGATGGAACCTCTGCACCAGACGTGGGGCATGTATATGGCTCACAGGCTCCCATGTCCTCTCTTCTACTGGATAATTCTTCCAATGAACCAAGTAGTACAACCGCCCTTTGCGGTAACTGGAATCCACCAAATGAGACACTTCATATTCTTCAGGTGTCGAGATCACTTGGGCACGTGAGTGGTTCACCGGTCTCTTGAAGGGATCCTCCTTGTATTCTTTGAGAAGGGATACATGAAAGACCGGATGCACCTTCCTAAGATAGTCTGGTAGCTGGAGCTTATATGCAACCGGATTGATTTGTTGCAAAATGGGGAAAGGCCCAAGAAAACGAGAGGAGAACTTCCCCCTATGAACCCATCTAGGTAGATACCTGGTGGATAACCAGACCAATTGTCCGACCTTCCAGCTTGGATGGGCGCGACGACCCTTGTCAGCCCACTTCTTCTGCGCTAGTTGACTTGCTTGGTGAGGTTCCTTAGCGAGCTTGTGCACCTTCTGTAGGTCTAGTAGAATCGAATCTAGAGCCGGAATCTTGGTAGAAGGAGGACAGAGCCAGGGTAGGTGTTGAGGATGGTATCCGTAAGTACAATAGAAAGGGCTCATCTGGATCGAGGTATGAAGGGAATTGTTGTAAGCGAATTCCGCTTGTGGGAGGAAGCGATACCACTCTTCCTGTTGTGGACTGCAAAAACAACTAAGATATTGTTCTAAATTGGCATTAAGTCTTTCTGTTTGGCCGTTGCTCTGTGGATGATATCCTGAGGAAAGAGCCTTGTGAATTCCGAGAGCTTGGCAAAGGGAGGACCAAAACTTCCAGGTGAATTGGGGTCCCCTGTCGGAAACAATGGTCTTAGGTAAACCATGAAGACGAACAATGTCCTGGAGAAAAGTTGCGGCCATCTCAGAGGCTGTAGGGATTTGCTTGAAGGCAGAGAAATGCTCTAGCTTGCTAAAGGAGTCGATGGTCACCATGATTGTAGTCATGCCATATGACGGAGGGAGATCCACGATAAAATCTGTAGATATATGTTCCCAAGGACGGTCTGGTAGGGAGTGTTGTTGTAACAACCCCAGCGGCCTTCCTTTTCGGTTCTTGTTGGAAGCGCATACCGAACAAGCAGACACATACTGGTCTACATCTCTTCTTAAGGTAGGCCACCAGAATCCTCTCTGGATAAGATCAAAGGTCTTCCTAATTCCGGAATGACCGGATAGGGGGGTGTCATTACACCAAGAAAGTATTAGCCTTTGCAGCTCCTTCGTAGGAATGTAGAGAGCTCCTTCATGATAGAACAATCCATCCTTATCCTGGTTAACAGATAACGGAAGTTCGGAACACCTCTGATACTGTGGGATTAGGTCTTGAAGGAACAAAACTATAGAAGCTAGGACAGTGAGATGCGGAAAAACCAGTTCATGTTCCTTATAGGAACTAGATGACTCTCCTAGGCTTCTGGACAAAGCGTCAGCCTTCCTGTTTTCTGTGCCAGGTATGTAAGTAATCATAAAGTCGTATTGTAAGAAAAAATAAGCCCATCTGGCGTGTCTGGCGTTAGAACATTCTAACTGTTGCAAAACCCGAAGGTTACGGTGGTCAGTTCTAATGGTGAATTGATGTGTGGCTCCTTGTAGGAGATGTCTCCATTCTTGGCAGGCCAATTTTATGGCCAACAGCTCCTTTTCGATTACAGAGTAGTTGCACTCACTACTAGTCAGTGTCTTGGAGTAGTAAGCAACCGGATGTTCATAGCCGTCTTCCGTCCTTTGGAGTAAGACTGCCCCTACCGCCCCTCCAGAAGCATCCTTTTCAAGAATGAAAGGTTTGGCCTGATCCGGTTGGACCAGGATGGGTGCTGTAGAAAAACATTCCTTTAAGAAACTGAAAGCTCTTTGAGGTTCAACTCTGAATATGAACCTCACACCCTTCTTCAATAAGGAGGTCAGAGGGAGAACCTTCTTGGAGAAGTTGGGAATAAACTTCCTGTAAATGTTAGCCAGTCCTAGAAACCCTTGTAGTTCCTTGACATTGGTAGGTTCCTTCCAATTCCTAATGGCCTTTACCTTATTGGCATCCATCTCAATACCATCCTTGGACAGTATGAAACCCAAGTAGGACACTGTTGTGGATTCAAATGAACACTTCTCAGGCTTTACCAGTAAATGATGGAACTGCAGACGCTGTAGAACTAATCTGACAAATGATCGGTGCTCTGATAAAGACTTGGAAAAGATTAGAATGTCGTCCAGGTACACTACTACCGACAAAAACAACATGTCGGCGAATACCTTGTCCATGTACCTCTGGAAGATGGCTGGTGCGTTTACGAGACCGAAGGGCATCACACAGTATTCAAAGAGTCCGAAGGGGGTGCGGAACGCCGTCTTCCACTCGTCACCTTGCCTAATTCTCAAGAGGTGATAAGCGCCTCTTAGATCAAGCTTAGTAAAGTACACCGCCCCCTGTACTGCCTCCAAGATATCCCGAATTAGGGGCATGGGATACCTATCCCGGATGGTAATCTTGTTTAGACCCCTGTAATCTATACAAGGGCGGAGCTCAGTCGAGTCCTTCTTGGGAATGAAGAATAAGGAAGCCCTACAGGCGGACTTGGACTCTTGGATTAATCCGTTCTGTAAATTAGCGTCAAGGTACTCTCTTAAAGCCTTCCTCTCTGGTAGCGACAAGGGGTACATTCTACCAAAGGGTACCACAGCCTCCGGAATTAAGTCAATGCAGCAATCCTCAAGTCTATGGGGTGGTAGTTGTCTGGGTATGGTGTCCATAAACACCTCTGAGAAGTCTTGATAATGTACGGGAACAGAGGCCACAGTGACAGGTTCCTGAACCCCACACTGGCTGTGTTCTAGGGTGTTAGGAGAAGCAGACCGGTTGATACAGTTGGACTCACAGAAGGTCGAATTGAAAGAGACCCTGTTGGCAGTCCAATCAATGTGAGGGTTGTGTCTCCTTAGCCAAGGAATTCCTATAACTAACGGAAAATGAGCAGCACGGATCTGGTCAAACACCAAAAACTCTTCATGTTGGCCTAGTCTCATCCTTAATGGAATGGTCTCCAGCGTTATGGGTCCGGAAGACAGGGGCCTACCATCGACCCCTTCTACTGGAATCGGGGTGGCCTTGGGTATAGTGGAGATTAGATGCTCTGCTGCCCACTTAGAGTCAATGAAATTTCCAGCAGCCCCGCAGTCTAGCATAGCGAACACCTCAGTGGGGGAATCCTCGGTCAACCACAGGTTGACCCGAAACACCATTAGGCTGTTATATTCCGGGGTGCTTACTGCTCTTGTGTAGTAGCAAGGGTACTTGTTACTTCCCCGGAAACCTCCCTTGCTGTGGATCGGGGGTGGAAGTTTCCCTGTCGTCTAGGTGGGACTTCAGGACAGTCTCTCAATAAATGCTTCGAGGAGCCGCAGTACATACATAATCCTGCCGCTCTCCTTCTTCTTCTTTCTTCTTGCGTCAAGGGACCGCGAGCCGCCCCAATCTCCATAGGTTCATCCGTACTAGGGTTAGTTCGAGGTGGAGGAGCAGGGGATGGTTGACTGGACTGTTGTGGGAAGCCTCTGGTTCTTCTTCTTTCGGATCTTCTTTCTTGGAGACGGAACTCGATCTGAAGTGATAAAGTTACCAATTCCTGAAAGGATGCCGGACGAGCCACTCTGGCTAGCTCGTCCTTGATTTCTTCACGAAGACCCCGTCTGTAGATTGTTTGCTGAGCAAAATCAGGCTAATCTGCCTTGGCTGCCAGCCTCTGGAAACGGGAGAGATAGGTCTTTATGTCCGTGTTTCCCTGTTGGACATCAAGTATAGCTTCCAGAGAAGAATAGAATACTTCTGGTCTATCAAATCTTTCACCAAAAACTTCTGTAAAACGATCATAGTCGCTCAAAACGGGATCATGTCTGGTAACCAAGGGTGTGGCCCATGCGAGGGCGTTTCCGATTAGATTGGCTATGATAAACCCCACCTTAGATCTGGCAGTCTCATAGGCGTGAGGTCGGAAGGCGAAATACACTCTGCAGGCATCCAGAAATTCCTTCAGACCCCCCGGGTGACCATCATATTTACCAAAGGAAAGGGGCATCGTAGGCAGGTCTCCACGATCATCCCGATGTAACACTACCTGCTGCCTGAGGGCTACATTCTCTGTCCGTAAAGCCTGCACCTCTAAAGTAAGGTTCTGTAAAGCAGCCACCAACTCCTGATACTGCTCTAGTGAGGCCATGATGGTTATTGGGCGTTGTATGCTGTCAAGAACCGAGGCTTCCTCCCCCAACTCCTCACCTGATTCTTCTGGGATTGATTCTTTAGGGTTGGCCTCAGGCTTCTTCTGATCCCTTCTCCTTGCGGGAGTCTTGTCCTTTGGAGTTCGGACCTTTTTCTCGTGTAGGTAGGGTCTGGCCCCTCCGGAGGCCACCTTGTCAGAGATGTAACTCTGACCTCGGGGATCCCCAGAGGGACAGTCCTAATTTCCAGGGAAAAAGCACAAAGGCAGAAAAAACCATGTTTCCGGATGGGCTCAGAAGGGGGGTAGTCGGTTCCTCTCAATCAACAAGGAAGGCGTAGCTTCTCCACACCAAAAAAAAAGGAATACTTGTAGAATAGAAGTCAGATTCGTCAATAGTTCAGACTGTAGGGAGTATAAAAGGAATAGAACTCCAGAGGTTCTCTAAATTGAATGCTGATAAGAGTAAAGGATATAAGGTGAAAAGGCAACACCACGTGATAAGAAGAAAATAGGATTATGACAAAAAAGAATATCCTAAACGGTTTAAGAAAGGCTGACCGAACGGAAAAATAGAATAGTATACGGATCTAGTCTGATTGAGCAAAGGCAAAGTTTCCCAGGGTGTATTCAGAGCAACCGGGACCCAAACAAGTGAAGGGCAAGGCAGTGCCGATAGAAGTAAGGATACCGGCACCCACAGTTCAACATAAAATATAAAAGGATAGGCTGAGAAGAGAAAGGAACAGGAGCAAATAAGGACAAACTAAAGGCAAGGCACTGAACAGGTGGCGCCGCGACACCGGGAGTAGAAAGATGTAGAATATAAGGCGGGAAGAGAAACAGAGCAAGCAAACAAAAGAGGCACGGGCAGGAAGGAGGAGGGTGAGTAAAGCTGGATACAAGGCGGAAAGTAAGTTCGGTGAAGGCACAGAAGGATCCACGGAGGAAACTCCAACACACGAACCGAGCGTTGACAAACAGATACAACGCACCGGCTTGTGGGAGGAACCAGCCTCTTAAAGGTACGGCGGCCATCTTGGGTGAGGACTGGAGCACGCGCGGATCATAGCCTCCAGCGCTTCCACAATCTCCAGTTCCTGACACCCCCTAAGGAACCGCATAAAGACCAAGAAACACCACTCTTGGTTTCCAATATCATACAAGTCCCTGAGGCCTACGAAGGTTATGCTGATGTGTTTTCGACTGCCATAATCCAGGTCTTAACCCCACATATGCCTGAAGACTGTGCAATAGAAACGGAACCCTCATCAGTGATTCCCTTCGGCAGGATGTTCATCCTTTCTGAACCCGAGAAAAAGGCCCTCAAAGAATACCTGAATACCAACCTTGAAAATGGCACCATAAGACCTTCAAAATCTCCAGCATGTGCTTCGTTATTCTTTGTTCCCAAAAAGGATACCCAGGAATTCAGACCCTGCCTCGATTATCGTGGCCTAAATCAATGCACCCTCAAAGACCGAGACCCGCTACCCTTGATTTCAGATATCCTGGAAGCCGTAAGAGGCGCGGTAATATTCACCAAGTTGGATCTCTGGGGTGCCTATCATTTGATCCGTATCCGGGAAGGAGACGAGTGGAAAACTGCCTTTAGAACACCCTTTGGCCATTACGAATACCTGGTCATGCCCTTTGGACTAGCTAATGCCCCGTCCGTCTTCCAACGTTTTATGGATAGGGTGTTCTCTGACATGTTGTTCCTCTTCATCATTGTATATCTGGATGACATACTGATCTTTTCCAAAGACCTTCAAAAGCATGAATAACATGTAAAGGCAGCACTACAAAGACTCAGTGAACACCAACTCTTGGCCAAACCCGAAAAATGCTTGTTTCACGTTACCTCTGTTCACTACCTAGGATTTATCCTTAGCCCAGAGGAAATTGGTATGGACCCTTCAAAGGTAAAGGCCATTCTGGCATGGCCTGCTCCCACATCCGTGAAACAAGTTCAATCCTTCCTGGGACTTGCCAATTTCTACCGAAAGTTCATATCCACCTTTTCCGAGATTGTTCAACCGATCGTTGCTCTCTTAAAGAAGGACACCCCTTTTATCTGGTCCACACAGCAAGACACAGCATTCCAGCATTTGAAGACGGAGTTTACACAAGCTCCTATCTTAGCCCAACCCGACATAAGCCGACCATTTCTAGTGGAAACGGATGCCTCTAATTACTCCATAGGAGCAGTGTTGAAACAGAAATTAGAAGATAAGCTGGAACACCCCATTGCTCATCTTTCATGAACCCTGACTCCGAGTGAAACACACTACTCTGTCCTGGAAAAGGAATTGTTAGCTATCCGCCAAGCCTTCACTGAATGGCGGCATCTACTTCTGGGAGCTAGGTATCCAGTCCAAGTCCGTACGGACCATCGGAATCTTCAGATTCTACAGTCATTGGAATGTAGAAATAGTCGTCAGGCGCGTTGGGCCTACTTTTTTGCCCAGTACCAGTTCCACATCACTCATGTCCCTGGATCACAAAATCTGATTGCTGACGCCTTGTCTCGACGTCCTGACTATGTAACCACTGAAGATAAGGCATATCCTAAGATGTTTTCCCCCACGATCTTCGTAGCTCAAGCAGTCAACCTCCTGGAAGAAATTCGAGCGCAAACCAAATCCTCTGAGTTATGGAAGGATATGTCAAGGAAAAATCAACGGCATCTAAGAGCCAAGGAAGGAAATTTATTCAAGGACAATGCACTGCTCATTCCTACACAGAAAGGACAGCAGAAAATAATAAACCTCTGTCATGACACACTTCACTCCGGGCATCGTGGCATCACCAATACCCTCCGTCTTATACAAAGACAGTTCTGGTGGCCTAAGATGAAGACTGACGTACAGCACTACGTCCAAGCTTACGTTGTCTGTGCTCAAAATAAGCATGATAACAAGAGACCGGCGGGTCTTCTACTGCAACCAACACTGCCAACTAAGCCATGGGAATTAAACGCTACATACTTCATTGTGGAACTACCACCATCTCGAGGATACACTACTATCATGGTTACCATAGACTTGTTCACTCATATGGCTCATTTTACTCCCCTCAGTAAACTACCATCCTCCTCCGAACTAGCTGGAATCTTTCTGGAACACATATTCCGCCTGCACGGACTTCCTTCCAAGATCATATCTGATAGAGGACCTCAATACGTCTCACAATTCTGGAAACTTCTCTGTCGAATTCTGGGAATTCAACGTGCCCTCTCTTCAGGGTATCACCCCCAAACCAATGGAGCCACAGAACGTGCAAATCAGACCCTGGAACAGTATCTTCAATGTTTCGCCACCAAGGTCCAGGATGACTGGTCACTCCTGATACCCTTTGCTGAATTCGCCTACAACAACTCCAAACATTCAGCGCTAAAAACTAGTCCTTTTTATTGTAGTCAAGGGTTCCATCCATCGGTTTTACCCTCTGTTCTTCCTCATTCTACACCGGTACCTACTGTTGACTCCTGGATCGAAACCCTCGTCAACATACACCAGGAGGCCAAGGAATACTTAGAGAAGGCCAGATCGCAGACCAAGAGATATGCAGATTCTAAAAGAAGACCAGGCCCCTCTTATGCAGTCGGTGACCAAGTATGGCTGTCATCAAAATTACTACCCCGACATTTAAGACCAAACAAATTGGCCCCCCGGTACTATGGTCCATTTCCCATCAAGGAAATTATTAACCCCGTCTCATACCGGATCAAACTACCAGACACCTGGAAGAAAATTCATCCAGTTTTTCATACCTCTTTATTGAAACCCTACATTCCATCCTCCCGGAATTCCTGTAGACCTCCTTCTCTGCTGGTGGACAACCAACTGGAATATGAGGTATCCCGGATTTGAGATTCCAGGTATAAACGGAGCCAGCTTCAATACCTGGTTGAATGGAAAGGATAGCCTCCTAGTGAAAGAACCTGGGAACCTATTTCTAACATCAAGGCCCCTCGGTTGCTCAGAAGATTTCACCTCATACACCCGGGCAAACCTGGACGAAAGGGTCTTCGGAGGAGGCATGCTGTCATGAACTACAGAACACGTCCCTTTTGGACTTCCTGATCCTTGTCACAATGGGGCTTGCACTCCATAATACTCCCAACATGGTCGTCCAGCGTGAAACCCCTTTCTCGCTCCACGCGCTGGACGTAACGTATTCTAGTAATAGACCACGCCTTCCGCGGCTCTGCGCGTCACAATGCTATTGCAAAGTAGCGATCCGACGTGTGTCTCGTAGCTCGCAGTATTGTTTCCTTGTACCTGTCTATCTATCCGTTCCTTGCCCCTTCCTTTCCTCCTATTTCCTGGACTCGTGTGCTAGGTGCACCTTTCCTAGTTTCCCGGATTCCTGGGCCTGCGTCCCGGAAACTGAACGCACTCTGGAGTCCGAAGAGACTCGGGCAGCTTTGTTCAAAACCAGGTCCGTCCGCAAGAAGGCAGCGACCAAGGACTCCAGCAAAGAACGGACCCAGGTGAGAAGGGGGGAACTCCTTGACAATTACGAATATTCAGGTATTTTCTACTTCGTTGCCTTATTTAGTCCGCCCCCAACAGATTGCCCGTCAGGCACTTTAGTTAATATAGACTTGATCAGTATTCGACATGCGTTTTCTACCTCGTTGCCTTATCAGGTCTGGTGTTCCTAACAGATTGCCTGCTAGATACTTCAGTTATCATAGACTTGATCGATATTTAATATGTGTTTAAGGTCCGGTTAAGAAGGCGCTCACATTTGCTGTATGTATCCTCCTTACAGCCACATTAGTAATCAGCACGCACCAGTAACGTCACGGTTACTCTCCCGTGACTTGTCAAGATAATACTTCCTCTACTAGAGATTCCACACTTCCGTGGCGATTCATTTCTCTCCAGACATGGTTTATTGAAAATCAGGATTTTGAGTCCATAATCAGGTAATTATGACTGGGTTGTTACATCGGTGATGAGAAGCTTTGTTAACTATTATTTTATTCGATCAGATATGATGAAGTAGAGTGCACACCGTAAATCCGAGGAGATCGAGACATGCCTCTGTTAATTTGCAAGAACGGAAAAGATTCAGTTGGCGAGTACATGGTGAGAAGGAATCGTATTAGCTGCAGTCCAGGTCGCGTCAAAACGTATTGGACCACCTAGTACCCAACACCCTCCAACACAGGAGTGTTAGGTAAGAAAGTCACTAGGACATATGCATAGCTAAGCTGTTGATCTACCTCATAGGGAAGTTTACTTTATTCATAATAGCTATGTGTCTGCATTTTCTAGATCCTGGACTCTTCCCAACTTTTGAGACTAGATTAAACAAGAATAAAGCCAGGTTTGGAGCTTTTTTTGTCTTCTGGCATCATGATTAGAATTGTTCACCTGATAAAGTGTGCATCACATAAGAGTGGATAATGGTTATAGGCACTAACATGGGTTTTGCTTGACAACCTATTCTATACACCACTGTTGGTTCACCAGTATACCAAAGATTAACTCTGTACACCCTTTGGCATGTTGTTACGGCGGACGGTGGTTACACTCACAGGAATTAAAAGTAGAAATGTATTTGCAATAGTACATGTATAATTACCATCAAGTTTTTAAATGTATCAACTCATTTGGGTCTTTTTTCTCATAGTGTGAATTGCTCTTGAAGAAGGGGAACTTATCCCTGAAACGCGTGGGGCACGAATTTCAATCTCTGACTTCCTTAGAAATGAAAATTGAATAAACATGTTTGCAATATTACACTATCTGATCTGTGTATTAGATATATTATGATCTATGTATGTAGAATGCCATTTAAAATGTTGAGTGTTTTCAGTATTAAGGTGTGTAGGGGACGGGAGGGTCCATAGACTGGACTCTTGTCTTTCATTGTTTGCATCACAATCTCGTGTCATGGTTGGTATTCCCCCCCTGTACCCAAATTGTATATAACTTTTCTGAAGCAATACATGCTCATAATTTGAGTAGGTGTGCACGGATGATTTACTTTATTTTGCCATATCCTTCTACGGTACATAAACCCTTCAGTGAGCCTCCCTGTGACAATGCTATTAACCTTTCCGGTACTACCCATGTTAAAGAGTTAAACAAAGCTACAATGGACCCTATTCTGTTAAATGAAACCACTCTTAAAGTCGCCCTACTTAACACTAGATCCTTAGGGGAAACAGTCATAGATGTCCATGACTACATCCTGAATAATTGTATAGATATCATGGCCTTAACAGAAACCTGGCTGAAAGAATCGAGTGGTCCCATCATTGATTTAGCCACACCTAGGGGTTTCTCATTTTTTGGACGGACTCGAGAGTCGGGTATTGGATGGGGAGTGGCACTTATTGTAAAGGATTATACCTTTTCCAAACCCTGTCGACCTGTGAGGGTTGCGAGTTGTTACACCTAAAAAGTACCTCCTCTCAAGTCCATTGTACCCACCTCATGGTAATTTACCAGCCCCCTAACAAAATGCCTAACTTCAATGAAGAGCTTATGGGCATACTAACAGGCGACAATACTCCGAATACATCCACCTTGCTCATTGGTGATTTTAACAGGTGGAAGGAAAATATTACAAAGAAGCAATTTCGCTGGAGCGAGGCCTAAAAAACATTGATATCATTGTCCATAATAATGAGGGGACACATGCCAAGGGCAATGTCCCGGAATGGGTCGCGGCCAGGAACATGCAGGTTGATTCTATCTGTACTACTCCCTGTGTCTGGTCTGACCACTCGACTATTCTCTTTAAAATAACTCTGCCTGGGAAACAGGTCCAACCACAAAAACCATTTAAATAAGTGACCAGTAGGAATTTAAATAAAATTGGGCGTGACGATCTTAACAACTGCCTTTACAACATCATGGCAAATAAATCAGACCTTGACCCACCAGAACTCCTAGCCTCAAAATAGGATCTTGTTATGACAGACATGCTTAACAACCTAGCACCTCTTAAGACTAGGATGGTTAGGGACAGGCAAAACCATTGTAGTTGGTTCTCCCCAGAATTTACAAAGCTGAAGCAGGAGAAGAGGACAGCAAAACATTATTGGAATAAAAACAAGACGGATGAAAATAAAATTCTTTGGAAAAACATAGAAGAACACTATAGGGATAATATCTTCAAAGCTAAAAAAAAAACTCTTTAATGCAGAAATTGAGGGTTCTTCTAATAGTACTAGGAAATTGTTTGAAATTCAGAAAACTTTGGAGAAATCCCACCTGAAGTAAGAACTGCCTTCCCCTACAATGACCGTCTGTTCTAACATGCAACAGGCTTTAACAGACAAAATGACTACGGCACATGCTAAAATCACGGTAGACCCGGCATCAGCTATACTGCCCGAGAACGCTGAGGTACTTTTGAGCGAGAATACCCAAATTCTTAATTTCTCTGCTGTTATAGTACAGTCCATGGAGGAAGGTTTTAGGAAAATGCACCCCACCTCCTGTAATGGCGACACTCTAGCAGCTAAAATTATACTGAATAATGCTGACACCTTTGAACCATTCCTCACATGCTTCACTAATGCCACCTTCCGACATGGAACCATTTTGGAAGATGTTAAGAAGGTGGTAGTTACTCCTTTGTTAAAGAAGGCAGGTTTAGACCCGAAGAACTATAGACTTATTACTAACGTCCCATTCCTTCTGAAGGTCGTGGATCGGGTAACTACTTTGCAGCTGCAAAAATATCTTGACAAGGCCAAGACAGTCTGGATTTAGGGAACATCATGGCACAGAGAGTGCTTTAGTTGACCTTCAGAACTAGATGCTTGACTGTATGGACAGGAGTAAGTCAGGCGTGCTGATGCTGCTTGATCTTTCGGCAGATTTTGATCTCCTGGATCATAAGAAATTACTGGGCACTTTATCCTCCATGGGCCACTGCTCGACATTAGCGGTAGAGTGGATGAATTATTTCCTGTCGGGTAGGATGTCTAGAGTTTGTTGGGGACAGGCCTCCTCCACACAAATACCATCCAACTGCGGAGTTACGCAAGAGCATGTCTGTCTCCCACACTCTTTAATATCTATCTGCGTCCTTTGTGCAATATTTTGGACAAAGTAGGGGCCAAGTTCACTAACTACACTGATGACACTCAGTTACTGATTGAACCGAGTGGAGAGTAAGCTGAGTACCCCAGAAACGCAGAAAATATCTAGCAAATAGTGAAAAATTGGATGACGGCTAACTGGCTATACCTCAGCAGTGCAAAGATCGAATTATTGGTCTCCGGGTCCTCTCAAGCAAGGATGAAACTGGGCCCAGACTATTCTGAGTTTCCTATTGACGGCCACTGTATCAAAACACAGGATAAGTTCAAAAACTTGGGAGTGATTGTAGACTATGCCCTGGGAGCTGATGCTCACATGGAAAACGTCATTAAAAAATCCCAATACCATCTGAGGTTATTAACACTGGTGAAACCTTATGTCACCCATAAGAACTGCAAAACTCTGGTCAGAGCCACTGTAATGCCCCATATAGATTACTGGAATGCCCTTCTTGGCGGAGCAAGTAGGAACTGCACACCAAAGCTTTAAAAGCTTTAAAAGCTTCAAAATGATGCTGTTCGAATCGTTAAAAATGTCTCCAAAAGGGAGCATATAACTCCAGCCAGGAAGGAACTTCATTGGTTGCCGGTCACATCTAGGATCACTTTCAAAATCCTTACTTTGACGCATAAATGCCTAGGCGGTCAGGCACCGAGCTAATTAAAAAAACTGCTGGACCCTGTAAACACAGGGGAAATCAACAAGATCTAGCAACACTTACCGTCTCGTCTGTCCAAAGGTTAAAAGAACCTGCAGTAGGAGCCAGTCATTGCCACACTTGCCTGGAATGATCTCCCAGTCCAGATGCATACAGAGAAGAGCCTTCCCATGTTTCGCAAATGGCTTAAGACCTTACTATTCAACTAAAATTCCTGCTTAACTAAAGGCTAAGATATCTGTTTTGGTTAATACTACCCTGCTCCTCTCCCCCCTTATTGTCTGTCATTGTTGTTGGTGGTTTTGGCTTTTAGGGCTGCGGCACATCATAAGCAAAAATTAAATAAATAAAGGAGAGAGAGATACACTTTTTCAAAAGACACGAGAAGACCAGGGATGGAGAAAGATATCCTCTGGCAAAACCACAGACATCATTGGGAATACTAAAAAAGAGTCTTAGAAAGGTTTGGGGAAAGGAGATACATTGCACCATCTTTGTGGAACTGTAAAGATTTGTCTAAGGAGACCTGGGAAAGGGAAACTCCCCAACAGTAACAAACTGCCTACCTATATTGAAAGGCCTAGTGACGGCAAGGGGAAGAAGGAGATCTCCCCATTAGTCACAAACTGCTTAAACGCATCCAGAAGGAAGGAACCACATTTCTGGAATTAGGTTAAAGATACTATTATAGTTTTCTTTTGAAGTGTGAGGGTTGTAAGTAGCTTTGGGACATAGGACAGTGGACTATCTTTCTTTTGATGGACATTCCAACACTATCCTTGGTTGTGTTTGAGGCAAGGAAACCCCTCTTAGCCATAGGGACAGATGGGGCATCCCCTTTATTTCCTTTCAATACAAGTTTCTGACCACATCTGTGTCCCGCATTTACTTCTGCACCCTTACATAAGCCATGCCAGGATCCGTTCAATCAAATTGGGGAAAGAAATGGTTTAACTCTGCGCTCGCATATTAACTTTGCAGGCCCCGGGCTGCCTAATTAAAGACACTTCCCCAGCAAGTAGTGCTAATATAATGAGAACAAGGGCAAGCCCCCTTCCAAACCCATATGGACTCCCCTTGCTGCTGCTGGTAGACGCGGCCTGAGTTGGGAGAACTTTGGGATCCCCCCACTACTACAATCAATGCTGGGCTGCACCTGGCCTACGCTGACGGGCCAGAATAATTAAAGGGGCTTCCTCACGTTGTTGGTAATTGCTGACCTGCACCTGACATATGCAGCCCAGCCAAAACCAGAGTTTGGGGCCGCCAGACATGTGCTGCTACTGCTGATGTGCCTTCCAAATACCAGCTTCAAGAAAGAAGATAGAGAACTGCTGCAGCAAAGACCTTGAGATATCCATGGCCAGGCTGTCAAAAGTAAGGCTTGTATAGATAATGTTACAATGCAGTGGCTAGAGACTTTTTTTGTATATATTTTTAAAGTTAAAGTCTATTTCATTTTTAAAGAACATTTTATATATTTTTAAAATAACTCTTTTTTTATATTTCTGAAATGTGTTTTAGGAATGCAGTTGCTTACATAAGGTAAGATTGTAAATACTGTTGCATGATTTCCCCCTTCTTATATAAAAAAAACTGTTAAAAACGGTTGGTGTACTGGGAAAGGAGATAAGCAATCAAAAGATCAACTAACAATACTGTACACCAGCATTTTGTTGTCCGACTTTCCTTTTGTGTGCCTAGGTATGAAAACCCAGTGTTTTCTTCCTTAGGGGTTTTTGAGAATCCCATCCTAACATTTGCCTTTCGGCCCCACGACAATTTACCATAGAGAGGTCCACCAAGGTGATATTGAGCTCAGGTAGGCGGGGGTTGGAGTCAGGTAAGAGGCAAGTCAAGTGGTAAAGTTGCGTGTCATAAAAGGTACTGTTGTGCCCACATGTACCGGTCTCCCAGTAAGTGCATTGTGACCATCCCCCGGTACACATGTTACTAGATGCCGCTGATAAATCGAGTAGTATCAGAACAGTGCATGTCTCTAAATTTCATAAACCACAGATATTACTACCATTTCAGTACCCAGGCCTGGGCAAAATCCTGTGCTATGGATCCAGGATTGCCTTAAGTTCAACAAAGTGTTTGTGTGTCTGCTGTTCCAAAAATGTTTCCAAACTAAAAACGCCTGGATATAGGGTACACATTCACAGGGTCGTCTGAGTACAGAGTTGGTTTTTTCTACATTAGGAGGATTATGACATTTTTAAATTACTCTGAAAATTCTCCTCGTAGAAAGGATCAGTTTATCAATAGGAGGGTCAATTAACTCACTAGTGCTTTTACAATTTTCTATGGGCAGTAGTGTCTGGCTGAACTGGATGGGTCTGATGTTGCCAGTTACCTTTCTGTATCTACTAATGAAGAGGGGTGGAATCTGTTAAATCTGTTTCGAAGGTTCTTCTTATCCCAAGAGCATTAAGAGCATAGCTAGAATTTACTAATTCCAAGGGAATATGCAAAACTTTTGTGTGAAAGAAGTTGCAATTATATCACAGAGTTCTTTTGACTGTGTGACTTCTTGGATTATGGTTTTAGTGGTTCGCAAATGATTAACTTAACATTCTTGGAATAAATTAGCAGGTGAAAACATTATATTAGAACAGTATGCTTTTTCACTTCTATCATATTCTTTTTTAGGTCGCGGCTGCTGATTCTACTTTTAGCACATCATCTGTGGGTTTAAAATGTAATATTTTCTTTCCAATCCTTGGAAGATTAATTTGTAAATGCGACTGCCCCAGGAGGGACAGAGGAAGCAGTGCGCTGTGCGCAGAGCACCATCTTGAAGTAACCTAAACTTTCTTGGTCACTCTGCTTTTTCTTGACTTGCAAACTGTAACTGTATATTGGAATAGAAGCTCAGCCTCCTAAAGACTGAAGCAACTTAATCCTATAATACTCTTATTGATTTAGCATAACGGGAAGCAGTGACTTAAAGTAACCACGTGAAGTTAAATGCACACCAGCATTTTATTTTGAAAACAAAGACTGTAGTTGTTGCATTTGAATAGTCTGAGCAGTTTATTTTACTGTAGCGGCATTCAAAGTCCTTGAACACACCTTTGTACCTGTTGTGCATTCCGGCGTCCCTTGCCGACGCAGGCACACAGGCACGTACATTCAGGAACTACAGTTCCCAGAGTGCTCTCACGTCCACTTATAGAAACGTCAGGCGCTTCAGCAACGAAGCCAGTCTACGCCGGTCCAAGGCGTCCAAAGGCCCACGGCTAGAAACGCTGCCGGTTTCCACATACAGACTACACAGCTAAAAGCCAGGTATGGGTTACCCAAATCTTAATAAGCTACTGTCCCGAACCACCATCTTACAACAGCAAGGGTTGGTCCAAAATGATCTCAGACAGAGACATGAGACACCCGACCCAACCACAACACAGACAAGAAGTATAATACCCAAAGCTGTCCCCAATACGAAAACAGACCTGGAGACAGGAGCTGATAATGTCCACCTTAAAATTGCACTACTAAACACTAGGTCTATGCCTAAACATGCTCAAGAAATCCATGATTACATTATTGATGAGAAACTAGACATCTTATGCCTAACAGAAACCTGGCTACAAGAGCCAGTTGGACCCACTATAGACACTGCAATACCAACAAACTACAACATCTACCTAAAAAATAGAGAAACTGGAAAGGGTGGAGGAGTGGCGATCATCGCAAACAACTCAATTAAACTCTTTGCCACCCCAATTCAGTGTTCAGGTTGTGAGGTCATTCACCTCAAACGGACTCCTACTCAAAACAACTGCATTAATATAATCACTATATATAGACCCCCAATTTTTATCACGGAATTTAACAACGAGATTGTGACCTTACTAAACAACCTTAAATCAACCAACACAGAGACCATACTGTTAGGTGACATAAACAGATGGAGGGGTAACCAACAGGACCAACAAGCCATAATCCTAGAAGAGGATTTTGAAAATAGCGACTTCATCATTATTAACAACGGCCCTACGGCAACTAGAGGGAACCAGCTGGACTGGATTGTCACAAATAGCCCTAAAGTAACCATGCTTGGCTCTTACCCTTGCACATGGTCAGATCATTTCAAAATTGAAATCTCACTATCATTGAACTTTAAAAAGGAAAAACCAGCTAACTTACCTAAACCAGTCCTTGCCAGGAATCTGAAAAAAATCACGAGCAACATGCTTTCAGAGGAAATGCAGAAAATCATAACCACCACTAATGATGAAGACCATAGTGAACATATGATATCAACTTATAACCAAGGCATGTTAAAACTGTTAGATATTCATGCCCCTCTAAAAGAAAAGAAAGTCAGACCCAATTCCAATCATCAAAAATGGTTCACCACCGAAGCGATCAAGCTTAAGAAGGACAAAAGAAACCTTGAGAGGAAATGGCTAAAAGATCCCACTGATACTAATAAAAGCAATTGGAAGATTGCAGACCACATATACAAATCTAAGCTCATAGATCTGAAGAAAAACTACTATAACGACATCATTAGCATTGCGGCAAACTCCACCGGAAAGCTCTTCCAGATCCTCAAATCCATAGACAAACCCATTACACTCACCCCACCCTTTCAACCAACTGAAACAGACTGTGAGAACGTTCAGATTGCATTCCAAAATAAAAATTGCCAAAGCCAGAGAAACAATCATTAACTGCCTGATCACAAACACCTCATTTAAAACCCACCTCATAGAAAATAAAAACGAGACAGAAATCCCAAAATTCCAATTGAGGTCCATCACACTTGATGTAATGAAGAAAACACTCTCCACCATGAGGTGCACTTCATGCTCGGAAAATGTTCTACCACCTAAACTTATTCTAGAAAACCCTGATATTTTTACCCCTTTCCTCACAAGAATGGTAAATGCTTCATTCAGAGATCAAACTGTACCCAACATCATTAAAACAGTCACGGTCACTCCCAAAAACCTGACCTTAACCAACAGGATCCAGCCAATCTCAGACTCATCACAAACTGCAATTTTCTATTGGAAATTATGGACAAAATAGCTACAGAACAACTCCAAAGCTATGTAGATGAAAACAACTTACTACACCCACAGCAGTCCGGATTTAGATCCAGCCATAGTACCGAGTCCGCGCTATTAGACCTCCAGACTGAAATGCTATCTATCATGGACAAAGGCAAATCAGGACTATTAATATTATTGGACCTCTCGGCAGCATTTGATCTGCTAGATCATACCAAACTCCGAGAGGCCCTTAAAAACTCAGGCAATTGCTCATCAGGGGCAATTGAATGGATTGCCTCATTCCTGCAAAACAGGCAATCCAGGATTGTCTGGGGAGACAAAGCATCAAACACCAAACCGGTCGATTGTGGTGTCCCTCAAGGGGCCAACATTTCCCCTTTGCTTTTTAACCTCTACATGTGCTGCCTTTGCACCATACTATCCCAGATGGGTATATTTTTTACCAATTTTGCTGATGATACCCAACTGGTGTTTGAACTCAGTGGGGACTATAAAATAGACAACGACAAACTCTCATCCCTATACAACACCATTGAGTGTTGGATGAAAAAAAACTGGATGTGCTTGAATGGCTCAAAGACCGAGCTTATGATATTCGGCTCCACACAGGCCAGAAAGAAATTGAGCCCATCCTACTCTTCATTCTTTATTAAAAACACACAGATTCTAACATCAGAAAAAGTGACGACCCTAGGAGTATATCTCCAATCCTCACTAGGCGCTGAAGGACACACAGCCTAAAGAAAAACTGTCAGTACCACCAAATTCTCCTAAAAAAAATCAGACCATTGTTAGATCAAAAAAATAGCACGATCATCGCTAGAGTCACTATACTGTCTAGATTGGACTATGGTAACTCCCTACTCTTAGGAGCCAACAGTAAATGTTTGAAAAGATGCCAAACAATCCAAAACAATGCCATCAGAACGATCACAGGAAGAACTTGGAGAGAACATATCACCGGAGAAAGGAAGGCTCTCCATTGGTTGGCTATGAAAGAGAGCATCTCCTTCAAGTCTCTCACCATGGTTCATCGCTGTTTATATGGCAAAGCCCTGGTTTACCTCAAGAAACAATTCAAGTGGTACGAGCCACCTAGGCGCCTTAGATCCTCCAACACAGGTAAACTGCAAACCACCAAAACGAAAAAGCAGCACGGCCTTGGCAAGGCCTTCCTGACCTTAAGTATCGAAAAATGGGATGAACTTCCCACCTCATTGAAGCTCGAACCCAATTACCTCCTATTCAGAAAAAAATTGAAAACATTACTTTTCAAATGAATCCCGGAAGTATATCTAACCGACTATGATTAACACTGTCCACCACACGTCTTGTCCCGTCCTTATTTTCTGTTGTCCTGTCTCTTTGTAAGCGCTCTGATGCCTGCGGCTTTTAGCGCTATATAAATAAATAAATAAAAATAAATGCTGAGGTCTGGTGGACAGGGCTGGATAGTTTCAGGGTTTTTTGAATAGATGAACAAATTACTTATGTTCTTTCTGCTGGATGTTCCTCCCGCGTATTCCTCGTCTTTGATATTCTTATCTTCAGTTTTGCTGCTTCGGAAAAATAGAATTCCACACCAGAGGGCGCTGTGCTCGATGTCGTGGCGTCGATGTCCCTCGAGGGTTGCCATCGGGTGTTGACGTCATCAGTAGTACAAATACCTTGAGCAGCGCCCGTTGGATTCAGCTGTTTTTTCGTTCCCATCAGTCGAGAAATTGACCAGGCGTACCCCAAGACGGCAAGCTCTCAGAAAGCGCACAGTGCAAAACACGGAAATTGTACGGCAGGGTAGTGTCAGGGACTCAGGTGGGCAGAGACAAGGACAGGCTGGGCGCAGGGGTGTTGTGGGCACTGTTGGGGGCACTGGTGGGGAGAGACAAACGAAGATGCAACCATACAAAAGGCTGCTTTTCCCCATGTGCAGGAGAAAGAGGGTAAAGACTGCGTTTCCCAGCAGCCGGCGCCGAAAGACTACAAACCCCAGCATGCCCAGGGACGTTTTGGACCAATCAGAGACCAGGAAGGGCGCGGCCGCCCCATCGCGCATGCGCAGAGCCCCGAGCACGGGGCTTGCGCTTGAGACTCCATGCCGACAAGACGTTTGGACCGGAGCTCCTGTAAAATTACACGCGAGGGGCCCAGCCCCACCCGAGCACCAGCCCGGCCCCTCGCCCACACGAGATAAGTACTCCTCCTTGCTAAGGGCCCAAGGGGATCGAGGGGGAAGTGCAGGGGGGGATCGCTAGCCCACCCAGAGCCCCTGCACCGCTACGAAAAGTCTAAGTGGTCTAACTTCGGCGCTCAATACGCCGGCGGCATTCTTTTGAGATAAATTAACCTGTGCACGGGCGATTTTGTCATTTGGGGTGTTTCCGCCTCTTGGAGACCATAGCAGACCCGTGAGGCGAAAACACAGCACCGGAGATACCTACCACAGTTTGGGGTGTTTCCGCCTCTTGGAGATCATAGCAGACCCGTGAGGCGAAAACACAGCACCGGAGATACCTATCACAGTTTAAAAGCACAAATTGATCACGAGGGTCTGCAGGAAGACCGCTTGTGCATTTTTTTTCACGTTTGCAGGGGTCTGCAAGAAGATCACTTGCGTAGCATAAGTGCAATAGCACGATACAGGCCTTGAGGGGGCATTTTAGTGTGTGTTCTGTGAGAGTGGAAGTTGCATGAGGTGAATGCAGACAATGACAGAGGGCATGTTTTAATGCTTGTTAATTTCTTTTAGCTTGGAGCTTTTGAAAACAATCCTTCAGACGTGCCAAGGACGCGACTGCTTTTCAACGGACAAGACACAGAAGACCAGAGCTAAGTTGCATGCTAACTCCTGTACTGATCTGATGACTTAGGGTTAGGAAGTGTAAGAATGTTCTTATGTGCAAATTGGTGCTTATGTACAAGTAGTTAGTAAGGCTGAGGACACCAGAACAAAAGTGTGCAGCAACCAATCTTTCCCTGCAAAACCCCCATTCCCACCCATAACCTCTACCTCACCCTCAATCCGGTTTACCTAATTCCCTCTACCTATCCAACCATCGAGACCCTAACCCTCCTTCCCTGCTCTGGTCCAGGAAACCCGTGTAAGCCCTGACTTGCGGGCTCCACGACCAAAGTGGGGGTGGTTGGTACTGCGTCGCTCCTGCGCCTTGGATTCTGGACTTCGTGACAGAAGCGCAAGCCCACGTAGTATTCAGGCGCCCGAGTGGCGTGGCCAGCCCCTTTGAAACCATAGAAGAAATAGCCAAAGCTCTGCAAGACTTACATGGTGAACTGGCAGCGTCTAGACAGGACTATGCCACACTGTCCGCACAGGTATGCAGTTTAGCAGCTCAGACAGCGCCCATACCTGGCCGACCGCCTACCCCGGTGCAGGTACACGTAAGTCCGGAGGCAATAGTTCCGTTGGCACCCCCAGAGCGCTACGCCGGAGACCCACAAAAGTTTACCACTTTTATTACTCAGTGTCGTCTCCATTTTCTGACCAAGACTACAGCCTTTCGGTCCGTTCAATCCCGAACGGCGTTTGTAATATCGTACCTCACGGGGGACGCTGCGGCATGGGCAAATCCTTTAGTCCAAAAGGACCATGCCATTCTTTATGACTGGGATGACTTCCTGGCAGAGTTTGAGAAAATATTTAACCGGCGAGCTGCCACCCTTTGCAAGGATCAGGAACTGTTAAGCCTCAAGCAGGGGTCTAAAGAACTAGTGACATATGTCACTCATTTTAATCGGCTGGTAGCCGAAGCCGACTGGCCCAGTGATAAGAGGATGTCCCTCTTTTATCAAGGTTTGAGGGATGACATCAAAGACCTTATTGCCCAGGTTGACCCACAGCCAAGGGAATGCTCAGAAATGATTGATCTGGCCTTACGGCTTGACCATCGAATGGCTGAAAGGCGGGGCGACAGACGAAAAGGAGATTCACGACCTGTGCCTCGATTGGATCTGTATAAGGGATCCCGGGGGTGGCGGTCAAATCTGAGGGGGATGAACCAATGCAGATAGGTTCTGTTCGAGGTCCCCTAACTAAAGAGGAAAAAGAACAAAGGAGGAAGGACGGCCTCTGTAGGTACTGTGGCAAGGCTGGACATTTTGTACGTGAATGCCCAAGCAAGCCCAAGACCCAGTGAAAGGCTTCGGCTCGTCGGTAGTGGGGATCACCCGATCGAGCCTGTTGAGTAGCAGGGCCCCAATGGCTGGCATTTCGAACTATGCTACGCATGTCACCTTGATGGGTTGTTTGGAGTTCCAAACACGGAAGAAACAGGTCACTATGTTTGTGGACTCGGGAGCGACAGGTAATTTTATTGATGCTCAGTACGTGGTTACCTTAGGTATCCCAGTACAACAAAAGGCAAACCCAGAACCTGTACGTGCTGTAGACGGCACTCCCCTCAGTTCAGGGCCCATAACGCATAACACCTGTTTGGTGACTTTACAATGCGGAGTTTGGCAGAGAGAAAGCATTGCCTTTGATATCATTGCTGCCCCGCAATTCGGGCTGATTTTGGGATTACCATGGCTAAAAAAGCATAACCCCCAAATTTGTTGGACCACAGGTTCAATCAGTCTGGACTCACCGCATTGTCTAGAACATTGCCGGCAAGAAAGTACACCTTCAGTGTGTGCTCTCAACGTCTCGGTTAAGCAAAAGGAAATGCGTCCCGAAAGTATACCCCAAGAATACGCAGATTTCATGGACGTGTTTAACAAACAAGCCGCAGAATCGTTACCCCCACATCGGCCATTTGACTGCAGAATTGATCTGGAGCCTGGGGCTACTCTACCGTGTAGTCGTATATATGCCCTAACGGAGGCCAAAAATAATCGCCTCCAAGAGTACATAGCTGTGAATTTAAAGAATGGTTTTATTCCCCACTCTAATTCGCCAGTGTCATCACCTTTGTTCTTCGTACCGAAGAAGTCTGGAGAGCTCCGGACTTGTATTGATCACCGCAGAGTGAACCAGATAACCATTAAGAACCGGTATCCGCTTCCTCTCATTCCAGTTCTTCTGGATCAAGTTAGGGACGCGACAATCTACACCAAGTTGGACCTTCGAGGCGCTTACCATCTTGTGCGGGTGCGCAAGGGAGACGAATGAAAAACCGCCTTCCGGACCAAGTTCGGATTGTACGAATATCAGGTTATGCCATTCGGTCTCTGTAACGCCGCCGCAGCCTTCCAACATTTCCTGGATGAGGTCCTTAGAGAATATTTAGACGTATGTGGGTAGTGTACATAGATGACATCCTTATATATTCTCATAATCTCCAGGAACATGTCCGACATGTACGCGCAGTTTTGCAAAAGCTGCGAGAACACCACCTTTATGCAAAACTGGAGAAGTGCGAATTCCATTGTACCACCGTGGAATTTCTAGGCTACTTCCTGACCCCAACCGGCGTACAAATGGACAAGAAAAAGGTGCAGGCAATCTTGGATTGGGCCCCCCCTACCAGCGTGAAAGAGATACAGTCATTCCTGGGGTTTGCGAACTTCTACAGACGCTTCGTAAAGAACTTTTCTGCATTGGTCACTCCAATCACGAAGCTTCTCCGTAAAGGCTGCCCGTTTGTGTGGGACACATTGGCCGACCAGGGGTTTCAACAGCTCAAAGAGGCCTTCACCGACGCCCCGGTACTGAAACACCCGGATTTGTCCAGACCATTTGTAGTGGAAACGGACGCCTCTAGCTACGCTCTAGGTGCTATCTTGTCCCAGCGGGACCCTCAGGCAGGCCTGCTACATCCCGTGGCCTACTTCTCAAGGAAACTACTCCCAGCTGAACAGAACTATATCATTGCCGATCGGGAATTATTGGCAATTAAGGCAGCTCTTGGTGAGTGGCGACACTACCTGATGGGGGCACGTCATACCACCACGATCAGAACGGACCATCGTAATCTCCAGTTTATAAGAACCGCCAAGACGTTGAGCCCGCGCCAGTTGCGATGGGCTCAATACTTTGCCGAGTTTGATTTCATCATAACATATAGACCCGGAGCCAACAATCGAAAGGCAGATATATTGTCACGATATCCCGAGTCAGCAGAGCGAGAGGCAGGCATTACACCCCAACCTATTATTCCCCCAACACGTATCGTTGGAGCCACCTCTGATTTCTTTGAGGCCGTATTAAAAGACCTCACTATGCAGGACATCCATCAGTGGTGCAAACAAGATCCTCAGAATACATTAGTTGAGGGACTCCCCTACCATTGGTCAGCCTTGTACTTGCCCACCAAGCAACTGCGGGAAAAAGCCTTATCGTGGTGCCACGATTCGTCATTGGCGGGACACCCGGGAAAGTCAAAAACTCAGGAGTTGGTGGCCAGACATTTCTGGTGGCCCAAGTGGCAGCAAGACGTTCTGCAGTATGTGTCTAAATGCGAGGTGTGTGCTCGAAATAAAGCTGGTCACCAAAAACCCGCTGGGCTCCTTCATCCCCTACCGACTCCTTCGATACCATGGCATACGATCACCATGGACCTTATTGTGGATCTTCCCGAGGTTCAGGAGTACACTTCTGTATTGGTAATAGTGGATACCTTTTCGAAAATGGCCCACTTCTTCCCATGTAAGGGAGTCCCGACTGCTGGTGCAATTGCCGAATTAGTTCTGCAAAACATAGTCCGCCTCCATGGCCTTCCCTATTGTGTGGTCACAGATAGGGGCCCACAGTTCACCTCTCGCTTTTGGCGTGAGTTTTGCAAGACTCTAGGAATGGAAGTCCGCTTGTCGTCCGGATACCATCCCGAGACAGATGGCCAGACAGAACGCGTAAATCAATGCCTGGAGCAGTACTTACGGTGTTTGCCACGAGTAGAGAGACAACCTGGGTCCAGCATACTTGGTTGGCAGAATTGGCATATAATAACGCCACACATGCCTCCACCAAAAAGACTCCGTTCTACTGCCTTTATGGGCGACACCCACGGATTCTCCCACAGGCCATTCCAGCTTCAGGATTAGAATTGCCTACGTTGGCTGGACAACGGTCGGGCATAGAGCAGGTTTGGAAGGAGGTGCAGGGAAATCTCACAAAAGCCAAGGACGCATATAAGCGCTATGCAGATAGGCGTCGTCGACCCAGTCCACTTTAAAGTGTGGTTATCCACCCGCAACTTTCGCATGGATGGGCCCAGGAAATTACAACCCCGATATTTGGGTCCATTCCCTATAGTTAAAATTGTGAACCCTGTTGCAGTAAAATTGACCTTACCTCCCCAAATGAAGGTACATCCCACTTTCCACACTTCCCTCCTGAAACCTGCTCCACATGAGACAATTGCTAGGAAAACACCTCCCGTTATGGTGCAAGGGGAGCCTGAGTACGAGGTTCGAGCAATATTGAATTCTAAACAAGATAAAAAGGGCCAAGTGTTTTACCTCATTGACTGGGTGGGGTATGGCCCTGAGGAACGCACTTGGGAACCCTCACAGCATGTACATGCCCCCAGGTTGCTGCGCGCTTTTCACAGGAATTATCCTAGTAAACCCGGAACAACTGCCTTCTGTGGGAGGGGGAGTACTGTCAGGGACTCAGGTGGGCAGAGACAAGGACAGGCTGGGCGCAGGGGTGTTGTGGGCACTGTTGGGGGCACTGGTGGGGAGAGACAAACGAAGATGCAACCATACAAAAGGCTGCTTTGCCCCATGTGCAGGAGAAAGAGGCTAAAGACTGCGTTTCCCAGCAGCCGGCGCCGAAAGACTACAAACCCCAGCATGCCCAGGGACGTTTTGGACCAATCAGAGACCAGGAAGGGCGCGGCCGCCCCATCGCGCATGCGCAGAGCCCCGAGCACGGGGCTTGCGCTTGAGACTCCATGCCGACAAGACGTTTGGACCGGAGCTCCTGTAAAATTACACGCGAGGGGCCCAGCCCCACCCGAGCACCAGCCCGGCCCCTCGCCCACACGAGATAAGTACTCCTCCTTGCTAAGGGCCCAGGGGGATCGAGGAGGAAGTGCAGGGGGGGATCGCTAGCCCACCCAGAGCCCCTGCACCGCTACGAAAAGTCTAAGTGGTCTAACTTCGGCGCTCAATACGCCGGCGGCATTCTTTTGGGATAAATTAACCTGTGCACGGGCGATTTTGTCATTTGGGGTGTTTCCGCCTCTTGGAGACCATAGCAGACCCGTGAGGCGAAAACACAGCACCGGAGATACCTACCACAGTTTGGGGTGTTTCCGCCTCTTGGAGATCATAGCAGACCCGTGAGGCGAAAACACAGTACCGGAGATACCTATCACAGTTTAAAAGCACAAATTGATCACGAGGGTCTGCAGGAAGACCGCTTGTGCATTTTTTTTCACGTTTGCAGGGGTCTGCAAGAAGATCACTTGCGTAGCATAAGTGCAATAGCACAATACAGGCCTTGAGGGGGCATTTTAGTGTGTGTTCTGTGAGAGTGGAAGTTGCATGAGGTGAATGCAGACAATGACAGAGGGCATGTTTTAATGCTTGTTAATTTCTTTTAGCTTGGAGCTTTTGAAAACAATCCTTCAGACATGCCAAGGACGCGACTGCTTTTCAACGGACAAGACACAGAAGAACAGAGCTAAGTTGCATGCTAACTCCTGTACTGATCTGATGACTTAGGGTTAGGGAGTGTAAGAATGTTCTTATGTGCAAATTGGTGCTTATGTACAAGTAGTTAGTAAGGCTGAGGACACCAGAACAAAAGTGCGCAGCAACCAATCTTTCCCTGCAAATCCCACCCATAACCTCTACCTCACCCTCAATCCGGTTTACCTAATTCCCTCTACCTATCCAACCATCGAGACCCTAACCCTCCTTCCCTGCTCTGGTCCAGGAAACCCATGTAAGCCCTGACTTGCGGGCTCCACGACCAAAGTGGGGGTGGTTGGTACTGCGTCGCTCCTGCGCCTTGGATTCTGGACCTCGTGACAGGTAGGGTGCGAGGTGCAATGAGGAATACATGGGAAGAACATCCAGTCAAAAGAACGTTACCATGGGTAAGTAACTTGTTCTTCAAATGGATTGTGTCCTCCCATGTATTCCTCATCTTTGATAGACTCCCAAAGCAGTGTTTACATTTTTGGAGGAGGGAGTACCAATTAATTTAGTCATGGACGTATGAAGAACGGCCTTTTCAAAAATACCTTGTTGAGAAGAGGTTGTGTCTAAACAGTAATGCTTTATGAACGTATGCATAGATGACCAGGTGGCCGCTGCACAGATATCTTTTACTGGTACAGCCCTTAGCAGAGCCGCAGAATTTGCAATGCCCCTAGCGGAATGAGACCTTAGCCCACCTGGTGGTTCTTTACCTGCCAGTTGTAACATTCTCCAATTGCTAAAATTATCCATCTCTATATAGTCTGTTTGGTTACTGCCAGGCCCAATTTATGGCCGGTATACCCAATGAAGAGTTGATCATCTTGTCGAAATTTAGCAAGTCTTGAAATATAAAAGCTTAGAGCCCTTTTTGGGTCTAGCCTGTGAAACCTTTCTTCCTCCTTGCCTGCATGAGGGGGAGGATAAAAGGTTGGTAGTGTTATCTTCTGCGACAAATGGAAGTCAGAGACTACCTTAGGCAGGAATAATGGTTTGACTCAGAGGATGACCCTCATGGAAAACGGTGTACAGAGGCTTACAAGAGAGAGCCTGTCACTCACTCACGCTGTGGTCTGATGTTAAAGCCACTACAAGGACTGTTTTTAATGTAAGGAGCCTTAGAGGACATGAATGTAATGGCTCAAATGGAATGCATGTGAGACATTTAAATACCAAATTTAAATCCCAAAAGGGCACATGAAATGGGACTGGAGGGTACACATTAGTGAGACCCTTTAGAAATTGCACAATCAAGGGTATCTTGAACTACGAGACCTCTTCAGAGGAGCGCTTAAAGATGGAAAGTGCAGCCAGTCATCCTTTTATCGTTTCAATCTGGAGCCCCAGATTGGCTAAATGCAACAGGAAAGAAAGCACCATAGGTGTGCCACATAGGAAAGGATCCAAATTCTTATCATTGTACCAGTTACTAAACTTATTCCAGCGACACCGGTACAAGTATTTGGTTGCTGGCCATCTGGCCAAAAGCGAAATCTCCATTACATCGTCCGGGAGGTCCCAATCCTTATATCTCAGCCTCTCAGAAACTATGCGTGAAGGCTGAGTGTCTTGACCTCTGGATGGAGAACCTGACCTTCCTCTGGTGAGAGAAGATCCTCTCTTTGTGGAAGACATATTGGAGGGCAGATGGACATGTCCAGAAGGTCCGGGTACCACGTCCTCCTGGCCCAATCCTGAGCAATTAGGATCATGGATTTCCTGAAGTTTCTCAGCCTCCTGATCACGTGAGGAATGATGGGGACTGGAGGAAACGCATACAGAAGCGGAAATTCTCAGTCCACTACGAACGCTTCCTCTAGAGCTTCTCTCAGAGGAAATTCCCTTGAGCAATACTGTTCGCACTTCAGATTGACCTTGGTCGCGAACAGATCCACTTGAGGGGTTCCCCAAAGGGTGAAGATTTCTTGAAGGACTTCCTGAGCTAGTTCCCATTTGTGGGAGTCTGTGCTCTGCCTGCTCAGAGCATCTGCTGCTGTGTTCTGCTCTCCAGCTAGGTGAACTGCCGACAGAGAGATTCTTTCTTGTATTGTCCAGAACCAGAACTGCATTGCCTCTCTGCATAGTGGTAGTGACCCTACACTTCCTCTCTTGTTGAGGTAGTACATTGCCACCCTGTTGTCCGTCATTATCAGGACATTCCTTCCCCGTAAAGAGGGCAGGAAGGCCTTCAGCGCTAGTCTGATTGCCCTCAGCTCCAAAAGGTTGATGTGTAGTTTGGACTCCGATGGAGACCAACGACCTCTGATTGTCAGTTTATTGGTGTGGGCTCCCCACTCCGCGAGTGAGGCATCCGCCACTACCGTTATCTCCGGCCATGCTTGCCAAAAAGACTGTCCCTTGAGAATGTTGTCCCTGCAAGTTCACCATATAAGGTCCTGAGCCACCCTGCTCAGACCTTGCAGTAGATCCGACATATTTTCGGAAAATTGGGACCACTGAGTCCTGAGGGCCCACTGAAGGGATCTCATTCTCAATCAGGCTTCTGGCACCAGAAAAATGCAGGATGCCGTGAGGCCGAGCAAGTCAACCATAGAAGGTCCTGCTGAGCCACCCTGCTCGGAACTTGCAGTAGATCCGACATATTTCCTGAAAATTGGGACCACTGAATCCTGAGGGCCCATTGAAGGGATCTCATTCTCAATCAGGCTTCTGGCACCAGAAAAATGCAGGATGCCATGAGGCTGAGCAACCTCAGGAAATCGAAGGTCGACAGATGCTGGACATTTTGGAACTTTGTTACCATCTGCAGAATGTGTTCAGCCCTCACCTCGGGAGGCGAGGCTTTCCCTGAGGAAGTTTCCAGGACTGCTCCAATGAATTGGAGTCTTTGGAATGGTATCATATGGGACTTCTTGTAATTGAGGGAGAGGCCCATCCTGTGTAGGGAGTGGCAGTTGATTCTGAGATGTTCCTTGGCCTGTTCGGTTGAACGAGCCCTGATCAACCAATCACCCAGATAGGGGTAGACATGAATCCCCCATCTCCAGAGACTCGCTGCCACTACTGCCATTAGTTTGGTGAAAACCCTCGGGCGGAGGTCAGCCCGAATGGCAGAACTCAAAACTGATAATGAGAACCGCCAACCGTGAACCTCAGATATTTTCTGTGCTTGAGATGGATTGGCACATGAAAGTAAGCATCCTGAAGGCCCAATGATATCAATCAGTCTTGGAGTTGGAGAGCCTGAAGGATCTGAGAAAGGGTTACCATATTGTGAATGATAGCATGGGCCACACTGGTTGGAATTGCGAACTTTGATCAGAGTCACATCTAGATGGGATTTCGGATGGTTGCAGGTGCCACACCTGGAATTTTGCTGTGGATGTCGCCATGTGCCATGCCTAGATAGAAATGTGAATGTTAGCATCTGCCACACTTAGATGGAATCTTAGATAATAGGCGTCGCATCCAGATAGAAATACAAATGTTAGCATGTGCCACACTTGGGGCCTCATTACGACCCAGGCGGTAAGGGGTTTACGGCAGCGTTAACAGCGCCAACCCTTACCCCCTGAGTACGAGGTCCCTTAGCGTCATGGCGCTTTTAACACCTGCTTTTAGCAGGTGTTAAAATCCATGGCGCTAAGGGACCATGGAGTTAATTACGCCACCGTAATTTACGGTGGCGTAATTAACGCCTTCCCCACTCCCATTATGCCCTATGGGGCAAAAATGGGAATGGGGAAGGGTAAATGGGGATTGGGGACTTACCGCCCCGCCAAGGTCGGAATGGGGCGGTAAGTCCGCCAACCACCATGGCGTAAACATAGTTTACGCCATGGTGGTAAAGTCACGGCCCAGGCGGTAACTTACCGCCTGGGTCGTAATGAGGCCCTTAGATAGAAATGTGAATGTTAGCTATGCCAATTAACCAATCCACTAACAATTTCACCCCTCTGCATTCACCTCTCAAACTCTAACCAAACACAACCAGAAGCCTATAAACACAACAATCTGCACAAAATTCACTAAACAGCAACAACAAAACAAACCACACATAGGGCCTCATTACACGGTAGGCGGAGGACCAAGGTGCTATTAGCACCTTGGTCCATGCCGGTAAAATACTGGCATCGCCTTGGTGGAAAGGGGAATTACCGCCCTATTCCAAGGTTGGTGGGGCGGTAATTCCCCCTTCCCCCATTGCCCTTCCCCTTTCCCATTTTTGCCCCATAGGGCTCTATGGGAATGGGGAAGGCGCTAATTACGGTGCCGCAAATTGCGGTACCGTAATTAGCACCCTGGTCCCTTTGCGGGTTGGTTTTTAACGCCTGCTAAACGGCAGGCGGTCAAGTACCTACCCGCAAAGGGACCTCGTAGTAAGGCAGTAAGGGTTAACGGTCACCGGTACCATTACCGGTGACCGTTAACCCTTACCGCCTTCCATGTAATGAGGCCCATAGACTCACACAACAGTACACGATGGCTACTGACCGGAAAACACCCCAAGTCCAGCCAACTGAGTTAACCGGGTTGAGACTGCCAACAGCACATCACTGCTCTCTTGCACTTTTCCACCTTGCTCCCACTAACGTGCCCCCCCACACCCTTCCATTTTTCAGAACCGCCAGAGCATCAGGGTACCACTCTGGTACAAATATCCTTTAACATAAACATTAACATTGAACTTGTCCCTCCTAAGGAATTTGTTCAAATTTCGTAAGTCCAAAAGGGGTCTCAATCCTCCATCCTTCTTGTGAATGAGAAAGTAGGGGGAATGCCAGCCCTTGTTCCTCTTCGCTATAGGTACATGCTCTATTGCACCTTTCTCTAGCAGGGTTAAAATTTCCTGCACAAGGAGCGGATCTGGAATGTTGACAGAGTTGGCTCCCGGTGGATGATCTTGAGGCCTTTTTTGAAAAGGAAGGCAGTAACCTTGGGCTACTGTTTTCAGTGCCCAGGCATCTGAAATAATGCCCCGCCATTCATTCAGATGCTGGGAGATTCTGCCTCCCACCGGCCTCAGAGTGGCTTAGAGGTGGCTGCATTAGCGGCTGAGGGTAAAGATGCCGCTGCTGGGGCTGGTTTAGCATCTCTTCCTTGTCCACCATGAGGGAATCTTTTCTGTCCCCTTTGTCCAGCCTGTCCTCTTCCCTTTCCAAATGAGGAATAGAAACTTAAAGGAAGACCCCTCCAGGAAGAGGAGCCTGAATAAGGATGTTGTTGAGGTTGACGTATGCTGATTTACCCACCACCTCGGAGGCCTGTAGCTTCTCCAGACTCTCATCCGCCTTGCTGCCGAACAACCTTGAGCCGTCAAAGGGCATACTGAGTAGTCTGGCCTGCAAATCCGGTGCAAACCCGACTTTCTCAACCACGCAAACATGCGTAGTACGGTGCTAGAAGCCATGGACCTGCTGATACTGTCAGCCGTATCCAGTCCTGAGTGGAGACACTCCCCCATTGCCTTCTTTCCATCATTCACAATCGCCAGGAAGCTGTCTCTTTCCTTCGCCTTCCGGAATGTGCTCAGCTGCCATGCTAACACAGTCCCACAGGGTGTAAGTAAATCTTGAAGGTGAACATGTAGCATTAGCCATAGTGCCCGATGTGAAAATCTTACGAGCAGCCCAGGCATCAACCCTCTTGTCGTCTCTATCTGGGGGAATAGAGGGGTAAGTAGACTGCCTGGTCAATGTGTCTGCCTGAACCATCAAGCATACAGGTGTAGGGTACTTGGTCAAATAGTCCGGATCAATACTAAAAGGTCTATATTTTCTGGCAAAGTTCCTGTTTACAGCATGTCAAGATTCTGGAGTGTCCCAGTTTGCCATGACCTTCCTCTGAAGGGCTGCATGAAAAGGTAATACTGGGTCCTTCTGAGGGCCTTGATTCAGGATATCGGTCATATCGTCTTGCTCATATGCAGGAGAATTCCTGCTCCCGCCTATGTACTCAATAACCCTATTCATGAGGGAGCTGTATGTAGAATCTGCATGTTCAGCTGGATCAGGTTTGCTGAATTCTAGCTCTGGTGAAGTGTCTACACCACTAGATGACTGCAGGCAATCGTAAAGATCAGCTATCTTGGAATCCTGATTAATAAATTCCTCAGGAGCATTTCACCATAAGGCAAACCAAAGGGGGAGAATCCTCTTCAGAGGCTTGTTCATCCTCATAAATTGAGGCCATAGACTTGAAAAAGCCTTTCTTCGAGATAGGATTAAAAACATTCTCCGGACTGGGCAGAGGCCTCGAAATGGTCGAAGTGACCGTCAAAGGTGCCGACACTGGCTTCGACAATGGCGTTGATGACGCTAAAGGCGTCGATACTGACTTCGACAATGGAGTCAATGAAACCTTCGACAACGGTGTCGACGAAGGTTTCGGCAATAGCGCCGACTTATTTGGCGTTGCCTTCGACTTGTGCGTCGATAGGCTTGACTCCGTCGACGATTTGCTCTTTTTCTGAGGTATCGAGGAAGGACTATGTTCTCGAGACGATACCCTTGACAATTTCTCATCGGATCGAGAGCGACTCGCCGGTTTGACACTTGGCGTTGCCATGGTAGTCTTTGACCTCCCTAAGTCGTCCGAAAGAGGGACCGGAGCATGGCCTTTGTATGATTCCTTCGAGGGGGTCCAGGCTGCATTCTCGAACATACGCAACATTTCACTCTTGAAAGCATCCCATTTTCTAGGGGAATAATTTTTGGTTGGGCACCTGATAACCTCGGTAGAGGAATCAGACGAAGAAGAGGGAGACCTATGGCGTCTCTTCTTCCCCTTCTTCGGCGATGAATACAAAGATTGTCTCAACCGAATCCTCGAACGAGAATTCCTTGACTTTTTGAGCCGGGACGAGTCTCTAGACTCCCCAAACTTTTTATCCCTCTTCGAAGTCGCCCTCCCCACCGCCAGTTTACCTCGGCGCTCCCAGAGAGCTTTTCCTGTCATGGCCTGACAGGACCCGCATTCATCGGTTCGGTATTAGGAACCCAGGCACCACAGGCAAACCCGGTGAGGATCAGTAATAGACATTTTCGGCCCGCAGTCATGGCATTTTTTTAAATCAGACCTTGGGGTCGAAGGGTTGGAAGATGAAGCAATTTCTTGACGAAACTGAAGCGTGCCGTTCAACACTCGAAGCAAAGCTTTCGGAAAAATGGAACTGAATCCAACGGGTGCGGCTCGAGGCAACCCTCGAGGGACATCGATGCCACGGCATCGAGCACATCACCCTGCTGAAGCTGACGATACAAATATCAAAGATGCGGAATATCTGAGAGGACACAATCCAATCGAAAATCTGTTTTTGAGGCACCACTTCACTAAATGCATTTCTGAGTCTTGTTTTTACCATATGATGCACTTTGTGTGTCTGATATGGGGTTGTCAGTTGCAATTGTATAAAAGGAAGACATCAAAAACTGTCATAAGACATATAGGCCCATTTCGGACACCAGATTTTTTTACTAAGAGGTTTCATCTTTTTATCTTTGTTAGGTGATGTTATGTTATGTCACAAGGCTGTTATACTATGCAAAATCAACAATGTAGTGTCTCAGAGTACCTGGGCTGTCTGGAGTTTGATGTATTGTGCCCCCGCTGAGGATATCCAGACGTTGATCGGAGAAGAAAAAAGAGTAGGAAGAAGAAAAGAGGATGTGATAGCAGGACAAAGGCCTCAAACATAGGGATGGGGTGATGTAGAAGGGGAAAAGAAATATTTTTTATTGTCTTGGGTATGTGGATCTATTAAAATGAACAATCAATCAGGATTGCTGAAAGGAAGGCATAGTCTAAATGTGTTTGGAATCAAAGAGAATGAAACAGTTTAGAGAAGCAATAGATAGCTTGGGGAACATAACTCATTTCACTGGAAAACGTTCTCTTTGTACAGCACTGAACAGTATTGAGACCCAAAGTCCCAGGACAGTCTTGAGGCCCAAAATGGGGATAATGAGCTTGAAACACAAATTAATTTGCTCCAAAACAGACTCATAGGAAAGTGGAATTGTGATCAGGGAAAACTACGCACCTGGAAATCCTTATTCTAACAACTAGGATTGCATTAAAACCTGTCAAAACACAAATGATTTTGCTTCAGAGATGTCTCCCAGACCTAGGCACAGAACATCCATTCAACTTAAATTAATTGAATTTACAATCAGCCTGCATAGTCACCCACATTTTACAGATTACAGTTTTAATGTCAGATTATTATTGTATGTTCACAACCTATATCACTGATCTCCTGACTCCTATACAAGACAAAAATATTGGGGATCTACACTTACAGGTAAGTAACTAATCCATCACCAGTACTGGGTCTGATATAGATACACGTAGTTAAGAAAACAGAATACCACACAGTAAAGGAAGCAATGCAAATACAAGGAAGCAGAATACATACAACATAGATGGTGAAATGAAAACCAACAACTGCTTATCCTTGATGGCAGTGTTGGTGAACAAGGTGCAAGTTGCCACCTTACCCCCTGGCTGAGTGTGCTGTCACCCTCCTTAGTAATGGGTGATGCCGTACTTCAACATGGCATGACCATGATTCTGATCCAAAAATGCTTTCAGCCATTGTTCTCACTGTGTGAAGGATTTAGTCCTGTCCCAAAATACACAGAGCCCTCTTAACGTCTAGCGTATGAAGTGCCCTCTACAATTTGCTAGCCGGGCTCTGAAAGAACACTGGCAGAGAGATGCTGTGCTTCATGTGAAAGCTTTACACCAATTTAGGGATGAAGCAATGGTTTGTCCTCACCACCAGCTAGTCTCTAGAGAACATCACGAAAGGTTCCTGCACAGAAAGGGTTTGCAGCTCTGACACCCTCTACACAGACATAATGGCCAGGTTGAAAGTTACTTTCCAAGAGGGAAACATCAGATCCGAAGATTCAAACGAAGAGGTCATTAACTTTGAAAGCACTATGTTCAGTTCCTGTGCTGGAGGTGGTCTGGGGACCGGAGGAAACTTGCAAGCCACTCCCCTCAAATACTTGAACCAGGAGAAGACTGATGTCCTGACCTCCTCCAGTATCTCGTGATGGCAGACGGACTCTTATTGACCAATGCTGCTGCCACTTCAACATTGACAAGGCACTTTATATTCTAATGATGTTTATTACTGATAAATAAAATATACAAGGAAAGAACAATTTCCCCCCAAAAAATGCTAACAAATGTTTTTACCTGCAGAAGCAGTGTCTGGTGGCAGGAGAAGTAAAACATTCAGTGTGAAATAAATTTAAATCATTCTTAAAATAGATGGCGAATAATGATTTACCAATAGGTATTCATGTGCTTCATGACTCTTTCAGTTAAAATGTCTGATTGTATATGTAATGTGCATATGAGCAAACACATGATATCCTCTAGTTGTACTAAACGTCCTGACGTATTATAAAAAAGATATGGGCCCTCATTCCGAGTTAGGACTACACCATGGAGTAAATAGCTCCATGGTTGGCAACCATGGAGCTATTTACTCCATGGAATACCGGCATGGTGAATGGAGTAATTTCCGGTCCATTCCAAGGTTGGATGGACCGGTAATTCCCCATTCACCATAGCCCTTCCCCATCCCCATTTCTGCCCCCATAGGGCTCAATGGGAATGGGGAAGGAGGTAATTACGGCACCGTAAATTACGGTGCCGTAATTTACTCCAAGGTCACTTTGCGGGTCCCGTAATTTACTCCTGCTAAAAGCAGGAGGTAAAGAGGGACCCGCAAAGGGAACTTGGAATACGGAGGTAAGGGATTACCGCCATCAGTGCCCTTACAGGCGCCGGTAATCCCTTACCTCCAACCTCGGAATGACCCCCATGAACTTGCGTGTTGCTGCCCAATACTAGGTTAATGGGCACCAAACTAGGTGTTTCAAGACAAGAGGCTGATTATGAACGGTCTGGCATTTATATTAAAAGATCTAAATACAGGCAACATATTAGAACATTTAGAACAATGATTTGTTACTGTGATTCCATGCTAGAGGTAACAGCTAAATACATACGAGAGGTATGTCTGTAAAATTGATTTTCAACACACTCGTTAAAGAAAGCCATAATTCTATTAAAGACACAGGGGCAAAGGATTATGCTCCTCATATCTTTACTTATCTCAAGGAGCATAACAATAACAACAATAACAGATCAATAAAGTGATAAAACTACATGTTCCATGTAAAATGAGTCTTTAGTAGTTCTCTTGTTATTGGTCCTTAAAGAAACAAGTGACCTTATTGTCATGTCATGTTCACTCATATGGCTCATTTTTCACCCCTGTGTAAGCTACCATCCTCGTCCGAGCTTGCTGGAATCTTCCTGGAGCACATATTCCGTTTACATGGACAAGATCATATCTGATCGAGGACCTCAATACGTCTCTCAATTCTGGAAACATCTCTGTCGCATTTTGGGAATCCAACGCGCCCTCTCATCTGGTTATCATCCCCAAACCAACGGGGCCACAGAACGTGCTAATCAGACCCTGGAGCAGTATCTTTGATGTTTCGCTACCAAGGTTCAGGATGACTGGTCGCTCCTGATACCCGTGGCTGAATTCGCCTACAACAATTCCGATCATTCAGCACTTAAGACCAGTCCCTTTTATTGTAGCCAAGGTTTCCATCCATCGGTTCTACCCTCTGTTCTCCCTCATCCTACACCAGTACCTACTGTCGACTTCTGGATAGAAACCCTCATCAACGTACAACAGGAGGCCAAAGAAAACTTAGAGAGGGCCAGAACACAGACTAAGAGGTATGCGGATTCCAAAAGAAGACCAGGTCCTTCTTATGCAATTGGTGATCAAGTTTGGTTGTCCTCGAAATTACTACCCCGACATCTACGGCCAAACAAGTTGGCCCCTTGGTACTATGGTCCATTTCCCATCAAGGAAATTATCAATCCAGTTTCATACCAGATCAGACTACCAGACTCCTGGAAGAAAATTCACCCAGTATTTCACACATCCTTATTAAAACCCTACACCCAATCCTCCCGGAAACCCTGCCGACCTCCTCCTCTGCTGGACGACAACCAATTGGAATATGAAGTATCCCGAATATGTGACTCCAGGTATTAACGGGGTGAGCTTCAATACCTGGTTGAATGGAAAGGATATCCTCCTAGTGAAAGAACCTGGGAACCACTTTCTAATCTCAAGGCCCTCGACTGCTCAGAAGATTTCACCTTATACACCCGGGCAAACCCAGAGGAACGGGTCTTCGGAGGAGGCATGCTGTCATGAACTACAGAACACGCCCCTTTTGGACTTCCTGGTCCTTGTCTCAATGTCTCAATGGGGCTTACACTCCCTTGTACTCCCAACATGGCTGTCCACTGTGAAACACCTTCCTCGCTCTGCACCTTGGATGTAGCGTGTTCTATTAATAGACCATGCCTCCCGCGGCTCCGCGCGTCTCAATGCTATTGCGAAGTAGCGACCTGATGTGTGTTCCATAGCTCGCGGTATTGTTTTTCTTGCTTCTTTCCAACCAACCCCATTCCTAGTCCCTTTCCTTCCTTTCTTGATTCCTGGACTCGTGTGATAGTAGCGCAATCTGTAAATTTCCCAGATTCCTGGATCTTTGCATCCCCGATCTTTGAACGCACGCTGAGTCGGAAGAGACTCGTGCAGCCTTATTCAAGACTCGATCCGTCCGCAAGAAGGCATCGATCAAGAAATCCAGCAAAGATCGAACTCAGGTGAGAAGGGGGGAACTCCTTGACACTTATTCCACCAATAGTCCCATCTCACATCCATAAATCTGTCCACCATCTTAATATACTCCTCTTTCTTTGGCTGGTCATCCATTTTGCGTCCCAACCGGTAAACGCTTAACCTTTATCGAACTTCACACCAACGATCATGTTCTCATCTGCTTGCTATCTCCCATGGAACCTGCAAATAAAGAACTTTGTATATCTTTGGTCTCCTGGGGTGGGTAATCGTGTTGCATGACAGAAATACATCACATACTTGCCTCATAAATTATGACATCATATTATACATTTTCACGATTAACAAAGTGTGGGATAATCCTTTGCTTCTGTGTCTTTGATAGAATTATGACTTTCTTTAACGAATGTGTTGTAAATCAGGAGTTAATCAAGGATCAGTATTAGGTCAAGCCCCAGAGGCTCGGATTATGCTTGTTTAAAGCTTACTTACCACAAACGTTGTTACCTTTTTGACTGGTTTGATGTAGAAGGTCTTGAATGTGGACTCATTTGTCCAATTTACTGCCTTCAATACATCCTCCAGTCGGGCGCCTACACTAAATGCTTTGGATGCCATTGCTCCTCTCGCTGAGTGCGCGCCATAAAATGCAATGTCAATGCCTGCCTGACTGATCACCCATCTCATCCACCTTGGTAAAGTGGCTGGTACAACTGCCCCGAGCGGTCTCCGCAGAGCAATGAGCAACTGAGATACCCCTGCGGGTCGCAGATCTTTTGTCCTGTTTATATATGTAAGCACCGCACCGGACATAACCTTGGTTCTGTGAATGATGCATAGTCTATTGTTCTCAGATTCATTTTAGTTCTCTTAGATATATAAAATGTCACTCCAGTGTGTGTAAACGTTTTCCTATCGACCTCCAACTCTCTTACGTCAGCTACACATTTGCATGACAGCAAGCAAAATAGCATTGTCACCTTAGCTGACAATTCTTGCCTGGATAGCTCATTGTTGTCCGGCCATGCTGTGAACAACTTCAATACTCTATCTACATCCCATAATTGGCCGAATTTTACCCTGGGAGGTCTAATCAGTCTGACACCTTTCAGTAGTCTGCATATCAGTGGATGTTCCCCCACTTCTCGCCCTTCTACCTGTATGTGCCCTGTTGAAATCGCTGATCTGGCGGTATTGCTGGTCATGTATGCTTTGCTCTGCGCTGCCATCTGTGCCAAGAAGAATTGCTATATGCACATCTGTTCTAGCTGGATTGACGCTGCTCCTCTCCATACACCAGCTATGCCACTTTGACCATGCAGACGTGAATGCCTTTCTGGTCCCCAAGGCCCAGGATTCCTCAATGATGTGCTCAGCCTTGCTCGATAGCCCTGGCCTAGCCCAGGCTCCCCTGAGATTGCCCACGCAATGAGGTTGAGGCTGCCTGATTCCATTAGCAATGATTGTTCCCCGTTAGGTCCCGAATGATCGCAGGTTGTCGTATGTCATTTTCAGCAGGTCTGGGAACCATGCCTGGCCCCTCCATGCTGGTGTCACCAATACCATTGATCCTGGTTGCCTCCTCACCTGCGCCAAGGTTCTTGCTATCATTGAGAATGGCGGGAAGGCGTATTCCAGGTTTGGGCCCGAAATCTGCAGAAAAGCATCCATCGCTTCTGCCTTGGAGTCTGGCCTCCAGCTGATAAATGGAGGTATCTGTCTGTTCAGCCTCGATGCAAAAAGGTGCCTCTGAAATGGGCCCCATCTCGTCCACACTCTTTGAAACACTGTCTCGTCCAGCTTCTAATTGCAGGCATCCCCTAGGGACTTGGAGTTCCAGTCCCCTACTTCGTTCAGCCTGCCTGGCAGGTATTCTGCTGTCACTGATATCCTTCTCTGGAGGGGTAAGTGCCAGTAGTCCTTCGCTAGATCCGCTACCATTTTGGATCTCGAGCCGCCAAACCTGTTTATATACCTCGCTGCAGACAGTGTCCATCTTGAGGAGAATGCAACATTGAGCTTTCTACTCCGTCCAACATTTCACTGCGAATGAGCCTGCCAGAAGTTCCAGGCAGTTGATATGTAAATCTAATTCTTTCCCCGACCATCTCCCTCCAGTCGTCATATTTCTGCACCGGGCTCCCCAGCCCCATCTGCTGGCATTGGACTCTATTACCAGGTCTGGGGTTGAGCCAAATATTGCTCTCCCGTTCGGTGCCGCCATATGCTGTGGCCACCATTCCATCGCCTCTCTGACCTCCTGAGACAGAGGTACTTTTTGTTCGTAAGAGGCGCCCCTCCTGAGATGTTGTATTTTTAATCTCTGTAGGGATCTGTAATGGAGCGGGCCTGGGAAAATCACCTGTATTGATGACGCTAATCGTCCCACTAGCCTGGCTATCCCTCAAATTGATATTGCTTCTCTTGTTAGAGCGTTCTTGATCTCCCTCTTGATGTCGTTTACTTTGTGAACCGGTAGACTCAGTGTACCCTGTCGAGTTTTTACCAAGAATCCCAGAAACTTCATGGACTTTTCCCAGTTTACCAGGAATCCCAGACTGTGAAAACAGAAAAAGAATATCGAGGCTGAGTACCCCAAAAGGAAATACACCCGACACGGGTTACAAAGGAACATACAAAGTACTTTATTTTATACTGAATCCAGTTACAAAAAACAGAGCAAAATCAGATAGCTACCGGCCCTCAGTACACACAACGAACTCCAGCGTGGTTCAGTGTGTTCAGTGAGAGACGCTGTACATTAGAATGCATTCGCTTTTTATACATTTAGTGGGCGCGATGTCCGTCCCCACTTCGGGTTAATATTCCTTTTAATACATCACTGATCTAGGGTTCGTGCCAAGTCTCAAATAACCGCATATAACTGGTTTGCCTTTAATACATGTATCAACAAGCGTATGCAATAACTGTGTATTCTAAAGTTTTCCATGAAGGCCTTCTTAAACATTAATACAATGTAGTTAAACAGATGTTCTTCGTTCAGTATTTGAATACATTGTCTCAACATATGCTCGTGGATTAGTTTCATTGCACGAGTAATCCTTCTACACATAGGTCAATGAAGGACAAGGTCTCAGTTCATGACCTCAACAAGTGGCCTGCAGGCAAATTACACATTAGCTGTGTACAGAGGTCAAGACGGCCATGTTGTGTTCTGGAGTGACATTGTCCACCATTTTAGCTCACAGGGTGACTTTTACACATCAAATCCTAAAATGGCGGTTTGACCTAAAATGGCGGCTTACATGGATTTAAGGTCAGGACCTTGCAACACAGATTTCTTTCGCAAGTGACTTTTGAGCAGCTTGGCGTAGGTCAATATTAATATATTTATTACAATAGGAGGCACGATATACTTTCTATTTCGACAAACCCTGTTTTTGGCCTATGCCAAGTGCTAAAAACTACTTTGGATCTCCTTGCAAATAACTCCATGCATCATTGTCCATGCAACCTGAATCACTATCAGAAATATCTATTGCCATTAGGTATTTTGCTAAAATATCCTTCAATACATATTCTTTGGAAGTCTTATCTGGGGCATACACTTTATGTCCTATCGAACCTATCGCTTGTGCGCAACATCCCCCTAACATCGAACACATACCAGGCAGACACTGAATACAGCAACAAAGAAACAACAGTATTCCCAAAATAATCAATAAGACCGAAAGCACCTTCCAACCCCAAAATCGCAAGAAGTCCCAGAACCAAGCGCTCAGATCCCAGTTTCCCTCGGGAACATGCACTTCGGAACTAAGGACGTGCAGATTCTGTATTGCCTTGAAGATAGTTGGGGAGGAATCTGGTACGAAAACATAGCAAGCGGACCCCATTAATTTGCATACTCCACCACGCTCAGCTAGAATGACATCTAATGCCATTTGATTTTGAAGTGCTACTAATCTTATCGCCTTTTGTTCTAACGTCATATTATAGAGTATGTCCGTGGTCCGGTTCATGGTTCTCTCCAGTACTCTCGCTAGTTTTCTGATATCTTCTGAATTCGCTATCTGCCCCCAAAATGGCACAACTGATTTAGCTATATCTCCCAAGACTTGTGCTGGGGTGTCACCACTCCCATCCCGCCGTGGACGAGCCTTCGAAACTTCTTTTGTACTAGCTATAACAGGTAACAGGATCCCTAAATAACAGGTTCCCTGCCAATCCCTGGGCAACCACGGGAATGTTACATTACCGCAGACAAAGTAGATAGGTTTGCCTACATACAAAGGTCTGTTCTCCCCAGTCAAATTTGCAACATTGGCACAACCTAAAAAATTTCCCATTGACTGAGTTCCATTCCTCTGTATGCAAAAAGAAACTGAATCGGGGCTATGGTTAACAGTGTAAGAAGGAGGCATGGCATCCTTATTGCCTATCAGAGCCATTTTAAAGGAAATCAAAGATTGGAAAGGACGAGACAGTTTGTCAGAAGACCTAATAGAAGCAACATTCGGTTTACTCCTATTTGCAAAAAGCGAGCATCCCAGGGGAGTCAAAACACGTTTCTCAAAACTATACAAATTGGTGCCATCAAAGTTCCCTGAGATGCTATCATTCCATCGGCCAAAGAGCAGTGCTCTAAGAGAAGCATAGCAGGCAGTTGTCAACGGTAAAGGATGAATATACCAACTTAGCCCCTTATCCCCGTGTTGCGATAAATGTGAGCAGACCCAGCAGTTGGATTTATTAAAAATGGCATGTGTAGCATTCATGATAAGTCGTAGAGTGTTATTGTGGTACCTTTGTCTGTGCTGGGAATCCCGAGGAGATAAAGTATGCAAATCTACAAAGGGAGTAGGAACAATGGGTGCACTTTCAGTAGGCAACAAAAGTTCTAAAGAGTGAGTTTCCTCGAGGTACCATAATCCTAAGGCAGCGACTATTAAGAAACCAAATATCATTATAAGAATACAGCAATACGTTTTCGGGGCCCAGGCATTTTGTCCATTGTCCATTGTCCCGGTTGGTCACCCCCTTATTTACAAGTCCCATACGAGCAGTAGCAGTGGCGGGCATCGTAGTCTTTAAACAAAAACTCCAAAGTTTGTTGCTGGCGACCTCCCGGTCGAGCGACTTCTTAGTCCTTCCACCACCCCAGCCAACAGAATCCCCTTTCTCAAATTTGGGCAAAATGCAAACCCTCGATTACTCTTTTCCTTCTCCGAATGCACAGCCGAACCGTGGCGTAAGTCTATCAGATGTACAGCAAAACCGTGCCGTAAATCTATCTTCGTGGTCGCAGGTTATATCGTACTTTTCCTGGTACTGATTGATCCGGAAACAATATGTCGTCACTTCCTGCTGGAAGCAACGTGTCGGAGGAAAGTGAAGGGGCTGAATTTGAAACAGCCGTTTCCGGGTGCAAAATTTGTGGAGAGTGTGTAGACAAAATGGCTTCCCCAAGCCTCCCGGGCTCAGAGATATTCTCCGACACACTCTCAGTGCTGCTTACTGCTTTGGGATCATTGGTTGCAGTATCAGCGAGGGGTTCTGTTTCTTCTGTAGCATGTGACACAGGGTGAGGAAGTTTCTTGATGTGCGATGCGTGGATCCAGTTCTTTCGTCCAGCTACCCGCACCGCTGTCTGGGTGACCAACAGGACTTGGAATGGCCCACGCCAGCGAGGCGCGAGGCAGGAGGTGCGCTCAAATGATTTGACGAGCACCCAACTCCCAGGCCGTATGCCGTGGCCCGGGCCCTGATATCGCACAGGTAAAGCTTCTCGTGCCTGGTGATGAATCAAATACAGGTCTTTAGTCAATTGGCTACAATAATCTGAAAGTAGTACATTTTCAACATTCTTTAAAGTTCAACATTTTGGAAGGTTCCAGATATTGGCAGGTCTCCCCATTACCACCTCAAATGGAGAGAGCCCAGTCTTAGTTTGCGGGGTTGTACGCATGGCTAGTAACACGATCAGTAAGGCGTCCGGCCATTTTGGTTTTGTGCCGGCACACATCTTAGCGAGCTTGTTCTTGATGATACCGTTGTGTCTTTCTAATAGTCCGGCGCTCTGAGCATGTCTGGCCGAATGGAACCGTTTGTCAATTCGTAATGCTGTACATATCTGTAGAATTACAGCAGCGACAAAATGTGGGCCATTGTCCGACCAGATAACTCTCGGCAAACGAACCAGGGGAAGTATTCCTTTAACATGGTTTCGCAGTGGTCATGGCTGTAGCATCTTTAACAGGGAAAGCCTCAACCCATTTACTAAAGGCACAAATGACCACTAGGACATACCTTAGATTGTTGCATCGTTCCATTTCAATGAAATCAAAGTGAATAACTTCGAAGGGGACAGAAGGTGGGCCAAAACTTCCCCTTGGAGTTGATGTCCCCTTTCCCACATTGTGTTGTAGGCAAATCATGCAGTTCTGGACATAGCGCTGGGCAATTTTCGAAATCTTGTCATTTGCCCAAACTTTTTCTAACATTTTCTTAACCTGCTGGGCACAAACATGTGTAGGGCCGTGTGCCATGACAACCATCATCATGACATAGGCGTCAGGTAACAGCCATTTCCCTTTGACCATGTCCACTCAACACCCATCATCATCAAGTTTCCCCAAGCCTTCAGCCCACCTCTCAGACTCTTCCATTCTGGCATCAGCTTGGATATCCCATACAGACCCAACACCCTCATCCATTACATAGGCATCTACAGTCTCCCTTGAAACATACATCTCCATGAAGAGATCTGTGGCAGTTTGTCTAGCTATCTGATCAGCGAAAGCATTCCCTTTTCCAATATCATCTACAATCTTTCGATGTGCTGCACATTTCATAACTGCTGAGTAGGGAGCGCAAGCGGTGAGAGTAGTTGTACTATTAGGGAGCCATGTTGAATCTTGGTGCCATGCAAAGTTAGGAACCCTCTTTCTGACCAAAGTCTCCCAAAGTTGTGAACCACCCCAAAGGCATACTGACTATCAGTATATATATTTACTGCAAGCCCATCGGAAAGTTCACACAAGCTCGGGTCAATGCTATAATCTCTGCAGCCTGTGCAGCATTATGCGTAATTCTCTTAGTTTCCACAACTGTGCTCAATGTAGTGATTGCATAAGCAGCTGTGGATGTACCATCCGTAAATTTAAGGCAGGAGCTGTCACAAAACAGCTCTCCTTGTGGATTATCCAAAGGAGTATCTTTCAAATCAATTCTACCCTTTGTTTCTTGTTAGGTCGTATACAATCATGTGACTCTTCATCGCCGCAAGTAGTATCTTGTGTAAAAAAAGGTAGGAGTTCAGCCGGATTAAGGACACAACACCTCTTAATTTGAATGTGAGGAGCAAACAAGATCAATTCATATTTTGTCAACTGTGCAGAAGTGAGGTGTTGCGTTTGAGTTCGGTTCAATAGAACATCTACAGAGTGAGGCACCATCAGGGTTAGATCATGGCCTAGGACCATTCCCTCACTCTGTTTTACAGACGCGGCAGCAGCAGCGACAGCGCACAAACATCTTGGCAAAGCGCATGCTACAGGATCAAGGGCGGAAGAAAAGAAACCACACTGCCTATTCTTCCCTCCATGTTCCTGCGTTAATACAGCCAAAGCACATCCATCACATTCATGCACAAACAACACAAAGGCCTTTTCATAGTTTGGTGTGCCCAAAACTGGTGCAGAGCATAATGCAGTCTTAAGCAAGTCAAACGACTGCTGGTGTACCGCGTTCCATGGCAATGGTGAAGAAATGCCCTTCTTCGTCAAAGCCACCATCGGTTTGATCACTAGCGAGAAATTCGGGATCCACAACCTACAGTAAGAAGCCATACCTATCAAGGCCCTAACTTCCTTCTGTGTATTTGGGACAGACATGCCAGAAATGTGTTTTATTCTTTCAGGTGTCAATCTTCTTCCCTCCTTTGACAGGAGATAGCCTAAATAGGTGACCTCCTGACAACAATATTGACATTTTTTAAGCAAAGCTTTGTGACCATGCTTAGCTAGATGAATAAGTAATAACACAGTGCCCTCCTTAGAGGCACTCTCAGAGTCAGCACCTAGAAGCAAATCGTCAACGTACTGAAGCAAAGTACAGGTAGAGGGCAATTCAAGGGTATCAAGTTGTTCTTTCAAAGCCCTACTATAAATACTAGGACTCTCTGTGTATCGTTGAGGTGCACGAGTAAATGTAAACAAGCGTCCCTGTAAGGTGAACGCGAACAAATATCTACTATCCTTGTGTTTAGGAATACTAAAGAACGCATTCTTTAAGTCCGCAACACTAAAGTAAGTAGCTGTAGCTGGAATCATGGTTAGGATTGTCGTTACATCAGGCACAATTGGAAATTGTGGTGCCACAACTTTATTAATGCCACGTAAATCAATTATAAAACAGGCACTCTCAGAGTCAGCAGCTAGAAGCAAATCGTCAACGTACTGAAGCAAAGTACAGGTAGAGGGCAATTCAAGGGTATCAAGTTGTTCTTTCAAAGCCCTACTATAAATACTAGGACTCTCTGTGTATCGTTGAGGTGCACGAGTAAATGTAAACGAGCGTCCCTGTAAGGTGAACGCGAACAAATATCTACTATCCTTGTGTTTAGGAATACTAAAGAACGCATTCTTTAAGTCCGCAACACTAAAGTAAGTAGCTGTAGCTGGAATCATGGTTAGGATTGTCGTTACATCAGGCACAATTGGAAATTGTGGTGCCACAACTTTATTAATGGCACGTAAATCAATTATAAAACGGAATGGAATTACATTATCGCCTTTCTTGTACACGGGTAAAATCGGACTATTACGCAAACTTCCTGAAATTTCTTCAATCACCCCGCGATGCACAAAATCGGAAACAATACATTTCAAAGCTTGCTCGCCCTCAACCTAAATCTTGTACTGGGGAATGCGTGGCAGCTCAATTCCATGTTTCAAAACTATTTTGACAGGCTCAATCTGTAAAACATCGACATCATTGTCGTCGACAGCCCACAAGCTGTCTGGTACATCAATGAATTCTGGAGGCAAAGGTCTAGTCAAAAATTGCAAGACAGAAAATTTCTGTGGTGAAATCGTCAAGCGCACTCCACCAGAAGAACAATAAATCACTGCATTTAATTCTTTTAACAAATTCAACCCCAGCAAGTTCTCTCCGCAATCCGAAGTCAACAGAAATGGACACTGGTCCGTAAAGGGACCCAAAGAAATAGGTACCGGCATAGAAACCGGACAAACAACTGGTGTACCGGAAAACCCTAAAGAAACATTGGTTTGCCCTGACAGTGGAATGTTTGGAACCCGTGAATGATCAATGGAACACTTCTGTGCTCCAGTGTCTATCAAAAACTGATGTTTCCTATTTCCCACCACCATTTCAACGTAGGGACCTTTCTGATTGACGGGAATAGGCGTAGGTTCCAAACCCTGCTTCGGGCAATCCTAACGAAACAGAATATCATCAAAAGGAAGCTCTTCAGATAAATATGCAGCGGAAGGATGATCAAATATATTCCTGGTGTCCACACTCGGAGTCTGATTGTCCTGCGAAAAAGGTTGCTGAGGGTCCTGTGTAAACTGACCTCTACCAGGGCCCCCTACGCCCGGGCGATTTATGGATCGCCTACCCATATTACCAAATGTATTATTCGACCTTTGATGAAGGACGGGGCATTGTGCTCGCCAATGACTCTCTCGACGACAATAAGCAAACTGGTTAATATTCACAGGACCCAAGGGCACATTCCCCTGCAGGACATACTGACCTCTAACCTGAGAACTACCCCCTCTGGGGCCCCTAACAATTTGCTGCAATAGCACTTTCGTTTTTAAATCGCATTTCTATTTTTCAATCCTATCTTTTTCATTATTGACACGGTTCTCATAGTACTGAGCCAAGTGCAGTACTTCTGATTGTGATTTCGCCTGCCAAGCGCTCTCAGAAGACATAATTTGTGATTGGATGTCAGGCAGCAATACACGTACATATTTGTCCACAAATAATCTTTTCCCAGACTCTGTGCCCAAGTCTTGTCCACTGAAATCCGAGAATACCTGTTCGAACCGATTAAAGAACTCGGTAGCACCTTCAGACTTTCCTTGGACACAGGCCGTAAGCTTGTCCCAAATAATTCTCATTTCGGGAATTATAGTTTTTAATTATCAATGATTCTATCAGGCAGAGTTAATATCACCTGTTGCGGTCTTTTGCCAGCTGGCCTTTCCCCATCGAGTCTGGTTATATTCGCCCATGTATCTCCCAACCCGGGTACATCGTCAATAGTTCTAACTTGTTTCCATAAATCTACGGGCAGGAGTACAGGAAACAACAAATCAATGTCACCTAAGGTGAACACGGAGGACTGCAAAACGGATTCTATCTCTTTATAGAACCCTGTCGGATTTTTCCTAATATCAGGAATAGATTGCCTAATAGTATTCGCTTCCTGTCTTGAGAACGGGACGTGAACGAACTGTGATACATGATGTGCAGGAATATTCTCTCATAGGCAACTGAGAAATAGGTCACTCTGAACGCTTACCAAGCAACAGAGCCAAGTCGAGCACTAAAGCAGTCGAAGAAGTGTCAAGTGAAAAAGCTCTCTTATAAATGCTCAATAACTCTGTGGGACAACTAATCTTCCTTTTTACACATTCATCCTGCAAGTATTCTACCATTACCTGTATCACTTTCCTCTGCATTTCTAACGTATATTGACTATATGTGTCAACTGGAGTTATCGATATGTCTGAAATCCATCTAATCGCGTCTTTCTTACAAATTTGCACTTCCTCCGATATCGGTTTACGACATGGAAGGAACCGTTTCTGTACATACATATTTTCCTCTTCATCATCCTCATTCTGTAACTTTTCTAACTCCTATCTATACCCAAATAACCTCTCGACATGCTCATTTACCTTCTCCACAGTGTCTCTAGAAAGCGCTAGAGTATTTAGATCCCTTAACCCTTGCGGAACATCCGCATTATTTAATCTTCCCCACATTATACATAACTGAATCCCTAAACCTTCAATAAAAACATTTTTCTCAGGAAAATTATCCGTATTACAAAGTGTGGCAAAAACGCTAGCTTGATCATCCTTCTCCATACAATGCTTAGCCCATGCAATTAACTCACGTTTCTTCTCCGGCGGTACAGTATTGTGAGTGACAACTTTTGTTCATGTACCTCAATCGATTACAAGCGGCTCAGGACCACTTGGAAGAGAGGGAGCAGGCAAATTCGATGGAGGTACTATAACTGGTGCAATAAAAAGAGGCAGAGGAGCAGGTGGAGGGACAAAAACCGGAGGAATAGGAACAAGAGGTTGAGCAGGAAGAGCAGGAATAACAGCAGGAAGAGGTACAGCAGTGGGAAGAGGAACATACGGAGGTGGAGCAGAGGCACCAGGCCTTCGTTCATTTAATATTTTGTCAATAAACTCATCAGAAATATGAAGATCTTTAGAAGGATAGATTTTCTGAATTCCAAGTGAGAAAGCCCTTTCCATATTTTTAGTCGCCTCAGACTGTTTGTCTTGGTCATATAACAATGCTTTTTCAGCGTTCGTTTTATGACGACGTGCATGTTTCTCTCTACCTTTAGGTTGTTGCAACCCTTCTTTTTTTCAATTCTGCAAAACATCAAATGCTGCAGGTCTAGCCTTTTTCTTTAACAAGACTGACTCCGAATATTCAATACGAGGGATCTCAAAACTACCATTGATTGGCCACTGAAGTTCGGAGGCATGTCTGGTTTGTCTGTGCCAAATATCATTAAATACTATACTTCCAATGCCATACTTACAGTACATAGTACATGCCGGCGACCCCTCCTGTGGTGCGGGATGGCTAAATTCCAAAGATTGTCTATCACTGCGGAATAATGCCCTAAAGCAGGTAGACAATTTCCCAGGCATATCTCAAATTCTTGGTGTTACCTGGTCAATAATTGTGTCTGCAGATACAATGCACCAAAATTCAAAATGTCAGGGTTAAATTAAGAATCGTGTCACAACTCACCTGACCAAACCTAAGGAGGACCGATCGGTACTTCTAAGAATCTTACCCAACTAATTTTACCTCGTGTATGGTGATTTCAGCAAATCTGCCCGCCTCGATAAGTGGACCCTCGTCAAGATGCCGTCTCGGACCACACGCTTATCATCCAAGGATCGGGTCGTGCAGCGCTGTTGAGGTGTTGCATCTCGTTCAGGGGGCCCCTTATGCCACACTGTCCGATCCCTGTCTGATAGCGTGTGTCAACCTTCAACAATCCGGCATCAATCTTGAGGGTCCCTATTCGGGCGCCAACTGTGAAAACAGAAAAAGAATATCGAGGCTGAGTACCCCAAAAGGAAATACACCGAACACGGGTTACAAAGAAACATACAAAGTACTTTATTTTATACTGAATCCAGTTACAAAAAACAGAGCAAAATCAGATAGCTATCGGCCCTCAGTACAACACAACGAACTCCAGCGTGGTTCAGTGTGTTCAGTGAGTGACGCTGTACATTAGAATGCATTCGCTTTTTATACATTTAGTGGGCGCGATGTCCGTCCCCACTTCGGGTTAATATTCCTTTTAATACATCACTGATCTAGGGTTCGTGCCAAGTCCCAAACAACTGCATATAACTGGTTTGCCTTTAATACATGTATCAACAAGCGTATGCAATAGCTGTGTATTCTAAAGTTTTCCATGCAGGCCTTCTTAAACATTAATACAATGTAGTTCACTTCGTTCACTATTTGAATACATTGTCTCAACATATGCTCGTGGATTAGTTTCATTGCACGAATAATCCTTCTACACATAGGTCAATGAAGGACAAGGTCTCAGTTCATGACCTCAACAAGTGGCCTGCAGGCAAATTACACATTAGCTATGTACAGAGGTCAAGACGGCCATGTTGTATTCTGGAATGACTTTGTCCACCATTTTAGCTCACAGGGTGACTTTTACATAACGAATCCTAAAATGGCGGTTTGACCTAAAATGGCGGCTTAAATGGATTTAAGGTCAGGACCTTGCAACACAGATTCCTTTCGCAAGCGACTTTTGGGCAGCTTGGCGTAGGCCAATATTAATATATTTATTACAATAGGAGGCACGATATACTTTCTATTTCGATAAGACGTCCTAGCAGCGCCACCTGTCGCTTGATCGTCTCTCTGTTTTGACACATTATGCAAATGTTGTCTAGATAGATAATCATATCTACCTAGAACCTAACCCCGGTTCCCTTAAATACGTTGGTTTAATCAATTTTGTGAAACACCATGGGGCTGACGTTAGACCAATCAGAATCTTAGATATTTCCTCTATTCTGGCGCAATTGCAGACCATTAGGTATGCGTCCCTGAGATCTATCCTTACTAGCCAATCGTCCCGCTGCAACATTTCCCTCAGGAGGTGAAAACCCTCCATCTTGAAATACAGCACAAAGCTGTTCAGGTCCTTTAAATGGATAACTGGTCTCAGCTTGTGCTTCCCTTTAACCAAAAACATATTGCTCACAAAGCTTCCTGTCTGATCTTACACTTGTCTTATATCTGCTTTCTGTGCTAAGGCCCTCATTTCTACATATAGCAGTTCCCGGTCTGCTGTGTTCTGCACCAAATCGTTTGGATATCTTGCCTGTTTTGTGTGCGAATGGAAATGTATCCAAAGCTCTTGCACTGTATTTGAGACCCAGATGTCTGATGATAAAATGTGCTAGTGTTCTATGCCTTGCGCTAGTCTCCCGCCTACTGCGGGTACTCTCTCCATCACACAGGATATCTGAATCAATGCTCTCACCTGAGTTAGGCGGTTGCTGGCATTCTGGTTGCCTTCAGCCTCTTCCTCTCCCTCTCCTCTCAATGGGAAGAAAGGGTTGGGCTTTTGGTGATCTTGCCTCCAGTGACTTCTGTCGTTGAATGGCCTGTGTTGCGTATACCGGCTGGCTGAGCAGCCCCTTCCTCTGACAGCCCGTCCAAAAATGTGCTTCCCAAACACCCTTTTATAGGGAATCTTGCACCTTATCAATGGCTGTGCATGAGTTGGCAAACTGTGTAAGCTCCTTTATAAATGACTGGCCGAAGAGCTTTCATTTCGCTGCTGGCCAGCTCACTACTTTTGGGGTCTATTTTAACCAGGACTGATTTGCGCCTCTCTGTCAAGAGCACATTGTTTGCATTCCCTAGAAGACAGACTGCCCTCTGTGCCCATGGGCTCGTTTTTCTCTCTGGCCTCTTCGAGCATTTGTAAAATCTTGGTGAGAGGTCCCCCATGTCTAGCATCTTGTCCTGGCATGACCGCCAGGACCTACCCAGTCCCTTTTTTATGTCCTTTGCATATTTGCTCATAAATGTCACAATTGTTTCATCTATTGCAGGGTTTTCCGCTATACCCTCTGACAGGGCATTCCGCCCTAAGCTTGTTCCTGGCCTCTTTTGTTAAAGGTATTCTCAGCCGTTTCTTTAGATATGAGGCTATTTTAATTTTTTTAATTTGATTTAATTGTTAAACAATTTTTACAACAAAGAAAAAAAATGACATTTTGTCATGATTCCGCCCTTCCTGTTCTCCCTCGAAACTAAGTTAATTCGTACATTCATATCATGAGTTAGTCCGGGTCAATGGTTTCCATAAAAGGAGCTGCTCCGATCGTGCATTCAAGTCTTGAACTGATCCAAGTCAATGTATTTCATAAAAGAGACTAGTGCAATCACACAACGTGTATTGTCGCCACTCATCAATGCCGTCCACCAGCTCTCTTCGTTAAACGTAGAAAAGGTTGACAGTATCTTGCCAAGATACAATGATCTGGCGTTGTGGGTCCCAGGGCAATTGAGTAAGAGGTGTCTACTTGTTTCCACTTTAATGGTGTCTTTACAATATCTACATTTATCAGAAGAAGATAACTTCCTTAGGGCCAATATTTTGTTAGTCTTTAGCTGATTCAAACGGAATCTTAAGAATGTTCTACTCAAAGTTTTGTCTGGGAATTTCTTCAAATAACTTCCGACTTTGTTCACTTTCATAGGTGTTGTTGGGAACGTCTTGGTCAGGCAGTAGGTGTTTGTAATATCCCCAGTGTTTATCCAATCCTGTTCGATCAGTTTTTTGGTCACCTTATTTGGGTCTGTTAATATTTCCACTGAAGTAACCAGATCCTTCAGCAGATTGATATTGCTCGTCGCCCACCTTGTCAGTACTTGATTCTTGCCATCATCCATTTCATTTTTAACAAGCTCAAGTACTTTTGGTTTTTGGTTGGAAATCACTTTTCTGTACAGCATTAGTGTATTTCTAGCTTTCATTGCACTTAATGATGAGAGACATAGTTCTCGTCTAATAAGGGGCATCAGCGTTGTTTGTGACAGACCAAGTACGCTCCTCCAAAAGTAACTCTCAAATTTGAGCCAAATGTTGTCTGGCATTAAAGGCATTGCATCGGTGCCGTAAGTTAGAGATGTAACCACCTTGGCCGGGTACAAATTAATTGCAGGTATAAGTGAAAATCTGCCGTATTTTCTATCCACTGCCTTTGCTTGGTTGGTCAGAATCTTCAGTTTGGCCCACACTAAGTCTTGCATTACTGGTTCAACTGGGTTGCTACTCATCATCACTCCCAAGTATTTGAAACTGCAGACTTAATCCAGTTGTAATCCTTCAATGTACCAGTTAGCCTTTTCAGATTTTTGAGAGCTTTTTTCCAAGAGCATCACTTTGCCTTTTGTTGTATTCAGCTGCAGGTCGTTACTCTTCAGGTAATTCATCAAGTTGGTCAACTGCCTTTGTAGGCCTACTGGTGTCAAATCCATCAAAATGATGTCATCTCTGTATAAGAGTCGCAGTACCTTGGTTCCTCGTATCGTCGGTGGAAAGCTTCTTACATCGGATTCTGTGTCTGCGTAGTCAGCGATGTATGCATTACACAACGCAGGAGCTAAGGGGCATCCCTGTTTAACACCTCTAGCCATGCTGATTTCTCTGGACAAGACACCATCTTGGGTGAGTCTGGCTCTCATAGTTGTTTCTTGATGTAGAGCTCTGATCGGGCAAAGCACTGAGACTGGACAGTTCTTGTTTTCCAGTTTGTTCCAGAGTAGGTTCCTATTGACCTGGTCGAACGCCTGGACCAGGTCAACAAATGCCATGTAAACCGGCGGGCCACCCTGCGGGACCTTTGCTTTAATGGTGCTTAATAGAAGTAAATTAGTCGTAGTTCCTGCATTCTTTATGAAGCCGGTCTGGAATGGAACGATGTAACCAACGTCTTTGAGCCAGGTTTGAAATATTTCCAAAGCCATCGAGCCAAATATTTTACCAATGACGTCGAGAAGTGCTATGGAGCGATACTGGCAAGGGTCCTCTTTAGCCCCCCGTTTAAAAATGGGGACAATAATTGCTTTTCTCCAAGATGGTGGAATAACTTGCCCGTCATTACAGTTTTTGAAGGTCTTACTAATGAGGCGTGCCCATGTCTCAGGATATTGTTTTAGATCACAGATATCCTGTCTGGGCCAGGGGCCCTTGAATTGTTTAAACTATTGATTTTAAGCACGATCGATTCTTCATCACAGGGAATGTTACAGGTTGTTGATTTCACTGGTTGAAAGCTCTCCGATACTGCAGGAAGTTGTTTTACAGTCGTTGGTGATTCATACAAGTGAGTGAAATGAGCCACCCACGTTGTTTTGCAATAGATCGTTACTTGACGTGGTCGTTCCTTTAATCTGAAGACCAGAATTCTTTCGTAGCATTGTTTCTGAGTCTTGTTGGTATAATTTTCACCGGTAATGCATTAGCCAGTTCTTGTACTCTGTTTGTGCACGTTTCCACCTTACTTTATTTTCATGTCTGATTTTATTAACACACGTTTTAGTTGTCGTAGCGTTGTTTTCTTGTTACCAACTCAAGGTTGTACGTATGAAGATGAATAGCACTTGTATTTCTGTTCTTTTTTCTTGTCTCTGTATACAATGTTAGAAAAGGAGTATAGTCCACTACCCATTTTCGGTGTTTTAAACAGCTTACCCCTTTCATTGCTAGCTGTTTTATACTGTTCCGAGATTTGTCTGATTGTTTTATCCGTAGGTTTCTAACGGATGCCTCTCCCACCCACTTCTAATTCATGGTCTAGGCATTGTTGAGGCTTTTGTGGTGCGACCCATGTTGTAGATAAAAGATTATGGTTGCTGTTTAGAGTTTTTTCAATTCTAAAACAATCAATCAACCCCAGTAATTCTTTGGATACATACGTGTGATCCAATTTGGGACGGATCCAATGCAAGTTGTGCAGATCTCGTGCAGCCATAAGGCTCTCCAACATTCTATCCCCTACCGAAATCGGTGAGAATCTTGACAAATGTTCCCTTTGGTCATCTATCTCTGGACAGATAGCCTCGAAATCTGCATTTACTATCATGTTGTTGCAGAGATGTTTGGAACTAGCTTCATCCAAAATCCTTTCCATGGTTTTCAGATAGGATTCATTTGATGTAGCCTCCTGGTTCCAGTATGTATTAACTACAAGGATCGTCTCCACCTTCTCCTTTACTAGCAATTCAACTGGACACTTCCAGGTGATTAAGGAAGCCTGCAGCAGATGGGATGAGTGGGTTTGTACTAAAAAATCCAGACCACAACCTGACCGTACGGCCGTCAGTAGGCCAGCAGTCGGACGGCCCTTCTTTGCTGGTGTGAAGATTATCGTGTAACAGTCCAACTGTGGTTTGTTGATCAGGTAGGTCTCCGGCAGGCATAATATGTCGTATGCCCCCAAGTTAACGTCACTCTTTACGGTCAGGTGACCGAAACCTCGAGTGTTCCAGCAGCACATGTAAGGCATTTTTTCTGAATCACTAGAAGGGAGTAAACGGTGGTCATAGTCTCCAAGTTCGAAGCGAGGCTATTTTTGCCAGTGGCTCCCACTCCACCAAACGCAGGTGTATTAGTGTATTTGGGTCAACATCTTCACCTGCCTCTATTCCTCTATTTTGGTTGTTTTCTTTTTCTTTGAAGTTCCCACCTCATCAGATGAAGATATCACTTCCATCTCCTCTGAAGATTGTTCTTGCCATTTGTCATCCTTTCCGAACTCTCCAAGGATGTTTCATGCCAACTACTCACTCTCCTTTTGGACTTCACTGCTTTCTTTGCTTTTTTGTGGCATGCCCGGGGGAGTGTTACGCTCACCTGGTATCCACAAGGACACCACCCAGCTGGGTTACTTGCTGGTATGCTTCTCAGCTTTGCCCTGATGTGGTCTGCGGGGAAGGTTCTGCCTTGTGGTAAAATTAGGCATGCTCTCCGTCCTGCCTTCTTTGCAGGGGTGTGTTGTCTTTCATGGGCGAGTGCGATCCTGTTACTTCACTGACGCCGGCCCGTTTGATATTGTTCAGGTAGGTCTTATTGCTGTTCTTTAGTTTTGTTGCTATCCTGCATGCCTTTCTTTGTTTAAAATGTCTCTTTTTTCTCCCTTAGGTATGTGGAGCTTCAGCACGGCGAACTGACTTGGTTGAGCCCCGCTGGTAAAAGATGGCGCATTAAGAGCGCTATCATGCGGTAAGTAAGCGATATGCGCAGAGCTGCGAAGTCTTGCCTTTGCTAACCTGTGTTTTCCTTCCTTTTAGGTCGCAGCGTTCTTCAGCGCGAGTGGAATGTCTGGAGTGGTGCCAGCCGAGGGGCGACCAGCCAGGTAAGCCTTTTGAGCAGTTCGTAATTTGTAAATGTCTCTACTGCTTTCTTTAATGTTGCCTCTACCTTCCTCTTTCAGTTCGTTCCGTCCGGGAGGTGTGCATATTCGAGGAAGCTGTTCTCAGTAGCTGCGAGTGTTTAAAGATGAAGACTGCAGGTAAGATGCTGCTGCTAATGATGTTCCTTTTGTCTCCTTGCAGGTTTTGCTTCTCCGAGGGTCGAGGGAATAGCTGGACACGGTGAGCGTCACGTTGCAAGCTGCAAAGTAACGCGAAGCGTGTTGTCTTGCTCGGGTGTGGTTTAAATAGCCCCAACAAAATAGTCCATGTAAAGTAGTCCCTAGGCTACCACACCCAAAACACTAGACCGCATAGCTTGGTTCTTAGGAACCAAGCTATGTGGATGCCTCCATGTTGGCTGACAATACAATAAAGTAGTTCCCAAGCACATTGTTTTTCATAGTGTATGAGCCTGGCGCCATAGGCGCCAGGACTGGCCCCATGAGGGCTTTTGCAGAGGATGCCAGGCTCTAGAGGCCCGAGTCCTGACTCCACCTGGCCAATGGGTTTGCCAGAGGAGGTTTTGGGCGAAGGTCGTGACAGGGAGGGGTCTTGGTATGTTTCACCTTGCAGGCTCTCTTTCTTCACCCTTTCTCTGTTCCATGTCTGCTTGTCCCTCTGAGCTTTCCATACCTTGAGAGAATTTTAACCAATCCTCCATAATGGCCAGCTGGTGAGAACCCACCATACTTGCCCCCAGAGCCATTTGAATTATCTGACCCATAAATGGGCGGCTCCTTTTGTGGCTCACTTGCGCTCTACTCTCTTTGCTGGAGTGGGACATTATAGATTTAACTGTATTTACCACAGACTCAATATATATATCCACACTTTCTTTAGCCTGTACCCGTCTCAATTCACACACACTGGGCCTCATTACGGGTCGGGCGGTCCGGAATTAACAGTGGCGGTAAACCCGCCGCCACTGTTAATTCCGGACCGCCCGATCCCGAGTCCTGCAGGCGGGAGGTGATCTTCCCACCAGGTCTGACCTGGCGGGTTGAACACCTCCCACCTGCAGGCGGACGTGGAAACACCAGCACCATCACGAGATGGTGCCAGTGTTTCCACTTCCCCATTCCCATTGAGTCCTGTGGGACTCAATGGGAATGGGGATTAACACCATTCCCTCTCCGTGACTCCCGGGACACCGGGGCTGCAATGCCCTGGTAATTCCGGCAGTCACAGAGGCCGAATGGTAATACGAGTCCGGCGGTAACCAGGTGGTTTTACCGCTGCGGTTACCGCTGGACTCGTAATGAGGCCCACAGTGTGAGCAATGGTGCCAAAATAAGGCTTTTATGCCAAACCAAATTTTCTTGGGAATGTGCCCATCAATCCGTCGAGCGGTTCAACAGTCAGAAGCTCTATGCTTCTGAGGTTGATGCTTGCATTCCGCTGTAGATTCTAATCCTTCTGGAAGCTCAACTTTGTTGAGTTAAGTGAATATCTCTGCGATATTTAGAGATTAATCCTCTGAATCGTGTCGGCACTCGATGTAGACACGGCTAACACAGAGTGGGGGCGTGGCAGAAATACGTCTTCCCAACGCACCTCTACTCTTCTGGTGATGTGTCTAGTCTGCCCCCTAATGCCGGTTGGGACTCCCTTTCACAGAGCTTCTAAACACCCAATAAACACTGCGGATACGCTCCGCCTCAAGTCTTCGCACGCTGTACTCGTGCTATTGATCCCCACACTCATGCTGCCTTCACATATCAATGACAATATATTTTATAGTTCATAATTTGTATAATAAGCAAATTGGTACTTAACTGGCTGCCCGAGCAGCAAAGAAAGAGTGGGATATTAAGATGGTGGACAGAGTTATGGATGTGAGATGGGACTATTGTTGGAATAAGGTCACGTGTTTCTTTAAGGACCAATAACAAGAGAATTACTAAAGACTCATTTTACATGGAACATGTCTTTGTATCGCTTTATTGTTCAGTTATTGTTGTTATTGTTATGCTGCTTGAGTTACGATATGAGATGCACAATCAGGGCCTCCGGGTCTTGACATAGAATTAAAAACCAGCAGAGATCATAAGGCTACTAAAGTCTTTGGACATCGCAGACCTCATTAAGACCAATGACTTATACATCCTCGCGATCACAGAAACTTGGCTACACCCATCAGCCGGCCCAGCCCTCTCCATGGCTATCCCCAAAAGGTATTACATGTTTGAAAAGATAGAAAAACCTGTAAACGGGTTCAGTGGCGCTTATCGCAAAAAATAGCATCAGTTTAAGAAAATCCACAGACCACATATTCCCATCTGGAGAAGTGATCTCACTGGAAATTTCACTCTCTGCCACCTGCACCCTCACCCTCCACATTGTCTACAGACCTCCAGATGCATTGTCCTCATTCAAAGATGACATTGCCTCCCTCCTTGCAACCAACACAAAACCTTTGTCCAAAATCGCCATTCTGGGAGAATTTATTCCAGGCCTGAATGACCAAGTGTCATTGCCAACACGATTGAAGCTCAAGCCCTCACTCATCGTATCTCCCTCCCAACACATGAAAAAGGACGTATTCTGGACTGGCTAGCAAACATCAACTGTTTCACTTACATACTAAGCAACACCCCTTGCCCATGGTCTGACCACAATGTCATTCTATTTTCTATCGCCGTAATAACCAACCCTGATAAACCGACCCAACCTACCTTTACAACGCCATCAAGAAGCCATAGGAACATCAACTGAGACAATATGCACCTCCTGCTACTACCAATAATTAGTCTCCTACTTACTAATCCTGACCCTACCTCCATGGTGTTCCTCTATAACCAAACCGCCGTAGCCACCATCAACAAAGTTGCTCCCCTGGGCATCAGGAAAATAAAGTATACAGCTCATGCTAACTCATGGTTCTCCGTGAACCTCAGAACCTTTTGCTCTGCGAAAAGAACGCCTGTGTGCATTTTTTAAAAAAAAACTCAAAGGCAAACAAGGCACACTTCAATACCCTAGCTATCGAATACAAGGAAGCAACCATCAAAGCCAAGGGCAACTCATACAACCAGACAATTGAAAATGCCCAATCTAGCACTAGGGAACTCTTCGCTGTACTTCGGGAGCTAGAATCGCCGGCACCAATACTTGATCACTCTACCAAGGATCAGTTGTGGTGCTCTAACATCCAAAATGCCCTCTCTGATAAAATAACCCTTTTCCAAAACGAAAACCAAGGCAAGAAAACGAAACTCACCCAAGTCACCCCACTAGCCAACTCTCCCACAGTAGACCCTTCCTATCCACAGACAACTGCATCACCTTGGCAGGAGCACTTGTCCTATCTAGGGTCAATTACTGCAACTCCCTCTTTGCAGGATCCAATGCACGAAACATTAGCAAACTACAAATTGTGCAAAACAATGCTATTAGAGCAGCACTCAACATACCCAAACATGAACACATCTCAGCCAGACGTAACATCCACTGGCTTCCGGTATGTGATCGCATCAAATTCAAAACCCTCTCACTGACACACACATGCCTCTCCAATAGCGCCCCGGCCTAACCGATAAGTCAAGTTTCAAAAACAGAATCCAATAGACCTACCCGCTCTACCTACGCTGGCCTTGTCGCTATCCCCAGGTTCTGACGACAGAAAGTGGGTGGCTTCAGCTTCCTGATGTTTGCTGCCAAACTGTGGAACTCTTTTCCTTCAGCTTTGAGAACAGATCCTTCATTATGGTCCTTCGGAAAGGCCTTAAAACCTGGCTCTTCACCCAAGGGGCCTCATTACACGGTAGGCAGTGGACCAAGGTGCTAATAGCACCTTGGTCCATGCCGGTAAAATATCGCCACCGCCTTGGTGGAAAGGGGAATTACCACCCTATTCCAAGGTTGGCGGGGCGGTAATTCCCCCTTCCACCATTGCCCTTCCCCATTCCCATTTTTGCCCCATAGGCCATAATGGGAATGGGGAAGGTGCTAATTACGGTACCGCAAATTTGCGGTGCCGTAATTAGCGCCAAGGTCCCTTAGCGGGTTGGTTTTTAACGCCTGGTAAAAGCAGGCGTTAAAGGCCAACCCGCTAAGGGACCTCGTAGTAAGGCGGTAAGGGTTAACAGTCACCGGTACCATTACCGGTGACCGTTAACCCTTACTGCCTACCGTGTAATGAGGCCCAAGATCTCACCTAATTTAAGATCAGTGATTTCACAGGTAGCTAATAGTGGGTATCGCTGAATTCCTATCTGTTTAATCTGGTTTCCACTACTTACACACATGATCATGTTGCTGCCTGCAACTAACGCAAATGAACTACCGCTCATGTGACCTGTAACTAATGTAAAATAATGCTGTAATCTCTAATCTGACACCATTGTGACCTAATGTAAAATATTGCTGTACTCTGTAATTTTTAACCTGACACCTTTGTTACTTCTATATGTAATGACTGTAACATGCTGCTACAAGTACCGAATGTAACCGAATTCTTAAGCAAAAAGCGCCTGGATGCCTCTGGGTTATGCGCACTATATAAATGTCAAAATACATAAATAAATAAATAAAATTAAAATACTGTGTAATGTACCTAATGGTGTCAACTTTACTGGCTCACAGCGTTTTTGCACAACCCATCAAATTGCACAAACTGCATAATAGTGTTGGGCGCTGCTTTGTATGCTTGTAATGTCTTGTCTGTGATTAATTGTATTTGAGATAAGAGGTGAGCACTATGTAGTACTTGTTAATAATGCATTAGCACTTTGCTTGGTATAATTGTATTTTAATAGATCAGAGAGAAGAGCCCCACGCTAAGGAAATCCGGTAAATATACCAATAAAAATATAGTGACATTGTTGTGGTATACTTTATTTACACATTGCTGCATCATATTGGATGCACAAGATGGTAGTATTTCACCATGCCAATATGGCAGGCGCATTCTACTAAGAGTCTCGAGTGATTGCATAAGAGACGATCACGTGAATTCCTAAATGGTGTGGGTCTCGACGCTATAATACGAACACTGAGCGGTTTGTTTTGTAATCTAAGCTTGAGGAAGTCTGCAGAAGGATGGAATGCGTGGCTATTTTAACCCGATTTCACAGGAAGGTAGGGCGCTCTGAGAAATCAAAGCCATGCGTTTGTGTAATATATATATATATACATATATATATTCAGTCAGTTTTACCAAAAATTGTGTTGATGTCTTTTGGTATGTAAATTATTAATAAAAAAGATGTATGCTCTGCACTCAAGAAAGTATGAATGGAGCCCTTCATAATACTGTAAATTAAGCAATGGACAGGATTATTTTATTACAAAGTGTGATAGATATTGGATGGTCATGTTAGCCTTTTGCCATTTTATATTGCAAACGAAGGGCACTCTAAACCAGGTCCAGCACTTAAGGCAAGATGTTGTGAGGCTAGCACTGGACCAGATGCAGCTCAGACCGGACGCACCAGCAGCAGAATTTTGTTTCACTTCTTCGCATATGTGTCCCTCATTGAGAGTGCCCTGGCCTTGGCCAGAATGTCCATGGCCCAATTCTAGATGGCTGACTTATTTTTTTGTGTGTTTAATACATTTGTATTAACATTATTAGTAGAAAGTGTGGAAAAATTGCATATAAACAGCAGTAGTACAAGTATCATGCATCTTCATGAGATACAAAGTTAAGAATACATAGAATCAATGCAAAGAATAGATGTTAACAAAATAGAACAACATAAGTTAATCAGAATAAATAAAATAACCTATGAGTAAAGCATCGACAAGCTAATGAATAAGGCTAAATGCAATATTAATAGAATAGTACAGATACCACAACTGTTACATATAATTATATAGTACATCAGCAAATAACTACTGCAATCATGGATTAATACAATGCACAAACAGGAGAAAGACGAAAAACAAAAGACAAACAGGATACATTATGGAAAAGGAGTGGAGAGGGGGGAAATATAGTATATTAATTTTATGAGCAATCAAGTGCAACAGACCACAATTCGAGAAAAGTTCAAAATAATAAGCAAGATAAAGGTTGTCACACATGTTATGAAAGATTAAGTAATTAGTGAAACAGTACCATTTGATATCATGTTTAGTTGACAGATTGAGACATTTGGCCATACAATGTTCAAGTCTTTGTCCATGACATATATTATTCCACAAGCCTTTTTGCAGATATATTATTATATTATTTCCAATTTGCAGTAATTAATGTAATGGCAAAGGCAATAAAAAGATCATAAAGAATAACGCAACATCAACTTCATCTCTATTGAATGCAATGCTACCCAGTAGAATATTTGAGAAGGATAGGGGAATATTGATTTAGAAAATATTTCTCAGGTGTTCCCAAACCTCCAACCAGAACCTATGAATATACGAACATTCATAAAACATATTTTTAAAAGAGCCTTGATTGTTCTGACACGACCAGCAGTTTCCATCAAATCCAGGTTGGGTCTTATGTATTTTCATCGAGGTTATATATGCTCTATATAAAAAGAAAAATAGGCTTTGTGTGATGCTAGCCAAAATGGATGTGAGCTTCATCTTAGAACATAACAGCATCCAAGCCCTTTCGTCAAACATCTCACCATAATCGACCTCCCATTAGGATTCAGAAGCCATTTTAATATCAGGAGATCTAATATGCAGCAACAAATTGCAAAATGTAGCAGTTTTAACTTCAGAAGCTATGGGGGAAATGTTGTAATCTAGCAGCATCTGGTATTAGGTCAAAATTATCTCGGCATGCATTAATTAGGTTATTGTAGAAGCTGAAATCTGAGAAGTGTAAAGAGAAATTCTCTCTAAAATCACGAAAGGATCTCATATTGGAAGCTTTCCTTACCTGCTTTAGAAGGCACGGTAGGAGCAAGTCTTGTCGAGGGTTTTTGGCTCTCGAATATTTTTTGCATTTATTGCCTGAATGCTTCCCATTCAGCATGAGTGGAAGCCTTTGTGGGACAGGATATAGCTCTCTCAGGAGAGGAGTTGGATGAGGATGTTGTTACGCTCACCTGGTTCCCACAGGGGCATCGATCGGACCCGGACAGCTGCGGTCTCCACCAACGTGATGCGTAGTGCCGAGATGACTTTCTGGACTAGCCCGCCTAATCTCGTCTGCTTGACCCGTAGAAGTATTCTCCTGCAAGTGGAGAAAGGGATTTAGCCACCCGTGGATTTTAGTGATGGCCCCCTCCCACTGTTCTCGTTCTCCCCACTTGTCACCTCTAATATCCCCTTTTTGTAACCTCACCTTATGTTTTTAAATGATGAGCTCTCCATCCTGCGTGGCATGCAGGGGCGCGTAGATACCAGTTACTTCACTGGTTTGAAGGTACTGGAGGAGTTCCGGAGGAATATTGACTCTGGGGTTTATAAAGTTCAAAGAGTTCAATATGTCAGATGTTCACTCTTGTTCCATTCCCTTGTTGAATTGCAGCTGGTCCAAAAGAATATTGCCTGGAGGCAGCTGATGGCGTTCAGGTAAGAGTCTGTATTACCCAACACTCTCCGGTAAAAGTTGCATGAGTTTAACTTGTTGTTTTCTCTCCCTTTACAGGTGCGGCATATGAAGATGAGGCGTATTAAAGGGTAATGCATCCGGTGGTAAATCAGGTAAGCCTATGGTGGTAAGAGATTGTATTTGTCGGCTCTGTTGGCTCACCTTGTTATTTCTTTTGTTTTCCCCCAGGTGCTGGTGTTCGACAAAGAAAATGATGGAGGCAGCGCCGAGTCGAAAGATGCTGTGGACTGGTGAGTATGACGTGGCGCTGCTGCTGGCGATGCGATGCGTGCTGGAATAATGTCCTTTCCAGGCTCGGAGAAGTGCTGGACCCGGAATCAGGTAAGGAATTAAAATAATGTCCGTGATCTAACCTTTTCTCCTTCTTTCCCCTTTTTCTAGGAGCTCTGGATTCGAGGCGGGCGTGGCAGAAGACTGGATGCTGACTTGCAGGCACAGTGAGCGTTACGCTGCAGGATGCAGAATAACACAAAGCTTGTGCTGCTGTTCGGGCGTGGTTTAAATAGCCTCCAAAGTAGTTCCAGGTAAGAAGTTCCCCAGAATCACACCCAAGTAAAAAATAGTCCCTGTAATAAAATAGTCCCATCCAGGCCTCACGTTGGCTTGGATTCATTTGCAGCATGGTCTGCATGAGGTAAGCAATGTCTATGAGCCTGGCACCTATGGGGCCAGGATTGGTTTCTAAGATGAGCCTGGTGCCTAAGGCGCCAGGACTGAACCCAAACAGCCCCCAGGTGGGGCTGCTGGGGTTTTAACAAGTATCTGGATGCCTGCTCCCGGGGCTGATGGACTCGATCCGGATGCCCGGGGGTAGGCATCATGACAGATGTCGAAATAGGTGACTTATAGTGCCTCTTCTTTGACTTCTTCGACGACGGCGAGGAGTGGTGAGAGCCACTCCTTGACCTAGACCTTTTTACCTTCTTTCTTCGAGGAGAGTCGCCTCTCGCATCATCAGAAGAAGGTTTCTTCTATGGGGTAGTCGATGGGGATTTCTTTGGGAATCTACCTAAAACCAATTTCCCCTTCCGCTCCTTCAGAGCTTTTCCGATCATCGATTGACATTTTGAGCAGGCTGAGGTCTTGTTCTCCACACCGAGACACCACAAGCATACTCGATGCGGATCGGTCTGCGACATGTTGGCATCGCAGTCTTGACACTTTTTAAACCCCGTCTTCTGGGTTGTCGGTGTAGAAGAGGAAGACATTTTGGTACATTTTGCGAGGAAATACTGAAGCGTGCCGTAGTTCTCGAAGCATAAGTTTACTTGAAAAAATGGAACGCAAGCCAACGGACGCTGCGCATGCTGCTTATGCCTTCAATGACATCATCCTCTAGATGGTGGCACTCGAGGGACATCGAGTCGACTGCATCGACGGACAGCGCCCTCTGCCGAAAAATCTTTCTGAAGCAGCTGAAGCTGGATATTAAATATCAAAGATGAGGAATACGTGGGAGGACACAATCCTTTCAAAAGCTCTCACGTGCCCAGTCCTGTCCATGACTAACCACCCTGACGAGGAACTCTTGCAGGGTGCTGAGATAAGTAACAAACAGTTCATCTTCATGGTCGCACAAGTGCCACTAAATAATGCATCATTGAGGGAAATTTCCCACTATCAGGTGAAACTCTTGACACACACAGCTTCTCTGGGGATGTTGCCATGGTCCCATACACAGCACTCAAAATAGGAGGGAAAGAGGTGCGGAAACCTCACCAGTCAATTTGCTCAGACGTGACCTCCTGAGTAAACCATCTCCTTCACAGACAGGGGGATAGTGTGTGCCACTCCAGGAATGTGAGCAATAAGAGCAAAGGTGACAATAAACATGAGAGGAGGGGAGGCAGTGGTTTGTGGTACTCCGGTTGACCATGATAGGTTTTTGTACGGGATCCCAGTTTTACTTGATGCAGTGCCCCAAATTGGTAAAGCATGTTGGCGAGTACCATCTGATTTCATTTTTAGGCCTGTTGTGACCCCAGAGCTTGTAGCAGGGACAATAATCTCATTGGATTTGCAAGGCCTAGTGGTATCTGCGAAAATAATCATTTTTATCGGAACTGATTCAGATGGGTGCGAGTGGTGCACTGTGTTGTGTATCAATCCCACTGTGCTTCTAAGAGAGGTGTCAGATGCAGAGCTATTTGAGGACCGGTTGATGATGGAGAGATAGTGTTGGCTATCGTAAAGTGCAATGTTCTTTGATGGCCGCTGTTGCCCCGCTGGCTTTCACTGACAAAGACCTACAGCAGGTCCCCGAGCAATGATGGACAACCAGAGCCCACGATGTAGGGCTCTTGCAGGGAGTAACATCCATAAGAATAACACTCAAGCCAGGCACAGTGCTGCCCCGAGTAAAGTAATAACCCCTGTCAAAGGAAGCAGAGGAAGGGATACGAGACACCATTACTGCACTGCTCAATCAGAGACTTATTGTGCCCTCCACCTCCCCTTGCAACACCCAATAGAAACGGTGAAAGGGGGAGTTGGACAATGATTCAGGATCTCCTCCACCTAAATGACATTGTACAGGCAGATTTTCCTGTGGTTCCTAACCCTGTGACCATTTTGTGCAGCATCCCCAAACACGCAACACATTTTATGGTGGTGGATTTGAAGAACGCTTTCTTCTCCATGTGCCTGCATCCAGGCTCACAATATCTCACAGCGTATACGAATAGCAGAATGTGCTTCGAACACACGAGATTACCACAAGGGTATTGTGAATCCCCCAGCATCTTTAACAGAATCCTACATGCTGATTTGGGAAACATCCATATTCCTAGTACCATCATTCAGTAAGTGGATGATTTATTAGTTTGCATTGACAACGAACAGCAGTGCAGAAGTGACTAGATCACCCTCTTTCAGCTGTTAGCATACTAAGGATACAAAATGGACAGGGCAAAACTACAGTACTACCTCCAAGTAGTACTTTATTTGGGACAGCTGATATCGGTTCATGGAGAGAAAACCATACCAGAATGAGCCGCATCAGTGCGCAGTGAGAGACCAGGACTGTTAACGACATGCAGAAGTTCCTGGGTCTATGTAATTATTGCAGGGCTTAGTTTCTAGACTACGCTGCATACACCAGACCCCTACTACAAGGCATTAAAGAGGCACTAAAAACAGACAAAATGATTGTGTGGACAGAGGAAATGCTTATGAGCTTCAATGTCCTGAAGGAAGTTATTTGCACTGCACCAGTACTAGTGACTCCTAATTACACCCAAGAATTCTATTTGTTTTCCCATTAGAAGTACCAAATGAAGATCGCAGTACTCACCCACAAAAGCTTGATGGGCCACAAGCCATTGGCCTATTACAGTAGTGTACTAGATTCAGTGATGCACGGCCAGTTCCCTTGCAGAACAGGCACTTGCTGCTGCTGCAGCGTTTTCGACTGAGAAAAGCTCCATAATCGTCATGGGGTGTCTCGCCCACACATACACACAGTGAGGTTCAAGACTATAAATCTCCCACGTTTCTTACGCAAATGTGCACTGACGAGGACCTGGCGATGTAGGACTGCGTAACATTTGGGGGGAGGAGGACATTCCCAAAGCCAAGGACAGCCGAATCAAGGGAGGAGAGGTCCTCTTCGTTGACGGGTCAGTGACCATTGACCAGGGGACAGGCCTGTGGCACACTGGTGCAGCAGTTGTCCGCCTAGTGGAAAGAGAATCTGAAGTGATTGTACAAGCATTATTCAGACAATCCGCAGAGTTTATAGCGCTCACTGAGGCACTCCTAGCGTCCCAGGGGTGTCACGTGACTGTCTATTCTGACCCTGCCTATGTCACCACCATGGTGCACTCTGGCTTGGTATGGTGGAAGCAGAGGGGGTTTAGGAGGGCTGACGGGTCCCCAGTACAGCATGCCACATTACTAGACAAGCTAATAGATGCACTTTCACAGCCTTACATGGCGGCAGTGGTAAAATATGCATTTTCACCCTGCCTGACTCCACTTGTTTGTCCATTTGTGTGTGTGTGTAGCGCGCTATAAAAACTAAAAATAAATAAATAAAATGCACGCCCATACCAATGACACAGAATAGGTATCACTGATAACGCTGCAGCGGATGTGGCAGCCAAACAGGCACCATATCTCCCTGTGCCCAATGTCTCAGAATATCCGATGGCAGCACAAGGCCGAGCACAACTACCCGAACCCTATCATTCATTACCCATGCTACTCCCCTGGCAGTGAAGGTAAGGGAGCTGCGATATTGGATGCATCTTTTGGACGTCCGCAAAGCACCCAATGCCACGCCCCCTGCACAGATTGAGTAACTGCTAAACGTGTTATAGCACACGCTGACTGAAGTACCCATAATACTGTCTGAATATATTCTATAAGCCCAACTATTCATGGCCGTTGGCACCAGTATTTTAATTTTTTTTATTGTGATACTGTTCACAAATTATAAACACTGCTAAGCACATTTTGAATCTCTCTCTCTTTCAGGGCAGCCGTAACCAGTTTCTTCACTGGATAAAGGTGCAGGCCTCTTGACCTCAGAGGACTGCTGTCCGTCGTTTACTGCACGAACGGTAAGTTCTGGGTACTTCAAATTATAAACACTGCTAAGCACATTTTGAATCTCTCTCTCTTTCGTTCTTGTCCCTTCTATTTTTCTTATATGTAATAAAAAATGAACTCTCGTGTACATTTCTTTGGAAGAAAGCAACATTTGCAGTCAAATGACCACTCTATGGTAACCACATTTTCATCCACGTACATTTGTGTCATGCATTGTATTGCTGGATTATTTGCTCTGTCCATGTTTATATTGGGGATTTATTTAGGAGGTTGTTTTATATGGGGAGGTCATATAAAAGGGTGGACAGGAGAATGTTACTAATACCACTAATATTGCCAGCTTTTCTGCAAACATACCAGCCCTTTTATATGCTAATAAGACTATTATGCGTGCACCACATGGAGAAACTGATGAAAAATCAATGCATCTTGTGTTCACACAAATGATACCAGAGAGCACAAATGGGCAGGTTCACTGAATTGATCGTGCCATTATTTTTTCCCATTGTGTTTTCTTTTTTTTCAAAAACACTTTATTAATGTTCACAAAACATAAATAACATTAGTAAAAGTAACAATGTTCGACATTCAACAAAAAGAGTAAAATATACAGTATAACAAAAGCATCATAAACAGTTCAGACCATAAAAGACCAATCCTAGTGAAACACAATCAACCAATAACAGTAATTCAGAAAAGACAACACAAACATAAAAACAACACGAAGGACACCACAAATGGGATGAAAAGCAAGCGGAAAAAAAGGGGGGAAAGGAGCCCCACCAGATGTACTAACCCAATCTGCACATCAATCATAAAGAGCCATAAACGGGCCCCATAACTTCATGTAATCCTCATCTCTATCCATATTACGAAATGAAACCTTATCATGTTGTGCCAAAATATGCAATTCCGTCAGCCAATCATCAACCTTAGTTTTCTTCCTCGTCTTCCAAAACCTGAGTATTAGCTTAATTTCCACCATTATGGCCCTGTCAATCCATCAAGAATGCCTCCTAGCTCTAGCACCTCTGTCTTTACGGGAAAGTAAAATAATATTTACTGCCGACCTCCGCAAAACCACACCAAAAATCAAATCAATCCTATCAATTACTGCCGTCCAATACTCTCGCACTCTCGGGCAATCCCATAGTAAATGCAATAATGTGCCACTATCAACATTACAACACCAACACAAATCATCAGGCTGTAGCCCCAATTTAAACATCTTAACCGGCGTCCAATATAACTTCCCAATAACTTTCTGTCGAATTAAACGTAAACCCATATCAGGTCCCAAATTCAAACCAACCCTCAGAACATACTTCCAATCCCCCTCAGAAATATCATCCTGAACATCATCCGACCAAACATCCCTCAATCTAGACCATGCACCTTGGAGTTTCTCATCAATAGGCATAAATTGCATATAGGTACGTACACTATATTCCTGACCCTCTAACAATTTACTAATCTCTGTTTTTTTCCCAATAGAACCATCAGCCAATTCTATCCTACTATTTATCATAGTCACAAGAGACAAGTACATATTCATTTCACTCTGCCTCAAACCGTACCTATCCTTTTATTCCACAAAACTCAACAACCAGTCTCCTTCCATCACAACAGCCAGCCTCAGAATTCCTTTTTTTATCCAACTAATCCAATTCAAACATTTATTGTCAATCTGTAATGCTGTATTATGCCATATTGAAGCATCAGGACTGAAACATAACTCATACCTTTGTCTCTAAACCACACCTCCATCGCCTGTCTAGTTGCCACAATTGGAATTAACTTCAATTTCTTATGCAGTAATTTATCCATACTATATATGGTCTCCAGGTCAAATGGAGCACAAGCATCACTTTCCATGGGTAACCAAATAGGTTCCTTTACATCACAATCCCTAAAGTAATATGAACTCTTTTTCAGTAAAAAGGCCTTATAATATTTTATTAAATCAGGGAAACCAAATCTCCCATCCTCAACCTTTTGTACTAGCATATATTTCGGAACCTAAGGTCTTTTCCCAGGACCCCACAAGAAAGAAGAGAAAAGTTTGTCAACTTTGAATAGCTGTTTTTTAAATAACAACAACGGGATGGACTGGAGAACATATAAGATCTTTGGTAAAAGAACCATTTTAATTGCATTGATCTTTGCCCACAGAGTCAATGTAAATCTCTCCTATCTCTTTGATCAATAGTGACAAATTCGCAGTTACCAGATCCAAATTAAATTGTAGCAATTTCTTTAAATCCCCATTAATATGAATCCCTAAATACTTAACACCCCCTGGTGACCACTTACAGTCCAAGAACGTAAAACATCACACTCACATTGGCCAGACAAGGGGAACACATCAGTTTTATCCAAATTCACCTTATGCCCTGATAAGTCACCCACTTCTTGAAACATTGCCTTTATCACGTCCCCACATACTTCAGGATTCAACAACATAAGAACCATATCATCAGCATACGATAAAACTTTAACTTCAACTTTCCCAACCATAATACCTGCAATAGTCTCACATTGTCTAATATAAGTAGCAAGTGGCTCTAACGCCAAATCGAACAAAAAAGGTGACAACGGACAGCCTTGTCTCGTGCCCCTCACAACTGAAATGAGTCTGAAATTACCCCATTAACCAACACTCGGGCTCGAACATCTCTATGAATACACTTCACCATTTTCATGATAATTGGGCCAAAGCCCATTTTCAGTAAAGTGAATTCCAGAATCTTCCAGTTAACCCTATCAAAGGCTTTTTCAGCATCAAAAAACCCAATGACTTCATTTGTATCTTTCCCAAAACGCTCACCAACCACATTTAACACAGTTCTGATATTATCATAACCACAACGCCTTGGAATGAAACCCACCTGGGACCCATCCACCAGATCCCCCACATACAATCTCAGCCTGTTAGCCCAAATTTTAGTGAAAATTTTAAGATCCACATTCAACATTGAAATAGGTCTGTAATTCCCACACCTAGTGTGATCCTTATTAGGCTTCGGGATTACCATAATGAACGCCTCCTTCATCGAATCACACATGATTCCCGATGTTAGAAACTCATTAAAAAGGTCACACAAAATAGGTGCCAACCGAACATCAAATTTTTTATAAAATTCCGAGACTATACCGTCAGGACCCGGCAATTTCCCTTCTTTCATTTGTGAAATGGCCACACTAACTTCAGCAACCTCAATTGCAGAGTCAAGTAAAGTCTGCTTCTCTAGAGCCAGCTTGGAGGGTGACATTTTCTCCAAAAAATGCCTCCAATCTTTCAACAGTAGGGTCAATATCTTCCCTATACAGAGACTCATAAAAATCCTTAAAATATCCACAAATGTCCCCATTCCTATGTAATGTGATGCCACCCTCCATTTGAATAGAAGAGACACAGGAATCTGACACCAACCCCTTAATCTTAAAGCCAACAGTTTGCCATTGCGATCCCCTGATTCCCAAAACTTCTGTCTCGAATAAAACAAACCTTTATTTGCTAGGTTTTGAACATGAGTCCTCAATTTCGCTTCTAATTTATGCAATTTTATCTTATTCGAAACAGAACCATCAGTAGCACAAACCCTCTGTGAGTCATTGATCTCTGCCTCCAGATTACTGATGAACTTCTGATTATTCTTCTTCACGTGGGCAGACCTACCTATCAGTTCTCCCCGCAAGACTGCCTTAACACAACCCCAAACAGACTTAATGTCAGCCGAGCCAATATTTTCCTCAAAGTTATGTCCAATAAATGCATCTAAACCCACTTTAACCACATCATCCTTCAGTAAACTGGCTTGCATTCTCCATCTTCTTGATTTGGCACGTACATTGTCCAAAATGAATTGCAGGTCCAATAAAGCATGATCAGAGATACCCCTTTGCAGTATATTGTCGACACTGTCTGACTACTCAAGGTATCACTAATAAAGAAATAATCAATTCTGGAGAAAGAATCATGGACAGGTGAATGAAAGGAGAACTCCTCCTCATCATGATGAAGTTCCCTCCATACATCTATAAGATTGTACTTAAACACGAACACCTTCAATTACTCACTAAGCTTCTCATCATAATATCTACATTCCGATTTCCGATACAACCCACTATTCATCACTAGATTAAAGTCACCACCCAACACAAACGATTCACCTTCCATACCATCCAGCAAAAAGCCTAATTGATTAAGAAAAGATACTGCTGGCTAGCATGGTGCATAAACTGAACCAATCGTCAATTTTTTCCCATCAAGGAGGACATCAAACAACAGGATCCTACCTTCCTCATCCGCAACCGTCTTTTCAATCGTAACCATTAGGCCTTTCCTAAACAATATACTCACCCCCCTAGATCTAGAATCATGTAACGCTCACCTGATTCCCGCAGAGGCGCCGGTCTTGACTGGGTGAATACCGTATCTTCAAAGGTGATGTGTAACACACGGTTGGCTCTTTGGGCTGGACCTCTTTGCCCTGTATGTCTGACTCGAAGAGTAAGATGTCTGCAGATAGAAAATATGGGATTAATGAACTGGGGTTATTGGGTGCCTCTCTCTTCTTCCCTTTCTCTTCTCCTGTAGAACCCCAAAGGTTAATGCTCTCACCTTAGGTAAGTGAACGTCGAGCTCTCCATCTGCCTCGGGGCAGGGTGCCGTAACCAGTTTCTTCACTGGATAAAGGTGCAGGCCTCTTGACCTCAGAGGACTGCTGTCCGTCGTTTACTGCACAAACGGTAAGTTCTGGGTACTTCAAATGTCTTTAAAAGTCTTTTGTAATGATATCTCTTGTTTTGCAGGGTTCCGGCGATGGCGGATGGCGGGCTGAAGAGAGTTGAGGATCGAACCCGCGTGAGGAATAGAAGCGCCTGGAAGCACGTAAGTAAGCGCTTGTTGCCTGCTTCACGATGCGCACTAACTGTCCCTTTATCTTGCAGGTACAAGTTCGGAGCTGCTGAAGGGTGCTGGAATACCCACTGGATTCGGCGTGGGAAGGAGTAATGGCACGTGAGTAATAAAGTTGCCCAATGTCTTTAAACGCACCTTCTTTTGTCTTTCAGATGCGGGATGCAGCGCCGAAGGCCTCCGGAGCGTGCAAAGAGTTGGTAAGCTTTTGTCTTTCAGATGCCGGAATGCAGTGCGAAGACCTCCGGAGCATGCGAAGCGTAGCTAAGCCTTTGTCTTTCAGATGCCGGAATGCAGCGCGAGGCGTTGGTGACAGCCGATGAACCAGGTAAGAGATGCGCTGTCACTGAAGACCGTAGTGCTAACCTGTTCTTTCTTGTCTTTATAGGTGTTGCTGAAGACTGGATTCCAGGATGGTAAGCCTTTTTTCCCTTAGGCCCAGGATCAGATGCAGAAGACACGATGAGCGTTCTGCTGCAGAGGATGCAGAATAACGCAAAGCAAGATTCATCCATCAGGTGTGGTTTAAATAGCCTCCTGTAGTGCTTAGGTGTCTCCTTCCACAGCCTCGCCTAGGTAAGAAAAGAGTTCCTGCTTTCCAGAAGAGTTCCAGTGTTCTGAACCTAGGGAGTGGCTCCTGCCCCACCCAACAGGAAAATTAGTCCCAAACAGAAGAGGATCAGGGGCTCAACTGGCAGGTAAGTAAGCAGCATGGTCTGCTGCAGGTAAGTCCACCCAAGCATTATGAGCCCGGCGCTTCCAGCGCTGGGACTGGGCATATTTATGAGCCTGGTGCCACTGGCGCCAGGACAGGGTCCAAAAGGTCCCAATTGGGACTGGCTGGCACTCAGAACCTGGGTTATGGGTCTGCTTCCAAGGGAGTTGGGTAAATCCTGACCTTTTGGAAGCAGAGATCATGACAGCACCCCCCTCAAGGCCCCTCCCAAACCGGGCTTCTCCGGGGGTGTGGGCTTGTCAGGAAATGTTCGATGAAATCTTTTGATTAGACGAGGAGCGTGGACATATTCTGCAGGTTTCCAGGATCTTTCTTGGGGACCGTAGCCTTTCCAGTCAATTAGGTAAAATAGTTTAGATTTGGAGATCTTGGAGTCCAGGATGCTTTTGACTTCAAACTCGAGTTCTCCATCAACTAGTATAGGTTTTGGAGGTTTAGTTAGTCGGGTTTGAGGTTGCACGGGTTTTAATAGAGAGACGTGGAAGACCGGATGTATCTTCATGTGAGGGGGCAAGTCCAACTTGACCGCTACTGGGTTTACTATGGTATTGATGGAATAGGGACCAAGGTATCTTGGGTTGAATGTGCGTGGTCCTTTTAGAGGTAGATATTTGGTGGATAACCAGACTGGATCTCCTACTTGATATTGGGGGGCTTCCTTCCGATGTTGATCTGCTCCTTTCTTGTATTGTTCTTTAGCCCTTTGAAGGTGAGAAACGGCTTCCTTAAAGGCTTGGGTGATTGTAGAATGCAGGTGGTCTACTGCTGGTGTTCCAAGATCTTGGAGTGGATCCAACTCCGAGGTTCGAGGGTGACTGCCGTATAAAAGAAAAAACAGGGTCTTCCCAGTTCCCAAGTGGACAGAGTTATTGTAGGCATATTCGGCTATCCAAAGTATATCTTTCCAAGTTTTTTCAGTTTGTTGCAGCATGCAGCGTAAATACTGTTCCAGAGTTTGATTGGTCCTCTTGGTTTGTCCGTCGGTTTGAGGGTGGTGACTGGTCGAAAGTCTCACATCAATTTGAGCCGACCGACAGCAACTTCGCCAAAAATGAGAAATAAATTGACTACCTCGATCCGAAATTAGAACTGAAGGAAAACCGTGCAGTCGGACGATGTTTTCGAGAAATTCTCGGGCCAGAGTTGTTGCTGTTGGTAAGCCTTTGAGTGGAATGAAATGCGCCATCTTGGAGAATAGGTCCACGATTACTAGGATCGTATTGTATCCGGAGCATGGAGGTAGATCGGTGATGAAGTCCATAGAAAGTGTATGCCAAGGGCGAGGTGGGATGTCAATAGGACGTAAGAGGCCGGCTGGTTTTTCCTTTTGACTCTTGTTTTGGGCGCATACTCCACAGGACATTATAAAGTCTCTGATATCTTTTTTCCAAGACGGCCACCAGAAGTAGCGCTTGATCTTTTCTGGGGTTTTGGCCATACCGGGATGTCCTTCCATTAAAGAATCGTGATAACAAGAGATTACCTTTTTCTGTAAATCTGTGCTGGGCAGGTATAATCGTTCTTGAAAATACAATAAGTTGTCCTTCACTGTAAAGTCCTTTCCCTGCAGTTGCCAATTCTGTATGTCTGCTGGAGTTACAGGTTGCCTGGCTTTATCCTTAACTTCCTCTATGGATTGTGTGGTGATTACACCCAGAATTCTTTGTTCGGGAATGATAGGTACAGGTTTAGGGTTGATCAAGTGTTCTTCCACTCCCATCCGAGAAAGGGCATCAGCTTTACCGTTTTTTGTACCAGGTCGATAGGTAATTATGAAGTCAAACTCGGCAAAGAATAGTGCCCAACGGAGTTGTCTAGAGGATTGGGCTTTTGCGGTTTTCAAATATTGCAGGTTTCGGTGATCTGTAATCACAGTAACGGTGTGTCGGGCCCCCAGAAGATAATGCCACCAAGCCTTAAAGGCGGACTTGATAGCCAGAAGTTCCTTATCAGTAATAGTGTAATTGATTTCAGGAGGCGAGAATTTGCGGGACCAAAATGCCACGGGATGCAACTGATTGGTTACTGGGTCCTTTTGTGATAGAACTGCCCCCATGGCAAGGCTCGAAGCATCAGTTTCAACGATGTAGGGGAGTTCTGTGCGAGGATGTTTTAAGATTGGTGCAGAGATAAATTTAGTCTTCAAATTCTGGAAAGCTTGTTCCGCCTCGGTAGACCATTCAAAACGTTTGTTTTTCTTTAACAAGGCGGTGATGGGCTGGACTATTCGATAGAATTCGGGGATAAACCTGCGGTAAAAGTTAGCGAAGCCTAACATGCTTTGAACACCTTTTACGGAGGATGGCGATGGCCATTTGAGAATTGCATCGACCTTCTTTGAATCAATACGCACTCCGCTAGGTGATAATATGAATCCCAAGAATTCAACTTCAGTCACGTTGAAAACACATTTTTCCAACTTAGCGAAAAGTTTGTGTTGACGCAATCTCTCGAGGACCATTTTCAAGTGTTTCCGATGTTCAGATTCCGATGAAGAATAAACGAGGATGTCGTCAATGTAAACAACAACACACACATCTATGAGCTCTCTGAGGACATCGTTCATAAAATATTGAAAGGCGGCCGGGGCATTGCAAAGTCCGAAGGGCATGACCTGATATTCAAATAGCCCATACTTGGTGCGGAAGGCCGTCTTCCATTCATCGCCCTCTTTTACTCGTACCAAGTGGTAGGCTCCTCTAAGATCCAGCTTTGTATATATGCATGCTTTTCTGACTTGGTCCAGGAGTTCAGGGATCAAAGGTAACGGATATCTATTCTTAACGGTGATCTGGTTCAGGGCACGATAATCTATAAAGTTCTAAGGTCCCCTTCTTTTTTTGGAACGAAGAACAAAGCTGAGGAAGCAGGTGACTTGGAAGGACGAATAAACCCATTCGCTAGGTATTGATCCAGGTATTGTCGGAGGTGAAGATTCTCAGGCTCGGTGAGGGCATACATTCTACTACAAGGAGGAGTAGATCCAGGTATCAGGTCTATCTGGCAGTCATAAGACCTATGAGGAGGTAGAGAGTTAGCCTGATCCTTCCGGAAAACATCTTGGAATTCTAGGTATTCGGGAGGTAACTGGGGAGTCTCCGAAGAAATTGCTGCCAGTGCAAAACCAGGTTGAGGGTGACAAGTAGAGACACACTCTGGAAACTGAACCGTTCTTGCTCGCCAATCGATCTGAGGATTGTGCTTCTCTAACCAAGGTATTCCTAGAATAATCTGGAACTGAGGGGCCTGGATCACATCGAACACGATCTTCTCATGGTGTCCATCTTGACTTAATAGCGTCACTTCTTGGGTGGTATGCGTTACTGGTCCGGAGGCTATCTCCGTACCATCCACCGTAGTAATGACGTCCTTTACAGCCTTTGGACAAAGAGTCAGATTCATCCTCAAAACCATTTCATGATCCACATAATTGCCGATGGCACCGCTGTCGACGTAAGCTTCAATCGCATGTAATCGATCCGGATGATCAGGGCTAATGAGGACCATAGGTATCACGAAATGCGAGGTCACGGAACTGGTTTTAACGCTCGGCAAGAGGACCTCTATTCTTGTCGGGCGAGGTCGATTCCCTGCTCAGAGTTTGTGACCTTGGTAACTGCAGCTCCTACTGCCTTCTTGGCTGGTTTCACCGGACAGTCTCGAAGAAAGTGCCCCGAGTTTCCGCAATAGAGGCATAATTGCAGCTGTTTTCTCCTTTCCCGCTCCTTTTGTGTTAGTGGTCCTTTCAGGCCCCCTATTTGCATGGGTTCCCCGGAATCTACCCCTTTGGAAGGAGTTGGTGGTTTGGAAAATACTCGAGCATCAAACTTGGAACGATCGGCCTTCCTGTTCTGCAGTCTGTGGTCTATTTGAACGACTAAGTCTATATAGTCCGAACAGTCTTGCGGGGGATTCACTACTTGGGCTAACACATCTTTGAGCTCTCCACGTAGACCTCTATAAAACAGCGTAATCCTTTTGTCCTCAGGCCATTGAGTTTCCTTCTTAGAGCGTTCGTTTCCTGACGGGCTGCATGCACTTCTGCTCTTAGTTCCCCAAGTAACTGGGCTAGCTGGTCGGTATCCGAGGTTTCCATAGCGCCTGGGTGGGAGTTTTGCGGTAGGCTTTGCGTTCTGTAACGCTCACCTGATTCCCGCAGAGGCGCCGGTCTTGACTGGGTGAATACCGTATCTTCAAAGGTGATGTGTAACACACGGTTGGCTCTTTGGGCTGGACCTTTTTGCACTGTATGTCTGACTCGAAGAGTAAGATGTCTGCAGATAGAAAATATGGGATTAATGAACTGGGGTTATTGGGTGCCTCTCTCTTCTTCCCTTTCTCTTCTCCTGTAGAACCCCAAAGGTTAACGCTCTCACCTTAGGTAAGTGAACGCCGAGCTCTCCATCTGCCTCGGGGCAGGGTGCCGTAACCAGTTTCTTCACTGGATAAAGGTGCAGGCCTCTTGACCTCAGAGGACTGCTATCCGTCGTTTACTGCACGAACGGTAAGTTCTGGGTACTTCAAATGTCTTTAAAAGTCTTTTGTAATGATATCTCTTGTTTTGCAGGGTTCCGGCGATGGCGGATAGCGGGCTGAAGAGAGTTGAGGATCGAACCCGCGTGAGGAATAGAAGCGCCTGGAAGCACGTAAGTAAGCGCTTGTTGCCTGCTTCACGATGCGCACTAACTGTCCCTTTATCTTGCAGGTACAAGTTCGGAGCTGCTGAAGGGTGCTGGAATACCCACTGGATTCGGCGTGGGAAGGAGTAATGGCACGTGAGTAATAAAGTTGCCCAATGTCTTTAAACGCACCTTCTTTTGTCTTTCAGATGCGGGATGCAGCGCCGAAGGCCTCCGGAGCGTGCAAAGAGTTGGTAAGCTTTTGTCTTTCAGATGCCGGAATGCAGTGCGAAGACCTCCGGAGCATGCGAAGCGTAGGTAAGCCTTTGTCTTTCAGATGCCGGAATGCAGCGCGAGGCGTTGGTGACAGCCGATGAACCAGGTAAGAGATGCGCTGTCACTGAAGACCGTAGTGCTAACCTGTTCTTTCTTGTCTTTATAGGTGTTGCTGAAGACTGGATTCCAGGATGGTAAGCCTTTTTTCCCTTAGGCCCAGGATCAGATGCAGAAGACACGATGAGCGTTCTGCTGCAGAGGATGCAGAATAACGCAAAGCAAGATTCATCCATCGGGTGTGGTTTAAATAGCCTCCTGTAGTGCTTAGGTGTCTCCTTCCACAGCCTCGCCTAGGTAAGAAAAGAGTTCCTGCTTTCCAGAAGAGTTCCAGTGTTCTGAACCTAGGGAGTGGCTCCTGCCCCACCCAACAGGAAAAGTAGTCCCAAACAGAAGAGGATCAGGGGCTCAACTGGCAGGTAAGTAAGCAGCATGGTCTGCTGCAGGTAAGTCCACCCAAGCATTATGAGCCCGGCGCTTCCAGCGCTGGGACTGGGCATATTTATGAGCCTGGTGCCACTGGCGCCAGGACAGGGTCCAAAAGGTCCCAATTGGGACTGGCTGGCACTCGGAACCTGGGTTATGGGCCTGCTTCCAAGGGAGTTGGGTAAGTCCTGACCTTTTGGAAGCAGAGATCATGACAAATCATGGCAATTCGAGACAACCTTGGTATATCTCGAATTTGGGCAAGTATTGTTCAGTTTGTTCATCAAGATGGGTCTCTTGAAGGAAAACCACGTCAGCTCTACTTCTCCACAATCTCGCCAAAACCTTACGTCTTTTCACAACATTTCCGATCCCCTTAACATTCCATGAGACAAAAGTCAGCGCAACCATAACTTCTCAATACAGGTCAGAACAGTGTATGCAGTAACCAACAAGGTCAAAAGCAGGGCTCCAAAAAAATAATTTTCTTTTTAAAAAAACAGAAACACAACAACAAAGACACACATACGAACCAACAAACATAAAGCAAAAATATTGTATACAATTTCAGTCTGGAAAACAGCAGACTTAAAATACGCATAAATAGAAACAACAAGTACAACATTCTGAACCATACCCACCAGAAACGAAACTCTATGCCCAAAACGTATAAATATTACAATGATATCATCCCTATGATATTAATATGAACCATGCAAATCCCTTATCTCCACTAATAATTCATGTCCATAGCAAGTAAATATCTACTCACCAAATATATCCAACATGCAATGCTTCACGTCAATCACGACCATACAATTCACCCCACAACCATCCATCTAAGTTATCAACACAAATGTCACCTAAACCCAACCCGAATCATCCGCCTCTCAGAACATTAAACACAAAAAATATACAAAACCCCATAGACCAATAATCTCAAGGCCCATGTTAACCCATCCACTAATACGCCAAATTCCTATTGAAATAGAACCCCACCAATCTACCTTCCCTCAAATAAAATCAGTGAATTTTACCCCTAACCCCATAAGCAAAGTGAGACAAGCACTACAATATCTAAATGCATTACAACAATTTTCAATGTTCAAGTATAGGCAAGGACCAGTACATAGTGCCCACGCCCGCTACAACGGCACCCCTTGCACATCAATTTCCCGCATTCATTCATCATCCCCACTAGTCAAACATAGAAATCATAGACTGAGAACCCCCCTGACTAACTTATAATGTCAAAACTAAATGTAAGCAGACACAGCATGCATATAATAATCTCACCACCTTAGGTCAAATCCAAAGAAGACCCAAAGAGCTAAACATATAATAACATGAACTAATGAAGAAATGTCATGCGACCACAGAAACCACCAATGCAAAAGAATATAAAAGGCTAATTCCCCCCTTACACATGAAGCAACCAACACGCACCACTCCCCTCTCACACACAACCCCACCACCCTGGTAAGGTAAAAAAAAAAACAGCAACTGGAAACATATGGTCAACCCCAAAAAGCATGGAAAGTGAACCAGACGAAATTTCTACAAATGACCTCATGACAATAAAATCACACATCAGTGTCATGTCTGCAGACAGTTCCACTACCTAACACAGGAGTAACGACAGTATAAAGTCATGATAACTACCCTTCCCCTAATACATAAAATCAATGCCCACCAAGCCCATATAAATATCAATTGTCACAAAAGCACTGCAGACAAGTGAATAGAACAGTGGTAATTACACCAGAAAGGGGACATGTATATACAGTGCGGAACACCCACTACTGCAAACACATCAAGAGTCAAGAAACACATTACAAAACTGTTCTTGCCCGAATGCCGGAGTTCCAGATAGTAGAACACGTGTGCGGGAATAACAAGTCACAACTAATATTTGCGTCCCCAAAAAAACAAAAAAAAACTTTTTTTTCCAGAAATAGCTCCAGACCGTAACACAATCCCTGACTTTTATTACCGGGCCAATGTCCCAAAGTCCCATGCAGCAACTCCTGCCAACCTCCCGCAGCAAGACCCATCACAGTCCACAAAGTGAATGTTATTAAAATGGGAAGACACAGTCTGGTGTGCTGAGCCTGGATTACTAAATCCGAATGTGACCTGGCGAGAGGATAGGAAACTGGATTCCACACAACCTTGAAATAACAGCCAATATTGCTCTGCTTGTACTGGCAAATCAAGGTTACAAGGTCAGATGTATAACACTTGCAATAGGTTCAGAATGGGTATACACAGCCACATTGGCTTCCCGCCCACTGGTAAACATGTACTACACATAATAACCTGCACATCTCATTCGTAAATAGGGCACGGCGCCAGAAGAACAGGGTGCTCACCCCGGTTCCAATCCCATGCTGAAGGTGACCGCAAGTAGTCCACTACTACAAGTTAACAGTACTCGATTAACCAGGCCTACGCAGACCAGACAGATTCACTGGCAGCCTTTCATGAGTATCATGTCCCGTTAGTGCCCTGTTTGATAATAATCATGAAAACCTTAGTTTAATTGGCAAGAATGTCAGGTTGAAGGGAAGGAGGGAAGGCCTTTAATGCAGACAATTTTAGAATGTTCGTAGGTTTGCGTGAGTCTGCAGATCTGGAGAAGGGCCTAGGAAGGGAGCTCCCACATCAGATATGCAATAAACACGCATAGGTAGTTTCACAACAGACACAATAAGATGCAGTTCCTTTGTAATGAACAAAAACGGGAAATGTGGGGAATGGAGACCCCATAACTGAACCCAGCACCGGCAGTAGACAGGGAAGCATGCGGCGCACCTTCCGAGCAAAGAGTTAATCTAGGCAATGGCGTCTTTCAGCTTACCCCCAAGTCCCAGAGGAGCGGACCGAAAACAGCACGCTCCACACGCCTGAACGAAGCCGAGAACGCAACCAGTATCGAAGTCTCTAAGCTGCAATGAGCGTTACCTGCAGGTGATTGAACACAACAAAGCCCGCGATTGCCGCAAAGAGACGGCGCAGACTCGCAGAATGACCTTGTTGCAATCCATACCATGTTTGCCGTCCAGGCCGCTCATGGGAAGCGAAGGGGGCTTGGAATCAGGAAGTAGATGCTCCCTCCCCGTCAAAAAGGTGCTTTCCTCAGTAAAGTAACACGGAAAGCATTGTGTTTTCTAACATTACTGCAAGGTTGAATGCTTCACACATTACTACTTCAAAAGGTTTCCAGAGACAGCTAAAAAGAGCTACATTTGATGAGTACAGAGGCCTAAGTCTAGATGTGATAGAAGATGTGCACCATCCAGAGTTAAAGGGATGGTCTAGTAAACATTTCTATTTAAAAAATAGATAGGCAACATAAAAAAAAATACTAGCATTCCCTTTTTTAAAACTTCCTATGTAAAATTTTGAGCTATTCAAGCTCAAAATTCGCAAAAGCAAGCACATGGGCACATCCATTTTGTGAAATGGAGGCCCTCCTGTGCTGGCTTTTGCGGCACTAATGAAGGAAAAGCCAGCCAGCTGTAGTAAACAAAAGCTACCGCTAGGTGGCTTTCCCTTCATTAGTGCTGTAGGCGGAGGACGTGGACCTGAGACCAGAGCAGGAAAGCTGCAGCTGAATCTCGGTAAGTGGTATTTATTTATTTTTTTAAAATAAGCACTAGCTGCGTTTTTTTTTCTAAGTTTTCCGGGCTGGAGGAGCCCGGAAAACTTAGAAATAAAACCGCAGCTTTAAAAACGTTGTATTTATGTTTGCGGTCGCTTTTGAAACAACCGCAAACATAAATACAACGTTATTGTGTTGGAAAACGCTGTGGTTTTTCTTTCCAAGTTTCTCAGGCTCCTCCGGCTGGGAGGACATTGGTCAACCCTTTCAAGAATTGAATAACCAAGGGTATTTTGAAGTATGAGGGTTCCTCAGCAGTGCATTTAAAAATGGGCAGCGCTGCTAGGTAACCCTGAATTGTGCCGATCTGGATTCCTAAATTTGCTAGGTGTAAAAGGAAAGATAACACCGTCGGTGTATTGCATGAAAAAGAGTCAACAATTTTATCTCCACACCAGCTGCAGAACTTGTTCCAACGGCAGCAGTATAGAGATTTCGTTGCTGGCCTTCTGGCCGAAAGCAACACCTTCATTACATTGTCAGAAACCATGCGTCAAGGCTGAGAGTCCTGGTATCCGGATGGAGAACCTGACCCTCCTATCGTGAGAGAAGATCCTCTCTTTGTGGAATACGAATCAGAGGACAGATGGACATGTCTAGAAGGTCTGGGAACCAGGTTCTCCTGGCCCAATCCGGGGCAATTAGGATCCTGGTTTTCCGGAACCTTCTCTACCTCCTTATTACATGAGGAATGACGGGGACTGGAGAAAATGCGTGAAGGAGGGGATATTCCCAGTCCACCACAAACGCATCCCATAGAGCTCCTCTCGGGGGAAATTCCCTGGAGCAGAACAGCTCGCACTTCCTGTTGGCATTCCTGTTGGCATCTAATTGAGGGTTTCCCCAAAGGGCGAAGATCTCTTGAAGGACTTCCTGAGCTAGTTCCCCTGCTCTGCCTGCTCAAAGCGTCTGCCGCTGTGTTCATCTCTCCGGCTAGGTAGACCGCTACAGAGATATTCCTTCTTGTATTGCCCAAAACCAGAGCTGCATTGCCTCTCTGCACAGTGATAGTGACCCTACACCTCCTCTCTTGTTCAGGTAGTACATGGCCACTGTGTTTTCCGTCATTATCAGGACATTCTTTCCCTGTACAGAGGGCAGAAAGGCCTTCAGCGCTAGCCTGATCGCCCTCAGCTCTAAAAGGTTGATGTTTAGTTTGGACTCCGATGGAGCCCAACGACCGCTTATGGTCAAATAGTTGGTATGGGCTCCCCACCCCGTAAGTGAGGTGTCTGTCACTACTGTTATCTCCGGCCATGGTTGCCAAAAGGGTTCTCCATTCAAGATGTTTTCTCGAGAAGCCCACCATTGAAGGTCCAGAGGAACTCTGTTCAGTATTTGAAGGAGATCTGGCATCTTTGCTGAGAATTGTGACCACTGAGTCCTGAGAGCCAATTGGAGGGATCTCATTCTCAGGCGGGCCTGAGGCACCAAAAAGATGCAGGATGCCATCAGGCCGAGCAACCTCAGAAAGTCGAAGGCTGGAAGATATTGGGCATTTTGGAACTTTGTCACCATCTGTAAAATGTCTTGAACCCTCACCTCTGGTGACAAGGCTTTTCCGAGGGATGTGTCCAGGATTGCTCCAATAAACTGGAGTTTTTGAGATGGTATCATATGGGACTTCTTGAAGTTAAGGGAGAAGCCCAGCCTGTGGAGGGAGTGGCAATCAATATCTAGACGATTCCAAGCTTGTTCCGGGGAACTCGCTCTGATCAACCAATCGTCCAGGTAGGGGTAGATGTGAATCCCCCCTCTCCTGAGACTCGCTGCCACAACCGCCATTAGCTTGGTGAAGACCCTTGGGGCAGAGGTTAGCCCAAATGGCAGAACCTGAAACTGATAGTGAGAGCTGCCAATGGCGAACCTCAGGTACTTTCTGCGCTTAGGATGTATTGGCACATGAAAGTAAGCAGCCTGAAAGTCCAGAGATACCAACCAATCCTGGAATTGGAGGGCCTGAAGGATCTGAGAAAGTGTAACCATCTTGAACTTGTCTTTCCTTAGGAACTTGTTAAATTCTCGTAAATCCAAGATGTGTCTCATTCCTCTGTGCTTTTTCGGAATTAGAAAATATGGGGAGAACCAACCCTTGTTGATCTCCGCCGCAGCTACCGGTTCTATAGCACCTTTCTCTAGCAGGTCCAAAATCTCCTGCATAACGAGCGGGTCTGGAAACATCAAAGAGTTGTTCCCCGGTGGATGCCTCAGGTGTTTGTAGGAAAGGCAGGCAGTAAACCAACTGTTTCCAATGCCCAAGCATCTGAAGTAATAGCCTGCCATTCTGTCAGATGTTGAGTTAACCTGCCTCCTACTGATGTCTTGTGATGTAAGACCTCAGATGGGTTTTGGAGTGGCTGAAGCAGATGCTGAGGTAAATTAGCACCTGCAGATGCGGACCTAGTACCTTTGCCCTGTCCACCAGGGGTGAATCGTCTCTGGCCCCTTTGAGCTGGCTGTCCTCTGCCTCTTCCGAATGCAGAGTAATAGCGAAAGGACCTACCCCTCCACGGCGTACCTGTGGGGCAGTTTGGAGCTTGTCTAATTGCAGCTCCAAGGGATTTGGCCGCCGCTTTGGAAGTTTGCAACTTCTCCAAACTGTCACCAGCTTTTTTACCAAATAGATGGGTGCCGTCAAAGGGCATATTCGGAAGTCTGGATTGCACATCTGGAGCAAATCCAAATTTCCGCAACCATGCAAATCTATGGATTGTGGTACTAGCCACCATGGCTCTGCTGATGCTGTCAACAGAGTTGAGACCAGTTTGGAAGGATTCACATATTGCATCCTTACCGTCCTTGATAATATTGATAATATTCAAGAAACCGTCTCGTTCCTCCCCTTCGGTCAGCTGCCATTGAAGCACATTCCTAAAGGGTGTGGGTGAATCTTGCCAGCTTGCATGCAGCGTTTGCAGACTTTAGCGCCATGCATGCATGCAGAGAAAACTTTCTTGGCTATAGAGTCAACCTTTTTATCATCACGATCCTGCAGGATTGTGGGATATGCAGTTTGTCTTCCTGACGAAGTTGCAGCTTGAACAACCAAGCTTTCTGGGGTTGGATGTTTAGATAAGTATGGAGGGTCTGCAGATGAAGCTCTATATTTTGATGACAGTTTCTTACTGATTGCAGGAATAACCTCTAGCGTTTCCCAATTGCTGGACACTTTTTTCTGTAAAGCCTTGTGAAAGGGTACGATAGGATCTTCTTGTGGTCCTCTATCAAGTATGTCCGTGAGGTCATCTTGTTCATATACGGGTGCAGGCCTAGACCACCCCATATATTCCATGACCCTGTTCATAAGTGACCTATAATTACTCTCAGCATGTTCCCCTGGTTCAGGCTTGCTAAAATCTATCCCAGGGGAGGTATCTATTCCACTTGCTTCCTGCAAGGAATCCTGCCGATCTTTCAATCTGACCTCTTCTGGAATTAGTTCTTCTGGAATGTGAGGTCTAACACCTTCTAGACCAAAGGGTCTTTCTGTATCTGAATCCTCCCCCTCCTCATAAATTGAGGATAAAGCTCTGAAATAATCAGAGCGTGGTAGAGGTGTGTAGCTCTTTTCAAATGAGGAAGGAGCAATAGCAGTCATTACAGGAGGAGTTAAACTTGTCACTGTCGATGTAGCCTCGATGGATTTGTAATTGGCCTCAAGGACGTCAATAGAATCGACAACGGCTTTGATGTTTTAGACAAAGTCGTCGAAGCGATCAAAGTTATCGGTGTTGACAGGGTCGACGTTCGAGGTTTCGAAGATCAACAGAGGTGCCGAAGATCAACAGAGGTGCCGAAGGCATCGATGACACAGTTATCGGCGTAGATGAGTGAGTCGACAGTGTCGACACCTCGTGGTCGAAGAGGCTTTGACTTGACTTGAGGGTTTGTCACTCTCTCGAGGAGTATGTCTTGCCGAGGTTGACGACTCGCGGCTTTTGTCTCTACCAGGTTTTTCTCCTGAGGTATCGCCTCTAGGTGTCTCTGAGGGGGGCAAGGCCACGTTCTCGAACACCACCTTCATTTTTTTACAAAATTCCTGAGCCAGGGGCTGTCTTTGGTAGGGCATGTCACTCTCCCATGTGAACTGGAGGATGATGTTAAAGGCGACCTGTGACGCCTTTTTTTACTGTGCTTCGAAGCGGATGAGGGATGCGATCCGCTCCGAGATCTAGAGTGTTTTTTCATTGAGGAGACGGCAGTCTCGACTTGTCTGAGGTAAATTTGGTAGGGGTAATGGATTTTTTAGGCCTACCTCTATCCAGGTTCTCTCTGCGCTCCCTTAAGGCTTTCGCCGTCATCGATCAGCACTCTTCGCACTCCGAACAGTGATGCTCTGTCCCGAGGCACCATAGACAGACAGTGTGGGGCACTGTCAAGGACATCTTTGCCCCACAATCTCTGCACTTTTTTAAGCCGGATCGGGGCATAGATGGAGCCGACGAAGAGGCCATCTCATACCGAGGAATCAAAGGTTTTCTTGACAAAAACTTGAAGAATTTGTTCTCTTCACGTTCCTGAAGCTCATGAAACACAGAAAAACGGAACTGAGCAACGGACACTGCGCATGACTATTTATACCACTGATGATGTCGACATTGAGACGGAGGCCTTCGAGGGACATCTACTCGACAAGCATCGATGCGCAGCGCCCTCTACTGAAAAAAGAATTCCAAAGCAGCAAGCTGGATATCAAAGATAAGGAATATGTGGGAGGACACAATCCATTCAAAATACTTTTTTTGGAACTATGTTTGCAACACTTGGCACAATACTTGCATCTGAAGTTTCTGTCCAGGGGAACCAGAGTGGGAGAAACCCTATGTCAGAAGGAGTCAACCATCTTTTAGTTGTTAATCCCTTTCCACCTAATGTGTGCTCGTTTTTCTAGGAAAGGAGTAGGCTAGTATAGGATTTGGGCTAGGGACTTTATGTATTGATTCATTCTGGCAGTAGTGCTATTTCCTTGAACTTTTGGGATTTATACAAGGGAAAAGATCTCTTACAATTAAGGAAGCTTTTTATTATTTTCATTTTTCATTTTCTTTTAAGCTGACCAGGTCATGCTAGCTGTAAAATAAGAAAAGAAAGATCTGTGAACATCATATCCCAGTTTCCGAGTGCTAATTCTGGCTTACCACAACCTTCTCTCACATTCACTCACACACACCCAGAAAAATTTACATTGCATTCACCACAAGGGCAGCCACCCAGAACATTCACACAATCACACAATCACATTCAAGCCTGTCAGTCTAGAAAAATGGATACCTCTACTGTATTTTGATGGCCGTGGGCAACCCGTCTCATGCACGATATGACAGAATATAGATTTCCGAGTTTGCCAATGAACGGCCATTTTGATGTAACAAGAATCGCCATTTTGTTTTCTAACCATTGCTCATTGCTTTCAGTTCTTATTGCTTCGCAGTACATTTTCTGCTTACACTGCTCGACTGTAAAACATTGTTGTCTGCACATGAAAGGACAAGGCCGGAGGGCCGCGAGGATAACAAGAGTTTGTTGAAACACAACGTAGGCAGCGCCAGGTTGAATGCCCGGCTCCCTCCCGAATGTAGCCTTGAAGCAGAGCTGCAGGGCATTTAATCATTTTGCAGCTGCCAGCCAGTCTCGTTATATGGTAGAATATGTTAGAATAAAGCAGCTAAAGGCTTGAATTATGCTCTTCTTACAGCCCCCCTTTGCTGAGCCCCGTTAGAGCGTGATAGATAGCAAGGTCTTGAATGCAACTCTCCCCCGTATGTTGCTTGCTTCCAGGAACAGAAGCGGTGTGTTCTGTTCAACAACTGAAAGATGCTCCCGCACTCACAAATTGCAAATTGTTACTAGAATAGATATTTGAAGGTGTCATAGTTGTCGAAAGTGTCAATCATCACACCAAGTTCAAAGAAACCCAATACAGGGGGGTGTTAAACATGTCATAGCTGATTGTTTGATATGCATTTTGTATATATGTAACTGATGTACGTAATTCACTCTCTTGCATCCCTCGAGGTCTAGAGATACACGTCGCGGGGCGTGAGACCGAGTTGGCCAACTGAGACTTTTGCTTTTGCAATAAACCCTAGCTTTGGGAATACAACCTCGTGTCTGGCGTATCTTTCGTGTGTGGTGACTCGCTTTGTTTCCATAGACGTAAAGGACCCCCAGAGGCCCCTTTCAAGATGGCGCCCGAATAGGGACCCTCCCCCACTTGTTCCATTGCATACGTTGTAATTGAGTAAGGCGGAGAACGGCGAGGACGGGACGATCGTGCCGGGATCAAGAGGTGTTTGGGGCACCCTGTAGAAGTGATGAGAGACTCCTTTGCAGATCTTCACACATCTGATCCCGGATCGACGTGCCTGGCTAGAGAACAAGGAGGCGAGGGTCCCGAAACGAGGCGGAAGCCAAGAAACGCAGACACAACGTCATTTGGTGCGTCAGTATACAGACGACTTGATTTATCAGGTGAGTCATTCCCTGATTCAAAGTAATCCTGATATTGGTTGAGAGTTGACTTTGCAAAATCAAACACCCTAGGTAAGGTTGATTAACCAGGGGGAAGGTTGAAACACGACTGGGGTATTGTCCACCCTAGCGGGGTTTTTCCGCTGTGGTAGACAATCTTTGGAAGATGGCCAAATTGCACCACCTGGGGGAACGCTGGCGTATGAGATGTATGTGAAGTATGGTGTGGGTACGATAACATTCTGTGAGACTTGGCATAGGCAAACCAGAAAGCAACAAGACCATCAGTGGCCGATTAATGGTAGTTTTGAGAAATAGCGAGAATAGATAACTTGGAAAGGGTGTTGATAAGAAAGAAAGCGCGTCCTGCAGCATTTGATATCGTTAAAGACTGGAGAAGGGAAGAAATGCTCCGATTTAGAAGTAGAGCGAAGCATGCGCGCAGGCATAAATCGAAAGGTGAAGTAGCGGAAGAGAAAGAAAAGGAGGAGTGGACAGAGAGTCTAAGAAGGTCAGGTAGACGTGACCAGTTGAATATAGAAAGAATATACCCACTACGAGAATTACATATATCAGATGAATTGATAGAAAACATATTGACTCATACAAAACAAGGCCCAAGATCAGAAGTGAGGCCAACCACGTCAGCAACAATTGCCCAAACCCCGCCCGTAGCCCAAACTCTCCCTCCGGTAGCTCAAGCCCTCCCACAGCCACAGACTGCGCACGTAACACTTCCTGTTAGCCAACCAGGCCCACAACTAACACTCCCTGTTCCCATTGTCCCATCCGCTTCTCCCGCCTTAGACGCAGACTCGGTACTGTCCGTTCCTCCCGGGGTTGAAGTTGAAACCACGGGGGCGAGAGGCGGGACTGAACAAAGTGGATGCACGAGGGTAACTCGCAGCGCGATCAGCAAAGAAAGGAAGGTGAAATTGCAGCAACAGGCAGAAATGAATATAGACAGGAATGATGGGACGGCAGCATTGGCCTCGATGTATGACTTCCGAAGAAGCAACGAAAGATAGGTAGTGTTGGAATGCATGGGTGAATATTTGGTGGAGAAATGGAAACAGTTAATTGGGAAATTACCACTGCAGCGATTGTTAGATTTGAATGCATTAGCACGATGTAGGGAGAGGGATGAAGAAGTGAGAGAACATGTAAATGGACTTTTTGAATTTAAAGATGAATTAGATAAGGATTATGCCGAAATGTTTACTACACCTGGGTACAGGGGTAAGGATATTGGGAGACCTCGGAAGGGAATGCAGGGGTCACATAATGAACGGCAGCAGTAACCAAGCAGTAAGAAGGAAATGGTGGACGAATTATCGTTGCTAAAACAGATGGGGCAGACTTGAAAGCATGCCTATTGAAAACGCAGGTACTACTGCAGCAAGTAGTAGGACACAATAGAGGGAGAGGAACGCACAAGGAAGGAGTAATTCGAATATGCATGGGGGAACAGTGGGACCAAATCAGTGTGCGTATTTTAAGGAGGAAGGACACTGGCGAGCGCAATGTCCGCATCTGCAGAATAGAAATGGGTCTGGTCAGAGGAGACAGCATAGAGGACACCAAGGAGCGAATGGACCAAATAGGAATAGTATGCAGCAGCACCACAATAATGGAGGTAATCAAAACCAAGCCCAAAACCAAAGTGCCCCTAACAAGAGTGAGGGACAGCAAAACCAACAGTATGGAAACCAGAGTGGGGGAAATAGAGGAAAGAGTGGGAACGTTTTTGATACACAGCCAAACACGTATTACAGTAACAGTAATGATTACACATCGGACGATGTGTTATTTCCCCAATAGGACAGCCCAGGACAGGGGTCGGAACCTGTGTCTATTCCTGTGGATCAGAGAGGACCCTACGTAGAAATGAGAGTCGGGAATGAGGAGCACCGCTTTCTTGTAGATACAGGAGCGCAAAAGTGTTCAATAGACCACCACTTGGTTCCAGATATACCACTGTCAGGGCAAAAGAATGTTTCCGTAGGGTTCGCAGGTACACCAGTCATAAACCCAGTGTCCCAACCAGTCCCAGTTACAATAGGACCATTCACTGAACACTGTCCTTTCCTTTTAACAGAAAATTGTGGGGAGAACCTGTTGGGATTAAATTTGTTGAAAAAATTAGGTTCTGTTATACATTGCACGGCAGACGGGGTGTTCCTAACGATTTGGCCACAAGATGCCCCTGTGTCAGAATTCGTGTCTGAAATTTTACCAGAAGAACTAAGTAAAGTGCCAACCTGTATATGGGCAATGCATGACAACGATGTAGGATGCTTGAAAATAGAGCCAGTAAAGATCATTTTGAAAGAAGGTGTTACCCTACCGAGAATTACCCAATACAGAATTTCGGTTGAAGGTGAGAAAGGATTGAAGAGTATTGTTACAGATTTGGTGAAATTAGGGGTCATTGAAGAAATTACAGGCAGTACATGCAACAGCCCGATTCTTCCAGTTTATAAAAAAGGAGGCAATGAAGTACCATAACGTTTTAAAATTGATTTGCGCGCGCTAAACAAGGTAGTAGATCCACAATTTCCTTTAGTGCCAGATGTCACTACAATATTGACAATGATACCTGTTTCAGCAGAATATTTTAGTGTAGTTGATCTAAAAAACGCGTTCTTCAGCATTCCAGTGGACAAGGACAGCAGATATTTGTTCGCGTTCACATTAGGAGGACGAGCATTTACATTCACGCGGATTCCGCAAGGTTACACGGAAAGTCCGAGTATTTACAGTAGAGCATTGAAAGAGCAGCTAGACATGCTAGAATTACCAGTGGGTTGTGTACTCTTGCAATACATAGACGATCTATTGTTAGCTGCCGACACAGAGGAGATTTGTAAAGAAAGCACTGTATTACTACTGTCACACGGTGGTCGGTCAAAATCTCGAAAAAAAAATCTCGACTAACAATAAGGTCGAAAAAAAAAGACAGAAAAAAAAGTTGAATTTCTCTTTTTTTAATTATATATTTATTTTGGGGTCCGGGATTAAAAACAAAATGGTAAAAAAAAAAAATTAAAAATTATAAAAAGGGGGGTTGGGGGAGACCCCCCCATTTCGAATGAAAAACGTCATTAAAACAAATTTTTTTCTGACTTTTTTTGAGATTTTTTTTTTTTTTTTGAGATTTATTTTTTCGGTCTTATGACCATAAACCCTGTCACACCTAACGGCACATGGCCATAAAGCTAGTTTGAAGAAATTTCAATATAATCGAAAGGAGGTGGCCTATTTGGGCTACCTACTTTCGAAAGAAGGGAGAAGGCTAACGCAGAACGCATAGAAAGTATTTCTTGTATGTCTATTCCAAAGACACAGAAAGGAGTCAGAGCCATAATAGGCATGGCTTCATATTGCCGATAATGGATTGGTAATTTTGCGTTAATTGTGAAACCGATGGTGAATTTGACTAGAAAGGATGCGGTTATGCCTTTACAGTGGGATGAGGAATGTAAGAAAGCATTTGATCAATTGAAAACTGCATTATGTTCAGCTCCAGTTTTGGGCACGCCGAATTATGAGAAGGTTTTTAGACTGTTTGTGTGTGAAAGTGAAGGATGTGCATTGGCGGTCTTGACACAGGAACAAGGTGGAAGAAATAGGCCTGGCGGCTATTTTTCTTCTGCGCTGGACCCTGTAGCGCGCGCACTACCATGATGTTTGCGATCTGTCGCGGCAGTTGCTGCGTCAGTGAAACAAACGGAAGGGATGGTATTGGGGCATACTTTAATTCTGATGGTGCCACATGCCATAGACGTTCTATTAAATAGGACACAGACGCAACACCTCACCTCTGCTAGACTGACAAGATATGAGATTATCTTGTTCGTGCCCCATATCCAAATTATGAGGTGTAGCGCTTTGAATCCTGCAGACTTAATGCCACTACCCATAAAAGAAATTGGGGAGAATGAATCACCCCCCACGATTGCTTAATGGTCACTGAGGAAGAAACCAAGGGGAGAGTTGATTTAAGTGATCACCCCACAGAAAGAGCCAGATGGAGAGTTATTTTGTGACGGCTCATGTTTTAAATTACCTGACGGCACGACAACCGCCGCGTACGCTATCACTACCCTAGAGAGCGCTGTAGAAAGCAAAAGAATCCCCTACAATTCGGCACAAGCCGCAGAGATAATAGGATTAACCAGAGCCTGCGAGATTTCTGAAAAATTGAATGTGAATATATATACTGATAGTCAGTATGCTTTTGGAGTGGTTCATACCTTTGGTCGACTCTGGGCTGAGAGAGGGTTTTTGACATCACATGGTGCCAGAATTCAACATGGCCCTTTGATTGTACGATTGCTGTCTGCACTCACGCTTCCAAAACACCTAGCAATAGTGAAATGCGAGGCACACAAAAAGGTAACATGCAAAGTAGGAGAGGGAAATGCGTTTGCAGACAGAATTGCGAAACAAACTGCCACGGATTTAAATACCAAAATGATGACGGTTCAGACTGAGGAAGTACCCTGTATGATAGAAAATGGAGTTGCCACTGTCAAAGAAATGCAGGCCGAAGCTACGGCCGATGAAATACAACGGTGGGCAGAGGGCTCTGCTGAGTTAGATCTGGAAGATTTTTGGGTGGACAAGGGAACTAGAAACTGGATGTTGCCAAATTCCTATGTGACTGCAATGGTCACAATGGCCCACAGCCCTACCCACATCTGTGCGAAAAAGATAATACAGCACCTATCTACAGTATGGCAGAATGTAAACATAAAGAAGAATGCAGAGAGGTTGGTGCAGAACTGCATCACAAGTTTACAACACAATTTAGGAAAGGGAACAGTGACTCCAATAGGCAGTTTTGGCCCGCCCTCTATGCCTATTGAGGTGATCCATTTTGATTTCATAGAGATGGCGGGATGCCAAAATTTGAAATATGTCTTAGTGGTGATCTGTGCATTCAGTAAGTGGGTGGAGGCATATCCCTTAAAGGACTGCACAGCAATGAGCACGGCAAAAGTAATGCTTAAAGAATATTTTTTCCCGTTTTGGCTTGCCCCGTGTTTTATGGTCAGATAATGGCCCGCATTTTGTGGGTGCAGTGGTGTTACAGATATGTGCGGGTCTTCAGATCGATAAGAGATTCCATAGTTCAAGGCATCCAAGTTCAGCCGGTATTGTGGAGAGGCACAATGGGATTCTCAAGTCAAAGATCAGTAAAATATGTGCGGGAAGCAAGTTGAGTTGGGTGGATGCATTACCAATAGCGCTGTTATGCATGCGTACGTCTACACAGGCTAAAACTGGGCTCTCCCCGTACGAAATCGTAATGGGGAGGCCGACAAATGTTTGGTGCGCACCTTAGCCAAAACGACTTAGAGAGGTAGAACATCCTGTGCTTAGTAATTATTGTGGCCTTTTAATGCAGAAATTGCATTTGATTCATCAGCAGGTGCAGGAGGCATTACCAGTGAGATACACCGGTCCGGGGCACGCGCTGGAGCCAGGAGACTGGGTGCTGCTTAAAATTTTTGAAAGAAAGTCATCGTTAGCACCCAGGTGGTGCGGCCCCTATCAAGTACTCTTGGCAACGCAGACGGCGATATGGGTGGATGGACGAAAGTCGTGGATCCATGCCACCCATGCCAAAAAGGTTCCAACGTCATTGAAAGACTTGCCTGACCCAGCCGACCGGAAAGAGACAGCGGTCCCAGAAACGGAAGAAACTGTTCCCAGTAAGCCGCCACCAAATCTGCCCAAGCGAGAAGTAAAACTCGAAACAAAGCCTGAGACGACTGCCAAAAAAGGGGAAGGGCAAAGAGTGCCCCAACGTTGCCCAGCAGAATCGACATCACTGTTGGCCGACACAAAAACTGCCTTGCAAATACCAGCAGAAACGAAACGTGTACCCCTTTGGCGCCCACCAGCACTTGCCACCACGCCAAAGACCGAATCTGCATCACTGGCGCGGCACATAACAGCACCTGCAGTAGCGCCACAGGCTGACTTTGAGCCTGAATCTGGAAGTGCACCGGCACTGTTCACGGATCACACGATACCAGGCGATACAATTTGCGGCCTCGAAAGACAAAGTGATCCACAGTTCTTTGGCGTTTATATCAACCTCTGGTTCTGCTCATGGACAGAGAAGGAACTAGAGGTGTAGAAGAGAGAAGCATGAGAATTGTGCAAGTCGGGACAATTCAAGACTTGCGGCTCCTCGGTGCGATCATAAAAAGTACATGTGTCCTGAACCAGAGTGGACAAGCTGGGCGCACATGGTACTAAGGCAATAAAATAACTGATCAAAGGTCCTCTGAGCAGTATGAGAAAGGACAAGTGATCTTTCCTAAAAATAAATAAGCAAATCCAGGCTATAAAGGACTGGCAGAACTGAACTGTGACAATTCCGTTTAACTTATTGACATCAGAGCAAGTGCAACGAAGAGAGATATCCAAGACGAACTGTAATAAGGAAGAAGAAGGACGATGAGAAACATGTCGGGACCGGTTCCAGCCTCCTCCTGCACCACTGCTGAGAATGAGTTAATTATAAAGACTGTAAGCTTAAGAAAAACGCATGGTAAAAAGAATTGTATGCTGGCACTGACAATAATTATGTGCTTTATGAGCGGGGTAGCACCAATAACGACAGCCCTAATATTATGGTATGTGGAATCGATACACCCATTAGAATTTTTTTTACCAATAGTTAATATATCCACTACTGAAAGCCCGGTTCAGGTGATTACTTATAGCCTGTCCCCAATGGAAGAAAGACACAGGGAAGGGTTTGCTAACAACACGTTGTTATTAATTATGAACATGACACATGCAATTCTGAAGAAAACAAATTGCTGGGTATGTGCCCATTTACTGCTGCATGCTGGGAAGGGGATAGGTTGGTATGTACAGCCATTACTATTAAGTTCTGCATGTAGTGCATCTTTAAGTGGAATGTTCTATGGGAAATGGAATGAGAGTAGTACGGGTCAATTAGACAGAACCAACATGAATGAGTTTGAGGAAATAATAATGAAGCCTGTGGGTTGTTCCATATTCCATAAAGCACAAGTACTGGCCCCAGAGCCTACGAGGAAAAGTATGCGAAAGATAACCCGTCAAAATAGACAAGATAGATTGTCCCCACCAGTTAAAAAATCTGTGATGACGTTTCGTGTAAGAACAGACTGGGACAAAGATGCAGTTCCCCCTTCTTACACAGTGAATTATAACCCAAGAACTGTCCCTTTTTGTCTAAAAAAGAAAGGCTCCTTTTCAGTCGGAACATTTACTGGGTGCATGAATACAGTGGTATTGAAATGGGAAATAGAACCAGTATATGTGGGAGATCCAGTTTATTTTATATGCGGAGAGAAAGCATATCCGTGGTTGCCCAGAAACTGGAGAAGTACATGTTACCTAGGTCTACTGTTCCCAGGAGTGTTCCTCTTAGAAACAGCAGACATGGCCAGACTATCCAGATTTAGAGGCAAAAGGAGTAGCGAAGGTGGTTTGATAGCAACTGACGTAGCAAAATCATTCATTCCATTCTTGGGGCAGATAGTGAACTCCTATAATATAAGGCAGCTGTCCAGAATACAAAAAAATACCATAAACACAACGACAGATATACTATTTAACATGACGTTGGAAGAAAGAGGAATCAGGTTAATGACGCTGCAAAATAGAATGGCTCTCGATGTGATCCTGGTTGATCGTGGGGGAATTTGCAAAATAGTGGGATCAGCGTGTTGTGTATATGTAGATGACTATTCCCCTACAATCGTTGAAGCAATAAAGAAAATGCATGTCCTAAGTTCCGAACTCCCTACTGGAGAAGGAGGCTGGGGAATAGGGTCTTGGTTTTGGGGAATACTGCGTTCTTGGGGATGGAAGTTGATTTCGATATTAGTAGTGGTGTTTGGAAAATTCATAACGTGCTGTTGTTGCATACACTGCCTACCAATAGTTTGCAATGAGGTAACTGAGGGAAGTACTAAGGGATGTATGCATATGATGACAGAAAGAAAACAAACTCATGGTCGGGCTGACCGAGACACAAATGAGATGAAAACAGTAAAAGAATTGATGGCTATAGATATTGATGAAAATGATGATGTTTACGATAGCATGAAAAATTCAGACATAAGTACTTCAGACTTATCATCATTAGAGGAGGTTTCAATAAATAGATGAGACGTTTGGCATACGGCCAAAGGAGGGTTTGTCAGTCTAGAAAAATGGATACCTCTACTGTGTGACCGCAAACATATTTTGATGGCCGTGTGCCAACCGTCTCATGCACGATATGACAGAATATAGGTTTCCGAGTTTGCCAATGAACGGCCATTTTGATGTAACAAGAATCGCCATTTTGTTTTCTAACCATTGCTCATTGCTTTCTGTTCTTATTGCTTCGCAGTACATTTTCTGCTTACACTGCTCGACTGTAAAACATTGTTGTCTGCACGTGAAAGGACAAGGCCGCAGGGCCGCGAGGATAACAAGAGTTTGTTGAAACACAACGTAGGTAGCGCCAGGAAGAATGCCCGGCTCCCTCCCGAATGTAGCCTTGAAGCAGAGCTGCAGGGCATTTAATCATTTCGCAGCTGCCAGCCAGTCTCGTTATATGGTAGAATATGTTAGAATAAAGCAGCTAAAGGCTTGAATTATGCTCTTCTTACGGCCCCCCTTTGCTGAGCCCCGTTAGAGCGTGTCGCTGTAACGCTCACCTGATTCTCGCAGAGGCGCCGGTCTTGACTGGGCGACTACCGTATCCTCAAAGGTGATGTGCAGCACCCGGTTGGCTCTTTGGGCTGGACCTCTGTGACCTGTATGCCTGACATGCAGAGTAAGATGTCTTAGGTAAGTGAATGCCGAGCTCTCCATCTGCCTCGGGGCAGGGTGCTGTAACCAGTTTCTTCACTGGATAGGTGGCGCAGGCCTCTTGACTTCAGAGGACTGCTGTCCGTCGTTTACTGCACGAACGGTAAGTTTCGAGTAACTCAAATGTCTTTAAAGTCTTTAATAATGATGTCTCTTGTTTTGTAGGGTTCCGGCGATGGCGGATGACGGGCTGAAGTGAGTTGAAGATGGAGCCCGTGTGATGGATAGAAGCGCCTGGAAGCACGTAAGTAAGCGCTTGTTGCCAGCTTCACGATGCGCTCTAACTGTCTTTTTATTTTGCAGGTACAAGTTCGGAGCGGCTGCAGGGTGCCGGGATACCCACTGGGTTAGATGTGGAAAGGAGTAATGGCACGTGAGTATTAAAGTTCCCCAATGTCTTTAAACGCACCTTGTTTTGTCTTTCAGATGCGGGATGCAGCGCCGACGGCCTCCGGAGCGTGCGAAGAGTTGGTAAGCTTTTGTCTTTCAGATGCCGGAATACAGTGTGAAGACCTCCGGAGCGCACGAAGATTAGGTAAGCCTTTGCCTTTCAGATGCCGGAATGCTAACCTGTTCTTTCTTGTCTTTATAGGTGTTGCTGAAGACTGGATTCAGGATGGTAAGCCTTTTTCCTTAGGCCCAGGACCGGATGCAGAAGACACGATGAGCGTTCTGCTGCAGAGGGTGCAGAATAACGCAAAGCAAGATTCATCCACCGGGTGTGGTTTAAATAGCCTCCTGTAGTGTTTAGGTGTCTCCTTCCACAGCCACGCCTAAGTAAGAAAAGAGTTCCTGGTAAGAAAAGAGTTCCTGCCTTCCAGAAGAGTTCCAGTGTTCTGAATCTAGGGAGTGGCTCCAGCCCCACCCAACAGGAAAAGTAGTTCCAAACAGAAGAGGATCAGAGGCTCAACTGGCAGGCAAGTAAGCAGCATGGTCTGCTGCAGGTAAGTCCACCCAAGCATTATGAGCCCGGCGGTTCCAGCGCTGGGACTGGGCATATTTACGAGCCTGGTGCCACTGGCACCACTAGAAACAGCAGACATGGCCAGACTATCCAGATTTAGAGGCAAAAGGAGTAGCGAAGGTGGTTTGATAGCAACTGACGTAGCAAAATCATTCATTCCATTCTTGGGGCAGATAGTGAACTCCTATAATATAAGGCAGCTGTCCAGAATACAAAAAAATACCATAAACACAACGACAGATATACTATTTAACATGACGTTGGAAGAAAGAGGAATCAGGTTAATGACGCTGCAAAATAGAATGGCTCTCGATGTGATCCTGGTTGATCGTGGGGGAATTTGCAAAATAGTGGGATCAGCGTGTTGTGTATATGTAGATGACTATTCCCCTACAATCGTTGAAGCAATAAAGAAAATGCATGTCCTAAGTTCCGAACTCCCTACTGGAGAAGGAGGCTGGGGAATAGGGTCTTGGTTTTGGGGAATACTGCGTTCTTGGGGATGGAAGTTGATTTCGATATTAGTAGTGGTGTTTGGAAAATTCATAACGTGCTGTTGTTGCATACACTGCCTACCAATAGTTTGCAATGAGGTAACTGAGGGAAGTACTAAGGGATGTATGCATATGATGACAGAAAGAAAACAAACTCATGGTCGGGCTGACCGAGACACAAATGAGATGAAAACAGTAAAAGAATTGATGGCTATAGATATTGATGAAAATGATGATGTTTACGATAGCATGAAAAATTCAGACATAAGTACTTCAGACTTATCATCATTAGAGGAGGTTTCAATAAATAGATGAGACGTTTGGCATACGGCCAAAGGAGGGTTTGTCAGTCTAGAAAAATGGATACCTCTACTGTGTGACCGCAAACATATTTTGATGGCCGTGTGCCAACCGTCTCATGCACGATATGACAGAATATAGGTTTCCGAGTTTGCCAATGAACGGCCATTTTGATGTAACAAGAATCGCCATTTTGTTTTCTAACCATTGCTCATTGCTTTCTGTTCTTATTGCTTCGCAGTACATTTTCTGCTTACACTGCTCGACTGTAAAACATTGTTGTCTGCACGTGAAAGGACAAGGCCGCAGGGCCGCGAGGATAACAAGAGTTTGTTGAAACACAACGTAGGTAGCGCCAGGAAGAATGCCCGGCTCCCTCCCGAATGTAGCCTTGAAGCAGAGCTGCAGGGCATTTAATCATTTCGCAGCTGCCAGCCAGTCTCGTTATATGGTAGAATATGTTAGAATAAAGCAGCTAAAGGCTTGAATTATGCTCTTCTTACGGCCCCCCTTTGCTGAGCCCCGTTAGAGCGTGTCGCTGTAACGCTCACCTGATTCTCGCAGAGGCGCCGGTCTTGACTGGGCGACTACCGTATCCTCAAAGGTGATGTGCAGCACCCGGTTGGCTCTTTGGGCTGGACCTCTGTGACCTGTATGCCTGACATGCAGAGTAAGATGTCTTAGGTAAGTGAATGCCGAGCTCTCCATCTGCCTCGGGGCAGGGTGCTGTAACCAGTTTCTTCACTGGATAGGTGGCGCAGGCCTCTTGACTTCAGAGGACTGCTGTCCGTCGTTTACTGCACGAACGGTAAGTTTCGAGTAACTCAAATGTCTTTAAAGTCTTTAATAATGATGTCTCTTGTTTTGTAGGGTTCCGGCGATGGCGGATGACGGGCTGAAGTGAGTTGAAGATGGAGCCCGTGTGATGGATAGAAGCGCCTGGAAGCACGTAAGTAAGCGCTTGTTGCCAGCTTCACGATGCGCTCTAACTGTCTTTTTATTTTGCAGGTACAAGTTCGGAGCGGCTGCAGGGTGCCGGGATACCCACTGGGTTAGATGTGGAAAGGAGTAATGGCACGTGAGTATTAAAGTTCCCCAATGTCTTTAAACGCACCTTGTTTTGTCTTTCAGATGCGGGATGCAGCGCCGACGGCCTCCGGAGCGTGCGAAGAGTTGGTAAGCTTTTGTCTTTCAGATGCCGGAATACAGTGTGAAGACCTCCGGAGCGCACGAAGATTAGGTAAGCCTTTGCCTTTCAGATGCCGGAATGCTAACCTGTTCTTTCTTGTCTTTATAGGTGTTGCTGAAGACTGGATTCAGGATGGTAAGCCTTTTTCCTTAGGCCCAGGACCGGATGCAGAAGACACGATGAGCGTTCTGCTGCAGAGGGTGCAGAATAACGCAAAGCAAGATTCATCCACCGGGTGTGGTTTAAATAGCCTCCTGTAGTGTTTAGGTGTCTCCTTCCACAGCCACGCCTAAGTAAGAAAAGAGTTCCTGGTAAGAAAAGAGTTCCTGCCTTCCAGAAGAGTTCCAGTGTTCTGAATCTAGGGAGTGGCTCCAGCCCCACCCAACAGGAAAAGTAGTTCCAAACAGAAGAGGATCAGAGGCTCAACTGGCAGGCAAGTAAGCAGCATGGTCTGCTGCAGGTAAGTCCACCCAAGCATTATGAGCCCGGCGGTTCCAGCGCTGGGACTGGGCATATTTACGAGCCTGGTGCCACTGGCGCCAGGACTGGGTCCAAAAGGTCCCAATTGGGACTGGTTGGCACTCGGAACCTGGGTTATGGATCTGCTTCCAAGGGAGTTGGGAAAACCCTGACCTTTTGGAAGCAGAGATCATGACAGTACCCCCCCTCAAGGCCCCTCCCAAACCGGGCTTCTCCGGGGGTTTTGGCTTGTCAGGAAATGTTCGGTGAAATCTTTTGATTAGGCGAGGAGCGTGGACATATTCAGCAGGTTCCCAGGATCTCTCTTGGGGGCCGTAGCCTTTCCAGTCAATTAGGTAGAATAGTTTAGATTTGGAGATCTTGGAGTCCAGAATGCTTTTGACTTCAAACTCGAGTTCTCCATCAACTAGGATAGGTTTTGGAGATTTGGTTAGTCGGGTTTGAGGTTGCACGGGTTTTAATAGAGAGACGTGGAAGACCGGATGTATCTTCATGTGCGGGGGCAAGTCCAACTTGACCGCTACTGGGTTTACTATGGTAGTGATGGAATAGGGACCAATGTATCTTGGGTTGAATGTGCGTGGCCCTTTTAGAGATAGATATTTGGTGGATAACCAGACTTGATCCCCTACTTGATAGTGAGGGGCTTCCTTCCGATGTTGATCTGCTCCTTTTTTGTATTGTTCTTTAGCCCTTTGAAGGTGAGAAACAGCTTCCTTAAAGGCTTGGGTGATTGTAGAATGCAGGTAGTCTACTGCTGGTGTTTCAAGATCTTGGAGGGGATCCAACTCCGAGGTTCGAGGGTGACTGCCGTACAAAAGAAAAAACGGGGTTTTCCCAGTTCCCGAATGGACAGAGTTATTGTAGGCATGCTCGGCTATCCAAAGGATATCTTTCCAAGTTTTTTCAGTTTGTTGCAGCATGCAGCGTAAATACTGTTCCAGAGTTTGATTGGTCCTCTCGGTTTGTCCGTCGGTCTGAGGGTGGTGACTGGTCGATAGTCTCACATCAATTTGAGCCGACCGACAGCAACTTCGCCAAAAATGAGAAATAAATTGACTACCTCGATCCGAAATTAGAACCGAAGGAAAACCGTGCAGTCGGACGATGTTTTCGAGAAATTCTCGGGCCAGAGTTGCTGCTGTTGGCAAGCCTTTGAGCGGAATGAAATGCGCCATCTTGGAGAATAAGTCCACGATTACTAGAATCGTATTGTATCCGGAGCATGGAGGTAGATCGGTGATGAAGTCCATAGAAAGCGTATGCCAAGGGCGAGGTGGGATGTCAATAGGGCGTAAGAGGCCTGCTGGTCTTTCCTTTTGACTCTTGTTTTGGGCGCATACTCCACAGGACATTATAAAGTCTCTGATATCTTTTTTCCAAGACGGCCACCAGAAGTAGCGCTTGATCTTTTCTGAGGTCTTGGCTATACCGGGATGACCTTCCATTAAAGAGTCGTGATAACAAGAGATTACTTTTTTCTGTAAATCTGTGCTGGGTAGGTATAATCGTTCTTGGAAATACAATAAGTTGTCCTTTACTGCAAAGTCCTTTCCCTGCAGATGCCAATTCTGTATGTCTGCTGGAGTTACAAGTTGCCTGGCTTTATCCTTAACTTCCTCTATGGATTCGGTGGCGATTACACCCAGAATTCTTTGTTCGGGAATGATTGGTACAGGTTTAGGGTTGATCAAGTGTTCTTCCACTCCCATCCGAGAAAGGGCATCGGCTTTACCGTTCTTTGTACCAGGTCGATAGGTAATTATGAAGTCAAACTCGGCAAAGAATAATGCCCAACGGAGTTGTCTAGAGGATTGGGCTTTTGCGGTTTTCAAATATTGCAGGTTTCGGTGATCCGTAATCACAGTAACGGTGTGTCGGGCCCCCAGCAGATAATGCCGCCAAGCCTTAAAGGCAGACTTGATAGCCAGAAGTTCCTTGTCAGTAATCGTGTAATTGACTTCAGGAGGCGAGAATTTGCGGGACCAAAATGCCACGGGATGCAACTGATTGGTTACCGGGTCCTTTTGTGATAGAACTGCCCCCATGGCAAGGCTTGAAGCATCAGTTTCCACGATGTAGGGGAGTTCGGGGCGAGGGTGTTTTAAGATTGGTGCAGAGATAAATTTAGTCTTCAAATCCTGGAAAGCTTGTTCCGCCTCGGTAGACCATTCAAAACGTTTGTTTTTCTTTAACAAGGCAGTGATGGGCTGGACTATTCGAGAGAACTCGGGGATAAACCTGCGGTAAAAGTTAGCGAAGCCTAACATGCTTTGCACACCTTTTACGGAGGATGGTGATGGCCATTTGAGAATTGCATCGACCTTCTTTGAATCCATACGCACTCCGCCAGGTGATAATATGAATCCCAAGAATTCAACTTCAGTCACGTTGAAAACACATTTTTCCAACTTAGCGAAAAGTTTGTGTTGACGCAATCTTTCGAGGACCATTTTCACGTGTTTCCGATGTTCAGATTCCGATGAAGAATAAACGAGAATGTCGTCGATGTAAACAACAACACACACATCTATGAGCTCTCTGAGGACATCGTTCATAAAATATTGAAAGGCGGCCGGGGCATTGCAAAGTCCGAAGGGCATGACCTGATATTCAAATAGCCCATACTTGGTGCGGAAGGCCGTCTTCCATTCATCGCCCTCTTTTACTCGTACCAAGTGGTAAGCTCCTCTAAGATCCAGCTTTGTATATATGCATGCTTTTCTGACTTGGTCCAGGAGTTCAGGGATCAAAGGTAACGGATATCTATTCTTAACGGTGATCTGGTTCAGGGAGCGATAATCGATACAAGTTCTAAGGTCTCCTTCCTTTTTTGGAACGAAGAACAAAGCTGAAGAGGCAGGGGACTTGGAAGGACGAATAAACCCATTTGCCAGGTATTGATCCAGGTATTGTCGAAGGTGAAGGTTCTCAGGCTCGGTGAGGGCATAAATTCTACTACAAGGAGGAGTAGATCCAGGTATCAGGTCTATCTGGCAGTCATAAGACCTATGAGGAGGTAGAGAGTTAGCCTGCTCCTTCCGGAAAACATCTTGGTATTCTAGGTATTCGGGAGGTAACTGGGGAGTCTCTGAAGAAATTGCTGCCAGTGCAACACCAGGTGGAGGGTGACAAGTAGAGACACATTCTGGAAACTGGACTGTTCTTGCTCGCCAATCGATCAGAGGATTGTGTTTCTCTAACCAAGGTATTCCTAGAATAATCTGGAACTGAGGGGCCTTGATCACATCGAACACGATCTTCTCATGGTGTCCATCTTGACTTACTAGCGTCACCTCTTGAGTGGTATGCGTTACTGGCCCGGAGGCTATCTCCGTACCATCCACCGTAGTAATGACGTCCTTTACAGCCTTGGGACAAAGAGTTAGATTCATCCTCAAAACCATTTCATGATCCACATAATTGCCGATGGCACCGCTGTCGACGTAAGCTTCAATTGCATGTAATCGATCCGGATTATCAGGGCCAATGAGGACCATAGGTATCACGAAATGCGAGGTCACGGAACTGGTTTTCACGCTCGGCAAGAGGACCTCTATTCTTGTCGGGCGAGGTCGTTTCCCTGCTCAGAGTTTGTAACTGTGGTAACTGCAGCTCCTACTGCCTTCTTGGCAGGTTTCACCGGACAGTCTCGAAGAAAGTGCCCTGAGTTTCCGCAATATAGGCATAATTGCAACTGTTTTCTCCTTTCCCGCTCCCTTTGTGTTAGAGGACCTTTCAGACCCCCTATTTGCATGGGTTCCCCGGAGTCTACTCCTTTGGAAGGAGTTGGCGGTTTGGAAAATACTCGAGCATCAAACTTGGAACGATCGGCCTTCCTGTTCTGCAGTCTGTGATCTATTTGAACGACCAAGTCTATATAATCCGAACAGTCTTGTGGGGGATTCACTACTTGGGCTAAAACGTCTTTGAGCTCTCCACGTAGACCTCTATAAAACAGCGTAATCCTTTTGTCCTCAGGCCATTGAGTTTCCACTATTAGTCTATTGAAAGATGCAATATAAGCCAAAAGGTCTTGATTACCCTGTCGCAACGAAAGAAGCTCATTGTCCAAGGCCTGCCCCTGTGCATGTCTTGCGAACAGTTTTTCCATACTAAGCTGAAAGGCTTAAAAATCATGGAGAACCGGATCATCTTGATTAACTAGAGAGATCGACCAGTCTGCCGCATTGCCACTAAGGTACGAAAGTACAAAAGCTACTTTAGCTTGATCAGTTGGAAAGGCTGCTGGCTGGCATAAGAAGTGCAACCGGCACTGATTGATAAATATCGCAAACCTCTTTGGGTCACCAGAAAATCGTTCGGGCGGAGCCAGAGGTACATCCCCAGGTAGGTTGATCTGCACTGGATTCATAGAGGATGTTGAAGGAAGATTTGCCCCTGATGCGGGTAGCGGGGTCTGTCCGGCTTGTGACTGTAGCAATTGTCTAGCAAGATCATCTGTTCTCTCCTTGGAAATAATTAGTTCCCTTCTTAGAGCGTTCGTTTCCTGACGAGCTGCATGCACTTCTGCCCTTAGTTCCCCAAGTAACCGGGCTAGGTGGTCAGTATCCGAGGTTTCCATAGCGCCTGGGCGAGAGTTTTGCGGTAGGCTTTGCGTTCTGTAACGCTCACCTGATTCTCGCAGAGGCGCCGGTCTTGACTGGGCGACTACCGTATCTTCAAAGGTGATGTGCAGCACCCGGTTGGCTCTTTGGGCTGGACCTCTGTGCCCTGTATGCCTGACATGCAGAGTAAGATGTCTTAGGTAAGTGAATGCCGAGCTCTCCATCTGCCTCGGGGCAGGGTGCTGTAACCCGTTTCTTCACTGGATAGGTGGCGCAGGCCTCTTGACTTCAGAGGACTGCTGTCCGTCGTTTACTGCACGAACGGTAAGTTTCGAGTAACTCAAATGTCTTTAAAGTCTTTAATAATGATGTCTCTTGTTTTGCAGGGTTCCGGCGATGGCGGATGACGGGCTGAAGTGAGTTGAAGATGGAGCCCGTGTGATGGATAGAAGCGCCTGGAAGCACGTAAGTAAGCGCTTGTTGCCAGCTTCACGATGCGCTCTAACTGTCTTTTTATTTTGCAGGTACAAGTTCGGAGCGGCTGCAGGGTGCCGGGATACCCACTGGGTTAGATGTGGAAAGGAGTAATGGCACGTGAGTATTAAAGTTCCCCAATGTCTTTAAACGCACCTTGTTTTGTCTTTCAGATGCGGGATGCAGCGCCGACGGCCTCCGGAGCGTGCGAAGAGTTGGTAAGCTTTTGTCTTTCAGATGCCGGAATGCAGTGTGAAGACCTCCGGAGCGCACGAAGATTAGGTAAGCCTTTGCCTTTCAGATGCCGGAATGCTAACCTGTTCTTTCTTGTCTTTATAGGTGTTGCTGAAGACTGGATTCAGGATGGTAAGCCTTTTTCCTTAGGCCCAGGACCGGATGCAGAAGACACGATGAGCGTTCTGCTGCAGAGGGTGCAGAATAACGCAAAGCAAGATTCATCCACCGGGTGTGGTTTAAATAGCCTCCTGTAGTGTTTAGGTGTCTCCTTCCACAGCCACGCCTAAGTAAGAAAAGAGTTCCTGGTAAGAAAAGAGTTCCTGCCTTCCAGAAGAGTTCCAGTGTTCTGAATCTAGGGAGTGGCTCCAGCCCCACCCAACAGGAAAAGTAGTTCCAAACAGAACAGGATCAGAGGCTCAACTGGCAGGCAAGTAAGCAGCATGGTCTGCTGCAGGTAAGTCCACCCAAGCATTATGAGCCCGGCGCTTCCAGCGCTGGGACTGGGCATATTTACGAGCCTGGTGCCACTGGCGCCAGGACTGGGTCCAAAAGGTCCCAATTGGGACTGGTTGGCACTCGGAACCTGGGTTATGGATCTGCTTCCAAGGGAGTTGGGAAAACCCTGACCTTTTGGAAGCAGAGATCATGACAGTCGCCTCCCAGGACACGAATAGCACCTCATAGATAGCAAGGTCTGGAATGCAACTCTCCCCCCGTATGTTGCTCGCTTCCAGGAACAGAAGCACTGTGTTCTGTTCAACAACTGAAAGATGCCTCCGCACTCACAAATTGCAAGTTGTTACTAGAATAGATATTTCAAGCTGTCATAGTTGTCGAAAGTGTCCATCATCACACCAAGTTCAAAGAAACCCAATAAAGGTGGGTGTTAAACATGTCATAGCTGATTGTTTGATATGCATTTATATATATGTAACTGATGTACATAATTCACTCTCTTGCGTCCCTCGAGGTGTAGAGATACACGTCGTGGGGCGTGAGACCGAGTTGGTCAACTGAGACGTTTGCTTTTGCAATAAACCCTAGCTTTGGGAATACAACCTCGTGTCTGGCGTATCTATCGTGTGTGGTGACTCGCCTTGTTTCCATAGACGTAAAGGACCCCTACGGGCTCCTTTCAAGCCCATTCACCTACCAGTCACTCACCCATACACCTTCTCTCACATTCACTCGCACACACACCCAGAACATGCACACAGCACTCTCCACACAAGCATCCACCCATAGCATTGACAAACAAACATAATCACATTCATACCTTTTCACCCACCAGTCACTCACCCATACACCTACTCTCACATTCACTTGCACACACACACACAGAACATGCACACAGCACTCTCCACACAAGCATCCACCTAGAGCATTGACAAACAAACATAATCACATTCATACCCATACATCTACCAGTCACTCACTGTCAAGTTCTAAGGACTCCTCCCGCCCCTCCTCCTCACCTACCTCTTCATCTTCCTTCTTCTACGGGTTTCTTTCCTCTCTTCTGTCTTCTACCTTGGTTTCTTTTCGTGCAGGTAAGGGTGAGCTCCGTCGTAGGCCACGTTGTCTGGATGACTGAACACCCAACCTCACTCCTGCGCGTCCTCATCCTGCATGGTCCCTCGCAATCCTTGATCGTATCTGCCCCGCGCCCCTTCTATCCTTGGCTACGCTTGCGCATGTGTGTCGTCAGCCCGTGTGGTCCCTCCCAATCCTCTGATCACATGTGCTCTGCGCCCTTCCATCCATTGCTACGCTTGCGCCCTTACCGGTGTGGTTTCCTCGTTATCCTTGATCGCGTGTGCTCCACGCCCTTCCATCCATGGCTCGGCTTGCGCCTTTGCGTCCTTCGCCCGAGCAGTTCCCTTGGCACCCTTGATCGCGTGTGCTTTGCGCCCCTTCCATCCTTGGCTACGGTTGCGCCTTTGCATCCTCAGCCAGCGCGGTCCCTTGCAATCCTCCGATCGCGTGCACTCTGCGCCCCTTCCATCCTTTCCTACGCTCGCACCCGCGCGTCCTCAGCCCATGGGGTCTCTCACAATCCCGGATTGCGTGTGCCCCGCACCCCTTCCATCCTTGGCTACACTTGCGCCTGCGTGTCCTCAGCCCGCATGGTCCCTCGCAATCTTTGATCGCGTGTGCTCTGCACCCTTCCATCCGTTGCTAGGCTTGCACCTCGCGTCCTTGCCCGCGTGGTCCCTCGCGATCCTTGATCTCATGTGCTCCGCGCCCTTCCATCCATTGCTAAAAATGCGCCCTTGCCCGCGTGATTCCCTTGCGATCCTTGATCTCATGTGCTCCGCGCACCTTCCATTCGTGGCTACGCTTGTGCCTTTGTGTCCTTCGCCCTAGCGGCTCCTTCGCCATCCTTGATCGCACGTGCTTCACGCCCTTCCATCCTTGGTTCGCTAGCACCTACGCATCCCTGTGCGTCCCCTGTTCCCCTGGAGGCCCCTTGCCGCCTGCCCTCCCTGCCCCTGTTCGACACTACGCTGCTTTGTGTTCTTCTTTTAGGCGTCCTTTGCGTGACTACACTGTTCCTGTGTCTGCCATCTTTGATCGATGTTATTGTACTGCCTACCTCCATTTGTTTTTCACTCTTCTCTGTATGTTCCCATTGTTCACTGTTCATTTACTTAGCCTTTAGGTCTCCGAGGAGGATGAGTTGAGTGGACAAGGCCAGAAGGGAGGAGGAGAGGTCTGTCCACTCGGAGAGGAAGGAGGTTACCTGACCAGATGGCCCGTAAATAGTTGCAACAGTGAGAGAGCGGCCAGGGGAGAGGGAGAGCCTACAGAACAGGTATTCAAAGGAGGAGTAGGCCTGCATAGGAATGATGGAGTCAGGAATCCACTCCAGGAAGATCAGGGCTACACTCCCACCAGGACAGTTGGAGCTGGGTGCGGAGAGGATCTCAGCGGCATCTAACAACTCAGCCAAACTCTTTAAAATCTGAAAGGAGCTGGCCAATCCTGCTGTAGTCTCTACCTCTCCTGTCCCCTTCCAGGCCCTCTGCATGGCATTGGCTTCACATTTCATCTACAAAACCCAGGACATCCTGTCTACCCTCTCTTCCTCTCCTCCTTCCTCCTCTACTTTCTCCTCTAGCTCTGGCCTTCCTGCGGCCTCCTCTCCTCGTCCCTTCTCTTCCTTTCCTTTGTTCACCCCTGATGAGGGATCTAGACAAGTCTGATCTATGAAAGTCTCATCAAAACAGGTTCTTCCCTGTTCATTCAAAAACATCAAGAACCATATTGCCACCCTTGTTCCAACTTTGGCGGACTTCTGCAACCCCTCTTTCGCCACTGGAACCTTCCCTTCCCCCCTGAAGAACTCTGTTGTGCACCCTCCTCTCAAGAAACCCACTGCCGACCCCTCCTATCTGGCTAACTATTGCCCGATCGCCATTACTCCTTTCCTGGGCAAACTCTTAGAAAAGCTCCCAGCCTAATCTTCACACCAAATCTGTTGGTTGTTTCCATGACCATCAGTCTGGCTTCAGAGCGGCCAGAAGCACAGAAACAGCTCTCAGGAACACCCGTGAAGACCTGCTCTCTAACCTTGATGCAAACCACCCCTCTGTCCTCATTCTACTCGATCTCTCTTCTGCTTTTGATACGATCAACCATGCCATCCTGCTCAACCAGCTCAGTGTTAACCTGGGTATCACTGATCAGGCCCTTGCCTGGCTGACCTCTTTCCTCTCTGATGGACACTATCGATTTGTTGCGCACCCCAGGGGTCTAATCTTTCTCCCTGGCTGTTCACCCAATACCTGGCACCTCTCGGCCACTGAATAGCTGCACTCTGCTCCAACTTTCAGTGCTATGTGGATTACACTCAGCTCGCTTTCAGGCTCCCCTCAGCCGCCCCCTCACCCTCTCTCATCCCAGATTGTTTGTTTGTTTATTTGTTTATTTGATATGGCGCAGCCGAGACCCTTAGGTAATTGGGCGCAGGCATTACAAGGATACTTAATAGCTTAGTTGCAGAGTAGTTGAATACATACATAGTTATATAATTGTATGTCTGCAATCCAGGAGTGGTGTACCACCAATGATCTCTGCCTTAATGCCAGTAAGACGGAGATCCTCCTCATCGGCTCACCTGCACCTTCCAATCCTGTCACTCTCTGTCCACCCACTCTGGGCCCTCTTCCTGCTTCCATATGTGAGGCCAAGAACCACGGGATCATCTTCGACTCCACACTTTCCTTCTCTCCTCACATCTCTGACGTCTCTAAGAAGTCAAACTACCAGCTGCACCTCCTTAGAAGTATTCTTCCTTTCCTCATCTTCCCAAAGAAGCACACTGTCTCCAGAGCTGTAGATCTCCCTAGGCTGGCCTACTGCAACAGCCTCTTTCTAAATCTGCCTGCCTCTACACTCCATCCCCTACAACTCATCCAGAACAGGACTGCAAGATGTGTCCTTGGCCTCAAGCCCAGGGATCGTATCTCTCCAGCCCTGAAATCTCTCTATTGGCTCCCATTGGTGGCAAGGATCATGTTCAAGACCCTCTGCATTGTCCACAAGGCCTTCTGGGGCTTGGGACCGCAATACCTCCAACCCTCTCTTTGGCAATATCTTCCAACTCGAGCTCTTCGCTCCTCCACCTCCAACTCCTTGAGGGTCAGTCGCTTCTCCAAGCAACAAGTTGGGGGCAGATCTCTTTCTTTGGCTGGCTCCTCCCTCTGGAACAGCCTCCCTGCCTCTCTGAAACTTGAGCAGAACAATCTCCAGTTCAGGAAGCACCACAAGACCTTCCTCTTTGCTTCTGCCTTTTCTCTTGCTCTCCCCTGCTGATCTCCTGTCTGATACTGCACTGGTCACCTGGCTATCCTCTGAACTCAGACCCAGGTCCCTGCCCGTCCAGTTGCACACCTGCACTTCCTCCTGGCACTGTGGTCTGTATCTGTAACCCTACAGTCTGCTTCCTGCACTTATTAGTCACCTGTTGTCTGCACTTTTAACACTCACACTTGCTACCTGTTGGCTGCATTACTTGTTTTTATTCAATGACCTGCACTTGCCCATCCTTCCACCCCTCCGGCACTTCTACCCTCCCCGCTCCTCTGCACTTGCGCGACCTCAATGTCTCCAGGCCTAGTAAGATCGTTGTTTTTTATCTTCCCTCTATTCCCCATCCCTTGACTCACCGCGCCTTGAAACACTTGTGTATCTGCACATTATAAATGCCATATCATATCATATCAAACACATGAGTGGAAATGTCAATTCTTTTCCACCACAATCTTCACAACATTCACAGATACAGTACTTCAACTTCTCTTCTTCCTGGTCCACTCGCATGCCAGGACTAATCACTATTCGTCCCTTTCCTGGTGTACTCGCCTGTCAGGATAAAACTACTACTACGACTATTCGTACTCTGTGGTGTGGCTTGTTTCCAACTTTTAACACTTAACTCATCAATGGGGAAAGTTAAACCAACATCTGCTTCTGGGACATACCTTTTGACTTGTAACATAATTGCCTTATAATCTATTTCATAGACATGCTCTACAGAAGGACAATGGAGGTCATTCTGAGGTTGGAGGTAAGGGAAAAACGATGCCGGTTAAGGATTACCGGAATCACTTACCGCTCTGGGCTATTCCGACCAGCCCAACCGCTATTAGCGGCACCGTAAATAATGGTGCCTCTAATAGCAGCATGGGCGCAGGCACGCGGCCCATCATACCGGCAATAGCGGCACGCCGTAAACTGGAGGACATCACAAGCCAAGCGGACATGCAAATACCGCATCATGAAGGTGCTAAAAGTGGATTCTGGCATGCCGTAAATACCGGCATCGCTGACCAACCGTAAAATGCCATGTGCAGTGTTCCAACTGCCACAGGTGCACACCATCAGCACAGGTGGAGGCAATGGAGTCTGGGCCTGTACAAAAGGAGCACACCCACACACCACACCCCTTTCCACACCAAGATCAATCCAATAGTAGCATCAATACTTCAGCTGGAGTGCATGCTTGCATTGCAACACCAGCAACAACACCAACAGCAACAGCAAGAACCACAGAGGAGACGCAGCAGGAGAAGGAGGGTGAGACAGGCTCAGCATGCCCCACCAGTGCAGCCAGCATAACCACGCATGCAGCCCCCAATCCCAAACATCAGAGCCAGTCCTTTCAACCCAACCCCTGGAGCAGAACCACACCCTGTAACATCTGAACCGGGACACCATCAACACCATCGTGGACATGATACACGATTGTCAGCCTCATTGAAATACGCACCGCCATCCCCCCTCTACTGAAGCTAGTGTCGGTGCTCCACTTCCTTACCACAGCCACCTACCAGCACACAGTGGGGCACATGCATGGCATACCACCACCCTTATTCACTTGCATCCTGAAGCAAGGGCTGGATGCCCTCCCTCAAGCACACAACGGGATACATATCCCTACCACGGACTCCCCAGGAGATTATTGAAACAACAGGTGGTCTCCATACACTGGCAGGGATGCCAAATTGTATAGGTGCCCTTGACTGCACCCACGTGGAGTTGGTGGCCCTGCATGCCATGGAGGTGGTTTACTGCAATCGCAAGCAATATCACTCCAATAAGGTGCAGATGGTAGGTGACGCTAGCAAGATCATCACACATTGTTGTGCCCGATATCCCGGATCAACCACAGGAATGCTGCATGTCACCATGGGAAAAATCAGCCCGAATGCCTAACGTTGCAGAGCCTACTGCCGACCCTCCCCATCAGAAAATCCTACAGAACGCTACACATCACTAAATGGACACGGACACAGCTGTATGCGCACACAATGCATGAGCAACAAGACGGCAGATGCAACCCACACCATTATTCCATGGCACAGGACACATTGAGGGCATAAAAATGGCGTGCATACATCAAGGGACACGTGCATGTGGCCAACAATAATCTGGCGGCATGTGTATCCGACATGCCCCCACCACCTGACATTGAACTGCAACCACCTGGTGATGATGAAGGGGATGAAGAAGAAGTGGCTGCACATCATTGCGGTGCCGATGCACAGGAGGGACGTGCTGTGGGTCAGTCAGTGATTGCACAATATTACTGACACACATGGCTGCAGAGGGTGACATGATAGTTTGACAGAGGGCACTGAGTGTGGGGGTATATGCACACTATGCACTGTATATGATTAAATGACACATACGCAATGAAGAATGTCCACTCAGGTCTTGCTTTTGACACAACGGGTGTATTGAAATTAACAATGAAAATGAAAGTGCAATAACCCTCCACCACCCCTCTCCCCCCACAACTCCCTCACACACCCTCAGCCACCTCCCCCTCCCCCAACTCCCCCACACACCCTCACCCGCCCCTCCCCCAGGTGTGGTTTTCTGTGGGATTGAGTCCTGGGCATCGCTGTCATGGTCTGAGCCTGTGGGGGTCAAAGAGAGGGACGGCATGAGCGATGTTTTGATAGGCATCATACATACATTTGTACAATTGATCATCCACACAATCGAGGGTAATTGGCATTTGAGTTTGGATGATCACGTTGTTTGATACATGGGTGGGTGATGCAGGCATACGTCGGGGTCACTCATGTTGGGCAAGACCTATGGTATGTCTTATGCATATTTGTTGGGGCATGCATGCAGTGTGATTTATGGCATTTACATTTTGTGTGGTATGTGTCAGGTACGGCATTGCCTTGCTGCAGGCATCTGCATGTGTCTGTGATGTGTCCGACAACTTTGCTGGGAGTGTGTGTGTGTTGGGACATGGCTTGCCTCTTTGGACAGAAATATTGGTTGACTTTCATCAGACTCGGCATGAAAGTGTTTTATTAGGACACTCACCTCCATCCGCCGATGTTGTGGCGCCAAACTCCATGTCTCCGACACCTTCTATCCCCTCAATGCCAATCAGGCTGAGACAGATGTCCTCCCATCAGGACAGCTTGATGGGGGAGCTGGCTCCTTCGCCTGTTGCCAGTGCCTGGCTCCTGTTGGGCGGAGAGTATGTTCCATACTCGCAGCCGTATGTCGTCCCAACGCTTCCTGCAGTCTTTTATGGTGCGTGGGGTGTTCCCGACTGCGCTCACTTTCTGCGCCACAAGTGCCCAGATATCTTTTTTTCGAATGATGGCCTCCCTTTTCATGCTCTGTGCTAACACAATGTCAGCATGTTCCTGCAGGGTCCCAGCTAGCATCTCCAACTCGTCTTCGTTGAAGCGCTCCTTGCGCTGGCGGGAGGCGCCCTTCTTAATAGCCTTTGGCATTGTGGTGTTTTGGATGATGATTTTCCACGAACAGCAGTGTCCCACAGGTCCTGTGGGCTCAGGATGGCAATGGATTGTGTTTTTAAAGATGACCGCTGTGCTCCTTCCCGTTCCTGTGCAATGATGCTACTTCCGGTGCCGCTTATCTACGGTGACTGTTATTAGCGGTCACCACTAATAGCGGTGGCCGCTAATGCCGCATTGGTTCATGCCGATAGTGCAATCTGCACTATGCATGATGCCGCTAAGGGCATTTTTCGTGCCTTTAACGGCATGGCGGTAATACCCTTACCGGCATGGTGCAAAGCTCGTGCCCGCAAAGTCGTAATAGCCCTCTATTAGCGGGCTCTTGACTATAAGGACACGCTATTTGTGCCATGCTGTTAAGGACAGTTACTTACCTCCAACCTCTGAATGACCCCCAATGATTCTTACATTTTTCAGTTTGCCATTGGCAATGCAGGTCACAGTTCATTCCCCATTGATCCTTCCTACAAGGAGGGATTTTCTCCTGCTCTCTGTGACTTCTTTCCACACAACCTATTGGCTGTTGACAATGGGATTTACAATTTATGGAACTGCTACATTCAAACTGCCTTGATATCTATTGGCTTTGGAAATACAGGTAATGATGTCCCTTGTTTGAGACTTCTTTCTTTGGGAAAATTGTATCCACTTTGTGTTATATTTGCCCCTCTTTGGCTTGGGCAATGTGGGTTACAATGTTCTCTTATTGGGTCTCTCCTTTCAGGCAAGTCGCACTCACTGGGTTACAATATCCTTCTATTCGCCCTCTCCCTTTTGTGTAGTTACATTCAGTCTGCTTGAATTTAAATGTTCGGTATTCAAAATGTACATTCTTGCGCAGCAGGCTTTTTTGGAGCGCCCTGGGGGTTACCTAGTTCAGGCCAACTCACTGGTTTCTCTTGGCGTCTCCTCCAGACCCGCTTCTTATACTTCGTTGCTCATCAGGTCTTCCCTCACGTTTGACAGCTACGTTAAGCCTCCTTCTGCCCGCAATGTGTATCAGTGTAGCTCACACTGCTCCACATGTGCTCCGGTGAAGGCCACACACGGGAGCGAGATACAGGACACAGAGCGATTCTCTCCGTCAAGATAGCTGACCTCAACACCACTTCCCGCTGTGCGCCCTCTGCATCTCCTGGGAACCACAATCTCTTCCACATTCTCTACATGGCGTCCCGCTATTGGCAAAGTGGAGGTACTGAGCTTGGCTTTTTCCTGCTGCTTCTGATGCTCCTGCTGCTCCTTGGCCCGCACCTGAAGGGCCTTTAAATATTTAAAGGTCTTGCTCAGATGCAGGTTATTACAACCACTAGACAGCATATTGCAGTCTGGCAACTCTGGACCATTCTTCCTCGTCTCAGTACTAGGAGCATTATGGGAATTGACGTCAATAATGTTCCTAGTTCTTTCAATACCCTTTAACCCACTTTGTTCAGGGGTTTTAGGTGACATATATTTAAAGGAAGATTTTAAGGGAATTATGGGTTCTCTCTTAGGTTTATAACTTAAACACCATGGCGAATCAGTAGTACTAAAATTAGTAGCATTAACACACTGACTCCTATCTATAGCATTTTCATGTTTACAAAGAAGGTTTGGGTAAGTCTGGGCGGGGAGGGCCTGCGGTGACAACATTCCATTAAATATTAAGGCATTAACAATACTTGTTCCTCAAAAGAGGAAGAATACTGCGTCACTCCCGATGGAGTGACCACATTCCTTTAACAGCTTTCTCCACCCATGTGATCCTCCCTCTGATACCATCACCAGGGTTAGGATCAGGTAGTTTCTGCCTTTCCATGGCACATGGGAGGAGGCTTTAGGTTAGGATTCTGGGATGACTCCCCAGGATTCATCACAAAGACCTCAAACTTCACAAAGAAATTATGTAATTTCTCTGTAAAGTCTGACTGCAAACACTCCGACTTCACAAAGCAATGATTTAATTTCTCTGTGAAGGCGGAGTGCAAGCGCTAAGAAAACAAGAGTACGTTCTTATATGGGTATACAGACATATATTGGTGCATGAAAATGTTTTTATACTCGCATATATTGTAGGTAAATGAATCATAAAAATACGCTGGGAACTGCTCCTGTGCTCTGTTGGTGAGTTGCGTCTATTGGATTTTTGGATTTGAGTTACCGTACAAAACCATTAGCAAACTGGCTTTTTATCCAATTTTTCCACAGACATTTTAACACATTCAAAAGTAATTTTTGGGGAGAAGAGGAGGTGTGTGGGGGCTGGCAGGGGACCCAGGGGTGGGTGGGGTACCGTCCCAAACTCTCTTTGGTTGATTTGGGATCCCTCGATACACTAGGCTGCTCCGGCATATTTGTGGGAAACAACTCTCCAATTAAAAAAAACTCACCAACTGCCACTGAAGAAATGGCAGTTATGTTAATTTGAAGGGCACCTGTCATTTGATTGAAAAATATCGTGACCTAGTGGAGATTCCTTTTCAGAAGACTCAAGTCCCAGACATCACTAACTTATCTTTGAAAGAATAAGGTAATGGTGAAATGACTCCCACAAAACCTTTGAGAATAAACCTTCTTCCAAATAATGAGTGGTTTTCCACTTTGGAGGGAAGTACACTGAAATTATATCTGTGGCAGACCTACAGTGATAATCAGGGTCAATTGGCGAATAACTTAGTAGATAAAATCAGCAATTTAACTAGTGTGGCGGGTCAGAAGAAGTACACAGACTCTGATTTTCCATTTTACTATTGTGATTTATTAAATAAAAGGTGAAAACTCCCAACTTTCCCTAAACTACAGGTGTTCCCTACCTAGCAAATTAACTAAAGTGCTTGTCAGTCAGTGAGAGTCCCAAAATCAAATTCAGTCCACTGTCCAAAACGAACCTATTGTGAACCTACCACAATAGGGTACCAGAAACCGTACCACAATTAGAACTAAAGTCCAGGTCCCTTCTCCTGTAGGGTGGGTTTTCCCCAGGTTCAGTTCAATATAGTATTCATAGGTAGTTCTGAGCAACTACTTGCATCAAGTCACACATTTCTGATACTCGATTCCTCGAGGTCTCAATGGTTTCCTTCGTTTGCTTTCCCTTCTTTTCTCCTTTTATTCTATGGTTTATTATCACTTTCTTTTCCCAAGATGTCACCACATTTATCTTTATTCTCACATAGGTTCTTCCAGTAGTTGCCCACTCTTTATCTTGACTGGGACGAGTATGAGTGTTCCATTAACAATTCTCACTCTCTTCGGGTATTCTTAATACTTTATGTTGGCTGGGACGGGTATGAGCGTTCCAATAATGATGTTCATTCTCTTCAGGTATTCTCAATGTTTTATCTTGACTGAGACGAGTATGAGCATTCCAGTAATGGTTCTCACTCTTTTCAGTCCCCCTCCCGGGTCTCCCATTTTACCTGTTACCTGTATTAAGACAGGTTAATGTCACCAGGGTTCTTATTAGACTGGGACCTTCTGCTTCCTGAGCCAGAATGGCTTCTCGCCTCGTCAAGAACATCACAGACTGGTCCTCTGTTTCTCCTTCGTTCAGTTCACTCTGCAACACTTCTACCAATGTGGTATCTGAGTCGTTCAGGAACCCCCAGGTTCACCGTGAGTCGCCTGCAGGTACGCTACCTGTTTGCCTCAGCTCAGATGGATTTCAGCACGCCTTCCCTTTACCTAGGTGCTTCCCTTCACCTAGGCATTCAGCGTCTCTTCCCTTTCAAAATGCGTTGCGTTGGCTGCTTCACCTTGGTCCCTTTCTCGCATTGGATGCTGCACTTCCATGACTCCTACAGCAGGTCTTGGCCAGCTGATTTGAAACTGTCAGCTCTCTCTCTTACCATGGCACCATCTCTCAGTTTTATGATGCTCTCAGGGGGCTTCCCTTGTGAAAGTCCTTCTTTTCTTTTAGATTCATACTCGGTATGTTTCCAGTGATTTTCTTCATCCCAGGTTCCTTTAAGTTTTCTTTCCTAGACACCAATGTTGTATTTGGTTGGCAATAACACATTTTGAATTGTTCTTCATGCCTTCCTTCATAGGATGTTATTGAAGAAGAAGTAGTGGTACTTTGTTTAGGGAGTTCCTCAAAGGAACAAGAGTAATTGTCCCCAGAGGGGGAGTCTCTCCCGGTGGGTCCGGCTTGCCTCAACCCGTAGGGAGGGTGTTATGTAGCGGACTCACCTCCCTAGCCTCAATGGAAAAGTCTCCCCCCTGGGAACAAGTGACAGAATCCTGTGATTCGTGTCACTACACTACAAAGAAAAGGATAATTCTTCCCTATTCATCTCTGTGACGGTAACGAATAATTTCTCTCCAAAGTTTGTTTAACTCAAGAAAGAAGCTTCATCAGCAAAAGATTGCTTAGGCAATTACAGAAGGATCAGAAAATTCCCAGTTTTTTTTTTCAATATATTTTTATTTTATTTTTAAGGTCAAACAAACACACTACAACTGTTTCAAAACATAGAAAGCATCATATTTCAACACATTTTCAAACTACCCAACTTCCCCCTCCCCCTTTAAACTAGAGCCGGTTCTCACATATCGTTTACGGGAACATCATTGGGTGGCACACTACCTAGACAGCCATCAACCGGGTCCTCTGTTTCGTTGTCACCCTGGTGAGGGTTTGCCAACAAGGCCACCAATTGCCGCCAGGCCAGCAAGGGCCCTACTTCTTCTTCGCCCCCCCTGGTGACCGCTTCAAACCAGACACCGGATTCAGCTTCCGCCCACCTCAAGAGGTCTGTCCACCATAACTCCACCCTAGGTCTGTGGGCCGCTTTCCAGCCCATGGTGATCCTACGTTTGGCCAAGACATAGGCCAGGTCCTTCATCTTGCTTATGTGTTTCAAATGCCGGGGTCTAGGGAATAGTCCAAGCAAGCATGACCAGGCCGATTCCACATCCAGCACCACCCCCCCACCAGCCAGTTTCGTCTTGACCTCGTTCCAAAATCTATGCACCTCCGGGCAAGCCCAAAACATGTGTAGCAGTCCCGCGTTCACCCCCCCCCACACCTGGGGCATTGCTGTATAGCTGATCCCCCAAACTTTGCAATCTTCCCGGGGGTTAAATAAGCCCTGTTGGTAACATACAATTGAAGCTGTTGGAATCTCGCGTTACGGGACACCTTTTTATGGTACCTCTGGGCCCGCTCCAATTGCCCATCCGTCATGGGTCCTCCCACCTCCTCCTCCCAATCTTGTCTCAATTGGAGCAACTCCTTCCCTGCCCTTGCTCGCAGGAGCTCATATATCCTCGATATTTCGTGCCCGCCCTCCGATACATCATACATGGTTTCCAGGGAGGCATCTGGATCCTCCGCGAGCACTGTCTCCGGCCATCTTTCTCTAGTCTTTTTCACCAGCCTAATGTAGGTTATATAATGGCCACCATGTACTCCCGTCTCTTCCTGCAGCCGCTGAAAGTCCACCGCCTCCCCTTCCTGCCATATGTCCCCGAGGGTGGCTAGGCCTACCTGTTCCCAGTATCTGCGGACCGATTCAAGTAGTTGAGAGTTGCTCCCACACAGAGCCACCAAAGGGGCCTGCTGGGAGTATGGTTCCGAGTCCCCCCCAATCTTCCATGTCCTGTGCCAGATCTCCCAGCCCAACCTCAGTAACCGCCCCTTGCCCACCAGTTTATCTCTGCCCAACCACACCACTTCCATCAGAAAGTATGGGGCTGTATCTTCACGCAGGAGCCTGGCTTCCGCCGAATCTTCAGTCGAGAGCCACTTGGCCACGTACTGCAGCTGCCCCGCCAGGTAATAGAGTTCGAAGTTAGGCAGGCCTATCCCCCCCCCCTGTCGCACGGGTTCTGGAGCTTCCACAGAGCCACCCTATTCCTAGAGCTGCCCCACACAAAACCCCTACACACGCTGTGAAGTTTCGCGAATAGGCTCCTGGGTATCAGAAACGGGACGTTTATAAAAAGTGCAAGAGTCTAGGCAGGACCACCATCTTGGGCAAGGCCGCCCTCCCCATCATGGTCAGGGACAGTCTGGACCAAAATACCATACTGTTCTTAATCCCCTCTATCGCCTTTTCCGTATTGTGCTTGTGTTCTGTCTTGATCTTGTGGCAAATGTTTATTCCCAAATACCTAAATGTTACGGGCTGCCATGTTATTGGCAGAACAGGCAGCCTCTGCACCGGGACATTCCTATATCTACCCAAAGGGAACAGGCTGGACTTTCCAGGGTTCACCGATATACCGGAGAGGATGGCGTACCGTTCTATCACCTCTAGGATGTACTGTAGGTTTTCTTCTGGGTAGCGTAAATAAAGGAGCATATCATCCGCATATAATGATATCAGATGCTCTCCACTGCCCGTGTTTATGCCCACCTCCCCATATTGTTGACGCAGGCATATTACCAGAGGCTCCAATGCCAGTATATATAGCATAGGTGACCAGGGACATCCCTGTCTGGTCCCCCTGCCCAGTTGCCAAGAATCTGAGACCGTGGACCTTGTCTTGACCCTCGCCATCGGGGTGCTGTAAAACAACTGTACCCATCTGAGGTATCCGGGTCCCACTCCATACCCCTTCAGGACCGCTTTCAGCCAGGGCCATCGTACCGAGTCGAAGGCCTTGACCGCGTCTAACGACACTATAGCCAGCTCGCCCGTGTCCTCCTCAGTTTGGTCTATGACATGGTGTAGCCTCCGGTGGTTATCGGTGATGTTCCTGCCCGGAACATATCCCGTCTGATCTGGGTGTATCAGTTTCTTAATCACCCTCTTCAGTCTATTAGCCAGCACCGCCGTGAGTATTTTGCTGTCCTGGTTGAGCATGGACAACGGTCTGTAAGATCCGCGCTCCACAGCCGGCTTGCTTGGTTTCAGGAGTGGGATGATTACAGCCTCACGGAGGGACAACGGGAGTTCTCCCTTCTCATAGGCCTCGTTGAAAGTGGCAAGCAGTGGCTGGAGCAACTCTTGCTGGTATGTTTTGTAGAACTCGCTGGGCACCCCATCCGAACCCGGCGCCTTGCAAGTGGGCAAGTTCTGAATCACTACCTCCAGCTCATCCGAGGTGATGGGTGCGTCCAACTCAGAACGTTCTAGATCATCTAAGGTGGGCAGCTCAATGTCCCCCAATGTGTCTAGTATGTCTTGGCCCATATCCTCCCCCGTGTCCTCATACAAGTGTCTGTAAAACTTAAGGAATTCCTCATTTACCTCTTTCTGGGTGTTGCATATGCTACCTCCTTCGCCCTGAATCTCACTAATCACCGAGCGGGGGGACTCACTCTTGTACAGCCAAGCCAGCAATCTGCCCGGCTTATCGCCCCCTGCGTGTATCCTCTCCGTATATTTCCTGTGGCTGAGTCTGCACAGTCTATCCCAGAGTGCACTGCAGGACAACTGTAGCTCCTCTACTTTGGTTCTGTTATCATGAGCAGTGCTCACGCAACGCATGAGCTCCTCTAGCTCCCTTTCCGCCTCCCGGAGCTCCCTTTCGACCCCCCCCTGTAGCCCCTTAACTTGGGAAATAGCTACCCCACGCACCACCACCTTAAACGCTTCCCACAGTGTGCCCACAGAGCTTACTCTTCCCGTGTTTGTATCAAAATATTCTTCAATGGTGTCCCTCAGGCCCTCCCGAAACCCCTCATCCTGCAGAGCCTCGGTCCTAAGTCTCCATGTAGGGATCTGCGGGCGTGGGGGCTGGTGTCTCCAGTCTACCACCAAGGGCGAGTGGTCCGACAGCACTCGGGCTTTGTATTCTGCTCCTTCTATTTCTCTCACTATCCCGGCTGTTACAAACATGTAGTCTAACCTTGTGTACAAATCATGTGGCGCTGTGTAGTGTGAGTACTGTCTATCCGTGGGGTGCAGCCTTCTCCACACATCCTCTAGGCCTAGGTCTTTCAGTAGGGTACTCAGCACTTCAGCCGCCGGTGCCGTTTTTCCTGCCCTGTCCTTGGACCTATCCATACTGGGGTCTACGGTACAGTTAAAGTCCCCCCCCCACACACACTACCGTACCCCCCGCCAGGGGGCCAAGTTTACCGTAGAGGGTCCTAAAGTAAGCCACTGTATCGTTATTGGGGGCGTACAAATTTATGATGTGTATTTCTCTGTTTTCCAAGAGACCCGTTACCACCACCATTCTACCCTCCGGGTCCACCGTAGAATCAAGCACTCGAAACGGCACGCCACCCAAGTGACAACCCCTCTGGCATACGCGGAGTACGCCCCCCCACAATGGTGCCCTTCCATTTCCTCCCGACCACCTCCAGCCTTTCCCTAGTGAGGTGGGTCTCTTGCAGCAGGGCTATGTCTACGCGCATCCTCTTTAAATACATCATCACTTTGTTGCGTTTAAGGTAGCTGTTGAGGCCCCGTACATTCCAGGTCACAATTCTGAGATTACCCGATGCCATCTAGTCGGTCTATCTCTGTCCCATTCCTCCCCATAATGTTCCCCATGTAGGGTCGTTTCCTGGCTCCTTCCCTTCTGTTAACGAACCGTGCCCCCCTCCCCCCTTCCCCAACCTCACACCACTGCACACAACTCCCCCCCCTCCCCACCAACCCCCAACAATAGCCCAGCTCCATCCCTGGATCTCAGGCCTACCCACGTCTGGACCCGTCTCGTGACCAAGAACAAGGACCCCGCGGTGTGTCACCAATCTAACAGCGACCTAACTAAGTGTACTACTATCGGGTGCAGAGGTTGCTCCCCAGGAGCTCCCAGTCATCTATTTAGGAGAAGTGAATTCAACGGGATCCCCGGCAGATGGCGTGACTTCCCCCACACAAGCGAAATATCAAACTATGTTTTAGTCCCAATGTCATAGCTATGGCCTCACGGGTGCCTCTGCAGCGTGCTATTTATCTCCATCCGCTTCTGTCTGGGGATCCGATTCCTGTGGTCGACCTTGCATATCCAGCCATTCCATCGCTTCGCTCGGCATCTCAAAGAAGAGGGATCTGTTCTTATGAATCACCTTTAAACTAGCGCGGTAAAGCAACATGTAGCGGTGGCCTGCCTCTCTGAGCCTCCTCTTCACCGTTCCAAAGTTCATTCAACTCCGTTGTACAAGCAGCGTGTAATCCGGATATGCTGTTATATTCGCTGACCCCCTTTCTATCGTGCCCCTTTTCTGGAAAAATTCGAGAATCTTCTTGCGGTCACGATAGTTCAAGATCTTTGCAATCAACGGCCGTGGGGGGGCTCCTGGGGCCGGTCTCCTGGTCAGGGCCCTGTGCGCCCTTTCGACCGCGAACCCCTGGGTCAGCTCTCCGCCTGTAATCTCCTGCAAAAGCATGGTTTCAAAGAAATCCGTGGGGTTCGATCCTTCCATTCCCTCCGGTACCCCCACTATGCAAATGTTATTGCGCCTGGCGCGCCCCTCCGCCTGCTCTGCTCTGTCCTGCAAATTGCCCACTCGCTGCACGAGGGCATGAAGTTCCTTGGCGTGTGTATTGCACGCCTCCACGGTCGGGGCCAACTCCTTCTCCAGTTCCCCAGTGTGCTCCGCGATCGTTCGCACATCCTGGCGCAACAGGTTCACTTCTTCTCGGACCGCTCCTATCTTGAGGTTTAGGCCCTCTTGCAACTCTTTCATGGCCAGGCCCAGCTTCGTCTCCCAGGCCACCTTCAGGTCAGCAATTGCTGCCAGCACCTCCTGGATGGTACCCGGTGGGTCCGTCGCCGCCGCAGGGGTTTCTTTGCTCTTGCCCCCTTCCGCGCCCGAGGGCGACCTAGCATAGGTCTCCATCGTAGGCTGCTTGATCCGGGGTCGGAACACCTTGGAAGACATCCTGTTGCGTCGATTGGGCCCACGCGCCCAGCTGTATCCTCGCGGGGTTCGCTCGCCGGCCCCTTCTCAGCGAGGTTTCGCTGAACCTGGGTTCACTCTGCTAGACTCCACGACCCATGGCCTCTGCAGTGGGGGCTCGCCCTTATGTTCTTGCTTTCAGCCCGAAGCGCATGCGCCCACGTTCCGACCAACCTTGTCTTCCTCAGCTCGTCGAACCTTTTATGGCCCTTTGTCCACAGGCGGCCATCTTAGGTGCTCCCCTTCCTTTGCGCGACCGCCACCTTCTTCGGGGTCTAGTTCCCTGAATATGCAGTCTCGCCATTGGGGAGGGCACGCACCGTATGCCCCCCACTTTCATACGCCTTTAGATGCACCGTGGGCTCGAAAGTCCGCCAAAAACCATCACTATTTTCCCAGGATCAGGATCGGATCATCGGGAGCTCCTCCAAGGAACGTCCTCTCACGTAGCCATCAAGCCACGCCCCCGAAAATTCCCATAGTTAATCTGATAGATGAACGGGAATCTATACTTGATGCAATGGATTCAATGTGCATGATTACCAACAGGTGTATGCTGGAGATCAAAATTGGAACCAAAAAGATAAATCATAATTGCAGGGTCGTAAAAGATGTCACTTCTGATTTCTGTAGCTTGGTAATGACATATTACATATATTTGAAATGAATTTAGATCTTATTATTCACTAAGTCGGGTCCATAATCTGGATAAACTCCATGGAGTCCAATGATCTAGAAAAGGCCTTTAGCTCAGCTTAAAGGGTGCCTTGTGCTGCCAAAGTTCGAATCAAAGAAGAAGTCATTCCAGAAGGTATTCCAGGAAATACCCAATAATACAGGTTTCCAATAAAGATCAGAAAAGGTCAGACCTTGTTTAATGAAGAAGCAGTGTTGACTAATGTAAATAATATTCTTCAGTAACAAGGCCTGTCTCTACACCCAATCCCATTAATTGATCTCTAAAATGACACCATCCAAATATTAGTTGACAATAATGATCCTCAAGTGTCATTTTATCACAAGTTAAATCCATTGGAATGACTGTTTACTCCAGACACGTTTTCATCGATCTAACCAACCTCATCATTGGTTGCATACCTGAAGATTGTTATAGCAATATAGATGGTAGCAGGCCAGGAACTCTCTATACCAGATGGTGGAGAGGGGTTTGGGGGGGGGGGTTATGGTGTACTCCCTGTGCCCTTATGGGGTGGAGGATGTTACCTGTGACATACTAGTAGATCAGACAGTATTTAGAGTCACTAATGATGAACTGAAAGCTAAGGCATCAATCACACAGGTAGACGCCCTAAGTAAGGATTTAGACACCTAAGTAGGGGATACATCTGAAATAGCCACCCTGGAAATATTTCCACGCTTCAGTCGGATGGTTGAAGAATAAATCAGCATAGTTAAAAGCTGTGGGACAGAAGAGCAAAAGCAAAAGTTAAGACATGTATTTCTAGATTTCCAGAAACATTTCTTAGTCAATTCATATGATTGTGGACACACATCCCTTCATTATACAACCATCCCCAGTGACCCTGAGAAGGCACCAGTATTTGTTGGACAATACTGGCTATCTCTAGTGTCCATAGAATCACTCACTGAAATTATCAAAAATGTAGACTCCCGTGGGATTACTTAACCAATTCATAGTATCTTTAATAATCCAGTACTAGGAATACTGTAACCCAATGGAGACTCTCTGTAGACCTAGGGCAATTAAATAAGAGGATACACACGTCACAGTGGCCTCTTCCTTATATTGATCAGGGGTTAGCACAGATCCAAGGTTCTAAAGTATACACTGCCTTGATTTGACTAATGGATATTGGACTGTCTCGGTAGTCTGTGTAGACCAAGATAAACTTGCATTTATGGTTGGGGAGCAATACGTCTGGACCCAAACTCTGTTTGGTTAAGTTAACAGTAAAAATGTGTTCAATATTTTCCTACACAAAGCCTGGTCTCGTAGAAGAACTAGGGTTTCCAAGGAAACTGCCTATAGAACTCACGCACCAAGCAGGGAGCATGCACATGCCGGTGTGGTTCCCAAGTACGATCACAAGCCGGGTACCCTTTCCAATCCACCAAATAGTGGAGCACCCCCCTGCGATAACGAGCATCACAGATCTCCTGAACCTCAAATTCCGGGATGCCGTGCACTATGACTGAGGTTGGGCGAGGGCAGGTGCGACCGTAGGTATCGACAACATAGGGCTTCAACAATGAGACATGGAAAACTGGGTGTACATGCCAAGAAGGGGGTAACTGGAGACGGAACGCTACTGAGGACAGCCGCTTGGTAATAATGAATGGACCAAAATAACGGGGAGCCAGTTTGGCAGGCAAATTGCAAAGCGGCAGGTTCCTAGAGGATAACCAAACCTTGTCCCCGACTTGAAAATCTGGTTCCACACTCCTCTTCCTGTCCGCCTGAGCCTTCATCCGATCCTTGGTTTCTCTCAGGATCTTGCGTGCCAACTCTTGTTGCTGTTGGATGCTTGAGCCCAGGGCATCAGCAGATGGAACAGTACTGACGGGTACGGGATGGAAGGGCATCAATTTGGGATATTGGCCAGTTGAGCAGAAGAACGGATTGACCCCAATGGAGGCATGAACAGTATTGTTGTAGGATACCTCAGCAAGGTCTAACCCAGCCTTCCAGTTGGACTGAGTAGTGTTAGCAAAACAGCGGAGGTACTCCTCCAACGTCTGATTAGTCCTTTCGGTGAGCCCATTGGTCTGTGGGTGATAACCCGAGCTTAGAGCTCTACGAATTCCTAGATGGCCACACACCTTGCTCCAAAAAGAAGATATGAACTGGGAACCGCAATCTGAAATGATCTTTTCCGGAAGGCCATGCAACCGATAGATTTCATGTAGAAACGCTGAAGCCATTTGGGTCGCCGTAGGAATCTTGTTAAATGGGATAAAATGAGCTAGTTTGGTGAAACCATCCACAACAACCATTATGCAGGTAAACCCTTCGGAGGGAGGCAGATCCACAATGAAGTCCGTGGCAATGGTATGCCACGGGTAAGGTGCCACTTCAGTAGGGTCCAGCAATCCCAACGGCCGTCTTCTCGGAATCTTGCACTGGGCACAAACAGGACAGCTTTCAACGTACTTCTGAACTTCGGTAGCCCATCCAGGCCACCAAAACTGTCGGGATATCAATTCTCGTGTAGCTCTCATTCCTCGATGACCTCCGATAGGTGAATCGTGAAATCCATGCAATATGCTATCTCGGATTGTTCCCTTAGGAATGTACAGCCTTTTCCGGAAAAACAAAAGCCCATCATGTTCGTACACTGACCGATGCCTAAGAAGGGCAAACCTTTCAGGATCCGTCCAGGTGACGTCAACGATTGACTCAAGGTGAGGTGACAAAGTCAGTAAGAAATGCTGAGGGGAAATCAGTGGCTGATCCGGGCAGGCCGTCTCTACCTCTTTCTCCAGGGATCGGGAGAGAGCATCCGCTTTCAGGTTGGAGGTTCCCGGAACGTAAGTGACATGAAACACAAACGGAGAGAAGAAGAAGGCCCACCTGGCTTGATGAGGCGTTCGACATTGCAAGGAGCGTAGGTACTGCAAGTTGCGATGATCAGTCCAAACTTCCACGGAAAAGCGAGCTCCGAGTAGATGATGTCTCCATTCCTCAAAAGCGGTCTTAATAGCCAACAGTTCCTTTTCAATAACCGCGTAATTTCTCTTGCTGGGATTCAATTTGCGAGAGAAATAGGCTACTGGATGTTCTACTGACGTCGCTGGATCTTTCTGTAGGAGAACAGCTCCGACAGCGAAGTTGGAAGCGTCGGCCTCCACAATGTAGGGGAGATCATCCTGTGGATGGTGCAGAATCGGGCGGCCATAAAAACTGACTTCAAGGTGTCAAAAGCCTGAGATGCAAAGGAATCCCACTTGAAAACCACTTTACTGCTGGTCAGCCTGGTGAGGGGCGCTGAGATCTCAGAAAACTGTGGAATAAAGCGCCTGTAGAAATTGGAAAATCCCAGAAAGCGTTGAAGAGATTTCACGTTGTGGGGTGGTTTCCACTCTTGTATGGCTTGCACCTTCTTAGGATCCATCTCTATCCCATCTTGGTTAATCACAAATCCCAAAAACTCGATACTAGGCTGATGAAAGCAGCATTTCTCCGCCTTTGCGAATAGATGATTACATGACAAACGGCGAAGGACCTCCCGAACGTGTTCCACATGCTCTTCAAAGGATTTGGAAAAAACCAGGATATCATCCAAATACACCCAGACTGACAAACCAATTAGATCACCAAAGATGTTATCCATAAACCGTTGGAAGATAGCGGGGGCATTGCATAGACCGAATGGCATGACTCTATATTCATAATGCCCAAAAGGTGTCTTGAAAGCCGTTTTCCATTCGTCTCCACTCTTGATGCGGACCAAGTGGTAGGCCCTGCGTAAGTCCAGTTTGGTGAAGATCCGAGCTGTGTGTAAAGTTTCTAGGATACTGCGAATCAATGGTAATGGATAACGGTCCTTTGCAGTTATGTCATTTAGTTGCCGGTAATCTACACAGGGTCTCAAGGTGCCTTCCTTCTTCTTCACAAAAAACATGGGAAATCCTGCGGGTGACTTGGACGGAACGATGTATCCTTTCTGCAAGCAATCTGACAAGTAATCCTGAAGTACTTGTCTTTCGTCCCGGGTTAAAGCATACAGTTTCCCATGGGGAATGACACAGTCCGGCAACAACCTGATGGAGCAGTCGAATGAACGATGTGGCGGAAGAGGTATGTCGCCTGGTTCAGAGAATACCTGTTCAAAGTCGGCGTACTCCTGCGGGATCAGAGAAGTGGAACAAAGACGGACCCCACTGCCATATGTTTCCAGGGCGGTTGAGAAAACTTGGGTAGGAGCTGATAATTTGCACTTCTGGGCGCAAACTGCGGAGGAAAAGGTCAAGGTCTGTGTTCTCCAATCTATAACCGGGTTATGGTGTTGTAGCCAAGGTAACCCCAGGACCACCTTGTAGGTAGGAGACTTGATAACATCCAAGGCGAGTTCCTCAGAATGACCAGCGATCTGGAGAGTTAGACCCACTGTAAACTGTCGGACGGGCCCGGAGGACAAAGGAGTCCCGTCAATGACCTCTCGGGTAGGGCGGTGAGTCTAGACAAGAGCGGGATCTTGTGACTGGAGGCAAAAGCCTCGTCAATGTAATTGCCGGAAGCTCTGCTGTCCAACAGCCTAAACACTTCCAGATTCTTGTCAGGCAACTTGATTCGGATCTTCAAGGTCTGTAATACCGCAGGTTGCATGGGAAGAAGTATACAACAAAATGTGGAAAGGTCTGAAGATGGAATAGGACCTGTCGCTGCCCTTCCAATACACGACAGGTCTTTTAGTTTCCCGCCTTCTTCTTCTGTGGACGTAAAGGACACGTACCCAGATAATGCCCGGCAGCTCCACAATAAAGACATAGGCGTAATGTTCTTCTCCGTTTCTTTTCTTCCTCAGACAATGGACCTCTCATGGCTCCCAACTGCATTGGCTCTGATCCTGATTCAGTAGGACCGAACGATCCGGCGGGTAAACTGGTCATTCTGGGATTGTTTCTTTCGAACCGACGTCTTTCTGCCTTCCGCTCGGCTAGCCTCTGGTCAATGCGGAGCACCTGATCAATCATGTGTTGGAGACTCTCTGGTTCGGGGATATGGAGTAACTCGTCCTTGTACTCCTCTCTCAAGCCTCGGCGAAACAGGGTCTTCTGCGTGATTTCAGGCCACTGAGAATCGATTGCTAATAGTCGGAAGCGGCTGATACAGGTTATGATGTCGGCGCTTCCCTGTTTGATATCCATCAGTTGATTCTGTGCAGCAGACGCCAGATTTGGCGTTTGGAACACCTCCAGGAATGCCTTTTCAAAGGCTGCAAAGTCATTCAAAATAGGACTGTTTGAAACCACAAAAGGAGTTGCCCAGGCTAAAGCATTCCCAGTTAAGTTCCCCAAGATGTAACCGATCTTGGCCTTATCATTGTTGAAATGAGTCGATCTGAAAAGAAAATGGATCGGCAGTGGTTACAAAACTCTGCCACCCGTCTAGGGTCTCCATCAAACTTGATTGGTGTTGTATGAGCCAAAGAACCCTCCACCTGTGAAGTACTCATTGCTCCTTGGGTTATTATTTGACGTAACGTCTGATTCTCCTGACGCAAGGCGGCCATCTCAGCCCTGAGTGCTTGTAACTCGTTCCGCAGGTCTTGCGAATCCTCCATCTCCACGTCTGAAGGCAGGCGTCTCAATCTGTCAAGTTGGGAAGCACGAGAGGGCTGCGTACCTGGTTTCTTGGTCTTTGATCTTGCCGAGGTCGCCAGTCTGGAACCAGTCGAAAGACGAGCTTGTGGCACAAGAGACCAGCCTCTCCGCCACCCAAAACTGATACTGGGTGGAGGATGGGACGATTCCCAATGTCACAGAAAGCACTCTCCTGATTAACATGACGAAGGGACTGTGCAAGCACAGACAGGAGAGGCTACAGTCTTCGTGCCGATCACGGGCAAGGATGGAGTCCGATGGAATCAAGTCCAAAAGCACGTGAACTGAAGCGGAGGTCAATGATTCTGGCGTGGCAGATATATTCTTAGTCCACAGGAACGGATGTAGAGGGTAAGGCCGGACAGGAATAGAAGGAACCAAGCTGGAACAGGTGACCAAACTGAAGGGGACCGAAAGGTAACCCTAGGGCAGCAATCACAGGGGACCCCGGTAAGTGTATGCTGGCAGAGCCAGGGGAACCCAGGTAGAGTATGCTGGCAGGCCCAGGGAGAACCCAGGTAAAGTATGCTGGCAGGCCCAGGGAGAACCCAGGTAAGGTATGCTGGCAGGCCCAGGGAGAACCCAGGTAAGGTATGCTGGCAGGCCCAGGGAAATCCCAGGTTAGGTATGCTGGCAGGCTCAGGGAGATCCCAGGTAAGGTATGCTGGCAGGCCCAGGGAGATCCCAGGTAAGGTATGCTGGCAGGCCCAGGGAGATCCCAGGTAAGGTATGCTGGCAGGCCCAGGGTGGAACTCAGCGGAGTAGCAGGCAGCCCAGAGTGGACTCAGGTAAGTTGCAGGCAGCCCAGGATGGGCTCAGGTAAGTAGCTGGCAGCCCAGGTGGGAAAGCTCACAGAACGAAGCAAACCGCGTTGAGACGCGGCTTGCCTCGATCTGCTGCTCCTTTTATGGGTCGCCGGCGCCCGTGTGGCTTGAAACGCAAGCCGCTTCACCCCCGGGCGCCGGCGTACTCAAAGCGAGTCCTGGAAGGCAAGCCCTTCCTAGGACTCGAGCCCAGTCCACGGCGCATGCGCGGAACCGAGGCAGAGGTCTCCCGCGCATGCGCCGTGGCCCTCCGGCCCCAACACCCAACGCTCTCCCTCTGGCGAGCCCCCAGGCGCGGAAGCGCGGGTAGACTCGCCAGGAGGTGACGGGAAGAGCGGGCGCGGTGGACCCCGGTCTCCAACGTGGCGTGACATAGCCCTGGTAACGTTCTTTCGCCTGGATGTTCCACCCACATATTCCTCATCTTTTGAAATATCTCCTTTCCAGCTTCAGGTGCGTCAGAAAAAGTTTTTTGGCAGAGGGCGCTGTGCATCGATTCCATCGACTCGATATCCCTTGAGGGCATCTATCCGTCTCGAGGTCGACGTCATCACCAGTATATATAGCACGCGCAGCGCCCATTGGCTTCAGTTCTACTTTTCTCCTGTTTTTTTTGCGGAACTACCCGCTTAGCATCATACCCTATCAGACTCTAAAAGAGTGTAAAGTGTAACACCTGGAAATTCTACAGCAGGGTAGGTTGGGAGGGGCGATGAGAAATATGTGGGAGGAACATCCAGTCGAAAGAACATTACCGGGGGGAAGTAACTTGTTCTTCGAATGGATTGTGTCCTTCCACGTATTCCTCATCTTTTGATAGACTCCTAAAGCAGTGTTGGTTTTGGAGGCAGGAGTAAGAATTTTCAGAATTAATATTAGTCATGGACCGAATGAAGGACTGCCTTCCCAAATCCTCCTTCCTGAAGTGTAGATGAGTCTAGACAGTAATGTTTTACAAAAGTATGGATGGTAGACCAAGTGGCTGCCGCACAGAAGTCCCTTATCGACACCCCTCTTTGTAGGGCAGAAGATGTTGCATGCCCCTCGTAGAATGGGCCTACAGGCCTTCCGGGATATCTTTCCCAGCCAATCTATACCATTCTCCAATGCTCAGAATAATCCATCTAGACAGGGTTTGTTTCTTTACTGTTAGTCCAAATTTATGACCTGTGTATGATATGATATGGTATTTATAAACCGCCTATACACAAGTGTTTCAAGGCGTGACGAGGCAAGGGAGGGGAACAGAGAAAAGACAAAGTCAACGATCCTACTAGGCCAGGTGACATTGAGATCACGCAAGTGCAGGGGAGGGTGGGGGAAGGGAAAAGTGCAAGGGGAAGAGGGAGTGGAAGTGCAGTACATAGGATAAACAGTAAAATAAATAAAAACAATACATTTTGTTTTTAATGAGTTTTGCCGAGTTGTTAGATGCCGCAGAGACGCGGGATTGGATGTGAGCTCTCTTCTTGGTGTGGACAAGGAGACTGTATTGCCTTCGGAGCAGGCGGCAGGCCAGTCTGTCAGAAGATGCACCAGAAGCACACCATTTCCTCTCAGCCACTCTGCACTTGCGTTTGAGGGTGACGAGGTCAGTCTCGTACCAGGAGTTGCACTTGGCTTTGGGCTTCAGGCAGATCCTCATGACATGGGCAAGGACATCAAGAGTATCAGATATTGCAGAGTGGGGCATGGAAAGGGCTATGTCAGGGTGTGAGTCAGCCAAAGGGAGAGGGGGAGAAAGTGGCGTCGAAAAGCCTCAGATGACATACACTTCATGGGTCGAATAACCAAGAAGGTGGGTGGCTGTGCTGGAGGTGGCTTGGTCTGAGGGGTAGAGCGGGTGAGCTGGGAGGAAAGGAGAAAGTGATCACTCCAGGAGAGAGGAGTGGTGAGAGGGATAGAAAGGGAAGATCTGAAGAGAAGAGATCAGAACATCCAAAAGAGCTGACCATCTTGGCGAATCTTCGCCATTCGCGAAATATAGAAACTCAGAGCTCTTCTTGGGGCAAGTCTATGCAGCCTCTCCTCTTCCTTTCCGTGATCAGGGGGCGGGTAAAAAGTTGGTGAAACTATTTGAGATTCATGGAATTCAGAGAATATTTTAGGTAGAAACAAAGGTTTTACCTTAAGGTCAACTTTGTCTCTATAAAAAGTAGTAAAAGGGGGTTTGCGGGCCAATGTTAGAGCTACTAGTAAAATGGTCTTACATGTCAGAAATTTAATGGACACGAATGAAGAGGCTCAAAAGGAGCACACATAAGAAATTTAAGAAGAAGATTTAAATCCCAAACATGAACCTGAAAAGGAGTTGAGGGAAACACGTTGGTGACCCCCTTGAGAAATTGTATGATTAAAGTATGACACTTCTTCAGAAGAGCGCTTAAAAATTGGAAGCGCTGCCAAATAACCTTTAATGGTTCCAATCTGGATCCCCAGATTTGCCAAATGTAGCAAGAAAGACAACACCATAGGTGTATTACATTGAAATGGGTCCACATTCTTATCTCTGCACCAGTAGCAGAACTTGTTCCAATGGCAGTGAAACAAAGATTTAGAAGCTGGACTTCTGGCCCAAAGCAAAATCTCCAGTAGGTCATCCGGGAGGTCCCAATCCTTATATCTCAACCTCTCAGAAACCATGCGTGATGGTTGAGTGTCTTGACCTCTGGATGGAGAACCTGGCCCTCCTCTAAATTATTTTTTTATTTGTAGTACGCACGTACACCGAGAGGTATCTAGGTGCAAAGATTGCAACTAGGAGGCCATAACGTACACAAGCTAAAATCAAAGCACTTTGAGATGATGGTGGAATTGAAGGTGATCACTGGTATGTCTCAGACTCACCGGGAGGGCATTCCACAACTTACTAGACGCCACTGAGAAGGCCCACCACACACACTGCTCAAGCAGAACTTGGAGACCACCACCAAGCAATCATTACAAGAGCGGAGAGCCCTAGTAGGAACATATGGCAAAAACCTATACTGAAGAAAGTCTTCACCAACCTTGCAATAAGCCCGGTGGACAAGACAGAGATTTAAAGGTTATCCTTTTTTTCACCTGAAGCAAGTGAAGAGCTTTCAGAACAGGACTAATATGAGAATTGTAAGGAGTAGTCATGGCTACGCGAGCCGCCAGATTCTGCAACAGCTGAAGACGTTGAATAAGGCCTTTAGGATTAGCTAAGTAAAACACATTACAATATTCTAGGCGACTAGTCACAAGAGAGGAATCCACTACAGGATGAAGGTGAGTGGGGAGAAATGGCAAAACCCTATGAAGTACCTTCAGTAAGAAGTGACGAGTTTTACAACCAGCACTAACCTGCAAGGACATGGAAAAAGAAGATGACATGTAGACCCCCAGATCTTTTACAACGTCACTGGAATGGGAGAATCACCAAACGACAAATACCAGAAAGAAGCACACCAAGACTCAGAAAACAGAAGAAGCACCCACCACCAGGACCCCTTTGAGTTTAACGCTGTTGTGGCCCATCCACTCCTTCCTGGCCCCCAGGCAAACGGGAGGTAACTTCAGTCCGGTCGAGATACAAACGAACCAGGATCTGTGTGCCGTCTGTATAAGTGTAGCACCTGAAGCCTTCAGAGCGGATAAGCCCAACCAAGGGCTGAATGTAGATGATAAGTAACATTGGGGACAAGGCAGATCCCTGAGGGATACCACAGGAGAGAGAAAAAGAAGAAGACAGAAAAGGAGGCAATGAAAGTGACTGGCCCCGCCAGTCAGCGACAAGGTACCAGAGATGCTGGCAGAGGCCAGGCAGGACGGGAGAATGGAATGGTCAATGGTGTCAAAAGCCGCTGATAGATCAAGCAATATCAGGGCCCCAACATCACCTCTGTCAACCAACCTGGCTAGATTATCCACGACCAATACCAAGACCCTTTTGGTGCCCCTTCCTGGCCGGAAACCTGACTGGGAGGGATCAAACAAAGAAGAAGACTCAATAAAGGAATTGGGATGAAAAGAAACCAGAGCTTCCAGGAGCTTCATAGAAAAGAGAAGTAAAGAAATAGGACAGAAATTAGACAAATCAAACTCATTCAGTGATGGCTTTTTCAAAAGGGGCCTCGCCACAGCTTGCTTAAGTGCTTCAGGAATACAACCCGATTAGCAAGCAAGATTGACAGCTTGTGGGATCAGAGTTAATATTTATGGCAAAATGCCCTTTAGGACATTGAGTGGAACAGAGTCAGATGGGGCCGCTGATTTAAGCTGACAAAGTGCTGAGGAAACAGTATCATTGGAGAAAACAGGAAAACTAGACCAATTTGCAGCAGTCCACAGACCAGGCTAGTCAGCAGCCCGAGGTGTAACAGCCTGATCCAAAAGGATACAGTGTTGGATGCCCTCAATCCTATTGTGGAAAATGTTAGCCAAAGTGTGGGAACGTTCTTTCGACTGGATGTTCCTCGCACGTATTACTCATCTTTGATATCTCCAATTTTCAGCTTCAGCTGCTTTGGATTTTTTTTCAGCAGTTCTTCAGCAGAGGGCGCTGTGCGTTGATGCGGTCGAGTTGATGCCCATCGAAGGCCTCCGTCTGGAGGATGATGTCATTGAAGGTAAATATAGAACGCACAGCGCGCATTGGCTTCAGTTCTGTTTTACAGTGGAACTACCAGCATTAATGTGGCTGAGACCATACTAGACTCTGAATAAGCGTAAACTGCAAGAACATGGAAAATTCTACTGCAGGGTAGGCTGGGAGGGGCGATGAGGAAAACATGGAGGAACATCCAGTAAAAAGAAAGTTACCAGGGGTAAGTAACTTGTTCTTCGAATGGATTGTGTCCTCCCACGTATTCCTCATCTTTTAAAAAGAAAATGTAATTTTTAAAGCGCTCACATAGCCCGCAGGAAGCGAGGCGCTGTTACAGGAATTGTTTGTTTTTTAGTTGTGTAAATTGATTTTTTTTTCTTTTCCTAGTTGCGTATTTATACAGAGGTTTCTAAGCGCGGACCCAGGGATCGAAGCTGTGTGCTTCATGTCATCTTGCTTCCAAGGCGAACACGTTGCCGCTGAGCTATCCTTCAGGGACATTTGATAGACTCCCAAAGCACTTATTAGTTTTGGCGGAGGGAATACAAATTTTGTCATCAAGGGTTGTTGTGAACCGAATGATGGACTGCTTTCCCAAAGCTTCCATCCTGACTTAAGGTGGAATCAAAGCAGGAATGCTTTGTAAAAGTTTGAATGGTAGACCAAGTGGCTGCCTCACAAATATTTGTTATTGGAACACCTCTTTGCAGAGCACACAAAGTAGCCATGCCCTTAGTGAAAAGGGCTCTCAAGCCTTCTGGGGGATCTTTTCCGGCCAGCCTATAACATTCAGTAATAGCTAACATAATCCTTCTGGACAAGGTTTATTTAGTTACAGCCTGTCCCAGTCTATGACCCGTGTATCCTATAAACAGTTGGTCATCGAAACAAAACTTTGATATCCTTGAAATGTAGAAACTCAGAGCCCTTCGTGGGTCGAGTCTGTGTAGCCTCTGCTCTTCCTTGCCAGGATGAGGTGGAGGGTACAAAGTAGGTAATACTATCTTTTGTCCCAAATAAAAATCTGATGTAACCTTAGGTAAGAATGAAGGTTTGACCTTAAGGACAACCTTGTCCTTTTGAAAGACCGTAAAGGGTGGTTTAGAAGATAGTGCTTGCAACACACTCACCCTCACACTCACAAACAAGAAGGTTTAGAATGTTTGCACTTCCTGTTGACACTGGTCCCGAACAGATCAACTTGAGGGGTTCCCCAAAGGGTGACTATCTCTTGAAGGACTTCCTGAGCTAGTTCCCACTTGTGGGAGACTGTGCGCTGCCTGTTCAGACTGTCCGCCGCCATGTTCTCTCCCGCTAGCTAAACTGCTGATAGAGAGATTCCTTCTTGTATTGCCCAGAACCAGAGCTGCATTGCATCTCTTCACAGTGGTAGCAACCCTACACCTCCTTTCTTGTTGAGATAGTACATGGCCACTGTGCTGTCCGTCATTATCAGGACATTCTTTACCTAGACAGAGGGCAGAAAAGCCTTCAGCGCATGGCTGATTGCTCTCAGCTTCAAAAGATTGATGTGTCGTTTGGACTCCAATGGCGATCAACAACCTCTGATTGTCAGATTGTTAGTGTGGGCTCCCCACCCCGTGAGTGGAGGCGTCTGTCACTACTGTTATCTCAGGCCATGGTTGCCAAAAAGGTTCACCCTTCAGGATGTTGTCCTCGCAGGCCCACCACAGGAGATCCTGTGCAACCCCAGCAGCCGGTCCCACAATAGCTCTAGCCACTCCAGTCAACTACAACATCATCCGAGCTGACAGGAAAAATGGAATAGGCGGAGGAATAGCAACTATTGCAAAATCCACACTAAACATCCGAGAAGTAACCAGCACAACCCTACCTTCAGCCGAACTTCTATCCGTCAAACTCCCATTATCTGACACACAAACTATCCTGCTCCCTATTATATACAGACCCCCAGGACCACCCTCCACCTTTGAAGAGGATATCTCTCTCCTACTCACTACCAATTTGAAACCGAAATCCCAAATCATCATTCTGGGAGATTTCAACTTGGGGCTTAACGACCCCAATGACAACCAAGTCACTTCCCTTAATGACACAATTACTCATATAGGCTTCACCCAACACTTTAATCAACCTACACATACAAAAGGAAGATCCTTGGATTGGCTTGCAGATGCCAATTGCAACCTCTCACTGACTGACATCACTCCCTGTGCGTGGACTGACCATCATTTTATCACCTTCTCCTTACCCAGATCCCTACCATCTACCACACGACCTACAAAGTCACCTCAAATAATCTCCAGATACAACCGCAACATCACTATAGAGAACCTCAAACCTCTCCTTGCACCTATCAGTAAAACTAATCTACCCACGCAAAAAAACAACCCAGCAGCCATAGTAGACCTATATAACAATACTTTAGAACTAGCCCTCAACCAGATAGCTCCTCTCAAACAACGGAAAGCCAAACCTATTGCCCACTCCAACAAATGGTTCTCAGCAGAATTAAAAGCTCTCCGTAATATTAAAAGAACTGCTGAAACTAGCTGGAGAAAAGCCCCTTCCCTCTCCACTAAAGACAAATTTGCCTCAGCTGCCTCTGCCTACAAATCCGCCATCTTAAATGCTAAGAAAGAGACCTACAACTTGAGAATACAAAATGCCAAATCTGGCACCAAAGAACTCTTCTCTATAATAAGAGAACTTGAATCACCACTGCACCCTACAGAGACTGCATCAAAGACAAGGCCTGGTGTAACAATATCCAGCTCGCCTTCGCTAACAAAATTGCCCTCATACAAACCAAGATAGAAGCAAAGAAAGCTAGCCTTGCCTCCAAGCAGAACTCCAGCAGCAAAATTAACCACACTACCCCTATCTGCCCATCTTTCCACTTCGCACCAGTCACAGAAGAGGAAGTAATCAGATAATCGCCAGCCTCAAACCATCCAACTGCAAAGGTGACATCTGCCATGCATCCGTCATCAAAGATGGTGCTAATGAGCTAGCCCCCCTCATCACTTCTCTGATCAACTCCTCCTTCAAAAACTCAGTGGTCCCCAACAATTTTAAAGAAGCGTGGGTCCTACCCCTGCTAAAAAAACCTAACCTAGATCCCAACATCCCCACAAATTACAGGCCCATCACCACAGTCCCATTTCTTCTCAAAATCTTGGACAGGTTAGCCTATCTCGAAATACAACAACATTTGGAAGAAAACAACCTCCTAGGCTTGCGACAATCCGGCTTCAGTCCAAGGCACGGGACTGAAACTGCCCTCTTGGATCTAAAAATCCAAATGGATGACGCCAAAGATAAGGGCAAACTGGCCATCTTGCTCTTGTTGGATCTTTCCGCTGCCTTTGACCTGGTTGACCACCAGATCCTCACTCAACACCTCTCCTCGGCTGCTGCATTCTCTCAGAATGCCACTAAGTGGATCCAGTCATTTCTGTCTGACAGGACAACTAGAGTCTTCGCCCCTACCGCAGCTGCGGACCCTATCCCAATCACATGTGGAGTGCCACAAGGCTCACTGGTAGCTATGAAGAAGATGTTGCAAAGCTTAATGATATCTACTTAGAAATCCAAGCCTGGATGGCCACTCATAGTCTTTGACTTAACGACGATAAGACAGAATTGCTTATCGTAGGCTCTCAGGCTCGCCTTAACAAACTGGACCAAAGGTACCAATCCTTTACCATTGATGCTAACATCATAAAAGTCTCCAAAGAGGTTAAAACATTAGGTGTATACCTCGACTCTACCCTATCTCTAAAGAAACAAATAAACTCGACCATATCAGCTACCTCATACACCAATAAATTGATCAATGCCTGCAGGCCTTTTCTCTCCACCTCTAGTTGCCTCACACTATCTAGAGCGCTGATATTGTCTAAATTAGACTATTGCAACACACTCTACTTAGGCACTTCCACTAAAAACTTGAACAGACTCCAGATTCTGCAAAATAATGCACTAAGATGTGCCCTCAACCTCCCACGCAAGGCGCACATGTCCACAGTTAGAAAAGAAGTCCACTGGCTCCCGATCCATGACAGAATTAAGCTAAGAACACTGGTCATCACCCACAAGTGCCTATCACTTACTGCCCCACGTTACCTTTCTGACAAATTCTCTAGACACTACCCCATTAGACCCACCAGAACACCTTATCTACACCAACTAAAGATCCCCAATTATAACCTTAAAACAGCAGGGGGCTCCAGTTTTCCAGTGCTCGCAGCACAATGCTGGAACACCCTCCCCACTTCAATTAGATCGGAAGCCACTTTCTGGCCATTCAGAGCCATGGTAAAATCATGGCTACTAGCCTAAACACCCAGTCTTTCACTGACATGACCTGCTATCCGCCGCTCTCCACCGGTAGCTATGTTTACTCTACCGACAGCCTATTTAGGACCAACCTGTAACCCGGTCCGCATTAGCCACTGTAACTTCTTTCCTGCATATTCTCTGTTCATACTTCTCTCGGTATATTTTACTCTTGTATGTAAACATTCAGAGCCTGGACTAATGTACACTCTGTCCGTTGTACCTTGATGCTCATGTAACGATATGTAACTCTGCTGTACACATGATTATGCGCCCAGTTACCTGAGGGTTCGGATGCACTTTATAAATAAACAAACTAAACTAAACTAAACTGTTTGGAACCTGAAGTAGGTCTGACATGTTGCCTGAGAAATGAGACCACTGTGTCCAGAGAGCTTGTTGAAGGGATCTCATTCTCAGGCAAGCCTCTGGCACCAGGATAATGCAGGATGCCATTTGGCTGAGCAACCTCAAGAAGTCGAAGGCTGGAAGATGCTGGGCACTCTGAAATTTGGTGAACATCTGCAGAATGTCTTGAGCTCCCACCTCGGGTGGCAAGGTCTTTCCCAAGGATGTATTCAGTACATCCCTCATGAACTGGAGCTTTTGAGATGGTATCATGTGGGACTTCTTGTAATTGTGGGAGAAGCCCAGTCAGTGGAGAGAGTGGCAGGTCACGTTGCAATGATTCAGGACTGGTTCGGAGAACATGCCCTGATCAGCCAATCATCAATGTAGGGGTAGACGTGAATCCCCCCTCTCCTGAGACTCGCTGCCACCGCCGCCATCAGCTTGGTGAAAACCCTTGGGACGGAGGTCAGTCTGAACGGCAGAACTCAACACTGATAATGAGAACCACCAATGGCGAGCCTCAGATACTGTCTGTGCTTGAGATGGATTGGCACATGAAAATAAGCATCTTGAAGGTCCAATGCCACCATCCAATCCTGGAGCTGGAGGGCCTAAAGGATCTGAGAATGTGTGACCATCTTCAACTTGTCCTTCCTGAGGAACATGTTCAATTATCTTAAGTCCAAGATGGGTCCAAGATGGGTCTCAGTCCTCCATCCTTCTTGGGTATCAGGAAATATGGAGAATACCATCCTTTGTTCCTCTCCGTTAAAGGTACTGTCTCTATAGCACCTTTCTCTAGGAGGCTAAAAATGTCCTGACAAGGAACGGCCCTGGAACATTTAACGAATGGCTTCCCTGTGGATGATTCTGAGGTCTATGAATGAAGGGGAGGCAATAACCTTGGGCTATGGTTTTTAATGCACAAGCATCTGAAGTAATACTCTGCCATTATTTCAGATGCTGAGACAGTCTGCCTCCCACCAGGGTGATGTGAGTCAAGCCCTCAGAGAGGTTTTGAGGCGGCTGAAGCAGTGGCCGATGGTAAAGATGCTGCTGCTTGGTGGGCTTTGCACCTCTCCCTCATCCACCACAAAGGAATCTTCTTTGGCCTCTTTGATCAGCCATTCCTCTCGCTCTTCCAACTGAGGAGTAGTAGCGAAAAGATCTACCCCTCCAAGACGGTCCAATGGGGTGAAAGAGCTGAGGCTGCCTAGTAGCGGCACCTAGACAATTGGCTGCCGCCTTCGAGGTCTCCAGCTTCTCAAGGCTTTTGTCAGTGTCATGGCCACAGGCCCTAGAACACAAAAAACACACCATTTAGTGATGGGGGCAATGGGTCACTTGACTCATTTATGTCCCTTTGGGACTTATAAACACAGGGGCCCTGGCTAGACTCGGTCCTGGCGCCTTTGGCGCCATACTCATATAGAGTACTTTCCTGGAGCTGAAAGCCTTTATTCCAGAGAACATCCTCATGTGCTGACCCATCGGGTGTGGCTCCCTAGGCCTGGTCTTCATGTGCTGACTCATCGGTTGTAGCAGAGTGTGGAAGGCAGGCTGAACCTGGTGGGCGTGGTGTCATGATGCCTACCCCCGGCATCCGGACCAAGCCCATCAGCCCCGGGAGCAGGGATCCAAGTGCTTACTAAAAGCCCACCAGCCCCGGCTAGGGTCTGTCTGGGTACAGTCTTGGCGCCTTGGGCACCAGGCTCATAGAGGAACTCAGTCCTGGCGCCATAGGCGCCAGGCTCATGTACATTACTTACGTCATGCAGACCATGCTGCAATGATGTCAAGCCCACGTGAGGCCTGAATGGGACTACTTTGCTTCAGGGACTATTTTTTACTCGGGCGTGGTTCTGATGGAACTTCTTACCTGTGACTACTTTGAAGGCTATTTAAACCACGCCCGAACAGAAGCACATGCTTCGCGTTATTCCGCATCCAGCAGCTTAACGCTCACCGTGCCTGCAGTCAGTATCCAGTCTTCAGCCACGCCCGTCTCGAATCCAGAGCTCCTAGCAAATGAGGAAAGAAGATGGAAAGGTTAGAACCCAGACATTATTCAATCCTTACCTGATTCCGGATCCATCAAGTCTTCGAACTTGAAAAGGACATTATTTCTGCACGCGTCGCATCGCCAGCTGCAGCGCCGCGCCATACTCACCAGTCCTCACAGCATTTTTCGATCCGGCGCTGCCTCCATCATTTTCTTTGCCGAACTCCAGCATCTAGGGGACAAAAGAAACATAAGGTGAGCCGAGAGAGCCAACAAACACAATCTCTTTTTACCACCATAGACTTACCTGATTTACCACCAGAGGCATTATTCTTTAACAAACCGCAACTTCTTACGCCGCATCTGTAAGGAGATACACGCATCTTTTGCCGGACAGTGTTGGGTAATACAGACTCTTACCTGAACGCCATCAGCTGCCACAAGACAATCTTCTCTTGGACCCAGCTGCAACACAAGAAGGGAATGTACAAGAGTGAACATCGGACATATTGAACTCTTTCAACTTTATACTTACAGGTTCTCGCCTGGAACCTCAGATCAATATTCATCCGGAACTCTTCCAAAGCCTTTGAACCAGTGCAGTAACTGGTATCTACGCGCCCCTGCATTCCACGCAGGATGGAGAGCTCATCATTTAAAAACATAAGGTGAGATTACTGAAAGTGAATATCGGAGGTGATTAGTGGGGAGAACAGTGGGCTACCATTACTAGAATGCACGGGTGGCTAAATCCCTTCCTCCACTTGCAGGAGAATACTTCTATGGGTCAAGCAAACGAGATTAGGCGGTCCAGTCCAGTCTGTTATCTCTGCACTACGCTTCACGTTGGAGGAGGCCTCAGCTGTCTGGGTCCGTTCGACGCCCCTGTGGGAGCCAGCGTAACAGAAGGCGAAGCCTAACTACAAATCCCCACCGGGCGTTATAGAAACCTCCGAAACTGACCAACTAGCCCGATTATTAGGGGAACTTAGGGCGGAAGTGCACTCTGCGTGCCAAGAAACTAATGCCCTCAGGAGAGAACTGATTGTGTCAAAGGAACGCACTGATGATCTTGCTAGACAATTGCTGCAAAATCAAGCTGGGCAAACACCCCTACCTGGACTCAGGGGGAACCCAGCTCCTGTTTCATCGAGCAATCCTGTGCAAGTAATTCTACCAGGGACTATTCCTTTAGCTCCACCCAAACGCTTTGCTGGGGACCCAAAAAGGTTTGCAGTGTTTATGAACCAATGCCGCTGGCCCTTTTTATGCAGACCTGGAGCTTTTCCAAATGACCAAGCCAAAGTAGCCTTTGTACTATCATATCTTAGTGGCAGCGCAGCTGATTGGTCAATTCCACCAGTCAACCAGGATGACCCTCTTCTTCTGGATTTTCAGGGTTTTCAAAGAAGCATGGAAAGACTATTCGCCAGACATTCACAGGGACAGGCCCTGGATAATGAACTTTTATCCCTACGACAGGGTAATCAGGATCTGCTAACCTATATCGCAACCTTCAATAGGTTGGTGGTGGAAACCGGATGGCCTGAGGAGAAACGAATTACATTATTTCATCGTGGACTTCGGGGAGAACTCAAAGATGTTTTGGCTCAAGTTGTGAACCCACCTCAGGATTGTGCAGAATATATAGACTTGGTGGTCCAGTTAGACCACCGACTTCAGAATAGAAAGGCTGATCGAGCTAAGTTCGAGAGTCGGGTATGGGTTAAACCCAACGTTACCCCCAAAGGAACAGATGCATCAGAACCTATGCAGATCGGGGGGTTAAAGGACCCTTAACTCAAAAGGAAAGAGAAAAGAGACGGCAGATGCAATTGTGTCTGTACTGTGGAACCGCAGGACATTTTCTACGGGATTGCCCTATAAAACCACCCAAGAAAGTAGTAGGAGTTGCTGACAAAAGCCAAATAGAGCCTGATTCGGGAAACGACCATGCCGACAAGCGTAGAGGTCCGCTTGCCGAGCTTCAAGAAGGACACTCAGACGTCGCACCTAATTATACCAATGGTCCTAATTGATCCAAGGCAGCCATCACGTATGCACGCAGTAAGGGCATACATTGATAGTGGGGCCGTAGGAAACTATATGGACCACACGAATTGGCCTTAAGGATGAATCTACCCCTTTGCAAAAAGACTGCTTCGGATGTCATCACCACAGTCGATGGAACTGAAATTGTCTCTGGGCCTGTAACTCATTCAACTACTAAGTTGACACTGTTGGGTCAAGATGGGCATCGAGAAACTATTGTGTTTAATTTAATCAAGGCCCCGCAATTCCAAATAATTCTGAGAATGCCATGGTTGGAAACACATAATCCTTGTATTGAATGGCGAGAGAAGAGAGTGACCTTCCCGGATTGTGCACACACCTGTTACCCGGAAAAAACCTTGAACAAAGGCCTGGCCACCGTCACTAACCCAGTTGTGCAGCTACCTCAGGAATATCAAAAATTTCAGGATGTTTTTTTAAAAGAACAGGCAAACACCTTACCACCTCACAGATCATACGATTGTCAAATCGACCTAGTACCCGGTGCACAACCTCCATGCAGTAGGATCTACGCCCTTACGGAACCCGTAAATCTTCACCTACGACAATACTTGGACTAATACCTTGGTAATGGCTTCATTCGTCCATCCAAATCTCCTGCAACCTCAGCTCTATTCTTCGTGCCTAAAAAGGAAGGTGACCTTAGAACGTGCATAGACTACCGCGCATTAAATCAGATTACGGTAAAAAAACAATACCTATTGCCTCTGATCCCAGAATTACTAGACCAAGTAAAGGATGCTTGTATCTACAATAAGTTAGATCTCCGAGGGGCATATCATCTGGTACGTGTAAAGAAAGGCGATGAATGGAAGACTGCCTTTCGCACCTACTACGGGTTATTCGAATACCAGGTGATGCCCTTTGCGTTGTGCAATGCACCAGCAGCCTTCCAGTATTTGATGAACGATGTCCTTCGTGAACTCACTGACGTCTGTGTTGTCGTATACATAGATGATATTCTAGTGTACTCCTCCTCAGAATCAGACCATGTGAAGCATGTTTGTGCAGTCCTTGGGAAACTACGCCAGCACAAAGGGCTGTCTGGGTACAGTCCTGGTGCCTTGGGCGCCAGGCTCATAGAGGAAATCAGTCCTGGCGCCATAGGCGCCAGGCTCATGTACATTACTTACCTCATGCAGACCATGCTGCAATGATGTCAAGCCAACGTGAGGCCTGAATGGGACTACTTTGCTTCAGGGACTATTTTTTACTCGGGTGTGGTTCTGAGGGAATTCTTACCTGGGACTACTTTGAAGGCTATTTAAACCACGCCCGAACAGCAGCACATGCTTCGCGTTATTCTGCATCCAGCAGCATAACGCTCACTGTGCCTGCAGTCAGCATCCAGTCTTCAGCCACGCCCGTCTCGAATCCAGAGCTCGTAGCAAAAGAGGAAAGAAGAAGGAAAGGTTAGAACACAGACATTATTCAATCCTTACCTGATTCTGGATCCATCACGTCTTCGAACTTGAAAAGGACATTATTTCTGCACGCGTCGCATCGCCAGCTGCAGCGCCGCGTCATACTCATCAGTCCTCACAGCATTTTTCGATCCGGCGCTGCCTCCATCATTTTCTTCACCGAACTCCAGCATCTAGGGGACAAAAAAAACATAAGGTGAGCCGAGAGAGCCAACAAATACAATCTCTTTTTACCACCATAGACTTACCTGATTTACCACCGGAGGCATTATTCTTTAACAAACCGCAACTTCTTACGCCGCACCTGTAAGGAGATACACGCATCTTTTATCGGACAGTGTTGGCTAATACAGACTCTTACCTGAATGCCATCAGCTGCCACAAGACAATCTTCTCTTGGACCCAGCTGCAACACAAGAAGGGAATGTGCAAGAGTGAACATCGGACATATTGAACTCTCTGAACTTTATACTTACGGGTTCTCGCCTGGAACCTCGGAGTCAATATTCATCCCAAACTCTTCCAAAGCCATCGAACCAGTGAACTAACTGGTATCTATGCGCCCCTGCATTACGTGCCGGATGGAGAGCTCATCATTTAAAAACATAAAGTGAGATTACTGAAAGTGAATATCGGAGGTGATTAGTGGGGAGAACAGTGGGCTGCCATTACTAGAATCCAAGGGTGGCTAAATCCCTTTCTCCACTTGCAGGAAAATACTTCTACGGGTCAAGCAGACGAGATTAGGCGGTCCAGTCCAGTCTGTCATCTCTGCGCTACGCTTCACGTTGGAGGAGGCCGCAGCAGTCTGGGTCCGATCAACGCCCCAGTGGAAGCCAGGTGAGCGTAACACGTGGCTTCAGAAGCTCAGCTATATAAGCTGCTCCATCCTTAAGGCCGGTGCTTCGCATTACTGTGCACTCGCGTGCTACGTGACGCTCACCGCCGCTTGGAGCAGTTTACTTACCTTTGAAACTAGGTGTTCTCCTGCATACTCACCTCCAGGAAACCGGTGCTTCATCGCTTCATCTGCAGACTCATCTCCTGACATCCAGTGATCTTGATCCTGACACCGCAGCTTCGCACTCTGCATCCACGAACTCAGACCCTGTGAAGAAGAAAGACAAGGTTCGAACATCCGCCCTAGGGCCGCGCCACATTTGAACCCTGCGCGCCCCCTAGTTAACAATTTACCAGCTACTGTACCGCTGCAGCTTCGTTCCTCATTCCCTCCGGCTGTCGCCTCGAGCTCTGCAGCTTCTGCCGGGCCAGCAACATCACCTGCAAGGAAAGAAAACAAAAGAGCAAACATCAAAAGTGGAACGGACAGCAATACAAGACAACAAACTTTACAATACAACAGAAACAGACGAGGAAAGACAAAGGCAAACAGGAACACTTACCTAAAGTATAGTGGCTTAGTCGCAGCAGGACTGGACTACCACATGCAAGGGACCAGTGAAGGAACTCGGTCCAGATCATACAAGCACCCCTGTCAGAAGCAGCAGGACAGAGTGCTTGCCAAAACTAATCAACAGGTGAGCTTTCCAGGGACAGCGGATCCCACGGGTACCACGGTTTGGGAGAAGGGGTCTGGAAGGGGATCAGGCGCGCAAGCTGGCATTCTCACACCCCCTATTCTCCATGCAGGAGCAGTCCCGAGCAGCATCACCTATTACCACCACATAAGTGCAGAGGGCGAAGTCAGACCCGAGCGACCTCACACCCGGGAGGGCTGCAACCGTGCCCCAATGCCTCTGCAGAGACCAGGTGAGCGTAACAGTCAGCCTTGCTGCCAAAAAGAAGAGACCCGTCAAAAGGCATATTAATAAGGAGTCTAGACTGCACGGCCAGTGCAAATCCAGACTTCCTTAACCACGAAAACCTGTGTATTACAGTGCTTGTCACCATGGCTCTGCTGATCGTGTCAGCAGAATACAAACCCAACTGTAGAGACTCACACATGGCCTCTTTGCCATCTTTTACAATGACCAGGAAACTGTCTCTTTCTTCCCTTTCGGAAATATGTTCAACCGCCATGAATGCACAGTCCCATAGTGTGCAGGTGAATTTTGCAAGTGCACATGTAGAGTTGGCTGATTGGAGAGCCATGCTCCGGGCAGAAAAGAATTTCCTTGACCAGGCATCTATAAGCTTATCATCCCGATCTGGTGGAATAGTCGGATAGGCAGCTTGCTTGGAGGTAGCGTTTACTGCTTGCACCACTGCTTTCTGGGTTAGGATGTTTAGACAAGTAGCTGGGGTCACTACTTGACATCCTATAATTTTTTTGTCAAATTGTTATTGACTGCCAGTGTGTGATTCTGGTGCTTCCCAGTTAGCACTTACTCTCTTTTGTAGAACAACATCAAAAGGTAGGATTGGATCCCTTTGAGGACCTTTGTCCAGGATATCCGTGTGGTCCTCCTGTTCGAACGGGAGGGCAGGCCTGCTTCATCCCATGAAATCAGTGACTCTGGTCATTAATTGTCTGTAAGATGCATCTGTGAGATCATCTGTTTCTGGCTTGCCAAAATCCAACTATGGTGAGGTGTCCACCCCCCTGGCTGTTTGTACATTTTCATGCAGGTCCTGCAACCTAGATACCACCGATATAAAGCTATCAGGGACATTAGGTGTGCCATATTGCAATACAAAAGGTGGATCATTGTCATCTGAAGGCTCATTGTCTTCAGAAATGGAAGCGAGTGATTTAAAAAAATCCTTTCTAGGCAATGGTGTGAAGGATTTTTGAATTACTGGTAAAGGTGTGAATGGCTTCGAGCCAGATGCCGATGGAGTCGTCACTAAACTTGTTTTTTGCGTCGATGTCTTCAATGAAGACATCTTGGGTGTCGATGGCACAGATGACATCAACGGCGCCACTGGCATCAATGACTTTGATGTTGACTTTTCTGTGGACTTTGTCCGTGTCGAACTTCGATGGCTCGAAGGATTCTTAAATTACTTTTCATCGTGTCGAGGCCTCAATGGCTCTCAATGAGAATCTGGCCTTCATCCCGGGTTCGAGGGAATGCAGGATTTGGCTCGAGCCTTCTCCTTACCGGCTTTAGAAGGCATGGTAGGAGCATGGGGGTTTCTGGCTCTCAAAAACCTTTATCATTTCCTGCCTGAATGATTCCCATTCAGCCGGAGTAGAGGCATTAGTGGGGCAAGATATACTCCTTTCTGGAGAAGAGTGAGACGAGGAAGATAAAGTAGGTGATTTATGATGCCTTTTCTTCGATTTCCTTAATGAAGAAGGCGGTGCGACAGCCACTCTGTGACCTGGACCTTTTAGTCTTCTTCCGTTGAGGAGAATCGCCTCTCGCTTTGTCGGAAGTATGTTGTTTAGATGGAATAGTCGAAGGGGATTTTTTGGGGAGCCTACCGACCGCCAATTTCCCTTTGAAGCTTCTTCAAAGCTTTTACCGTCACCGACTGACACTTCTGACAGGTCGAGGTCTTGTGCTTCACACCGAGCCACCACAAGCACACCTGATGAGGGTCCGTCAGTGACATTTTTTTGTGTTGCAGTCTTGCCATTTTTTAAACCCTGTCTGAGTCGAAGACAAAGACATTATTGCCAATTTTCAAAGAAATATATGAAGCATGCCGTAGTTCACGAAGCAAAAGCTTACTCAGAAAAACAGAACTGAAGCCAATGGGTGCTGCGCATTCTATATACACCTTTGATGACATCATGCTCGGGATGGAGGCCCGCGAAGGACATCGAGTCGACTGCATCGATGCACAGCGCCCCTCTGCCAAAATTTGTTTTGCCGAAGCAGTTGAAGCTGGATATTGGAGATATCAAAGATGAGGAATACGTGGGAGGACACAATCCATTCGAAGGAGCTACTGTAGGCAGACACCGGGCAGTAAATGAAAAAGATTTTACAACAGCAAAAAGCTCTTTAGAGCAATTCATGGCAGTCGTAACCTTATGCGTGAAATTATTCTGTTTAGCCAGTTGGATGGCTGACTGATACTTCGTAGAAAGGGCAGCAAAGATTAACTTTTCGGAAGGGCCATGGGACACACGTAATTTGCACTCCACTTGTCGTAGCTCCAATCTGACCAACCTAAGTGCATCTGAAAACCATGGTTGCAAAGGATGCTTACGCACAGGAGTCTGTTTAAGTGGCGCCAAATCATTAGCAATGACCAAAAGTGCTTGATATTAAATGTTAAAATCAACAGACGAGTCAGTAGGACAGTTGGACTTAACCAAGGTTGCCATACAGACCAGGTCCAAAGACGGTCAGTTCCTACTTAGCACAACAGTAGGATGCTAAATATCCAAGCAAGGTGCACCAAACAGGAGAAAAGGAACGAGATAGTAGTCGTACCAAAGAACCTGCTTAATAGGTAGAACAAAAAGACGTGAACCCGATGTAAATATCAGGTCTAAAATACCCCCTTGCTAATGGGCAGGTTCACGAACAGACTGGGCATGACCAAGTTCAAGTAGAGCTTCAAAGAAATGCTGCAGCCTCAGGACACGCAGATGATTGAATCTAATATTAAAGTCTCCTAATACTATCAGATTACTATATTTGACCTGGAGCGAGGCAACTGGTTCCAAAAAGGCCTGAAGAAAGCTGGTATACAGTCCAGGAGGACCATAGACAATAAGAAAATGAAAAAAGTAGGAAGCAGAGATGTACCAAGTGTACCAAAATAGCTTCCATAGCTAACGCATGAACTAATACAATCCGAGAAAAGTTCAATGATGATTTGAAAATATTAGCAACACTCCCCTCCCCCTCGAAATAGAAGAGGCTCTATCCTGATGGATAATTCTATAATCCTCAGGAAGCAAAATTGAGAATAGAGGAGTTGACATATCACTAAGCAAAGTTTCCATAATGGGCCACATTACGGGTCCGGCAGTATCCCTACCAGGTTGCCGCCGGACCCGTAATGTTTTACCGGCGCCTGACTTCCTGGTGCCACTGGCTCATTACGAGTCTGGCGACCCGGGAAGTCAGGTGCCGGCAAATTGTAAGTCCCCATTCCCGAGTGGGGACATGGAAGCACTGGCACTGTTGCTAACCGTGCCGGTGCTTCTGTGAAGGGTTTGCCTAACATGGGCACTGTGCTCGGCAAGACCAGACCTGTCGGGCAGAGCGGCCACGGCAGGCAAACACATAGTTCGGCGGTCCGGAAACAAGCGTGCCGGTGAGCTTATCGGCACCCTTGTTTCCGGACCAGCAAACTTAGAATGAGGCCCAATGTCAGGATTTGCATTGCTCAAGAGTTTGTAAACATGGTCAGTGTGAGATACCAGGAAACGAGCATTAAGTATATAGGCATTACTAATAGAATGAGAATAGGATATTGTAATTTGTTAGTGTAAGTTATATCCTACTAAAGCTGAGGGAAATTACATTTAATTAGGAATACAAATGCTTTTGCTGCACTGAGTGTGCTGTGTAAAACAGAGAGTGCTTCCAAACACTCACAGTGCAGCATTTTGGAAATGATAGCTAAAATAAACGGAATCCTGTGGTATCCACCAGTATAGTCTAACACTTTGGCTGTGAATCGGTAGCCACACTTGATAGCCTAAATGGAAAATTGCTTCATAATTTACAACCTGTGAAAGCCACAGATATTTAAATAGTGAATGGGGAAATAAAAGTGAGTCTACCCATCCTAATTCTATTTCCAAAGGAAACCATACTGATATAAATGGCATCCTTTATATTAGAAAATCATAAAACTCTTTTCCTAAACTGGGTGGATAAACCAGATCCTGTGTGTTTTACATCAATACCACTGTTTTTCTAACCCAACCCTGCAGTATTAGATGACACATATTATAGTCTACATTCATAATGGAGGAGCAGTGATTTTGGGGGCATTCTACCTTCATGCATTTCTGACTTTCATTTTCATCCTGCAACTCAGCCTCATTGTTACAATGCTTTTCCAACATGGCTGCAATGTTTTAACATCTAAACTACTGGATTGGGTTTGCCCTGCTCCCCTCCCATTGGTTGCACTTGGCTTGTTAAGCCAATGAGAGCAAGCAGGAGGTGGGAGCCGGCCATTCACCCACAGCCCACATCGAGGCCCCTCCATTCCTTCTCTGCCACTTCTCCTGCCCCCAGAGGATCACTGGCGACGCTTGGGGCTCTCCACCTGGCCCTTGTGGCTTCCTGCAACACCCACGGAATTACTGGGGTAAGCCTGGTGTTCTGTGCAAAGCGCATGTGGCGCAGTATTATTTTGACTAAAAATGCTCTAATTACATTATTTTGTACCGTGCATGTTGTGGTTCATCCTTGCAGGAGCAGCGCTTTTGGGGGCATTCTAATTTCATGCATTTCTGACTTACATTTCCATCCTGCAACTCAGCATCATTGTTACAATGCTTTTCCAACATGGCTGCAATGTTTTAACATCTAAACTGCTGGCTTGGGTGGGCCCTGCTTCCGCTCCCATTGGTTGCACTTGGCTTGTTAAGCCAATGAGAGCAACCGGAGGCAGTAGCCAGCCATTCACCTAAGGCCCACAACAAAGGCCATGTCTACCACATTGTCACCCTCTTGAGTGTGCATGAGCCCCCCACCTAGCCCCAAGCCCCCCTTGAGTGTGCATGAGCCCCCCACCAACCCCCCTTGCCCTCTGTGAGGGTGCATGAACCCCCACCCGCCCCCCAGGAACCACCCTGACGGTTCTTGGTTGCCCCCCTATGCCCCTGACCTTCCCTCCTCAGCCATTACCTCAATTGCCGTCAGGCATAGTAATCGTAGCCGCCTGTCTTTCACAGCCAACTGTCCTCTCCACCCCCTTCTAAATATAGAACGCACAGTGCGCACTGGCTTCAATTCTGTTTTTTCATGTCATTCCTACAGTGGAACTACCAGCATTAATGTGGCTGAAACCATACTAGACTCTGAATAAGCGTAAACCGCAAGAACATGGAAAATTCTACTGCAGGATGGGCTGGGATGGGCGATGAGGAATATGTGGGAGGAAAATCCAGTAAAAAGAAAGTTACCAGGTGTAAGTAACTTGTTCTTCGAATGGATTGCGTCATCCCACGTATTCCTCTTCTTTAAAAAAAAAAATGTAATTTTTAAAGCGCTCGCACAGCCTGCGGGCTTGAGGCACTGTTACAGGAATTGTTTGTTTTTTAGCTGCGTAAATTATTTTTTTCTTTTCTTAGTTCTGTATTTATAACGTGCTTAAATACCCAGAGGTTTCTAAGCGCGGACTCGGGGATCGAAGCTGTGATGCTTCATGTCGTCTTGCTTCCAAGCCGAACACTTTGCCGCTGAGCTATCCTCATGGGACATTTGATAGACTCCCTAAGCAGTATTAGGTTTGGCGGAGGGAATACGAATTTTGTCATCAAGGGTTGTTGTGAACCGAATGAAAGACTGCTTTCCCAAAGCTTCCATCCTGACTTAAGGTGGAATCAAGGCAGGAATGCTTTGTAAAATCGTGAATGGTAGATCAAGTGGCTGCATCACAAATATTTGTTATTGAACACCTCTTTGCAGAGCAGACAAAGTAGCCAGGCCCTTAGTGAAATGGGCTCTCAAGCCTTCTGGGGGATCTTTCCCAGCCAGCCTATAACATTCAGTAATAGCTAACATAATCCTTCTGGACAAGGTTTATTTAGTTACGGCCTGTCCCAGTCTTTGACCCGTGTATCCTATAAACAGTTGGTCATCGAAACAAAACATTGACATCCTTGAAATGTAGAAACTCAGAGCCCTACGTGGGTCGAGTCTGTGTAGCCTCTCCTCTTCCTTGCCAGGATGAGGTGGAGGGTAAACAATAGGTAATACTATCTTTTGTCCCAAATGAAAATCTGATGTAACCTTAGGTAGGAATGAAGGTTTGACCTTAAGGACAACCTTGTCCTTTTGAAAGACCTTAAAGGGCGGTTTTGCAACACACTCACCCTTCGGGTTGATGTTAACTCTACAAACAAGAAGGTTTCAAGAAGGCTTAAGGGACATGAACGGAGTGGTTCAAATGGTGCAGACATGAGAAACTTTGAAACTTTATAACAAGATTAAGGTCCCAAACCAGAAACCTGAAAAGTAGAGAGAACACATTAGTCAGTCTCCTTAGAAATTGTATCACCAAATGAATTTTAAAATATGTTTCCTCAGACGAGCAAGATGGAAAGCGCAGCTAAATAACCTTTAATGGTTACAACCTGGAGCCCCAGATTGGCCAAATGCAGCAGAAAAGATAACACCTCTGGTGTTTTGCATAGAAAAAGGTCCACATTCGTATCCCTGCACCAGCTGCAGAATTTATTCCAACAGCAGCGGTACAAAGACTTTGTTGCTGGCCTTCTGGCCGAAAGCAAAATCTCCACTACATCATCCGGGAGGTCCCAATCGTTGAAACCATGCGCGAAGAATGAGTGTCTTGACCTCTGGATGGAGAACTTGACTCTCCTCTCGCGGGAGAAGTCCTCTCTTTGTGGAAGACGTATTAGAGGGCAGATGGACATGTCCAGAAGGTCCAGGTACCATGTCCCCCTGGCCCAATCCTGGGTAATTAGGATCATTGATTTCACAAACTTTCTCAACCTCCTGATCATGGAAACTCTAAGTCGACTATGAACGCGTCTCCTAGAGCGCCTCTTGTGGGAAATACCCTGGAGCAGTACAGTTCGCACTTCCTGTAGACACTGGTCTCGAACAGATCAACTTGAGGGTTTCCCCAAAGGGTGACGATCTCTTGAAGGACTTCCTGAGCTATTTCCCACTCGTGGGAGACTGTGCTCTGCATGCTCAGACCGTCCGCCGCCATGTTCTCTACGGCTAGGTAAACTGCTGATAGAGAGATTCCTTCTTGTATTGCCCAGAACCAGTGCTGCATTGCCTCTCTTCACAGTGGTAGCGACCCTACACCTCCTCTCTTGTTGAGGTAGTAGATGGCCACTGTGTTGTCCGTCATTATCAGGACATTCTTTACCTGTACAGAGGGCAGAAACGCATTCAGTGCACGTCTGATTGCTCTCAGCTTCAAACGATTGATGTGTCGTTTGGACTCCGATGGAGACCAATGACTTCTGATTGTCAGATCGTTGGTGTGGGCTCCCCACCCCGTGAGTGAGGGGTCCGTCAGTACTGTTATCTCAGGCCATGGTTGCCAAAAAGGTTCTCCCTTCAGGATGTTGTCCTCGCAGGCCCACCACAAGAGATCCTGTGCAACCCTGTTTGGAACCTGAAGTAGGTCTGACATGTTGCCTGAGAATGGAGACCATTGTGTCCTGAGAGCCCGTTGAAGGGATCAAATTCTCAGGTGAGCCTCTGGCACCAGGATAATGCAGGATGCCATGTGGCTGAGCAACCTCAAGAAGACAAAAGATGGAAGATGCTGGGCACTCTGAAATGTGTTGAAACATCTGCAGAAGGTCTTGAGCCCTCACCTCGGTGGCAATTTCTTTCCCAAGGATGTATCCAGTACATCCCCGATGAACTGGAGCTTTTGAGATGGTATCATGTGCGACTTCATGTAATTGTGGGAGAAGCCCAGTCAGTGGAGAGAGTGGCAGGTCACACTGTAATGATTCAGGACTGGTTCGGAGAACGTGCCCTGATCAGGCAATCGTCCAGGTGGGGGTAGACGTGAATCCCCCATCTCCTGAGACTCACTGCCACCACCGCCCCCAGCTTGGTGAAAACCCTTGGGACGGAGGTCAGTTTGAACGGCAGAACTCAACACTGATAATGAGAACCACCAACGGCGAACCTCAGATACTGTCTGTGCTTGAGATGGATTGGCACATGAAAATAAGCATCCTGAAGGTCCAATGCCACCATCCATTCCTGGAGCTGGAGGGCCTGAAGGATCTGAGAAAGTGTGACCATCTTCAACTTGTCCTTCCTGAGGAACATTTTCAATTATCTCAAGTCCAAGATGGGTCCAAGATGGGTCTCAGTCCTCCATCCTTCTTGGGTATCAGGAAATATGGAGAATACCATCCATTGTTCCTCTCCGTTAAAGGTACTGTCTCTATAGCACCTTTCTCTAGCAGGCTAAAAATGTCCTGCACAAGGAACGGGCCTGGAACCTTTAATGAATGGCTTCCCTGTGGATGATTATAAGGTCTCTGAATGAAGGGGAGGAAATAACCGTAGGCTATGGTTTCTAATGCCCAAGCATCTGAAGTAATACCCCGCCATTATTTCAGATGCTGAGACAGTCTGCCTCCCACCAGGGTGACGCAAGTCAAGACCTCATAGAGGTTTTGAGGCGGTGAAGCAGTGGCCGATGGTAAAGATGCTGCTGCTTGGCGGGCTTTGCACCTCTCCCTCATCCACCACGAGGGAATCTTCTTTGGCCTTTTTGACCAGCCATTCCTCTCGCTCTTCCAACTGAGGAGTAGTAGTGAAAAGATCTACCCCTCCAAGACGGTCCACTGGGGTGAAGGAGCTGAGGCTGCCTAGTAGCGGCACCTAGACACTTGGCTGCTACCTTCAAGGTCTACAGCTTCTCAAGGCTTTTGTCAGTGTCATGGCCACAGGCCCAAGAACACAAAAACCACACCATCTAGTGATGGGGGCAATGGGTCACTTGACTCATTTATGTCCCTTTAGGACCTATAAACACAGGGGTCCTGGCTGGACTCAGTCCTGGCGCCTTTGGCGCCATACTCATATAGAGATGTGAGCAGGAACACTTTATTTCAGTGCAGGAGTGCTTTTATTTTACAAGAACTTTCCTGGAGCTGAAAGCCTTTATTCCAGAGAACATCCTCATGTGCTGAATCATCGGGTGTGGCTCCCTAGGCCTGGTCTTCATGTGCTGACTCATCGGTTGTGGCAGGGTGTGGCAGGCAGGCTGAACCTGGTGGGCGTGGCTTCAGAAGCCCAGCTATATGAGCTGCTCCATCCTTAAGGCCGGTGCTTTGTGTTACTGTGCACTTGCGTGCAACGTGATGCTCCCCGCCGCTTGGACCAGTTTTCTTCCCTTTGAAACCAGGTGTTCTCCTGCATACTCACCTCCATGAAACCGGTGCTTCATCGCTTCATCTGCAGACTCATCTCCTGACATCCAGTGATCTTGATCCCGACGCCGCAGCACCGCACTCCACATCCACAAACTCGGACCCTGTGAAGAAGAAAGACAAGGTTAGAACATCCGTCCTAGGGCCACACTGTATTTGAACCCCGCGTGCCCCCTAGTTAACAATTTACCAGCTACTGTACCGCTGCAGCTTCGTTCCTCATTCCCTCCGGCTGTTGCCTCGAGCTCCGCAGCTTCTGCCGGGCCGGAAACATCACCTGCAAGGGAAGAAAGTAAAAGATCAAACATCAAAAGTGGAATGGACAGCAATACAAGACAACAAACTTCACAATACAACAAAAACAGACGAGGAAAGACAAAGGCAAACAGGAACACTTACCTGAAGTATAGTGGCTTAGTCGCAGCAAGAATGGACTACCACGTGCAAGGGACCACTGAAGGAACTTGGTCCAGATCATACAAGGGCCCCTGTCAGAAGCAGGACAGAGTGCTCGCCAAAACTAATCAACAAGTGAGCTTTCCAGGGACAGCGCATCCCACGGTTACCACGGTTTGGGAGAAGGGGTCTGGAAGGGGATCAGGTGCACAAGCTGGCATACTCCCGCCCCCTATTCTCCACGCAGGAGCAGTCCCGAGCAGCATCACATATTACCACCACCAGTCACCACATAAGCGCAGAGGGCGAAGTCGGATCCGAGCGACCTCACACCCGGGAGGGCTGCAACCGTGCCCCAATGCCTCCGCAGAGACCAGGTGAGCGTAAGAGTCAGCCTTGCTGCCAAAAAGATGAGACCCGTCAAAAGGCATGTTAAGGACTCTAGAATGCACGTCCAGTGCAAATCCAGACTTCCTTAACCGCGAACACTTGCGTATTACAGTGCTTTGTCACCATGGCTCTGCTGATCGTGTCAGCAGAATACAAACCCAACTGTAGAGACTCACACATGACCTCTTTGCCATCTTTTACAATGGCCAAGAAACTGTCTCTTCCTTCCCCTTCGGAAATATGTTCAGTCTCCATGGATGCACAGTCCCTTAGTGTGCAGGTGAATTTTGCAAGAGCACATGTAGAGTTGGCTGATTGGAGACCCATGCTCCTGGCAGAAAAGACTTTCCTTGACGAGGCGTCTATAAGCTTATCATCCCGATCTGGTAGAATAGTCGGATAGGCAGCTTGCTTGGAGGTAGCGTTTGCTGCTTGCCCCACCAAGCTTTCTGAGGTAGGATGTTTAGACAAGTAGCTGGGGTCACTACTTGACATCCTATAATTTTTTGGGCAAATTGTTATTGACTGCCAGTGTGTGATTCTGGTGCTTCCCAGTTAGCACTTACTCTCTTTTGTAGAATGACATGAAAAGGTAGCATTGGATCCCTTTGAGGACCTTTGTCCAGGATATCCGTGAGGTCATCATGTTTGAAGGGGAGGGTAGGCCTGCTTCATCCCATGAAATCAGTTACCCTGGTCATTAATTGTCTGTAAGGTGCATCTGTGTGATCATCTGGTTCTGGCTTGCCAACATCCAACTCTGGTGAGGTGTCCACCCCCCTGGCTGTTTGTACATTTTCACGCAGGTCCTGCAACCTAGATACCTCTGATATAAAGCTATCAGGGACATTAGGTGTGCCATATTGCAATCCAAAAGGTGGATCATTGTCATCTGAAGGTTCATTGTCTTCAGAAATGGATATGAGTGATTTAAAAAAATCCTTTCTAGGCAATGGTGTGAAGGATTGTTATATTACTCGTAAAGGTGTGAATGGCTTCGAGCCAGATGCCTATAGAGTCATCACTAAACTTGTTTTTTGAGTCAATGTCTTCGATGAAGACATCTTGGGTGTTGATGGCACAGATGACATCAACGGCGCCATTGGCGTCAATGACTTTGACATTGACTTTTCTGTGGACTTTGTCCGTGGCAGACTTCAATGGTTTGAAGGATTCTTCAATGACTTTCCATCGTGTCAAGGAATCAACGGCTCTCAATGAGAATCTGGCCTACATCCCGGGCTCGAGGGCACGCAGGATTTGGCTCGAGCCTTCTCCTTACCGGCTTCAGAAGGCACGGTACGAGCATGGGGGTTTCTGGCTCTCAAAAACCTTTAGCATTTCCTGCCTGAATGATTCCCATTCAGCCGGAGTAGAGGCATTAGTGGGGCAAGATATACTCCTCTCTGGAGAAGAGTCGGAGTAGAGGCATTAGTGGGGCAAGATATACTCCTCTCTGGAGAAGAGTCGGAGGAAGACAAAGTAGGTGATGTATGATGCCTTTTCTTCGATTTCCTCGATGACGAAGGAGGTGCGAGAGCCACTCTGTGACTTGGCCCTTTTAGTCTTCTTCCGTCGAGGAGAATCGTCTCTCGCTTTGTCGGAAGAATGTTGTTTAGACGGAATAGTCGAAGGGGATTTCCTGGGGAGCCTACGTACCGCCAATTTCCCTTTACGCTCCTTCAAAGTTTTTACAGTCATCGACTGACACTTCTGACAGGTCGAGTCTTGTGCTTCGCACCAAGCCACCACAAGCACACCTGATGAGGGTCCGTCAGCAACATTCTTTTGCGTTGCAGTCTTGCCATTTTTTAAACCCTTTCTGAGCCGAAGACGAAAATATATGAAGCACGCCGTAGTTCACGAAGCGAAAGCTTACTCAGAAAAACAGAACTGAAGCCAATGGGCGCTGCAAGTTCTATATATACCTTTGATGACATCCGCTCAGGACGGAGGCCCGGGAAGGACATCGAGTCGACTGCATCGATGCACAGCGCCCCTCTGGCAAAATTTATTTTGCCGAAGCCGTTGAAGCTAGATATTGAAAATATCAAAGATGAGGAATACGTGGGAGGACACAATCCATTCGAAGTAGCTACTGTAGGCAGACAACGGGCAGTAAATGAAAAATATTTTACAACAGCAAAAAGCTCTTTAGAGCAATTCATGGCAGTTGTAACCTTACGCGTGAAATGATTCTGTTTAGCCAGTTGGATGGCTGACTGATACTTTGTAGAAAGGGCAGCAAAGATTAACTTTTCAGAAGGGCCATACGACACACGTCATTTGCACTCAGCTTGTCGTAGCTCCAATCTGACCAATTTAAGTACATCTGAAAACCATGGGTGCGAATGATGCTTACGCACAGGAGTCTGTTTAAGTGGAGCCAAATCATTAGCAATGACCAAAAGTGCTTCATATTAAACGTTAAAATCAACAGACGAGTCAGTAGGACAGTTGGACTTGACCAAGGATGCCATATGGACCAGGTCCAAAGACCGCCAGTTCCTACTTAGCACAACAGTAGGGTGCAAAACATCCAAGCGAGGTGCACCAAACAGGAGAAAAGGAACAAGTTAGTAGTCGGACCAAAGAACTTGCTTAATAGGTAGAACAAAAAGACTTGAACCCGATGAAAATATCAGGTCTAAAATACCCCCTTGCTAATGGGTAGGTTCACAAGTTCAAGTAGAGCTTCAAAGAAATGCTGCAGCCTCGGGACACGCGGGTGATTGAATCTAATATTAAAGTCTCCTAATACTATCAGATTACTATATTTGACCTGGAGCGAGGCAACCAGTTCCAAAAAGGCCTGCAGAAAGGTGGTATACAGTCCTGGAGGGCGATAGACAATAAGAAAATAAAAAAAGTAGGAAGCAGAGACATACGAAGCGTACCATTACAATCCGAAAAAAGTCCAATGATGATTTGAAAATATTAGTAACACTCCCCCCACTCTCCCCCGGATTACAAGAGGCTCTATCCTGATGGATAATTCTATAATCCTTAGGAAGCAAATTTAAGAATAGAGGAGTCGACATATCACTAAGCAAAGTTTCCGTAAGGCAGACAATGGGCCACATTACGGGTCCGGTAGCATCCCTACCGGGTTGCCGCCGAACCCGTAATATTTTACCAGCGCCTGACTTTCTGGTTCCACCGGCTCATTACTAGTCCGGTGACCCGGGAAGTCAGGCGCCGGGAAATTGTAAGTCCCCATTCCCATAGAGTCCTTTTGGACTCTATGGGAATGGGGACATGGAAGCACTGGCACTGTTGCTAACGGTGCCGGTGCTTCCGTGAAGGGTTTGCCTAACGTGGGCACTGCGCCCAGCAGTGTCAGACCTGTCTGGCAGAGCGGCAACGGCAGGCAAAACATAGTTTGCCGGTCCGGAAACAAGGGTGCCGGTGAGTTTACCGGCACCCTTGTTTCCGGACCAGCAAACTTAGAATGAGGCTCAATGTCAGGATTTGCATTGCTCAAGAGTTCGTCAACATGGTCAGCGTGAGATATCAGGAAACGAGCATTAAGTATATAGGCACTTAAATTATTACTAATAGAATGATAATAGGATATTGTAATTTGTTACTGCGAGTTATATCCTACTAAAGCTGAGGGAGATTATATTTAGGTAATAATACAGATGCTTTTGCTGCACATTTGGAAATTATAGCAAAAATAAACAGAATCCTGCGGTATCCACCGGTATAGTCTAACACTTTGGCTGTGAATCGGTAGCCACACTTCATAGCCTAAATGGAAAATTGCTTCATAATTTACAACCTTTGACAGCCATAGATATTTAAATAGTGAATGGAGAAATACAAGTGAGACTTCCCATCCTAATTCTATTTCCAAAGGAAACCATACTGATATAAATGGCATCCTTTATATTAGAACATCATGATGGTTTTACTTTGCTGTACTACATATGTTACTTATGTATTGATTGCTTATTTTTTATCGCTTTTCATAAACTTTAAATAAAAAATTAAAATCATAAAACTCTTTTCCTAAACTGGGTGGATAAACCAGATCCTGTGTGTTTTACATCAATACCGATGTTTTTCTAACCCAACCCTGCAGTATTAGATGACACATATTATAGTCTACATTCCGAATGGAGAAGCAGTGCTTTTGGGGGCATTCTACCTTCATGCATTTCTGACTTTCATTTTCATCCTGCAACTCAGCATCATTGTTACAATGCTTTTCCAACATGGCTGGAATGTTTTAACATCCAAACTGCTGCCTTGGGTTGGCCCTGCTCCCGCTCCCATTGGTTGCACTTGGCTTGTTAAGCCAATGAGAGCAACCCCAGGCGCAAGCCGGCCACTCACCTAGGGCCCACAACAAAGGCCCTGTCTACCACATTGTCACCCCCTTGAGTGTGTATGAGCCCCCCCAACCAGCCCCAAGCCCCCCTAGGGGGTGCATGATCCCCCCACCCACCCCCCTTCCTCCCTGTGAGTGTGCATGAGCCCCCCTCCCACCCACCTTGCCCACTGTGAGTGTGCATGAACCCCCTCCGACCCCCCAGATCCCTCCTGACTGTTCTTGGTTGCCCCCCTATGCCCCTGACCTACCCTCCTCCTGTTAATTTCAGGCATTACCTCAATTGCCGTCAGGCATAGTAATCGTAGCCACCTGTCTTTCACAGTCAACTGTCCTCTCCATCCACCCCCTCCCCTCTCTTGTTAAAGTCTGGCATTACCCCAATTGCCGCCAGGCATAGTAATCGTAGCCGCCATTTATTCTCCTCCACCTGCCCCCTCCACTTCCTTTTGCCTCTCCCAGTCTTGTTAAAACCTTGCTCTACCTCAATTGCTGTCAGGCATAGTAATCGTAGCCGCCTGTCTTTCGAGTCACTTTCCCCTTCATCCCACCTCCCTAAATCCCCCCCTCTCTGCCTCTTTGCAACCACCTCCTCCTCTCCTCATCCCCCCTCTTATGTCCATTAGCACTTACTCTGATAATTTGCCCCTCGACCTATGATAGCAGCTTGTCCTCCCTTCCCTCCTTGTCTTCTCCTCCCACTCCCCCCAGCACAATTATGATTCATCATCTGACATATTATGATTGTCGCTTGTCTGTTCCTCACCTCCTCTGTCTCGCCCCACCCCCTCCTCTTGTTATTCATGCACTACAGCAATTGTCATCAGGCATAGTAATGTTACTGCTGGTTTTGTCTCATTCTTTCCCTCCCCCTTTGCTCCGTAATTGTTACTTGCACCATCTGAAATGTCGCCAGGCTGATTATGATAGTTATTTTTCTCATTCTTAACTGTTTCAAGGACTTGTAAGAATGTAACTGTATTCTCCCATGTTCCCTCCCTCCTTGAAGCGCTTTGAAACACATTGTGTATATGCGCTATACAAATAAGCAATCAATTCAATTCTTGTTCACACAAGCGGCAAACTGATGTAAATATGTGTACATAAATGCCAGTTTTCTATGCAAATTTCCTCTGATACCAATAGATGTTTTTTTTTTATATTGGAGAAAACAAAGTGCTGTCATATGTGTTGTCATAAAATACCAAGTGAAATGCAATGTTTGATTTGAAGAGAACGCTTTCAATATATTGACCAATAGGCAGCAGGATTGTCATAGAACTGAGGATGCTGTGCAAAGTTGGCATCATATTGTCTAGGATTAGAAATGTTAGAAATATGTTTCATTGATATGGTGTGACTGCACGTGTGAGCTGCCTCGTAGTGAGATTGCCACAGGGAGACCAACTATAAATGTGCACATAAAATGTCAGCAGTCATGTATCTGATTGTGCTGACTGCCCCTGCATAAGGTAAGAGGACCGTCTCTTTGATTTTCTTTCAAATAAAAGTGAGTTTCAATCATACACAGAGCTTGTCATTTGTCCCAGAATTGTGGGGTGAGAGTATACATAAGGGAATGTTAGATTAGCGGTTGTCACTTAGTTAAAAGAACGGCACGTCAACAAATATATCAGCAACGGGGCACAGTTAGTGTGATGAGAAAGGCAACAAATCATGAAGTACTGTGTTAAGCAGTTCTTTATCGCCCCAAAGCCAACAAGCAAGTTGATAGGGCCAATTGTTTCATAAAAGATCTAGGCCTTCTCGCAAAGCACCCATACCTCACAGTCATTGATGACATAAAGGCATCTAGACTCACACCAAATTCAGTAACAGGTGTTTCCCCATACCAAATAATGAGAGATAGAAGATCGTACTCCACACTCATACCACTCTCCCAGTTCCTCTCATAAGGACTGACTCATCCGTTCCCATCGAGGGCATATTAGGAGAATATGTGACAAGTAACAAACACCAGTCGCTTTACAACTAGATAAATGCGGCACACTGCATCCAACATGTGGGAGGAGGCGATTGGGTTACGATCAGGTTCAAGCATAAAGAAAATGCCACAATGTTAAGTGTAGTTTGCCCAAATGGGTACCCCAGAGAGGAAACAGCTATGTTCTAATAGACAGCAAGTGTGGAATATGAAGAGAGTAGCCATATACTGTAACATGAATAAGAAATCTGAAGCTAAAAGGACATTGGAATATGGAATACCCCCTCCCCCTCAGGAGGACAAGCCTTGAAAGAACTGAGAAATTTCGATGGAGACAGTGACAGTATCTGAAGGCAACATGTGCACCACAGGCATGCCTTAAGGGTAAAATAATTAGTTTTTTTTTAATGTGCACAACAGACAACTCGCCAGACAGATCCTCTTGATCTGGTCTCAGCGAGGCGAGACCAATGAGAATCACAGCAGCCCGAGCAGACCACAACTATCAGATAAGTGAACTGGAAAAAAGAACTATCAGACCTTTATGATAGAAGACATTTCCAAGCAGATTTCAAGACTTTGAGCTTTTAAGAAAAGGAGCTATGTGGCAGCCAATAAAAACGTGCCAGGCATCCCCATTAAAGGTTCCAAGATGCAGCAGCATTGGGACAAGGCGGGGGAGAGGAAGGGGCAATCGGACATGTGCAGACAGCAAGGCACGCAAAAGCAGGGTAGTAGCTGGGAAACCTGTGGGGAACAAAAGTTCATTAAGTATCCCTCTCGAGGCATTACAACTTGCATTATTGATTTTTGTCTTTAAGGGCAAGTCAAATATTGCAGGTGGAACAGGCCCACATTTTTATTGTATAAGCAGATGACACAGGTACTAAAGAAGGCCAGCCACTGCAATTGCTTGTGGAACAAAACACATGGCTTGGCAGTAGAAAACGTACAGACTAGCAGTGAGGCAAGGCCTCATGGTACTGAGTTGATATCTGGAGAATGTTCTTATAGAGAACACTGATCGACAAACAAAAGTGAAGTGGTGAGGGTGCACACATGCAGAGGGGTGGTGGTAATGGCTCTGTATGTAAGCGTGGTGACCAGCTATGGTCAGGTTGGGTTATCCAGCTGTTAGAAGAAATGTTCAGTCCTTCAGGGTATCCTAAATGCTCTGCGTAGGAAAGAGGCATGCCTTAATGGTAAATGCATGAAATTCACAGAGCAAATAATTCAATGTAATTTATGAAACGTTCGAACATCAGTAGTCCTACCTGTAGTAAAGGTGTCAGCTGAAAAAACAGTGCTTGTTCATACAGCAAACACAATTCAGAACAACTTGAAAACGACAGCTTAGATGTATGGAGAAAATAGTGAACATGTCTAAAAGTGAATCCATCTCTGTCAATGAACAATCTTGAATTTTCACACTGAGTCATAGTAGAAACCTCTTTCCAAAGAAGTGATTCTGGAAACTGGGCAAGCTTCCCTTGAGGAACAGAGAATAACCAGCCGCCTACATTGAAGTGAAATTGCTCTTCTTCGGTGACCTCATTTGCTGTAACCAATTCATCCTAATTGAAAGCAGAATGAAAAGAATATATGAATGTGCATACAATACAAAATAGGAAATATTACTCACAATAGTGACAACTGTACTCCTAATCCAGAATCCCTTTCCTCCATACTTCTGGGGACATCCCATCCTAAGGGACGGGACGGTAGCACCAAAATATTCTTGTCCTTTTTTCATTATTACGCAGGCCCGGTGCATGTGCAGGCTCGGTCATGCCTCCCCATGCCCCGCCACCGAACCTCGCCCCACGGCCCTTTTCCATCTGCTGCGGAAGGCCCCTGTTTGAAAGCTAAAATGCATTTTTGGGGATGAAGGGGGAGCGCATGGAGGAAAGGGGACTCTGGACAAGTAGTACAGTAGTGATGACAGTAACTTTTCCTTACTCCTACGTCCCATCCCATCTTCTCCATACAAATGGATGATTCACTAGCATATATCTGCCCAGAGGAAGATCTTAGCTCCATTCTAGCGGAATCGGTTTCTCAGGACCACTTGCCTGAACTGAGCACCCACCTTTGAGCTCTTGTCCCAATAATAGTGACTCAAAAAGCCACAGACCCAAGTTGCAATTTTCGCAATTGAATCCCATTGGATGTACCTTTGAAAGATGACTGAAGACGACTCACAAGTTGAGCATGAAGGCTTCTGGGCTGAGTTAACTTCCTGTTGCATAGCTCTCTAGGATGGATCTGGAGATGGTCACTTTATTTACAGGTGAGGTGGCTTTTTTCCGAATGTTAAGAAGAGTCGAGAGGATTTTCTAAGTTCATTGGTTTGGTCTAAAAATAATTGTAGGGCCCTCCTAATGTCCATGGAGTAAAGAAGAATTCTGCTTCTGAATACTAGTTGGGAGAGAAAAACGGTTCTTCAGCTGACAAAGTTTGAATTTCGTTTATATCTCTGGCAGAATTAATTGATATTAGGAAAGTGACCTTCCAGGGCACTAAACTGATGTCCGATGCTGTCATTGGCTCAAAGGTTTTGTGGAATAAAGCAAAGATCACCACGTTCAGGTGCCACGTGGGTGAGGGGCCTCGAGCCTTGACTGAATGAAATTGCCAACACAAGCAATCGTAATGCCGCTTTACGTTTGTCAAAATTCAAATATTCAACCTGAATATCGGAGGCTGCTATGCTTGAGACAAAGGATATGACATAATCCAGGAAAGCTAGCAAAGGATTTTATGTGCCTCTAGGTTCCATTGACAAAATCGGATTGATTTACTTTTGTATTGAGCTCTTGTGTAATCTTTCCTGAGTGCTTTCAAAATCAGCATGTTTTCCTATGAAAGACCCAAATACCCTAGCAACTTGACCAAAGGTATTAAACTGCCAAGTGCAGCGATCCTAGTGAGAGGGGCAGGTTTTGGCTTCCTTCTTGTGATAACAAGTTCGGAAGATTCGGAAGGAAAATCAGGGATTCCCTGGACAGATTCACCAGATCTGAGAACCACAACTGGGCTAGGCACAAGGGTGTGACGAAAATGGGAGAGCAATCATTACGCCTCCATTGCCTACCACGAGATCGCAAGAGCTTCCCGTAGGGATTCCACACCTTCACTTCACTTGCAATCATAGGACTGACATCTCCTGTTCATGACCGTGGCAAATAAATCCATCTGTGGAAATCTTCCAAGTGGAGGACAGCCTCAGAAACGCATGTAAGTGGCAGACGGCTTAGGTGATTAGCATTTACATCGTCTGCTTCCCTCAACTGTACTGTCTGATGCCAGATGCCATGATGAATGGCCCTATCCCATATCAGTACAGCCACGAGGGGTTCTGCCCTGACTTCGTACCCTAGCTCTTTGTTGTTGTTGTAAAACATTCATTCAGAGTTGTCCGTTTGTATGCAGACTTTTCTGTTCCAGAAGATGGGAAGGAAAGGGTTCAGTGCCAGAAATATTGCTTTCAGTTCTAGGATGTTGATTTGTGGTTTCCGATCCATTGAGCACTAGAGATCGCAAAGCTCCTAGCTGATTCATTGCAGATCCTCAACCAAGGAGAGAGGATTCCATGGTAATTATCACCTGAGGGGAGGGCACCACGAATGGTACCCCCGGTGCCAGATTCTGTGCATTCAACCACCAATTCACATCCTAATGCATCTCTTTTGCAATTGCACTCAACCAGGTTTTGGGGTGCACAGCTTGGGGCCAGGCCTCACTCTGGACCAGTTGAGTTCTGTGCATTTTGAGCCTGGCCAGAGGTACCGCCTGGCATGAAGCCTCTGAAACCACCACATGCTTATGCAGACCGCAGGAAAATCAAGCACGTGTTCTGTATGTCTCTGGTCCGTTCTGGCTATACGCGGGTGAGGCCAGGGTCTCAAAGGAAGCCTATGAAGATAAGGTTTTGCCAGATCATGAAGGTCAACTCCATCAAGTCTACTAACAGGCCATGTTGAAGAGATGATCCAGGAGATAGCGCCTAGGCTTCCTGCAGGGAAAGTGGTCTCACCATCTAGTCACCCAAAGAGGGATATACATGGATGCCCTGGAGGTGGAAGAAGGCTGCAACCGCTGTCATCATTTTGGTAAAAACTCTGGGTGATGAATCTAGGCCAAACCAAGGCACTTGATTCTGAAAATGGGATTCCCAAACAGATAAACAAAGAAACCTGCGATGCAGAGGCCAAATTGGGATGTTCAGGTATGCATCGTTCAGACCCACTACACAGATCTAGTCTCTCTCCAGGAGCGCAGACTGGCTCTGCACCAGAGTGATCCTCTTGAATTTCTCAAAGAGCAAATGCAGAATGAAGTCTGTCAAATCCAAAATGATGTGCAGGTCCAGCTGGTTTGATTTTGGCACAGTATACAGCGGGGAGTAGAACCCATGTCCTCTTTCTGAAAATGGCACTTCCTCTATGGCCTTCAGTTCGATCAGCTTCGACATCTGATCCCTCAAGGAAGGGAGGCCACTTTACTTTGAGCAAAGTTGAGAAGGAGGGAAGGGGAAGGTGCCAGTGTGAAACCTCTGCCTACCAAAGGTAGAACCCATGCATGTGAGGTGATGGTCTGCCAGCCCTCGATGTGAAGAGAAATCCTCCCTCCCACTGGTGTGCAGTGGAACTTGACCACACCATCACTTATTGTCTTTGTCAGCTGCAGAAGAGGAGGACCCTGCTATGGAGCTGGAAGGGAGATAAAAACTTTAGCAGATGTCTTTTGCCGATTTGTTTCTCTGTCTGGAGGTCTCGGCTTGCGTTCCTGGAGCCTGAGAAAAACCCATAAATAAGCAGGAACGGAAGTCCAGTCTAGAGCCACTCTGTACTTTTGAGGCAGCTGGTTTGGTTAGCACCAACAAAAAAGTTATCGCCTTTTTCTGGGTGAACTCCTCATTAGATGTTCTATGGAAAATGTTGATCCCAGTCGAAAGGGGGAACAAAGACCTTGTCCTTAACTTCCTTTGTGAATTTAGCAGTGTGTGCCCACGCTTGTCTACAGGTATTAGCCCCAAGTGTGATCTCCCTTCCCAATGCATGATGTGCTGCTGCTTCAAAGAAATCCTGTGCAATAACACTTGCTTCTGCAAGCCCTCCTTTCAGTTTGTCTAGGTGTTCCACAGGGATACACCTTTCAAACTCTGAAAGCTCTCTCCATGGGCTCTGATTAGCAGCTGCTAAAATCGTTGTTGTATTGGCCTGCCATAGCGGCAAGAATGAGGGGGCAAACACTATTTTCTCTAGAGCCACCAGATCCCAGTTCTACTTACTCAGGATATAATAGTTAGCAAATAATGAAGATGTAGTCCTAGAATAAATGCAAGCTGCTGCCACTACAAATAAAGACAGCTAAGGGGAAGATATTAGGGCGACCGCCTCCGATTACAGCAGCCTTTACCTCACGTCGATTCTCTAGTCATGATAGAGTGGGGATTGGTCCAAATCTTCCTCGCTTCATAAGAGATGTCTTTCTTGTGACCAACACCAGATTTCTCAGAGGCCTTAAAGGAGTGCAATCTCACCAACACGTTGGGTTCCAATGGTGGAGTTTTCGAACAATGAATTTCCAAGAACCCATCAGATCTATGAGCCTGTCACTTAATACCTGTGCATAGGAAGGGATCTTTCTTCGTCTCCTTTCAAAGTGGTGTTGTCATCGTCAGGATATGTGGGCCCCTCAAAGGGGTCTTTATGATCTGGTCTGGAGGCAGCTATGGCACTTGGGACAACAACTGAATCGTATGCAGCTGAGGTGGAACCGAAGGAGTCCGACTGAGTCTTAGGCAGTTTCATTGGATCCTTTGACTTGGGGGATCAGCTCACAGAAGAGGTCCCTGAAGTAATCCTCAGTAGGTTCTGAATACATCAGAATCTGAAATCTAGTGAAGAAAGTATCCTCACATGCCAGAATGCCTCTGCTTTGTGGTTGAGCCACCGGTCTCGGAGGTAATAGGGGTCTGACCAGGACTTGATTGATGATGGTTTTCAGGATAGCCTACCCGCAGATCCACATAGTACAAAGGGGAAGATGTGGAACTAGTAACAAGGTCGGTGGGAGCGACAACTAAGCTGCAGCCGAACATTCCACTCTTGGTGCGAATGGGTCCCTGCTCAATTAAGCACTCAAGTTTGACTTCAGGTGCAAATCTGATGTGCCAGCCTTTGAGGTTGTGGAATCTGTGTCCGTGACCCTGCTTTGCCCCACCCTCATGTGTGGTAGAGATGGTGCGAAACGTGATGTAGGCCGCACAAATTCCAACTTCATCACAATGGGCCTCTGCCCTGAGCAAAGTACGGAAGATGTACATGCCCTAGGAAAATCAAGAATTACTTGAGGCTGAACCTCTGTGACTTTCAGTGGATTGATTAGCCCTCAGTGAAGGAGCCTCATCAAAAAGGTCCCGAAACCTAGTGGGTTAGGGTGAATCTTGGTGCGTCCAGTTCTTAGATTAGCCCTTTTTGAGGGAACCTTAATTAGTTTTCTGGTAGCTTGTGTCCCCAAAGGAGGAACTTCATACTTGCTGATGTCTGGATTAGCCCCTGAGCAGGGTACCTCAGAGCACGCTCCAGTATCCAAGTTAGGCCCCAAGCAGGGGTCCTCAGGATGTGTCCCGGTAGTGCTAGGACCTGATAAGCCCCTCTCATGACTGGAGATCCCTGGAAAGAGATAACAAGACTGGGGTGGCACAAAAGACATTCTCTTAGCAGTCTTTGACTCTTCTCTGTGATGAGGTGTTGAAAGTGACTCGGGGACGGGTACATAAACAACTCTTCTCAGCACTGGAGCCGTCAAGCATGAGCCAAAAGTGCGTCACAGTAGAAGCAAGCATCCCATGTCTTCCAGTCCCAAAGCACCCAAGACAGCGTGAATGCGGGTCTGAAACTGCATAGTGACGCCCACATGAGGAACAAGAAAAAAAGCCCATTAGTCCAGGCATAAGCATGATGGAAAATGAATGCAAAACCTGAGATGAGGGGAGAAAGAACGAGTAAAAACAGGACAAGGGGAAAATGCTCACCAGTGCCATATGTGCGCTTGTTCCCAACTACGCAGAAAGAAGGACTGGAGGGCAGTCACAGAGACAAGGAATGTGGAGGCGGGGGCCCAACACCACCCATGTAAAAATTTAAAAAGGACAAGAATGTTTTGGTGCTACAAAAAAATGATCATGTCCCCTCACCTAACGAGGAATGTTCCCAGAAGCATGGAGGGAAGGGAAAAGGATGCAAGAGTAATATGAGAACGCATTCAATTCTTATCTGCTGGGTCAAATGCAGGTTGTCTTGGCTAATGTGAAAAAACACATTAATTTACGACAATCTGCAAGTTCATTCAGTTGCACAGATTTAAACACTTGTACTCAGGTTCTACTAGTTTAAGACCCTTTCAGCAACACAGTACTTAACAACTACGTGGAGTGAGAATGTATCCTTAATGTAGTCCTCTAGGAGATTAGAGGATTCAGATCATGTTCGAAGTAGAGGGTTTTGAATATGAAATCACAAGACCAGTTTGTAGACCTCAAATGCCTTCTACCATGAAAAAGAAAAAGATTTAAAGTCAAGACACCATTTGTTAAATGGGCTCCAATGAAAAATATATCAATGGCACCCTTTTACATCAATCAACAAACGGGTTTTGCTAAACCAGTAAAGTACATTGGAGCAAGAGACTTTTGTACAGAAATCAATAGCAAGATAGCATTGTTTTATTATTCTATTTGCAAAAGTAGGCGATCTAAAACAACTGAGATGAAGAAAACACAGAGATACAAAATACATGAATACACATCTTTTCAAATATCGTAACTATCCTTTGTTGCCACCACAAAGAAAAACTCAAAGTGCATGCTGCAAAGAACTATGCAGATCGAAGTGTAACTATCCAATGCACACAATATACATTAAAATTTGGGATACAAATTCCCTTCATAGAGAATACAAATCCTAAACGCTATTTACTTTACTTACTTCCCTCAAGACCTATCAGTGTTGAAATTATCCATTTCTTCACAAAATTGATCTTCAGCAATTCTGCATACCATGTACAGCCAGAACACAAAAATAATGACTTTATGAAAACATTCCCAGATAGAATCATCTTGAGACGCCTCAAATAATTAATTTCAACCAAATTGGATATTTTGACAATTCTAGACGAATGCCCTGTGGCAAAGGATGAGAGAACTTAGAACAGACGAATTTCAAATATTTCCAAAGAGCACTACAACTAAAGGAGTGTGCGTCGTAAGCCCTCAAGCATCTCATGACATGTAGGACATTGAAATTACTGGTCAGGATCCGTGCATGTATAATAATACCAACATAGCAACTTATGACTATAGAACAGAGAGTGGTAGACCCTATTAAATGATGGAGCCAACATCACATACTGGGGGGAAAATGGGCCCCGTTCGTTAAAAACAACCTCCGGGTTATCTTGTAATATAAACTGACAAGTGCTGCTCCCTTTGTCCTAATACAAGACATTTTGGCCTGAGTTTGGCAGTAAGTGGAAAAGGTGGCAGTAACAGAATTACTTGAAACTGGGCACTCATTTCTCTAGCAGAATTAGCCCCTGAGTAATTAGTTACGGCGGAATTACCGACAAAAACCAGTGGCAAGTACCCCAGGGCTAATTATTCCAGAGAAACTAGTGCCAGAAACAAAAATGCTAATTCCACTGCATGACAAGAAACATGGACACAATTCTGCCAAAAACACAGTTCAGTGGGAGTGAGGACTATTTCAACATCACTCCCTGGCTTATCACACCTATTTTGGAGGCACAGGGGGATGTTTGTCCACCATTTAAATCCCTTTTGAGAAGCAGTACTATCTCCATAGTGAAGAGTACTGCAAGGAAACATTGTTTACCCTTTATTACCCTTTTGTTGCAACACTGGTAAGCTGTCAATGGGGCCTTTTATTATGATTTTTGGGTGCACTATAAAGCCATGATATATTTCTAACATGAGATAGACACTTTACCACAATGGTGTTTTAACCCTTGCCTTTGCTGCTCTGTCCTTGTTGGCCTTCTTCATCCTGGCCCTGGCAAGAAACAGCCATATCTGATCATGCATTTTGCAAGAAGCCCAGGAAATGCCCTGCGTGAGTGAACTGGCTGAAACTGGGTAGGATAATGGAGACACCCCCAATACACATTTCAGCCAGAGTGATGTAGCTGTTGTAAGGCAGTTGCTGAGGGAGTTAGCTGTCCAGGATTGGACAGCCACCCCCTGATTGAAAGATGCAGGTTCTTCTATTGGTGGGCTGAGGTCAGGATTTTAGATATTAAGAAAGGATCTGGAGTTTATTCGTTGGTTGACCACCAGGGCTGAGAATCCAAATAAAAATAATCACAGAAGGATTTGGGAGGACTGGTGCTCGAGCCACTATTGGGCAAGCCAATCCACCACTGAGGCGAAGCTCTGCTCTTCACTTGCCGGAGAGACCTATAGTACCTGATGCCTTTTCCCTTAAGACTGGTGGGCCTACCTAGTCTCGAGTCCTGCTTTGTTGTTTTTGTCCTCTGGAGCTCGGGAGAGTCACTGTGCCTGCATCTGGTATGCTTCCTCTGGATTGGGACTCCTGCATTGCACACTCCTCGTCTAGCCATGGGGCTGAAAATCTCAGAGATAGCTTCATAGGTCTGGGATCTTTGAGAATGGAACCACTGATTTGCCAGACTCAAACCCGACACCAGAATGACCCCTTCATCCGCGAACCAGGCATTATTTCTACCTCAATTAATGGTGAAAATGTGTGTTCCCAATGGCTCGAACATACGTGGAGCTGTTACTTCTCATGATCAGAGTTCAAGGAGCCCAGGTGGATACTTGTTTTAAAGCGCCCCCATTCTATATTCATTCGAAAGGCTGGAAATTGTAAGGTACACTCCTGCAGCTACCTGAGCCTGACTCTTGGTGGTGGAGTCTGGGCATCCTGTCTGGGTTCCCCCTGGATGGCTAAGATAGGTAGCTGCCCCTTCCCTATGCTGGAAACATAACTTACATATATTATGAGAGTTTTGTTCTCACTCTAGCAATACCGCTGCCCCACTAGAGCTCAAAGTCGGGGCGGTGCAGGAGGAGGTGAATTTCTCCGGCAAGATGTTAGGTCACTGGCGGAACGCACGGGGAACCTAGAAAAAGAGGTGGCCCCGAACACAGCGGACTGCGCAACCCATAAATCAGAACTCCACGCCCTAGCACAATGCGTGGGGAACCTGGAAAGCAGGGCGGAGGAGGCAGAAGGACGCGCCCAGAGGAATAATATGCGTATCGTTGGTTTGCCGGAAGGAGCCGAGGGACCCAACCCCACAGAGTTCATTGAATCTATGTTGCTGCAGGAGATAACCGGTGGAGAGTTGTCCTAGGGGTTTGCTGTGGAAAGGGCGCACAGGGCCCTGATGAGGAGGCCGCCGCCGGGGACCCCCCCTAGGTCGGTGATCGCCAAGATCCTGAACTACCGTGATCGCGAAAAAATTCTTGAACACTTTCGGAAGGGCGGAACAATACAAAGGGGGTTGGCAAACATTGCCGCATACCCAGATTACACCTTGCAGGTGCAGTGCAGACGCATGAACTTTGGGACTATGAAAAGAAGAATGCGTGAAGCAGGCCACAAGTATATGCTGCTCTACCCGGCAAAACTGAAGGTGTTACACAAGAACAGGACTTTGTTTTTCGAAACCCCGGAGGACGCTATGGGATGGCTGGACACGCAGAGTTGCCCCAAAGAATAGGGTATCCAGACAGGAGAAGGAGAAGATAAGTAACAGATGTATATGGCACCTAGGGTGTCACAGCCTAAGACAATGGGACTTGAATATAGTATGAGACATAGCCTATGGGCGGGAGTTGCTAGGGCCATACAAGCATGCATGATCCGTAGGCACCAAGAAACTTTGATGATAGCGTGAGAGCCTTACAGAGTCTGCCCTCACACCCCCACAACGAGAAGTTTAGTTAGGTCACCGGTAGTCCGGTGACACCCTGTCAGGTACCTGGCCTCGGCATTCCAAGGCAGGACCAAACACGGGGGAGCCTGAGATCAAGGGATGGAGCTGGGCACGTGTTGGAGTTGGGTGGGGGGAGAGAAGGGGTTGTGTGCAGTGGTTTAAAGTTGGGAAAGGGGAGGAGGGGGAGTTGGTTGGAAGCGGAAAGGGAACGAGCCAAATTTTGTCTCATATCAGGCGGGAGGCGAGACTGGGGGGGGGAGGCGGGATACTTCGTAAATGGCGTCAGATAGCCTTAGAGTGGTCACCTGGAATGTGAGGGGCTTCAATAGCTATCTGAAGCGTAACAAAGTAATAATGTACCTGAGAAGGATGAGGATTGACATAGCACTATTACAGGAAACCCACCTTACTAGGGAGAAACTGGAGGCGGTCAAGAGAAAGTGGAGAGGGAGCGTTACGGGAGCCACATACTCAGCTTATACAAGGCGAGTTATCATATGGGTGGCACCACATGTACCATTTCAACTGATTCAATCTACAGGGGACCCGGAAGGCAGAATGATAGTAGTGTGGGGGATGTTGGAAAACCGAGAAGTGAGCATTATAAACTTATACGTCCCTAACCAGGTTACAGCGGCCTATTTTAGGACTCTATATGGCAGAATTAGCCCCCTATTGGGTGGCACGATCCTGTGGGGGGGACTTCAACTGTACACTGAATCCTAAAATGGATAGATCAGATGGTAAACTAGACAAA